>NC_135336.1:73761280-74386280 GCF_023851605.1 Tamandua tetradactyla
TGAATAAAACAAAGGAGGAGGGTCTTCTCTTCTGATAAGATTTCTAAGTGAAACAAGATAAAAAGACCTCACTGATAATGTGAAGTCTAATATCAAGCACTTGTTACTGAATATTTCATGAATAGCAATATATCACTTTCATATGTACTTATTTCCATATCTGCTATTCATAGCTTCCCCCTATATTACTCTATTACTCCCTTCAGGATTGGTTTGGGGAAAGGGGTATGGGTATGGATCCATGTATTTAAGGGCTTACAGAGAGGGTAGAGTGGCCTGGACATATGCTAGGGTCATAATACTCTCACTTATTTCCATAAATCTTACGGTCAATAAATTTCAAATTCTTTCTATACCCTTGTAGTGGTAGACATGTTACAGGGATTTGTGCCTACTCTATCAAGGATAGATTTCATATCAGTTGTATTCTTATATTCTTCATTCAGCTACATTGATCAATTTTTTTATCCTATCACATATAGGGCTGAATCTGTAGGATTAGATACTGTTATCTTCCCAGGGAAATTATGGGTCCTTAAAAAACTTTCCTAGAGAGTGGGAATTTGGTTGTTATTATTCTTTTTATTGGGGGAAAAGAAAGCTTATTGGTCATTCATCTTTCTAGACATTTTGATCTGAGGACTCACATCCTTCTTTAGTTATGGAAAACTCCCCGATATTTTCTTTTCAAATATAATTTTTTTGCCATTAGCTATAAACTCTTTTTTTCTGGAATTCTATAGTAGATGTATGTGGAAACTTTGCAATATATCATCCATATTTTTAAAATGCTCTTTCACACTTTTTAATATATCTGTCTTTGCTGCATTTTGGGTTAATTACTCAGTGATTTCTTCCAATTTACAAATTCTCTCTTTGACCATATCCATTCTAGAGTCTATTTATCTTTGACTGTAATATTCTTTTCTGGAGATTCTAATTGATTCTTTTTTCATAGTCATTGTTATTGTTTCATTTATGATTTGTTCCCTGTTCTTTGTATAGATGCTATTTTTTTATATTGTCTCTTTGAGGATCCTAAGATGCCTGTATTGAAGTTGTTCTGAAATTGTTCTAGTATATTCATGCCATATAGAATGATGTCATTGATTATATTATTTTACTTTTTAAACTTTTGCTGGCATTCTTATATTACTATTCTCTCTTGTCTTGGAATTTTAGCTTTCAGGCTCAACTTGAGGTTTTTTTTTAATTTCTCTCTCTCTTTGCTGGCCTGGCCTCATCCTTTGATCTTAGAGTTGGCCCTGCAACCCCCATCCGCAGGTCTCAGAATCTTGATGATAATTTCATAGATCTGGGCATCAAGTCAAATAGCAGTTTGGCCCAAGTTTGACTGCAAGATTATATCTGTTTACTTTGGCCTCCCTAAATAAGTAGGTCTAAGTAGATCATAGCTGCAGGCAAAAGTCAATTATTCAGCTCCCTACTATCTCTACCCAGTTTTCAATCAGTAAACCTGGCAGTGGTTGTCACTTCCTTGGGGCAAGTGAGGTACTTCAGTTACCTTGCAAAGATAGAGAATTGCTTGCCTCTCATTCCAGAGGTCAGCTGGTGTACTGCACCTCACTTGAGTTTCTGTTTTATCTCTGGTCCCCTGAGTTGTTTATTTTGTTTTTGAGTATTGATTTTCTTTACATAATCACTTTTAATATTTTATCTATAATAAGTCTATGTTCTCACCAAAAGCAAAGGGCTTGAAGCATCTATTTGAAATGCCATCATGATCAATGCTCCTCAAAAATGGGCTTTAAAATCAGAAAGCACGGGTTTAAATTATGAATCACTAATGAGTTGTGTTACATTCAGTAAAGCCTCTAATCTTTGAAAGCCTCCATTTCTTCCCCTGAAAGATGTTGATAATAATACCTATGTCAAGGACTGTTGTAGACATTCAGTGGGAGAATGTGTGGAAAACAGTTAATTCTATGCCCAGCCATACTCGGTGCACAAATTCTAGTGGGGGAAGCAACCAAAACAAACCTGGATCCTACCAATTGTGTAATGAATAAATGATAATCAGAGGAAAAAATTCAGAGTCCTCATTGTCTCCTTTTTTTTTCATTGTCTCATATTCTGGTGAATGCAATATTATCATTTTTGATATCTAAAACAAATTTTCTAAAGATGAATGTCAAATGCACTAGTTCTATGTCTATGGGCCGGTAGGTGTTCTGCTAGGATTGCCTAAAACATTTCTTTAGTCATAGTTATTGTAAATCCACGTAACTCAAGGAGGGAGGAAGAAAGAAGTGACATGAGAAAATATTTCAGGGTTGATAAACATGAACATATAACACTTTGATCCAGGAGTGGGTTACTCTACCAGTGAAATAAAGTGTGTGTGTGTGTGTGGGGGGGGGGGCGGGAATAGAGGACTTTTGTGTTTCAGCTGGTCTTAGTTTGTAGCTAATATATAACATTAGTGTCTTTAAAAACATCTCTTTTGATGGCCCACATTTCAAATTTAGCAGCAGGAGGTATGTTTGGCTGGGCAGGAAATGAGATTTTGAAAATAAAAAAGTTTAAAAAGAAGCTAAAGAAAGATAAGGAAGAGGATGAAGGAAAAGCAGTAGCTACGTGAAATTAGTCTTAGAATCTGAAAACATACAGGTTTCTTAAGATGCTATTGGCAATACATTTACAAAATAAACATTTATTTGACTTTTTCCTTTCTTACCACTGGTTTACTCTCTACCGCATTAACCGCTCTCAACCCTTTGTAGGTAGCACTACTGCTCATTCCTTAAATATTCATGAGCTTCAGTGGTCTATCCTGATCTGCCTTTCTTCTCCTACTACCCTCTCTCTTTTATCCCATTCACCCTAAGATACTGGCTTATATTGTTATCTTATACCACTATAAGCCAAACTCTAGCCTATTTCTCTCTCCCAAACCTTAAACAAGAGTATGGAATTTACCACAGGTACTTCATGCTCAATGCCCAACATGTTCAAATCTGAATTATCATTTCTCTTCAGAAACCTTCCCAAACCCAGCCTGTCATCTCCCTGGTCACTCCAAAGAGAAACTAAGACATCAATCTTGCCTTCTAACTCTCTTTCCCCACACATATTATCTTTATGAAATATTGATTCTATTTCTAAGCATCTCACTGATCACGTTTATACATCTATCACCATTCATCACTACCTATCTGACATTGTTCTAATTCCTTTTAGGGTTAGACTGCATGTGTTGGAATTTGAATTCTGCCACTCATTGCCTGTGTGACATTGGACAAATTATTCAACTTCTCTGTGCCTCAGTTTTCTCCTCTTTAAAATGAAGATGACAATTGTAACTACTCATAGGAGGTTCTAAGGGACTAAACGAATTAATATGTTGTACGTGTATCTATCTCTCTCTCTCTCTATATATATAATTTTCATGTGTAGGTACACACACACATATACAAACACACCTAAATATGTATGTATACATATACAAATATATATATACACACAATTTTGTGAATTTTATGTATGTATGTATAATGCAGGATAATGTCTAGACCAAAGCGAGTACTGTGTGTTTATTAATATTATTACTATTTATTCTCTCTCAGATTATTGCAAAAATCTCTTTAAAGGTCCACTTGAAATGAAATGCAAAGCTAGATATACAAGAGGTGAACAGAGTTAATATAACATGAAACTAGTTATATTATTATAAGGAATTTAGATTGATTTTTATTGTAAGAATGCATAAGTAGCTTTTAACTAGTTATGAGACTGTAGTTGTATTTATTTTGAATCTAAGCAAAGAATTTAAAGGCTTTGAATAACCTTTATGTTTTCTTTGGTATATGGCAAGGCTAATTTTCAAATATGGGCTATGACATACAAACAATCAGAGAAGATGCAGAGTCCTATCAAAATATCTTTCATTTTAATATCTCCATAACTGGAAAATCATATTCTTAGCATTATTGAAATGAAACATCAGCTTGAAAATTCCCTTTATTCTTTATTGAGTAGTCTCTGAGTCTTAATACTGTTTCATGAACATTTTTGCCAAACTGCTGAAAGTTTTATCTTAGAAGTTTTGGGACTAGGAAAGCATAATTTCCAAATGCAAAAGTATAAACTCATCTTTTTAGAAAGGCATTGGAAAATGAATAAATAGGAAATTAACGTTTTTTTCCTAGCTGTTCTAGGAAGAACTAATCTTATTTAAAGATGAATAATATTTTTAAGAAATGAAGAAGAAAACAGTACAGACTCCATGAAATATATCATAAAGAATAAAAAGAGATGGTGAGGGCAGTGCGATGGTGGCTCAGTGGCAGAATTCTCACCTGCCATGCCAGAGACCCAGGTTCGATTCCTGGAGCCTGCCCATGTAAAAAAAAAAAAGAGAGAGAGATGGTGAAACAAATAACAGATAGAAACACTAATAAGGGGTAAAAAAGATCCTATCCTCCTAATTCCTGGGATAAATCAAAACTAAATTCCAAAACATTTAAAATTCATAGTAAAAAAGGTATATAGAAACAGAAGGAATTATTAATAAAAATAAAAGCAAAAATTAATGAATCAAAAAATGGAAAAAATGTGAAATTGATAAATAAAATTAGGACCTGGTTCTTTGGAAAACAGCAACTGTAACAACAAAAATCACATTTAGCTAACTCGATTATTTTTAATATATGGGCAACAAATAGATGAGAAAAAGAAATATTGGATAAATAATGTTGACCCTGAAAGAGGAAATTTTAAGCATTATGTATATATAAAAAAAGAAGCCATGCTATTTCCTTTAGGTTTAACGTCTAGCTCTATGTAAATTCAGCTAATTTCTTGGGTTTTTTTTTCAAACAATTAGTCCATTTTTTTAGTCTTGCAAATTAGAAAAATAAAAAGAAACCACAGAATGTGACAAAGAATAATTTTACAAACATTAATATTCAGTACCCTAAAATAAGGGTTTGAATAAGTATTTAACTTGGGAAACAATCCTAGGAATTGTTAATGGAGTGGGGAAGGAAAGGGAGGAAAAGCAACACAAGGTACACTAATGAGCTGGACAAGGGGAGTGACTCCTGTTGGGAACCTCTGGAAGATTATGGTGAACCACCTCAGAGTAGAGTCACCTCAGGACGAGGAAGCTGGGTATACATCCATAGCTCATATCTTAGTCATTGGTTGAGGGTTTCTCCCAGACTGCTCTATGGTAGCCTAGCATGCTTTTGGTTAGAGAACATGCTCAGGCAGAGGGTGGCAGCTGCATGTAGTAAAAAACTCAGTGTGCAAGGGAACTCTGAGTGCCCACCGACAGCATCTGCACTGTATATTTAATAAGCATTTAAGATGTTTCTGGCAGTTTTATTATTTCAAAAAGCATGGCAAAGAACATAATTGTTATATGTCCCCTTGTGAACATGTATTGAATTTTTTGTAGGGTACGTGTCCAAAAGCGACTTGCTGTGGTGTGAGGTATGTGTCATCTCAAATTTACTGGACCTGTACATTATTCTCTGAAGGTGCTACACAAATTTCTTCTTCCATCAGCAGTTAGGAGAGTACCCTTTTGTCCACATCCTTTCCAATGCTTAAGATTGACCAATGTCTTAATTTAGGGATATCATAAAATGGTGTGCTGGTTTGAAGCTGTTATTCACCCCAGCAAAGTCAGGTTATTTTAATTCGTTCGTGTGAGTACAGACCCACTGTGGGTGGGATCGTTTGATTAGGTTTTTCCATAGAGGTATGACTCACCCAATTCAGGGTAGATCTTAATCCTTTTACTGGAGTCCTCTAGGAAGAGAATAAATACAGAAAACACAGAGAGCAGAGAGGTGAAACCATGTGAAGGATACAGAGAAAGAGAGAGAAAAATGCCAGAGACATTTGGAGTCGGAGGGAGGATTTCCCTGTAGACATTAAAATTGCTCACATTTGCTCAGAGAGAATGCTACTGGAATCAAAAGCTGTGAGCAGCAGAACCCAGGATCAGAAGTCTAGCAGACATCAGCCATGTTCCTTCCCATGTTACAGAGGAACACCAGATGCCAGTAGTCTTTGTTCAGAGTTAAAGTATCTTCCCCTTGATACCTTAATTTGGACAATTTCATGGCTATAGAACTGTAAATTTGTAATCTAATAAATCCCAATTGAAAAAGTCAGTCCATTTCTGGTATATTGCATTTCAGCAGCATTAGCAAACTTATACAAATGATATTTTACTTTTTTTTTTAATTTGCACCTTTCAATTCCTAATGAATCTAGAAAGAATTTCTAATGGATCTCTGAGATAAGTAAGCAGTGGAGACCTTCGCTATAGATGAGCTATAAAAATTAAACCTTAAATATATAGATTACAGAGACTGTAATAGGCTGTTATTATTTTTAATGTTAATACATCTTCGTTAACCATTCGTGTATCCCCTTCAATTAATTGCTTACTTATACCTTTGCCATTTTTTTTCTTAGTTTGTTTCTTATTGACTTTTTGGCACTCATTATGCATTCTGGATATGATGCTGTATTTTATATGTTTCAAATAATTTCTCCCAATCTCCCCCTTGTTTTAAAACTTTTATTATAGTTTTCTTGTAAAAAAAATTTCAAAATTTTACTTTTTGGATATATAATATATTCAAAATGTTGAAACCCCAAAAGTTTAGATATTTATACAGTGAAAGTTCTCTCCCCATGCTTGGTTTTCATCAACACCAGTCCCCACACCATAGGTACCTTTTCCAGAGTTTATTCTTTACTATAAGCTCAATAAAAACACATGTTTTTATCCCACTTTGCTTCATTATATACAGTATTTCACACCCTACTTGTATAATTTAACATTCTGTGGAGAGTTTTTAAGATGTACAAAGTATTCTGCTACATATTATGAGAGATAAAAACATGAACATGATATATGGTCTTCCCAATGAAAGTTAGTCTCATATATGATGTAAAAAGAAACCTTGAAGAGAGTCATTAAAACACTATTGGAATTCAGAGAGGAGAGCCTTTTTTCCCCCAACTTCAATAATTAATATTCTTCGTAATAGCTGAAAATAATGCATCAAAATGATTCAATTTATTCCTATAGCACAAAAATTTCCAGCTGTCCCAGCGCTTTAAATATTGAGTTTCTGACAGTGGAGGACAGTTTAGCAAAATCATAATTAAAGAGAATGTGTATTAATGACTGTTAGTTTGCAGGTTGCCAGAGTGCAATATACCAGAACTGGAATGGCTTCTGAAAAGGGGAATTTAATAAGTTCCAAGTTTACAGTTCTAAGCCTATAAAATTGTCCAAACTAAGGCACCAACAAGGGATTTCCTTCACTCAGAAAGGTCAATGGGTTAGGAACACCTTTGAAGGCTGAGTAGTCACGTGGCTGGCATCTGCTGGTCCCTTGATCCTGGGCTCTGTTGCTTTCAGCCTCTGTTCCTGTGGGGGTTCCTCACTTTGCTTCTCCAGGGCTGGCTTTCATCTGTTGGCTTCCCTTGGCTCTCTCCAGGTTCTGGCTTGCTTAACATCTCATGGTAATGTCTGCTGTTCTCCAAGCATCTCCAAATATCCATGTCTCTGTTCTCCAAGCATCTGCATCTGCTCCCTCTGTCAACTCTGAGGCTTCTGTGGCTTCTCTAGGCTGTGTCATTCCTGGATCTTTTAAAGGATTCCAGTAAATTAATCAAAACCCATCTTGAATGAGTGGAGTCACATCTCCATTTAATCAAAAGTCACACCCACAATTGGGCGCATCATATCTCTATGGAGATAATCTAATCAAAGTATTCCAACCTACAGTACTGAATTAGGATTAAAACAAACAGCTACCCCCACAAGATTGGATCAGTATTAAACCATGGCTTTTCTGTGGTACATAATACTTTCAAACTGGCACAAGGACTTACTACATATTAGACATGTCATGGACATAAAGGGGAACAAGGCAGATAATTCCTGATTTCATGGGACGTAGACACTGAATTAAATAGCAGTCAGGATAGGGGGACTCAGTTGTAACAACAACAACAAAAAGGCATCTCAAATTGACAGGGAACCTGGATTTCAGATTCAGGCATGTTGGAGGAGTGGAGTTAGCCAGGTAAATGTGGGGAATATCCCAGACAGAGGAAAGAGCAAGCATATGCAATATTGCAAAATTGAGAATAAGGTCAGTTAGAAGAACTGTAAAAATTTCAAAATGAAGGGAGCACAGTTTGTTAGAAGTAGTGAATGGCTGAGATGAAGTTACAGAGATTTTTACTGGCTCACTCCTGAAATACCTCCCTGAAGTATATTTTGAGGGCACTATGGAATCATTTAAGGGGTTTCATGTGGCAGTCAAATGAACAGATTTTGTCTTTTCCTTGATACGAAAGTATCCTGGCACATGAGTGGTGATTAAAACTATGACAATGATGCTATTTTTTTTTTCCAAGAAATTACCTAATCTGCTAACCACAGTTACTTAGAAGTTTCAAAAATAGTTTTCAGGGTTGTCTGTAAAATGCCCATGTTCATACATACTATTTTTTAATATATGTGTGTGTATATATATATATGTATATATGATTCTTCTTAAAATTTCAAAAGTGTCATTGACTAAAAACTCAAGAACCACTAGATGAAATTAGGAACACTATTTGGTCAGAAATGAATCCTAGAGAAAATCAATTTTGAAGGAGTAAGTAGAGGAAAAGGAGGAATGAAGAGGAGGCAAAGAAAGACTGGTCAGAGAAGGAGAATCATAGAAACTAAGTGTGCTAGTTTGGGTAAAGGCTAAGTAGCTACCATAAAAAGACACCAAGATTAAGTAAAACATAAGTTTTAATCTCATTGTGCTGGTTTGAAAGGATGTATGTACCCTAGAAAAGCCATGTTTTAATCCTAATCTCATTTTGTAAAGGTAGCCATTTCTTCTAATCCCTATTCAGTACTATATGTTTGAGACTATAATTAGCTCATCTCCCTGGAGATGTGACTCAATCAAGAGTAGTTGTTAAACTGGATTAGGTGGAGATGTGTCTCCACCCATTCAGGTGGGTCTTGATTAGTTTATGGGAATCCTATGGAAGAGGAAACAATTTGGAGAAAGCTGGAGATTCTGAGAGAACAGAATGACATAGCCATGAGAAGCAGAGTCCACCAGCCAGCAATCTTTGGAAATGAAGAAGGAAAATGCCACCTGGGGATCTTCACAAAATGAAGCTAGGAGAGAAAGCTAGCAGATGACTTGATGTTCTCCACATGCCTTTACAGATGAAAGAGAAACCGTGACACTGTTTCCCATGTGCATTCTCACTTGAAAGAGAAACCCTGAACTTCAACAGCCTTCTTAAACCAAGAAGCTATCTTTCCCTGGAGCCTTAGATTGAACATTTCTGTAGACTTGTTTTAATTGGGACATTTTCCTGACCGTAGAACTGTAAACTAGCAATTTACTAAATTCCCCCTTTTAAAAGCCATTCTGTTTCAGGTATATTGCATTCTAGCAGCTAGCAAACTAGAACATTCATATTACAAACCAGACCATCATTGGAAATATGGCAGTTATGTTCCAGAACATCATTTAAGACTCCAGCTTTCTGCCACCATGATACTCCACCACCCTCAAATATGTTGAGTTGTTGGTGTGTCTGAGCTCATTCAGGAAGGGAAAAGAACCTGTTGTTTGAAGGTAGCGTGGAAATTATAGAGTACTTCTGCTTTACCATACAGATTTATATTTAGTCACACAGCCATAACTGTGCATGAGAGAAGTTGAAAAATGCAGTCTCCAGCTGTGTGGCTGTGTGATTATGATGGAGAGAATGGATTTTGGAAGGACAGCTAGCAGTTGCCGCACTAACTTTTTAAATTTCAAAAGGTATTGAGTGACTAGGTAGGTTTATATATCCATTTAAAATATATTAACTTACTGCTATATTTGGTTTTTATTCTGTGTGCTAGGGTAGAGTCATTTAAAAAATCTGCTACCAAGTAGTTCATATTCTAGAAAGAAGGGAGAGAGCATCCCTAAACAAATTAAAAAATAAATATGTGATATAATGTTAGAAATTAATAAGTACTATGAAGAAAAATAAAGTAAAAGAAAAAGGAGTTAGTCAGCGGAGGTCTATTATGTTAAACTATAAAGGTTTCTTTGGATAGCAAAATATTGAGATCTCCTTCTTTGAGGAGGATTTGCAGTAGAGTTACAGATCTAGAATATTCATATTTTTCTTATGTTGGTTACTGTGCTGGTTTGAAACTGCTATGTATGCCAGAAAAACCATGTTTTTCTTATCCAATTTGGTGGGTACAGACTTATTGTGGGTGAGACCTTTTGATTAGGCTTTTTCCATGGAAATATTAACCACCCAATTCAAGGTGGGTCTTAATCTTTTTGCTGGAATCCTTTGTGAAGGCCAATAACATAGAGCTCAGAGCTGATACAGAGGTCGATGCTTGGAGACAGAAAATGTTCTGGGAGATGCTAAACTAAGATATGAAATCCAGAGTTTTTCCCAGAGGAGCTAAGGGAGAACCCACAGATACCTAGAGAGGGAAGACACCCCAGGGAGATGTCAGAAAGACCCACAGGAGCTAGGAGAGCCATTTTGAAACCAATCTAGGAGAGAAGGGCTGGCAGATGTTGCCATGTGCTGTCTCATGTGACAGAGAAACCCTGGATGAGATTGGTCTCTTTTGAGAAAAGGTATCCTCTTGTTGACGCCTTAATTTGGACATTTTCATGGTATTAGAACTGTAAATTTGTAACCTAATAAATCCACTTTATAAAACCAATCCTTTTCTAGTATGTTGCATTCTGGCAGTTTTAGCAAACTGAAACAGTTACTAATTAGAAAGGAATTCAGAGTCAAAGGAGTATTTTTAGGAGTTTGGGAGAGAATGGACCAAGTTTACCTATTAAAGAGAACATGCATGCAGAATCGGTTTGTTGAAGGTCCTAACACTGGAAGACAGGAAGTAATGAAAGGCACAGGTGTGGGCAGCTCATCTGAAAATGTCGTTTTCTTTAAGTGAGAAGTCAGAAGACCTACAGAGAATAAGGGTTAAGTGGGTTGGGTTGGGTAGTTGGTGAGAATTATGAAGGTTTGGAGTTGTGACGTAAAACCTCCACAAATATGAGGACCCCAAGTATAGGAGAGAAGAAGTGTGTTAGGGGATTGAACGTGTACTGGGGTTTTGCAGGATATGTGTAGTGGAAGACTACCTATGCTAGGAAAGGTAAGGTGGGAATAGAGAGTGATTTAGGTGATGAAATATAATGCCCAGCCTGGATAGAAAAAAAAAAGACCTTTCAGAAGATAGATGACATGCTCTAGTTCTAGATTATGCCTGAGCTTGTTAAGTAGCTAAGAACTGTATTTTGTATTTTAGATTATATTTTTCAGAGAAGGATTCTTTTAATTCAATATTTGAAGTTACATATTTTTAATTTAGTTGAATTTCCTGTTGCCTTTATTGCATAGGATTGTTGTGTAGTGTTATTAATTCATTGCCACAGTTACAAAGTTAGAAAAACAAGTTGTTAAGTAATTGAAACCTTAAATAAATGCCTATTGCATTCTGTCATTTGTTTTTCTCTAGTGGATTTATTGGATTTAGTTCCCATAAAGTTGGAATATCTGGGGAAAAAAGCATACAATTTGGGAGCTATACATTGATCAAGTTCATTTGACACCTTGTAAATTATCTTGCACATTTCATTCATCTGTAAATGTTTGATGACAGAGCAGTCAGACCATCTTGGTATTAATTTTTTTTAGCTGATTATAACTTTTGTTGCATTTTTTTGATCCTTTATGCCTCAATATTTGCATATTCCAACCTCCATTGCCACCTTTTTTAAAAATTAGGAATGGTATTAGATGTTGAGCCACTATGGCCGTTTTGCCTTTCGACACCATGATACTTCTCATTCTTTCAAGTTTTTTAGTGTTTCATTTTCATTTTCTGATTCTCAAATTACTCCAGATATTTCTTTTTCAGATTTGTTAACATGCTTGTTGTTGCTTACTATTTCCAAACAAACTTATTCTTTCTGTTATTTATTTTTAATGGAATATTGTTATTTATTTACCAGTTTGTTTTTCCTACAAGTGCACAAAATTGTTTTTATGGTCTCTCTCTCTGGCCTTTGAGTTACATTATCATTTTTGCCTAGCTTCTTTTACCTTTCTTTGTAGAAGGTGTAACTGATTTTTGTATTCATATCTAGTAAGTTGTTGCTTTGAAGCAAAATTCTTACTTGTCTTCAGACATTTGTACAATTTTGTTTTACTTGTATGGCCATTTCTTGGTGCCTTAAAGTTCTCCAGCATCATTTTCCACTGTTGAAATAACCCTCCTCTGCAGAAATATTCAATTTCTGTGAAATATCTTCCATAACAAAAAAGAGGTAAACATTGAAATTTCAGAATTAAATATGATAATCTTTGACATCAGTCTTTCTATTTTAAATTTTGATAGCTTATTGTCATGGTAAAGTTCATGTGTCAACTTGGCCAGGTGGTGATACCTGTTTGTCTAATTGGGCAAGTGCTCCTTGTCCTATGAGGATATTTCATAGAATTAAATCATGATCACATCAGCTCCATCCACAGCTGATTCCACTTGTAATCAGCCAAGGGAGTAACCTTTCTAATGAGTGATGCTTAATCTAATCACTGGAAGCCTTTTAAGGAAGATTTAGAAGAGACAGGCTTTCTTTTCATAACCCACCCACACCATCCCTCATTTCTTCCAGACCTATAACTAGACTAAAGTCCCAACAGGTCCCTAACGGTGAGGTGCAAAGTATCACACATGAGGAGGTACATTATACTTCAAAAAACTGTGTCAGTTTTCCAATTTATATAGACAGAAATCAGGGGAATATGTATGGCAATGGATTTTAAGAGTGTGGGATAATGGTGGGAGAAATATAAGTAAATTCAGGGCCCACAAAGCAGAGATTGTGCATTTAATGTTATAGCTTGAGGGACTAGAAAAAGCATTAACAGTTTGTTTGGATGGTTAGCTGAAACATGGATCAAAAGGTGGCCAACATTACTGTGGTTGAAATGCCAGAACTGACCTGGTATAATGTAGATGAGGGAATCCAGAGGCTTAGAGAGATTGGAATGTTAAAGTGGATTTATCCTGCAAAGCCTGTCTTATACCCCAGGAATGTCCAGAGGATGCATCTTTTACCAGAACAGTGAGAAATAAATTTGTGAGACTAGCGCCATCATCCCTGAAGAGCTCTGTAATTGTACTTCTCCATAGGTCAGATATTACTGTGGGAACTGCTGTCACTGGGCTGTAATCCTTAAACACAATGGGGATGAATGGATCCTGAGTTGGCAGAAGCCAGGTGGCAGCGCTTAATTGCCAAAGACAGGGTGGACGTGGCTATTATAATAGACAGTAAACTCAAAGCAGGAGACAAAATAATCTGACTTGCAGAGATTTGTGGCATTGGCTAGTAAATCATGGGTACCTACAAATACAATGGATGGGCAGTCTACTAAATTCTTGTTTGAGCTATATAAACAAAAGAGTTCTAAGTCAAGTGAACAGACATCTAACTTGAATTCAAAAAGACAGGTTCATGGCCCCTTAATCAATTTCCACACTTTAGACAGTTTACAGACCCAGAGCCCCTTAACTGAAGGGGAGGCCAGGTCCCTTTAGAGAGAACCCTGTTATGTTGCCACAAACCTATACTGTTAATCTTCCTCCAAGTCTTCCCCAAGAAGATCAATGACCTTTTACCAGGGTAACTGTGCACTGGGGAAAAGGAAATGATCAGATATTTCAGGGATTATTAGGCACTGGTTCAGAAGTGACATTAATTCCAGGGGACCCAAAACTCACTCTGGTCCACCAGTCAGAGTGGGAACTTATGGAGATTGATGGAGTTTAAGCTCAGTCTGTCTCACAGTGGGTCCAGTGGGGTCCTGGACCATTCTGTAATTATTTCCCCAGTTCCAGAATGCATAATTGGAATAGACATACTGAGCAACTGGCAGAATCTCCACATTGGCTCTCTGACTCATACAGTGAGAGTTATTATGGTGGGAAAAGCCAAGTGGAAGCCACTAGAACCTAGCAAAATAATAAATCAGAAGCAATACCGGATTCCTGGAGGGACTGCAGAGATTATTGCCACTCTTAAGGACTTGAAGGATGCAGGAATGGTGATTCCCACCACATCCCCATTCAACTCTCCTATTTGGTCTGTGCAGGAAACAGATGAGTCTTGGAGGATGACAGTGGATTATTACTGTAAACTCAACCAGATTGCAACTCCAATTGCAGCTGCTCTTCCAGATGTGGTATCATTGCTTGAACAAATCAATATATCCCCTGGTACCTGGTATGCAGCCATTGATCTGGCAAATGCTTTTTTCTTGATAGCTGTTAGTAAGGACCACCAGAAACAGCTTGCTTTCAGCTGGCAAGGCCTGCAATATACTTTTACTGTCCTACCTCAGGGGTATATCAACTCTCCAGCCCTATGTCATAATCTTGTCTGCAGGGCCCTTGATCATTTCTTCCTCCCACAAGACATCACACTGGTCCATTATATTGATAATATCATGTTGATTGGATGTAGTGAGCAAGAAGTAGCAACTACTCTAGACTTACTGGTAAGGCATTTGTGTGTCAGAGGCTGGGAGATGAATTTTTTCAGCAATTTGTGAAATTTCTAGGTGACCAGTGGTGTGGGATATCAAGATATCCCTTCTAAGGTGAAGGGTAAGTTGCTGCATCTGGCACCTTCTACCACCAAACAGGAGGCACAATGCCTAGTTGGTCTCTTTGAATTTTGGCAACAACATATCCCTCATTTGTGTGCTACTCTGGCCCATTTATCGAGTGATCAGAAAAGTTGCTAATTTTGAGTGGGGGCCTGAAGAAGAGGAGGCTCTTTGACAGGTCCAGGCTGCTATACAAGCCACTCTGTCACTTGGGCCATATGATCCAGCAGATTCAATGGTGCTGGAAGAGTCAGTGGCAAATAGAGATGCTGTTTGGAACCTTTTGCAGGCCCCTATAGGGAGAATCGCAACGCAGACCCTTAGGATTTTGGAGCAAAGCCTTACCATCTGCTGCAGATAACTACTCTCCTTTTGAGAAACAGCTTTTGGCCTGCTACTGGGCCTTAGGAGAGACTGAATGCTTAACCTTGGGCCACCAAGTTACCATGAGACCTGAGTTGCCTATCATGAGCTGGGTGTTGTCTGATCCACCAAGCCATAAATTTGGGCATGAGCATCAGCACTCCATCATAAAATGGAAATGGTATATATGAGATAGGGCCAGAGTAGATCCTGAAGGCCCAAATGAGGAACTGGCCCAAATGCCCATGGTCTCCACTCTTGCCATAGTACCTTCTATTTCCCAGACTAGAGCTTTGGCCTCTTGGGGAGTTCCTTACAGTGAATTGACTGAGGAAGAGAAAACTCAGGCCTGGTTTACAGATGGTTCAGCACAATATGCAGGTACCAGCCGAAAGTAGGCAGCTGTAGCACTACAACCCCTTTCTTGGGTGTCCTTGAAGAACAATGGTGAGGGGAAATCTTCCCAGTAGGCAGAACTTCGAGCAGTGCACTGGTCGTTCATTTTGCTTGGAAGGAGAACTGGCCAGAGGTACATTTATATACTGAATCATAGGCTGTTGCTAATGGTTTGGCTGGATGGTCAGGGACTTGGAAAGATTGTAATTGGAAAATTGGTGACAAAGAAGTCTGGGGAAGAAGTATGTGGATAGACCTTTCTGAGTGGGCTAAAAACACGAAGATATTTGTGTCCCATGTGAATGCACACAATAGATGACTTCAGCAGAGGATGGTTTTAACAATCAAGAGGATAAGATGACCTGTTCTGTGGATACCAGTCAACCTCTTACCCCAGCAACTCCTGTCATTGCTCAACGGGCTCATGAACGAAGTGGCCATGGTGGTAGGGATGGAGGTTATATGGGCTCAGCAACATGGACTTCCACTCATCAAGGCTGACCTGGCTACAGCCACTGCTGAGAGCCCAATCTGCCAGCAGCAAAGACCCATACACAGCCCCTGATATGGCACCGTTCCCTGAGGTGACCAGCCAGCTACATGGTGGCAGATTTATTGCATTGGACTACTCCCTTCATGGAAGGGGCAGTGATTTTTTCTAACTGGAATAGACGCATACTCTGGATATGGGTTTGCCTTCCCTGCATGCAATGCTTCTGCCAAAACTACCATCCGTGGGCTTATAGAATGCCTTATCCATAGTCATGGTATTCCACACAGCATTGCTTATGATCAGGGAATACACTTCACAGCAAATGAAGTGTGGAAATGGGCACATGCTCCTGGAATTCTCTGGTCTTACCATGTTCCTCATCATCCAGAAGCAGCTGGATTGCTAGAACGGTGGAATGGCCTTTTGAAAACTCGATTATGGTGCCAACTAGGTGGAAATACCTTGAAGAGCTTGGGTGATGTTCTCCAAGAAGCTGTGTATGCTCTAAATCAGCATCCGCTGTATGGTGCTGTTTCTCCTATAGCCAGGATCCATGGGTCCAGGAACCAAGGGGGTGGAAATGGGAGTGGTACCACTCACTATTACCCCTAGTGATCCACTAGGAAAGTTTTTACTTCCTATCCCTGCGACACTGAGCTCTGCTGGTCTACAAGTTTTAGTTCCAAAAGGGGGAGTGCTTCCACCAGGAGAAACAACAATGATTCCATTGAACTGGAATCTAAGACTGAAACCTGGTCACTTTGGACTACTCATGTCCTTGGATCAACAAGCCAAGAAGGGAATTACATTACTAGCTGGGGTGATTGACCCTGACTATCATGGGGAAATAGGACTGCAGCGACACAATGGAGGTAAAGAAGAGTTTTCCTGGAATATAGGAGATCCCCTAGGATGTCTTTTAGTATTACCATGCCCTGTGATTAAAATCAATGGAAAACTGCAACAACCCAATCTAGGCAGGGCTGCCAATGGCTCTGAAACTTCAAGAATGAAGGTTTGTATTACCCTACCAGGCAAAGAACCACGTCCAGCTGAATTGCTTGCTGAGGGTAAAGGGAACATGGAATGGGTAGTGGAAGAAGGTAGTGATAAATATGAACTACAGCCATGTGATCAGTTACAGAAATGATGACTGAAATGCTGTTTTGTTCATGTTATACTGTTTAAGTTGTAAGGTCTCAAGTTTAACAATGAATATTACCCAAGGACCTGCACCCTATTCTGGAGAGATTTAATATGTTTCCGGTTATATGTAGGACAGTTGAATATTGTTAGGTGAAGGAAAATAAATGTGTCTTTTATTGTTTTTCTATTTAGAAATTAGGTATGGTTTAAGGTAATGAATGTAGCTACCAGTTGACAAGGGGTGGACTGTCATTGTCAAGTTCATGTATCATCTTGGCCAGGTGGTGGTACCTGTTTGTCTGATTGGCAAGTGCTCCCTGTCTTTTGTTGTGAGGACATTTCATAGAATTAAATCATGATCATATCAGCTACATCCACAACTGATTCCACTTGTAATCAGCCAAGGGGAGTGTCTTTTCTAATGAGTGATACTTGATCTAATCATTGGAAGCCTTTTAAGGAGGATTCAGAAGCGACAGGCTCTTCCTGCTTTGGCCAGAGAGCCTCTCCTGTGGAGTTCATCCAGACTCTCCATCGGAATTATCAGCTTCACAGCCTGCCCTGTGGATTTTGGACTCTATGTTCCCATGGTTATGTGAGACACTTTCATAAATTTCATATTTATGAATGTTTGCTGTTGATTCTGCTTCTCTAGAGAACCCTAACTAATACATTTATCATCACTGATAATTGGCTCTCTTATTGTTCTCATCTTCTCAATCAATATTTTCTTGTCAGTCAAATGCAAATGAGTGAGATTAGATTTCATATGTTGTTGAAAGCAGGCTATCACAACACAATTTAGCAGGACTTTTGCAAGTATTCATTTGGACTATTTATGCACTAGAAAACATCCAAGGGAAAAATTTCACACAAATGTGGCTAAAATTATCTTTAATCAACGTTTAGAATTCTTTTCTTTTGTGGATGGAAATAATGGCCAATGTTCATGTAATGTGATTCATTACTTACTGTTATTCATTTGGCAAATGCGTTCAATTTTTCTTTGGGTAATTAGAAATGAGTATCTATAAATAGAAATTCAGAAAACAAAGTTAATGTTTCATAAAAAATATTTTACCCACACATCCGCATTATGGAATGTCATATTTCATATGTTATCTGTGTAATTTACTAACATACTTTGAATTAGATCAAAATAAAATTAATTCTGTGACTTGACTACCCTAAGCTATACCATGAAAAGGGGAAAGAAAACAGAGTTATATTCCCTGGAATTCTTATTTTAATCATTATTTATTAATTAATCATGTTACTTCAAAATGTTGTTAATATTTTAGGAAAATTTGGGTGGGTTGACTTTCTTTTATGCTTTTAAAGCCAGGTTATTCAATTTTTTAGAATAAGAAAAATTACACATTCACCAAAAATTGGGTGGTACCTTACCTTTTCCTAACACTTGCTGAACAGGGGTACACAACGATGTCTAAGACAAGGTTGCCCCTTTCAAGAAAGTGTGACTATTATTTTCAATGATATTCTATCCCATTTGTTTTTAATTTTTTCATAAAATGATTACCAGTCTAGAACAACTTCTTTGGAATTAGACTTTGTTAATATTTGTTTTAAGGGGAAATGTGCTACAGGTTGACTCTTAGCCCCCAGGAATAGATTTATCACATATGTTATAATTTTCCAGCCACTCTGGCAGGTGCTTTGGGATCTGCAGAAGAGTTTTGACTCAACTCTCACTCACCAGTAGTTGAGTGGCATTGGGGAGGGTTAACTACAGACCTCCTTTAATGCTTTTTTAGACTTATTAATTCAGTATATAAAGGGTTACCAAATGAATGTTATAGAAATACAAAGTAAAGACGAGAACATGCTGAATGAATTTTTCAGTAAACATGATGTCAGAGTAAAACACCTGCTTGGCTTAACTTAAGGGAGGATCTGAACATATGGCTTGGAGTTAAAAGTCTAGACAAATAGATTCAGTGCCAACCAGAAGGTCTGGAGACAATTTCCACACAGATGTAGCAAATCCCAGGAGAATAATATTGTCCCAGTGGAGAAACTCATACAGCTCAGCAGCAGCATGGGGGTGCATCTAGCAATGGAGGAAAGATGAGCCAGCCATGTCATTACAGTAAATCCAAATCAAAAAATGCAACCAGGAAAAGTAGTGTAGAAGTAAGATCTAGTCCCAGAAGACAAGACTGAAGACTTTTCCAGTTCATGGGAATTTTTGCCAAATTGGTAAAAATTTAACCTTAGAAACTTTAAGACTAGGAAAATTAATTTTCAAACACAAAAGGGATAAATTCACCTGTTTTATGAGAGGATAGACATATAATTTTTAAGAACCCAGTAAAGATGGCTAGAATGGGATCAGGCCTGACCTTATTAGGCCTGGCTAATAATCTTTACTGAGGGAGAGGGGAATGGTAACTTGAGAAAGAAAATGTTTGATTTCTCCTATTTCCAAATACTTTGCTAAGAGCTCAGGGCACAGTTTTTCAGCCCAGTGCAAGGGGCAAAGGCTACTGATCCAGTAGCTCACTATCTTCTCCTTGTTTCCAGAGGAGAAACAAGACAATCTGTGGAGGGGACAGTTAGTTTGGAACAGGGGTTTGGCTCTGTTACAGTGGCAGAAACTAATAGGTCACAGAATCAGTGGAAGCAAAAGTTCAGAGGGTAACGGACAAGTTATGTTCACCCCAAAGAACAGCCTGCAATGAATTTTTATTTTGAACTGAGATTGTTGTTTTGGGAATGAAAAATAAAAGATAGATATGAAAAGTAAAATTCTAAGGCAGAGAAAAGATATTGGTGTTCCATTGCCAATGGTCAGAAGGGATGCATGACTCTAGAGAAACAGGAAGGTCAGAGAAGGAGCTGTTTCTGGCGAGATGTGATGAGTTTAGTTTGGGAAATAATAAATTTGTGAGGGCTAGTAAAAAAATCAAAAGGGCACATCCATCAGGCAGTTAGACACAATGAAGGGGGGAAGTCAAGCCTGGGATATTTTTCTTTTACAATAAGCATGACAGAAATGTGTAGGTCAAGGTGGTTTCTATATGCCACGAAAAAGTAAAGAAAATAATTTCATGTTCCTTTAAACTGCACAAAGTTCTCTCTGGACCAATAAGTCATACAGCTATCAAAACCAAAGTAAAGCGGGCTGATATCTTCAGCTGAGCTACCTTTGGCAAGTTAATTAAATAGGTGTTGGACCAGCTACATTTTCTAAAGTATTCACTTCACTTCAATGCAACAGTATGGTCAGGGAGTACTTAGCTGAGATTCTGAGAATAGACACAGGTAAAGAGGAGAAAGCCATTGATGTGTGCAAGGCTTAGAATCAATATAATCAATTCAGTACAGTAAACATATACTAGCCTCATGAGCCTCCATTATATTTGTTCTCAAACCCATTTATACCAGTTGTTTATGTGATTTTATGACAATTTAATTAAAATTTAGTTAAACTGATGAAACAGGAATACAAAAAGAAG
Source organism: Tamandua tetradactyla (assembly GCF_023851605.1). Classification (NCBI taxonomy): domain Eukaryota; kingdom Metazoa; phylum Chordata; class Mammalia; order Pilosa; family Myrmecophagidae; genus Tamandua; species Tamandua tetradactyla. Next base: position 73,781,888 of record NC_135336.1, read on the forward strand.
GCCATTACTTCTTAGAGAACTGAGTTAATTGTTTTGGAAAGCAGTGATAAGAAGTAAGATCCTAAAAAATACGTCTGCTGAATCAGATGTGGGCATGACAAATATAGAAACTGAAAAATATATATACTAAAAATTTAGAAGATATTTGTACTGAAATTGTTTCTATGGTGACTTTAAATTATTGATCCATTCTGAAATATATTTGAAGTTATTGGTGTATATTTTATATGTAACAAGCAATGAGGAATTAGAGCTGACGGACACACGCGTAAAAACAACACTTATTCAGATAGCACACGTCTGTTGTTTACACAAAGTTCTAGGCCAGACACTGTGGAGAATACATCTATAACAAAGATGCACTTCTGTGCTCAACATTCTTAGGTAATAGTTAAAAAAAGCAGTAAATTTTAATACATGGCCAGATTTATCAGGTGCCATAATGAGGAGTAAAGAATCTCTTAGAGAGGAAGGGCTTCTTGGCAGAGGTGATGTTTGAGCGGTGCTTGAAAAATAGCCAGGACCTCATCATCAGGTGGAGATGGAGAGTATGGCATCAAAAGTGACATGACAATAGGAGATATAAAATGGCAAGAGATGAAAGCCTATGATGAGTGCTGAGATAAAGATGTCTGAAAAAAATTTAGGATCACTGCATGACAGGTCCTAAATAGCCTATTAACCCTCTGGACCAATTCCAAAATCTGTAGCTGATGCAGGAGGTAAAAAGCAATATCCAGAACACATTAGAATGAAAAGAAATGAAGGACAGGAGTACTGGGGAGCTACTTGAAGCAAGGCAGTGGGGATGGAGATGAGAGGACACCTAGGCAAAACAGGTGATAAAAGTAGATTTGAAAAGACTTCTTTTGGTAAGAAATCACGAGGTTTTATATTGCTCTAACAGCATACTCTCGCTTTTTTTTTTTTTTTTTTAGCATGGGCAGGCACTGGGAATCAAACCCGGCATGGCAGGCGAGAACTCTGCCTGCTCAGCTAACGTGGCCCTCACTTGTTTTCTGATGAGTCCCAAAGGACACTTATGGTCAATCTTGTTAATGTAGGGACTGTTAAAATCTACGAAGGCAAGGGCTTTTTAAGGGTTAGAGCAAAAATATCACTGGAAGCTTTGCAATTGAGAGAAGCTCAGTGAGACATCTTCTATTTTAGCCACAGGATATACCATATTTTGAAAGGAAAAAAAACGCTTCTGAACAAGCAATAACACAAGATAGACTTGACTCACCCCCGTTTTTGATGCTCTCACTTGGCAAATATACTTCCTATATCGTCAAGTGCTTATCCTTAACCAAAATTTTATAGTGCTAATCCTCACTCAACACTTTCTTCTAGAGCTACTATCATGATATAGATGTTTTGAATTCATTTGGAAGAGGAAATAAATCTTATGGATTTTAAGGCTTCATAAATCCCATTAATCCTGCTAGACTTCAGTGAAGGAAAAGGTAAGACTGGAATTCTTCTCAAGTGACCCACGTAATTCTCTACACATTTAGGTATATTCGTTACATAAAAATCACTGTAGGAATGAGGGTTTGAGAGCCACTTCCCCTCATTATGACAATGCAGGGGAAATATGTAAATGTTCAAGGAGGAAAATAACCTCTTCTACACCCATTAGATTTTCTAATAACAATTTACCAGATGTAAAACATCAAATAGTGTTGATGTAGAATATTTGAAGACTGGTTTCCAGGTGTTTTGCCCTAAAAATATTTCCTGTTAGTTACTGAAAATGTAACTAAACCTTATTAAGACCAAAACAAAAGATCCTCTTCATTTTTTACAGAGAAGAGGTAACAAAGCTTAGATGACAACCATGGTGTTATAACTGATATTGTAACTTCTTATTGATAATATACTTAAAATGATTCCAACTTTCAGAGAAATCATCTTACTTCCATTAAGCAATTATGTGCTAGTTTTAACTGTTAAGCTTAGGGTGCCAACTGAAGATACAGTATGGTAGCAGATTTCAAAAGAAAGTACATTAATTATAGTAGAAATTTCCCGCTAATCTTGTGGTTTCAAATGGATTTTATAACAATAGGTAGTATTTATGGGCTCAAGAAATGCTTTTATCTGGCTGTAGCTTCTCTTTTATAATGGTTATATTCCAAAAATATTAAACATAGAAGGATAAGATATTCCTAAATGTGTTTGGAAATTATATTTATTAGTTTCTGTTCACTAATAATATTCAGAGGGCAGACAAATTTTGAAAAATTCAGAAAAAAAGGACTGATGAGGTATAAGAAGATAAGGGTTTTAGCTTAGGCTTAGGTTTCGTTCTTATTGGCCACAAAACCTGCCTGAGTTCTTCGTTTTGGTACATTTTAACAGCCCTGTTGATCTCACAGTTCCTTTGAAGAATGAGTACATGTTTCAGCATCCAAAGAGAGTAGTATAAAATAGTATCTGACATAAGGTCACCCTAGTATTTTTGTACCAATATGGCTGAACCCTTCTGTCATCAGTTTCGTGTCTATGTCAGGACTGGCTGATTGTTCTTATCTGTGTAAAGGAGCCTTGGTGCTCAGCCTACCCATCTCTATCTTCACTGCCTGGAAGAATGATCCAGTTTTTCCAGTAAAGTAAATATGTAAGGACAATGACATGTACACATTTAAAAAGAACATGGATTCCAACCTGCAATCTTTCGCTGTCGCACGCTTTTATTTTTTTATTCCAAATTGCAACCCATATTGTATTGTACTATTCTGCTTAAAATTATCCATTAGTATTTTTCAAATCTCTTGATATTTTATTTGGTTATTTCTTCAAATTTATCTCATACACTAGAATCAGTGCTTTGAATATCAGGTTGAAAACTTGTAATGATCAGTTACTTTTGTTATTGTTTATGTGTTTGCTGAGTTCAAATAAAACCACAACAGCATACTTTTGTTTTGTTTTGTTTTGATCAAATGAAAGTTAAATCTCTCACCAACTTTTAAATAGTATGTAAATGAAGGGAAGTTTTTTTTTCTTCTTTTGCATGGGCAGGCACGGACAGTCGAACCTAGGACTTCGGCATGGCAGGCAAGAACTCTGCCTGTTGAGCCACCATGGCCTGCCCAGTAAATGGAGGGAAATGTTTAAAAGAAATTTAATGACATGCTAAATCATCATTTTTCCTACTTTGCAGGACACTATTACAGAAGGACTAAGTTAGGATATATAACATTATTTTAAATAAGAGAGAAAAATTAAAACAAATACTATATAAAATGAGGAATCAAAATAACCTCTGATGCAAAGTTTATGTGTATAGTCACTGGGCTAGATCTTTTGGTGAAGTATGTTGGGTAGTTACAGACATCTGGTGAATAAAATTTGGGAGAATTTTATAGAGGCATGATATAAACAGATCCAAATATGTATAAGTAATATACAACATTCACCAATAAAAATCACAGCTATACATTAAAATGAAAATACTTAGACTTTGTCAAGTGGCTTGAAAATTCTGAAAGATTTGGTAAGTCATCAGTGAAAATATCAATTAGCAGGTGGGGTGCAATGGTGGCTTAGTGGCAGATTTCTCACCTGCCATGCTGAACACCCAGGTTCCATTCCTGGCGCCTGCCCACGCAAAAAAATATATGTCAATTAGAATGAGTGTGTGAGTGTTTGTTTATTTTGATTTCCTATCCTTTTATAACTCCTTTAAGTGGTAGGATGTGTTTTCTGTTTCTTTTATGGGGGTGGGATTTCCATTCATGTGCATTTTTTTTTCCCTCAAAGTGGGAGACCTGAAGTTTCCTGACGTGCATAGAAAAGATTAAACACTTAACTACCCTTTTATAACATTTCCCTTGCTGGCCAAAAACAATAATTTTGCCATCATTTTAAAATGGCTACAATAATGGTGACACTTCGCAGATAAAAACAACTTATTATTCATGGGGAATTTACAAATGGTTATTGACTTTCCCAGATTGTTAAATCAAAGCAAAATTAATTTTTGGTACTATAGTTCTAAAGTAACTATCTCTAGCTTAATAAGCAAAAGGAAGAGGATGAACTCAATAGCAGGAAATACAATCTAGCAATGAAATGTGTTCAATTATGGAGAAAAGTTCCAGCGGAAATGGTGGAAATACCAGAACTTTGGATAAGTGAAATGCAGCTGGCCAAAGTGCTACCCCTCTGTTTAGTAAGGATGTAATATTGCTAAAGAATGCGATACTTCCCATATCACCGATAATTATTAAATGAGTACGTTATAGAGATGAAAACTTGGCATTTTGCTGTTGATTTTAGTTAGGCAAATTAAGAGATGTGGGAAATCTGACATATTATGCAGTCAATGAAATGATTTACTCCTTGGCAGAATTCAGTTGCAGGTGAATATAAGAGTAGATTCTGTAATACCACAATACTCCTTACTTCTTCTAATATTGATGATATAATGTTTAGTAAATATATGTCAGTTAAATTGTATTGTAAAATTACATTAAAAAGGATATGTTTGACATTGTTAGTATCCTTAACCAAAATGCAAAGTCTTAAATAAATATGACTTAAAATTTATATATATATATATATATATATCTTTAAATCGGTAGAAAGTAAGAGCATGCGTAGCAGGTTAGAGATGATGGGATGATAACTTAAATCTGATTATGGCAAGATTGAGCTAAGCAGCTGTTGGGATCAGATAATGATATGTGAGCTTCTCATCAGGCCTGTAACATGTTTCCACTAATACAGATTAAGAATGTCTGGATGAACTATAATTATCCCTGTGGCTTGTGCATAAGATAATTAGGCCCTGTCAGTGCAAAGTACTATTATTAAGTGTCAAAGTGATTTTTAAAAATGTATAGAAATGGCCATAAGAACAATTAAACTAAGGACTGAAATGTTGACACTCACAACAGTGATGTGAAAATATACTTAGCTCTTTTTGTCATATAGAGTTTTCAAGATTCAAAGTCTTATTTATGTGACAGACATGTGAAGATGGTTCCAATTATGCTGACTCCTTAGCTCAAGTTTATGCACCAGGTGTCCAGACCACACAATGGAAAATGCAGTCTTTGTCTGCCTTATGTAAATAGAGTACTAAGAGCTGCTTGTCTTTTAAGTGTCTGATTGCTATTTAATTACAGAGAATCTCTCTTTAAACTAAGCAACCCAAGTGAAAAAAAAAAAAAGCAATAAAGAACTCATTTCAGAACCTGCCCCATCCTTCCTTCCATGTGGCAAGAATGTGATATATCTGATAACTTTGTATAACCATGTTTATTATGTGGTAGGCATTATGTGTTTTATACGTAATACCTTGAAATATCTACTGAAGATGTTTCTATTGATCAGTAAAACCTAACTAGAAATATAGACATTAAAGTCACTCATTTGAACTCTTGTGATGCTTTTATATAAGGATCTTAAAACAATTGTGATATGGTAGAAAGAATGTTGGATCCAGCCTTAACAAATGGGACTTCAACTTCTAGTTCTGAAAGTTTGGGGCAATCTGTTTCTAGGCACATTTCTTAACTTCTCTCAGCTTTCATTTATTGTCGGTAAAATGAGGCTGATAAATCCTATTCTGTTATGCTGTTCAGAGAATTAAATAGGAAAATTTATGTGAATAGTCATCTTAAGAAAATGTCTATTGAATGTGATTTTGAAAAGAACTTTTCAAGAAATGTGCCAGGATAGGTTTTATCTCTTTCATTTCAAAGGAGAGACTATGAAGTAGACTGACATTTTTCAAGGAAAATGTCACATTTGAAACTATCCTGTGTTTATGTGTTTGAATTTATCTAAATTAGGAAATAGTTGTTATCTCTTATATTGATCTTAAGTGAATTTTTGAATCTTCTCTTATTATTCTTTCTGAAAGAAGGGGTATATTTTGTAATGTTTGTATTACTCTTCCAAAAGTATTTACTTCTCAATTATTTTCTTTTCTTAAACCAATTCAAATATTTAAAAAAGTTTTTCTCTTTCATTCTCAGTTCTCACACCTAATAATTTTGCCTTCATCTCATTAATTGCTTTTGAATAAACTGGCAGGTGGGTCTGTTTTGGAGAGAGATACAGTGGTCCCAGGTTGTATGGTTCTGACTTCACTGAGTTTCTTGAGCTTATTTTACCTTATCTTTTGTATGTAAGGATTTGCTGGGTTTGTAGGTGATTAATAGGGCCAAGACATTTCTATCAGTAAGTCTTTCTTTCCCTCTGTATGAAGAACTATTAGAAATTTCAATAAGGTTTCATTAGTAATTTGTCTATGAACATTAAACTGTTGTTTTGAATTAAGTTATTTTATCTTTATCAAATATGTTAGTGCTAAACAGAAAATTAAAATGAACTTAACTCTTAAGAAAAAGACTTCTTTTTGTTAGATATGTATTTAACCTATAATATTATTTAGTGCATTGCTATCTTGTCCAGAGGTGGTGTTCTATTAACCAATTCACCCTATCTCTTGTGTAAGTTAAGTTGGTAGACTAAAGAACTGAGACTATGAGAATTTAGCTGCATTTATCAAAGAAATGGTGCAGATGCAATTTGCATTATACCTAAAAGAATATTTAATAAGTAGCTATTTGTGTTTGGTGCTTTTATATTTAATTATCATTTTCATTATCTCAATTTAGAGATTAAGAAACTGAGACTAGGAAAGAGCAAATACCTTGCTCAAAGTCAATTTCTATGTCTATTGATCTTTTATCTTTTACTTTTTTTTATTGTGAAATATAACATATATATAGAAAAAGGCAATACATTTCCAAGTACATATTTTAGCAAGTAGTTATAGAACAAATTTTAAAGCTTGGTATGGGTTACGGGTCCATGATTTTTTGTTTTTTTTTTTCTAGCTGCTCCAAGACACTGGGGACTAAACAAAATATCAATATAATGATTCAACAATCATACTCATTTATTAAATCCTATCTTCTCTGTTATACTTCGTCTCTCTTTTTGTGAAAAATAACCTATATACAAAAAAAGCAATAAATTTCAAAAAGCATCAGAACAATTGGTTGTAGAATAGATTTCAGAGTTTCGTATAGGTTACAATTCCAAGATTTAGGTTTTTAATTTAGGTTTTTCATTCTAGCTGCTCCAAGGTACTGGAGACTAAAAGAAATATCAATATGATGATTCAGCACGCATACTCATTTGTTAAACCCCATCTTCTCTGTATAACTCCACCATCACCTTTGATCTTATTTGGGCTATGCCCATTCTAACTTTTTCATGTTGGAAGGGGCTGCTGATAATATGGGATTGATGTTGATGTTCTGGAAAGGCTGGTCCCTCTGCATTTCAAGACATATCTTGTCTGGGGACCCATCTGGAGGTTGTAGGTTTCTGGAAAGTTACCCTAGTGCATGGACTCTTTGTACAACCTTATATAATGCTCTAGGAGTTCTTTTTTATTTTTTAATTTTTAACTTTTTATTAATAGTATAAGATATATACAAAGCAAAGAAATAAAAAAGCAATAGTTTTCAAAGCACTCTTTAACAAGTAGTTACAGGACAGATTCCAGAGGTTGTCATGGGCTACCATATACACACCCTTACCAAATAGAAAATTCCCTTGTCCCTCCCCCCATTATGTAACCCTGGTATTGCTGTGGTACTGTTAATATTTTCCTGTTAAACATAGCCTATAGCATGCAACAGCATTTTCCCCCTGTATCAGAAATTATATACTCTTTGTATGAGATTCATACCTTTGCAGTAGTTCATGCAAGAACTTTTATTTGTAGTGTTAATCAGTGGGATACATGATTCTATATGAACCCTTTCAATCATGTTTAACTCCAATATGGTAATATTACTTACAGACCCACTAATGAACTGTCTTCATGTCTATCTATACCCCTACAATTAAGTTCAATCTCATTAGCTAAGAGTTGACCCATATTGTATTTCTCTAGGTCCCCTAAATCTGTATAATAAGCCTCTAATTTTACCTTTACCATGGTCATAAAACTGGAATCATATGGTATCTATCCTTTTGTGTCTGGTTTATTTCACTCGGCATTATGTCCTCAAGGCTCATCCATCTTGTCATGTGCTTCAGGACATCATTTTGTCTTACTGCTGCATAATATTCCATCAAATGTTTATGCCACATCTTGTTAATCCACTCATCTGTTGTTGGGCCCATGGATTATTTCCATCTTTTGGCAATTGGAAATAGACCTGCTGTGAAATCAGTGTGCAAATCTTTGTGTCACTCCTTTCAGCTCTTCTGGGTATATACCGAGTAGTGGTATTGCCAGGTCATAGGGCAGCTTGATATTTAGTTTTTTGAGGACCCACCAGACTGTCTTCCATAACAGCTGTACCATTATACATTCCCACCAGCAGTGGATAAGTGTCCCAATTTCTCCACATCTCTCCAACATTTGTAGTTTCCTGTTTGTTTAATAGCTGCCATTCTTACAGGTGTGAGGTGGTATCTCATAGTCTGGATCTGCATTTCCCTTATAGCTAATGAAAATGAGCATCTCTTCATGTGCTTTTTTGCCATCTGTATTTGCTCTTCAGAAAAATGTCTATTCATATCTTTAGCCCACTTTCTGATTGAGTTGCTTGTTCTTTAGTTGTTGCATTGTATCATTTCTTTATGTATACAGATTATCAAACTTTTATCCTGTGGATGTGTGATTTCCAAATATTTTCTCCCATTGAGTTGGTGGCCTCTTCACCTTTTTGGCTAAGTCTTTTGAGGCACAAAAAACATTTGATTTTGAGGAGTTCCAATCTATCTATTTATTCTTTCGTTGCTTGTGCTTTGGGTCTAGAGTTCAGGAAGCTACCTCCTATTTTCAGGTCTTAAAGATGTTTCCCTAGATTTTCTTCTAGGAGCTTTATGGTGCTAGTTCTTATATTTAGGTGTTTGATCCAATTTGAGTTAATTTTTGCATAGTATGTAAGGTAAAGGTCCTGTTTCATTCCCCTGGTTATTGATATCCAGTTTTCCCATGCCAATTTATTGGAAAAATTATTTTGTCCAAATTCAGTGAATTTGGGGTCCTTGCTGAAGATCAGTTTACTATGGATTTCATGGTCTGTTTCCATGCTCTGGATTTGATTCCATTGGTCAATACTTTTATCTTTGTCCCAGTACCATGCTTTTTTTTTTTTTTTAAACCACTGTGGCCTTATGATATGTTTTGAAATTGTGGTATGTTAATCATCCCACCTCATCCTTCTTTTTAAAGATGCTTTTAGCTATTTGGGCTCTCTTTCCTTCCAGATGAATTTGGTGATTAGTTTTTCCAAGTCTTCAAAGTAGGTTTCTGGAATTTTGATTGGTACTGCATTGAATCTGTAGATCAACTTGGATAGAATTGACATCTTAACTACATTTAACCTTCCTATCCATGAGAATGGAATGCCTTTCCACCTATTTAGATCTTCCTTTGATTTCTTTTAGCAATGTTACATAGCTTTCTGTATACAAGTCCTTTACATCCCTAGTTAAGTTCATTCCCAGATACTTGATCTTTCTAGTTACTATTTCAAATAGATTTTTTTTCCTTAATTGCCTTCTCGGTTAGGTCATTGCTTGTGTATAGAAACATTACTGATTTTTGCACATTTATTTTATAATCTGCCGCCTTGCTGAATTTGTTTATAAGCTCAAGTAAATTTGTTGTAGATTTTTCAGAGTATAGTATCATGTCATCTGCAAATAATGAAAGTTTTACTTCTTCCTTTCCAATTTGGGTGCTTTTAATTTTTTTCTTCTGCCTGATTGTCTGGGTAGAATTTCTAGTACAATGTTGAATAATAGTGGTGACAGAGCGTATCCTTGTCTCATTCCCAATCTTAAGGGGAAAACTTTTGGCCTCTCACCATTGAGGATGATGCTGGCTATTGGTTTTTCATATATGCCTTATGCTGAGGATGTTACATTTGATTCCTACCTTTTGAAGTGTATTTATGAGAAAAGATTTTTGAATTTTGTCAAATGTTTTTCAGCATTAATTGAGATGATCATGATTTTTCCCTATTGATTTATTAATGTGCTGTATTATATTAACTGATTTTCTTGTGTTAAACCATCCTTGTGTAAACCCCATTTGGTCATGGCATATAATTATTTTAATGTCCTGTTGGATTAGATTTGCAAGTATTTTGTTGAGAATTTTTACATCTATATTCATCAGGGAGATTGGCCTGTAGTTTTCCTTTCTTGTAGCATCTTTACCCAGTTTTGGCATTGAAGTGATGTTAGCTTCATAAAATGAGTTAGGTAGTGTTCTTTTATCCTCAGTTTTTTGGAAAAGTTTGAGCAGAATTGATGTTAGTTCTTTTTGTAATGTTTGATACAATTCCCCTGTAAAGTCACCTGGCCCTGGGCTTTTCTTTGTAGGAAGATTTTTGATGACTGATTGAAATCTCTTTTTTGTGATTGGTTTGTTGAGATCTTCTATTTCTTCTTGAGTCAGTGTAGCTTGTTCATGTGTTTCCAGGATTTTGTCCATTTCATCTGAGATGTCTAGTTTGTTGGCATATAGCTTGTTCATAGCATCCTCTTATGATTTTTAAATTTCTTCAGGGTCTCATTTCTGATTTTGTTTATTTGTATCCTCTCTTATTTTTATTTGTCAACTCAACCTTGCTAGTGGCCCATCAATTTTATTGTTTTTCTCAAAGAATCAACTTTTGGTTTTATTGATTCTTTCTATTGCTCTTTTGTCCTCCCATTCATTTAGCTCTGTTTTAATCTCAGTTATTTCTGTTCTTCTATTTGCTTTGGGGTTAATTTTCTCTTCTTGCTCAAGTTCCTACAGATGAGCACTTAAGTCCTAGATTTTTGCTTTCTTCTTTTTTAACACAGGCATTTAGGGCAATAAATTTCCCTCTCAGCACAGCCTTTGCTACATCCCATAAGCTCATATATGTTGCATTCTCATTTTCTTTCATCTCCAGATAGCTGTTAATTTCTCTAGCAGTTTCTTCTTTGACTCACTCATTGTTTAAGTATTATTTAATCTCCATATATTTATGAAAGTCCTCATTCTTTGGTAGTTGTGGATTTCCGGCTCCATTCCATTATGATTAGAGAGAGTGCTTTGAATAATTTCAATATTTTTAAATTGATGAAGACCTGTTTTGTGCCCCAGCATATAATCTGCCCTTGAAGGCATTCCATGAGCACTAGAGAAGAATGTAAATTCTGGTGTTTTGGGGTATAACAACCTATATATGTCTTTTAGGTCTAATTCGTTTATCAAATAGTTTAAATTCTGTATTTCCTTGTTGATTCTCTGTCTGGTTGTTCTATCTATAGAGGAAAGTGGTGTATTGAAGTCTCCTACTATTATTGTTGAAATGTCTTTTGCTCCCTTTAGTTTTGCCAATGTTTGTCTCATATACTTTGGAGTTTCTTGATTGGTAGCACAGACATTTATGATTTTTATTTCTCTTGATTAATTTTCCCTTTTACTAATATATGATATCCTTCTTTGTCTCTTATTATGTCTTTGCATTTAAAGTCTAGTTTATCTGATATTAGGATAGCTACTCCTGCTTTCTTTTGGTTACACCTTGTATGAAACATCTTTTTCCATCCTTTCATTTTCAACCTATTTGTATACTTGTGTCTGAGATGAGTCTCTTGTAAGGGACATATAGCTGGATTATATTTCTTAATCTGTTCTAAAAATCTGCATCTTTTAATTGGTAAATTCAATCTATTAACATTCAATGTTATTACTGTAAAGGCAATTCTTGAATCCACCATCTTATTCTTTGGATTTTATTTGTCATATATATGCATACACATTCTTTTCCCTCCTTCTCTTTTTATCCTCTAAGCTACCCTTACTGGTACTCTTCAATTCTGTGTGCTCCTCCAGACCTCCCTCTCCTATATATACATTTTTTTCAGCTGGGAGAACTCCTTTTAGTATTTCCCATAGGGCCGGTTTCCTGTTGACATATTCTCTCAGCCTTTGTCAGTGAAAATTTTAATCTTTCCCTCCATTTTGAAAGACAGTTTAGCTGGGTACCGAGTTCTAGGCTGGAAGTCTTTCTCTCTCAGGATCTTAAATATATCATACTACTGCCTTCTTGCCTCCACACTGTCAGTTGAATAGTCTGAACTCAGTTTTATGTGGCTTCCCTTGTACATAGTAGATAGTTTTGCTCTTGCCGCCTTTAAGATTTTCTGCTTTTCATCAGCATTTGACAGACTGATCAGTATGTGTCTTGAGGAAAGCATATTTGGATTTATTCTATTTGGAGTTTGTTGAGCTTCTTTGATTTGCATATTTGTGTCTTTTATAAAGGTTCGGACGTTTTCCCTTAATATCCTCCACTAATCTTCCTAGCCCTTTACTCTTCTCCTTTTGTGCATTTTATTTTGTCCATCATTTCTCTAAGATCCAATTCAAAATTTTCCATCTTTTTTGTCATTTGCATTTTTTGAGTGTTCAAAACCAGTTGTCCTGTCCTTTAGTGCACTTACTCTTTCTTTAGCCTCTTCAAATCCGATGTGTATCTGTAGTATATTTTTTATTTGGTCTACAACATCTTTAATCTCTGTGATATCTGCTATTTTTCTAGTTATTCTTTCAAATTCCTCTTTATGCTCTTCTAGTGTCTTCTTAATCTCCTTTATGACATTAGCTATCCCATTATTTTATTTAGTTGTATTATATGAACATTTTTGATTAGTTTCCAAAGTCTGTGTCTTCTCTGGTGTTTTATTTTGGTCATTAGACTGGGCTATATCTATTTGCATCTTCCTATGGTTAATGATCTTGTGTTGTCTTCACAGCATGTAAATATCTTAACAGGGTTAATTTGGAAGTCAGTTTCCTTCAGTAATCTAAAGTTTTATATTTGCAGGACAGGCATGGATCGGGATGTGGGGCTTGGGGAGGGGCACAACAGTGTGGTGAAGGGTTGCAGTGCAGGTATATGGACAGGTTAGGGATTTTATGCTGGTGCCTGTGAGCGTGGGGTGTGGGTCATGGGATTGTGGAGGTGTGGTACCCGGGTCATGGGGGTGAAGTGCAGCTCAGGCTGGCCTTGGAGCAAAGGGGAAGCATGGGGGACACAGAGGTAGGGTGCTGATGAGGTGGAAGAGGGGCTGAGCAGATGTGCTGGGGCTGGTACCGGAGTAGGTGGGCGTGTGAAGCATGTGGGTCATGAGTGTCAGGGTGTGGGGTACAGGGCACAGAATTCGGGGCACAGGGAAGGCAGCTCATGGGTATACATGAACAGGGGTTGGACTTCAGGGAAGCTGGGATGCAGATGCACAAGTATGTAGAGAAAAGGCACTGGTCGCAGAGGTTGTGAGATTTGTGGCAGGGGAGGGTGATGAAGGGTGGGTGGGACCCTGGCGAGAGTCCACATGTGTAGGTGCGAGGTGTTGGATTAGGAGTGCCCGCTTGTGCAGGAAAGAGGCTATGTGGCACAGATGCACAGGAGAGAGCACCTGCCAGGTATGGGGAAGACTACTGGTAAATCTTTTTTCCTTAAGAGTTATTTCTCTGACATTGACAAACTTAACAATACTGATATTTTTTCACTAAGGCCTTATTGTTGGAAAGTGTTAATTGCAAATAAAACTAAATTAATATTTTCAGAGGAACAACATGAAATCATTTATAGGTAAATAAGTTCACTACATTTAGATTTTCATAACTGTGCTAGTCTTTAACATGAATATGTTGTAATTTATTGAAAGTATCATATTATTGACTGTTTCTGTTTCCTCTTTTTCATTATTTCAAACAGTAATGTAATAATTTATATACATTATTTATATTTATATAACTATATATATACACACATATATTAATATTACTTAAATATATTACTATTTATATTATAAAAATATATATTAATACATATGTATAAATATACACACACATATATATGCCTTCTTTTACAGGAATAGACTTGCTAGTTGAAAGCTGAATTTTATATTTGCCCTTTGACAATTTACCTGACAGTTTAAACTTCCACAAAACTAATAAGAGAAAACATAAAGCCTAGAATGTTATATATTCTTAATCTTATGTATATTAAAAACAAATTATATAGATGTGTAATGTGATGACTCAAATAATGCATACTAAATAGTTACCTCTGGATAGGGGAGTGAAATTGAGGAAAATGGAGATGGGATACTTTTTAAATTTAAATTTGTGTGTTTTGTTTGAATCTTTACAATGAGGATGAGTTTATATATGCTATATATTTAAAAAATAAAATTAAAATAGAGACTCAAATATGATTATTATAGAGGTATAAAGTAAGTGTGAAAATATCAATTCTAAATTTCACAACTGTAAAGTGATGCAGTTCTGATGCATATGTGCTTTGTTATATTTTATGGTCTGAGGCTCCTCATCTGTATTAGCATGTACATTTATTTTCATGGAAATAGAAATTATAAAACTGTATTTTATAAAAATGATAGGATATTAACACTCAGTTCCCAGAACAAAATTTCCATCTGTACCACTGGATAAGTGTAGTTCTGCCTCAATCACATGAATAACATTACATATGTTTTGAAAAATCACTATTTGCAGAAGACTTTAAGCAATCTGCTATTCACATGATTTGCCTATGGTAAGTTTTGGCAGTAAGAAACATGAGTGCTAACAGAACTTTCAGCTGCATCCAGAAATAGTGCTGATTGAATTTAAGCTGAATATGCAATTTGTTTTGGTTGCCTTTCCCTTCTCCCTAAATTCTGAAGTTCAAAGTTTAACTTAGAATTGTTTTCTCCAGGTTAGCTGTAGCCAAAGTTCATGAAATGGCTTACGTCTGTGAATAGTTGACCTAATAGATTACTTTGTTCTTTTCACACTAGATTATTTATATGATATAAATATGCTATTTTTAGTGGGTTCTATTAAAAAATGGGATTAGGAGATCAAAGAGGAATTTTAACAATTGTTTAGAAATGTTAGCTTTTTTTTTTTTGCATGGGCAGGCACCATCTCCAGCATGGCAGGCAAGAATTCTGCCACTGAGCCACAGTCGCACTGCCTTAGCTTTTGATTTTAAAGCACTTTGGGGGATGAATAATTTATTCTTTAGTTCATTCATTATTGTTTCTTGATCATTTATTGAATACTAACCATATTACTAGGGTTACCAAGACAAAACCAGTATAGTGATAGATAGAGATGATAGCAATGTTACATAAAATGTTAGAGATGCTTTGTGAGTACTTTGCACAAAGGTAATTGAAATATTCAAGAAGAACCTTTCAACCAGGACCATTAAGAGAGGGTTCATTTAAGTAGGGAAGCTCAAATAGAGCTGGATGGACAGAGATGGGATTCTTCATGGGGAAGGATGAGGAATCTGCATGAACAGGAATGGGGACACATTTCTGAATTGAAGCAGTTTGAAAGGAGAAAAATGCATGAAACAGCATCCTTGTACAGGCAAGGGGATAGAGCATGAGAATAGGTTATGATGAGAGAGAAGAATGAAGATAAGGATATAAAGCAGATTTCAGATTTTGGAAACCAGCAGAATCATGCTGAAGCCTTTTCCCCTTAGGCAGTCAAGAGCTCCTTTGCAGCAGTGCAGAGGACAAGTGAGTCAAGCACAATAAGAGAAAATGATTTATTTGGCTGATATTTAGACATGAAATAAGGCTAGATGGGTGCTGCTGGAGAGAAATGGAGTAAATACAAAATATGTTAGGGAGCACTGTTGACAAGACTGGTTTAATGATAAAATTTTGGAGATGTGAATGGAGTGGCATGGATTGATTCCTGGGCACCTGCCTTGAGTTAATGGGTGGCAGTGATGTTGCCCACCAATAGAAATAGGGGTGAGATTAGGGAGTAAAGGTAAGGAGCTCAATGGTTAGCCATGGTGTTTTTTTTTTTTTTTTGAGTTTATATGGGGCATCCAGATGGAAAGTTGAGGGAAGCAGTGGATATATGGACCAGGAGGTCAAAATATAGGACTTGTCTAGAGATATAGATTTGTTAAGTCATCAGTATTTGAAAAATGACATGTTGATATTACACAAGGAGAAAACGTGAGTGGAGAAAAATTAGAAACAGCAATATGCCAAAATAATAATAATAATAAGACAAGAGAAGGAGAAGCCAGTGAAAGTTCAAATAAATAATCCACAGAATGTTACAATTAGGAGTTTATTGGGAATCTTTGTGAGAACAGTTTCATTAAACTAATGAAAGCAGAAGCTCTCACTCAGTGGTATAGCAAAATGGAAAAATAGAGGAGTTAAAATTAGAAAGTTCCTGTTCTCTTTTGAGGAGATAAGCTGTGAAAGGGATGAGATGACACTTATTAGAGGAGGTCACAGGATAGAAGGATGTGTTATTTTTCAGGTCAAGACATCTGAGTATATTTATGATTTGAGTGCATAGAGCTAGAGGAGAGAGACACGTTGAAAATATAGGAGAGATGGGAATTACTCATGAGGCACAAGGCATATGAAGTCTTAACAAGATGCAATCAAAATGGAGAGAGCTGGACTTACTATTATCAAGGAAATTGTGCTAGATAAAGTAGAAAGTATGTTCTTTCGAAGGACAGCTTGTTGACCATGACTTGTATAAAAAGCAGCTTTAAACCCACATAGGCCAAATGGTCAAATCAGTATTCTTCCCTTCCCCTATTCTGTCCCACCATATAAAAATATGATTTTTCTTAGACACACCATTTTAATAAATGGACCACAGTCTACCTATTTGCTTGACCTAAAACCTAGGTCATCCTGGATTCTCTTTCCCACATTCTCTAGACATTTCAACTACATCTGCTTCTGCATTCTAGTTGAAAGTATGAATATGTCATCCCTGGACCACAAAAATAGCCTTCTAACTTGTCTTCCCCCTTGTCTAGCACCACCCCAGCCAATCTCTACCTTGTGACCAAAATATTGTCATAAAACATACATCAAGTTTTCATTACTCCCTGGCTTATACTCCTCACTAGAATATAATGGGTATATGGCAAATGATGGCTATTGTCACTGTTATTAGAATTTTTCTTATCCTTTCTGAATTATTTTTCCATTTCCCTTCTTTCAACCCTACAATACTAAATATACTATTTAAAATAATTGGTCATATTTTTTCAGTTATATCAAATGTATAATAATTGGTAGATTTCTGGCAAATATATTACCAATGTGACTTGTTTCTGTCAAAAGTACCTGACCAATTGCTCATGCCCTATTTGAAATGAAGGACAGTAAAATAATGGTTATATCACTTGTATTTTGCTTGACCCCTAATTCCCAGTAATAAGAAAAATACTTAGAAAAGAGACTATCTTTGATAATTCTAATAGCCAGATAATAGGCTATGAATCCTGCATTTCAAAGTTAGAAATCAGAAAAAAAATATATAAGTAAAGGAAAAAAATAAAAATGGGAAAAATTGATTTTTTAAAAGTATTTTTGAAAATCTCAAATCTCAACCAAGATTTATATAACATCAGTTATTAGAAATAAAAACACTGCAACACAGTAAGCATTGAGATTTTTCTTGTGAATGCACTAGCTAAATTTGATTCTAGAAATGGGAGGCATTTGAGAAATACCTGTGGAGATCTTATTCACTGGACGAAGTTTACTTAATGGAAGGTTGGATAAGAGTTGGTCAAAGATAATTACTATAAACCTTGGTAGGATAATTGGTTATGATTTCTAAATGTGATAATTCTGAAAATAATAGTATCCTTTTTTAGTCACAGTTGTTGACTAAAAGCAGAAGACATGAATTTCAAGCTTTTCTAGTTTTAATATTCTCTGTACATGTGTATATGTGTGTATATATATAATCATGTATACACAAATACACACACAGATTTGGCTTTTTATTTTTATGATATTTGCCATAAAAGGCTTCTTATATCCCAAATGTATGAGAAAAGAAGCAGCACCTCTTAGCTTAGTTAAGAAGTTGGGGAAAAGAGATACAACTCAGCAGCATTAACCGGATTCTGCTCTGTAGATCGTCAACTGTGACTTTGATGAGACGCTGGGAAGAAGTATTCTCTTCTTTAAAATGAAGGGGACGGAAAAAAAAAAATAAAGTGGATGATCCTCCTCAGGCCTCCTCTGACAGGTCCATTCTAAGAGTTGATTATTTTTGTGAAATGATTTGCTAATTCAGTATCCTGAATGTTTTACGAAGGGGCCTTACGAGGAATCTGAAGCTGAACTGTGCTAAAATAGGTATATTCCTTAGGAAACAGCTACTAAGCATGTTAGACTTAGTAAGCATTATACATACCTTTCTATTAATTGTTACAATTAATAGATTAATTAATTAATTATTAATTAACAATTAATTAATTGTTACAATTAATAGATTGGCATTTTAGGCAGAACTTGGCAGCTTGGCCTCAGCTATTATAATATTTTGGGCTCTTTGTTTTTTCAGATTTTAAATGAATTTTTCAGAATGCCCAAACCTCCTATTTGCTTCATGTGAAAGACATTCCAAGATAATTAATATTGCTAAAGTCACTAAGATAAAGCAACTAAATGGGAATGTAGTTACTGATAACCTATTGGTAGGATGCATGAAAAAAGAGTAAGAAAGATGTTTTAGTGATCTAGAAATTCAATCTTTAAAAAAACTATTAAAAAGTACTATTTCGTTGTATTTTGCAAATGCCTTCTGTAAGCAAAACACTGAACTCAGTGCTAAATGTGAAACCGTAGTTAAATGATTTGCAGAACAATCTTAAGGTTTTTATTTTGATTTTCTATGTGGAATATATTTATTCATTTGCACATGAGGAATTTTTAATATCTACAGCATGTTTTTAAGCTTCACATTGAGCCTAGAAATTGACACATTCAGATCAGTAAGCAAATAAAAGATTCCTTTTAAAATATTCAATGGAAAAAATAATTGCTCCTTTCCATTTTTGAAAGATTTATCTTTGCACATAATGTCCATCTACATATCAGAGGCACTCAGAGGTTTAGCTAAGCACTGTGTGTGCCAAATATATTACAAAGATTAAAGAAGGATGATAAAAAAGTATTTAAGCCCTCTAGCCTCCTATATTCTGGAGCAGCTAGAAGGAAAAATATGAGAGGATCAAATGGTAGCCCATGACAAATTCTGGGATCTGTCCTGCAATCACATGTTGAAGAGTGCTTAGAAATCTGTTGCTTTTTTATTTAATTGTTTTGTATATATGTTGTACTATACAATAAAAAAAAGTTAAAAAAAAGATTTAAAAATACTACTTATTGGAAACAAGGTGTTCTAGTTTGCTAGCTGCCGGAATGCAGTCTACCAGAAACAAAATTGCTATTAAAAAGGGGAATTTAATAAGCTGCTAGTTTACAGTTCTAAGGCTGAGAAAATGTCCCAATTAAAACATGTCTATAGAAATGTCCAATCAAAGGCATCCATCCAGGGAAAGATACCCTGGTTCAAGAAGATCTCTCAAGCTACCCGGGAGGTATTTTCATTCTTCATCTCCAAAGGTCACTGACTCGTGGACTCTTCTGCTTCGTGGTACTGCAGCATTCTCTGCTCTCCTTGAATCTCCTTTTCTCCAAAATGTTTCCTCTTTTATAGGACTTCAGAAACGAATCAAGACCCACCCAAATGGGTGGAGACATGTCACCTAATCCAGTTTAACAACTACTATTGATTAAATCACATCTCCAGTGACATGATCTGATTAAGTTTCAAACATACAGTATTGAATTAGGATTCTTCTGCCTTTATGAAATGGGATTTAGATTAAAACATGGCTTTTGCAGGGGACATATGTTCTTTCAAACCAGCACATTCCATCCACTGGACCCTAAAAAAGACATGTTTTCCCCATATACAAAATACATTCATTCCATAACAATATCAGAGAACCTTAAACCATTCCAGTAACATTTCAAATATAAGATTAGTACAAGATTAAAATTAGTACAAAGTCTCATCAAAATTAGTTAAAGGACTGGACAGTCCTTTAACTTTCCATCCAGGGATAGATACCTTGGTTCAAGAAGGCCGATGAAGTTCAGGGTTTCTCTCTCAAGTGAGAAGGCACATGGCAAACACAGTCAGGGCTTCTCTCTCAGCTGGAAGGGCACATGGTGAACACGGAGTCATCTGCTAGTTTTCTCTCCTGGCTCATGGTTTCATGAAGCTCCCGGGGAGGCATTTTCCTTCTTCATCTCCAAAGGTCACTGGCTCATGGACTCTCTGCTTCGTGGTGCTGCAGCATTCTTTGCTCTCTCCAAATCCCCTTTTCTCCAAAATGTTTCTCTTTTATAGGACTTAAGAAACCAATCAAGACCCTCCTAAATGGGTGGAGACATGTTGTCACCTAATCCAGTTTAACAACCACTCTTGATTAAATCACATCTCCAGGGACATGATCTGATTACAGTTTCAAACATACAGTATTGAATAGAGATTATTCTGCCTTTATGAAATGGGATTTATATTAAAACATGGCTTTTCTAGGGGACATACATCCTTTCAAACCAGTACACAAGGCTTCCAAGGTTGAACTCATAATAAAACTACATTCTTGGTATTTTCATTCTTCATTATTTATGTGAATGGAAAAAGTATATTCAGTGCTTTAATAAAACAGGTCGGTAGAGTTAAGCATCATGTCGGCATTACCTTATCTGTCTTGATCTTACCCAGTGCCCAGTTCAGTGCTTGGATATGTCAGAGTCTTAATAAGTGTGTTTAATTAATTCCATGGAAAGAGCATGAACTAGAGCCTTAAGACTTCAGACCTCATCATAACATTGTCTCTAAGCTCAGATATTAACAAAATGATTTCACCTTTCTTTGTTTTCATTTTCCCCATCGTTCAGAAATAAGGATTTTTTTATTGGCTAGAGTTCTGCTAATTAAAAAAAATACTTGCCAATTGCTAACTGAAATAACCTTGTAAACATTAGCATTCAATAAATACTTTCTACAGATTATATCATTGCTAAACTTAATAAATTGGTTCATTTAGTATATGGACTTAAACATTTCAAGACATAGATTTCTTCTTATCACACAATTACATTAAAATACAATGTTTTTCCTGCAGAAAATTTGCAAAGTAGCATTAAAAAGTAAGAATGTTGTGCATTCTCTTGGCTTTGACTAAGGAAGTACCGAGTCAGAGTTTGGAATGGGTTATTTCTTTTATCTGTACAGTATAGTTCCTACAGGTCAGGGTTGAGGCTGAGGACAAGCAGGTGGGAGGGTAAGGTCTACCACTAAAGGTTGTGTATGAATAAATAATAGGCTGCACTATTTCCTGAGTTTAGACAATATTAATAGAACTGAAAAAGCATGTGTCTGGAATATGATGTATGAGTGAATTTCAGGTATGATCATATGGAATTAATATATTATCAAATGATACATAAAGTATGCTTTATTGATCTCCCTAATTCACTCTTATTTTTCAGATATTGAGGAAATTTACCAGGCTAATCATCCCAATGAAATTCTAAGCATTCCATCCAAATGGTAAGACAAACCATTTATTATATCAGTATTTTGATAGATAATTAATAGTTAGAATGAGAAACTTGAATCACTGTTCTTCACTAATGCTTCTTCTGTTTTATTGGAGAAATTGTGGGTTTACAAAAGAATCATGCATAAAATGCAGGATTCCCATATACACCTTATTACACCCTGCACTGGTGTGGTACATTCATTACAGTTGATTAAAGCACAATTTTGTAATTGTACTATTAACTATATACTCCATGGTTTAACATAGGGTTCACTGTGTAGTGCAGTTCCATGGATTTTTAAAAAGTTTATTCTGTTACCATATATACAACCTAACATTTCCCCTTTTAGCCACATTCTGTTGTTTATTTCAATGCTGTCGATTACATTCATAATGTTGTGCTACCGTCATCACCATCCTTACCAAAATATTTCCAGGATTCCAAATAGGACTCTGTATGTTTAAATCTTAACTCCCTTTTCCGTATCCCCACCCCATCCCCTGGTAACCTATATTCTAGATTATGACTCTATTAGTTTGCTTAATCTGTTTCATATCAGTAATATCATATAGTATTTGTCTTATATATGACATACTTGGCTTATTTTATTTAACATGGTGTCTTCAAGGTGTCATCTGAGTAGTTTTGTGTATCAGCATATCATTCTACAGCTGTATAATATTCCATTGTGTGTCTATATACCATAATATGGCTGTAATAACTGGTGAGTTATTACTGTTGCCCCTTCCTTTTCTCTGTAACAATTTTTTATAGCGTTTGCAAAAGCCCAGACAAACGTATGCGAGGATTTGAGTTTCAGCATTCATATAGTCATCCATTAAACATTTATTGAAAATCCGAGGTGCTAGGTACTGAACCTTGAGCATCTGTGCTAAAGAAAGACCTTAATATCCTTCTTAAGCTCTCCAGAGTTCAAAATATCTCCAATTAGTATCAGTATGATTCTGATTTGATGACCTGAAGGCACCCAAAACTTTAATTAGCTCAGTCTTTTATTTCTGACCCGTATCTCCTATATTTCTTGTTCTGTTTGATGGTTGATAGAAATCTAGGCTGTAAACCTAATAAGCTCTCAAAACATAAACTTTATTGAATTTATGTTTGATGTTACACTCCTTACTCCATCATATCCTTTACCAACCCCCTCTAAAATCCTATCGATTCTATCTTTACCCAAACTTATTGTCTTTAACCATGTATTTGTTGCTTTCTTTTCAGACCCACAAAATCTGTCCCTTTATCTTTTTTAAGTTCCTCATTATTTCTGTGTTGTTCTTCTCCTGCCAATCACTCATGCTGCACCAGAGTGTTTTCTAAAATTTGTATATGATCATCATAGCCACCTATTCAACAATTTTGTTAACTCTTTGTTATTTAGAGGGTAAGCCCAAACTCCCCAGCATATCTGTCAATGTTCTTCACAAGCTACGTAGTACTAAGTTCATCTCTTCTCAATTTATTTGCCACTCCCTGTTCATACTCCTCTGGATCTGATCACATTTCATTACTTGTGCGTTATGCCTTCTTCATAATTAGACAGTTTGCTGATACATGGTAGATATTCAGCAGTGTTTGCTGATCTTTTTTTTTTTAAGACACAATGTTAGAATAAGCAGGCACTTATGATCTCCTGAGGTGGATTTGTCTAAGGAGTTTTTGTTTAGTTTGGTAACTTGTGGAAGCCCTTAAAGTTTTGTATTAGAGGAACAGCATAGAAATGGGTACTGTATTCATGACTTAGAAATGACCTAGTCTAAGATATGGATGTTAAGTTGGGAACTAATATATCAGGGACATATTCAGAATTATAGTTAGAACTGTTTAATACTCTGAGATTGAGTGCTACCAAGTCTGTGGAGGATAAAGTAAAACAATAGTTTGGGTCCTGGATAAGAGTTTTCAGAGATGTGATGAGATGTAACCATTATACAATGCATGCAGGTTATTTCTTTTGGGTTCTAATATGTCTGTCAAATTATATAGCCAAATAATTGACCTCTGAGGTCATATTGTTATGAATTTTTCCAGACATCCATATTGTAGTGTTTATGAGCATTTAAGTTTCAGTATTTTCTTTTGAAAAAATGTAATGTGATATCTGCTGTTAAGCTCAGAGAAGAGGGCTGGACTGATTAGAAATATGGGAGCTGTGACGATGTCATTGAAGCCTTCCTGAGTGGGAGAGATAGACATTAGAGTAAATGAATTTAGTAGCTCCCTCAGACAACTTGGTTCAAATAGAAGTTGTAGTCACTCTCCTTGTCTTTATCAATGAGAAGCAGCCAAGCTAAATTTTCTTTGTTTTTGTTTAGTTAGTAATTTTGAACCAAATTTTAATTATTTGTAATTATCTTTTTTGAATTTCAACTTTTCAGTCATAGTCACTTCTTTCCAACTGCCAAAGAAATGTTAGCGATTAATATTATCATGTGTAGTATGTAGTATTCAACACATGTTGCCAGTGATTGAGTGGTTGAACTGAACAGTTGGTAAATAGTTTTGGTCATTTCAATAATTAAGGAAACCTAATTGAATGTACTATGGTTGCACTGATTCATTAACCATTAACCAAGCAAACTTTTTTCTCAATTGCTTAATCATCATCAAGACATTCTTTGGGTTTATCTTGGGAAATAAAGAAAATATTCTACTTACTGGTTCTATCAGTAGGAAAAGAATAATGAATTTTGTTTTGTACCTTTGTTTGTATTTTATAAATTTCTTTGGATTTTGTAGTTCAAAAGAGTTATACATGTTCGGAATTTACACAGTTTTTAATATGAATGTAGAAAAAATAGTTTAGGACTCTACTGAAGGTCTGCAAGCATTTTTTCTTCTAAAGGAGTCTTGTTCTTCATGTTTGATAACCACTACATGAGAGCTAATAGCTTAAAATAGTCCTAGTTTTCCAACTTTTGAGTGTTCCTATTGTAAAAGTGCCAGTTTCTACAAGTGGAATCATTAAATCATAGTTTGATAATTTTTTTCTTAGTTTTCCTTTGTGAGCTCTAACCTAACGCCCATATTACATCAGTCTCTCCTAGAGACTCCTACAGTGACTTATTCAAGTTCATTTAGCTAGACAGTGGTAGATGAACCATAGCTATAATAATAAATAATACATATAAGTATGGTAAAATCTATTAGAAAAACTCAAATTAATTATAAAAAAGAATTAGAGCAAATCAGATGATGAACAAAAAAACTTGAAATAGCTGTTGATATAAATAGCTATTGATGACCCTAGGGAGAATGTCATTTTTATTAAAAGAATGGATTAGAAAGCAATATTTTCAAATTTTATTTCAGAGTAAAAATTATTACAGGTATTGAATATGATGAGCTTTTGGTTATATAACAATGTAAAATAAAACTGATTTTAAATATAGATACAGGTGTGTCTCATCAGGTTATACTTATTTGATAATGGCTAACTCTAATGTGAAGTTGTTTTATCATTCCTTATTATTTCTTTCTTTAATATCTCAAAATATAGTACTTATGAATTTAGACTTATTTCAGTCTCCTATGTATATAGTTACAGTTGTCCAGTAGAGAGAGATTATACCTATTTACCTCTTAATCTTCTTCCAGCACCACAAATCTCAAACTTGGCTATATATTAGAAATCACTTGGCTGATTAAAAAATATTCAGGATGGTAAAATGACACTTGAGAGTGATGAATATTTTCATTATCTTTATATGGATGATATCATTGATTTGAAGAGTGGCAATTTCACAGTTGCCAGCATATGTCAAAATTTATCAAAAATATACATTAAATAAGTGAAGTTTATTGTATATAAACTATTGCCTCAATAAAGCTATTTTTTATGTAAAATATATACTTACCATACTTAAGTAGAACATTTACTTACCATATAACTCAGCAATGCTACTACTGGAGGGCTTGGAGATACTCGGGTCCTATTTGCAGAGATTTTGATTTAATTGGTGCTTAATAGGGTTCAGGCTGTGGTAGGTATTTAAAAACTCCTCTGGTGATGCCAATAAGCATCCAGAATTGAGAAACTCTGTTCTAGCATTTATCAAGGTACCTTTTATATATAGGTTCTCATCAAATATTTGTAATTATTGTTCAATTGAATATATTTTCCCTGATCACAATTGATGAAGTTTATATATATTGAGAAGCCTTAAGGTAGATAAATTAGACAAGAGGCCCTCTAATTAAGGAAGTACTCCCCAAGTAGTCGTTTGTAAAATGTAGATATGCCACAGTCCTTTAGTATAACATACTGAAAACGACATCATAAAACATAAAACTTTAAACGTTAAATTTGGAACTTATACAAAAACTGGTCAATTTAATCTAAAGTATGATTAAATACTTTAAATTTTACTTAAAGTTAATAAAGCTCATCTTATTAATGATTAAAAGACAAATTTTTCCAGAAATTTCAATCTTACAAGATATATCATAGTTTACAAAACAGTTTCACAAAAATGGCATATGATCATTTCACTAATATATGTTATCTTTTTTTTTTAATTAGAGAAGTTGTGGTTTAACAGAACAATCATACATGAACTATAGGATTCCCATACACTTCCCCACCACCAACACCTTGCATTGGTGTGAAACATTTGTTAAAATTATGATAGCACATTTTTATAATTGTCCAATTAATTAAAGTCAGTAGTTTAAATTAGGTTACCATATATAACATTTTCCCTTTTAATTATGTTCAGATATATACGTCAGTGCTGTTAATTGCATTCACAATGATGTACTCCCATCACCACCACCCATTACCAAAACATTTCCATCATTACAAATAGGGACCCTGTACATTTTAATACTAAACTTCCCCTTCCCTATCTCCCATCCCATCCCATGGTAACCAATATTCTAGATTCTGCCTCTGTAAATTTGCTTATTCTAGTTGTTTCAAAACAGTGAGATCATACACTATTTGGGTTTTTTTGTATGTCTGTTTTATTTCACTCAGCATGTCTTTGAGGTTCATCCATATAGTCACATGTATCAGGACTTCATTCCTTTTTATGGCTGAATAATATTCCATTTTACATATATACCACATTTTTTAATCCATTCATCAGTTGACAGACACTTGCATAGCTTCTGTCTTTTGGCAATTGTGAATAGCACCATTATGAACGTCAGTTTGCAAATATATATTTGAGTCCTTTCAATTTTTGGAGTATATGCCTAATAGAGGGGTTTCCGGTCATATGATAGTTCTATACTTAGCTTTCTAAAGAACCGCCAGACTATTTTCACAGAGGCTGCACCACTCAATGAATGAGTGTTCCTGTTTCTCTGCATCTAATTCCCACATTTATTATTTGTTTTTTGTCTTTGTTTTTTAGCAGCAGCCATTCTCATTGGTATGAAATGGTGTCTTATTATAGCTTTGACTTGCATTTCCCTGGTAGCTAATGACATTAAGCTACTTTTATTGTGCTTTCTGGTCATTTACATATCTTCTTTAGAGAGACGTCTGTTCGAGTCTTTTGCCCATTTTTAATTGGGTTGTTTATATTTTTGTTACTAAGTTGACAGCTTTCTTTATATATTCTGGATATGAAACTTTTATCGGATATGTGATTTCCAAATATTTTCTCTCATTATGTAGATTGTTGTTTTACTTTCATGATAAAATCATTTGAGGCACAAAAGTTTTATTGATTTATTTAGTATCGTTATTATTATCATTTTTGGCATGGGCAGGCTCTGGGAATCAAACCCCAGTCTCCAGCATGGCAGGCAAGAACTCTGCCACTGAGCCACCTTTGCCTGCCCAAAAATGTTTTATTATTTTGATAAGGTACCATTTATTTTTTCTTCTGTTGCTTGTGCTTTGGGTGTAAGAAACCATTGTCTAACACAGAGTCCTGGAGATTTTCCCCTATATTTTCATCTAGGAGTTTGATAGTGCTAGCTCTTTTGTTAAGGTCTCTGATCAACTTTTAGTTCATTTTTGTGTATGGTTGGCCTCCTTCTATTTCTTTTTTCCAAATGGAGATTCAATTTTCCCAGCACGATTTATTTAGGATATTCTTTCCCAATTGAGTAGTATTTGTCACCTTGTCAAAAATCATTTGGCCATAAATGTGAGGGTTGATTTCTGAGCCCTCAATTTGATCCATTTATCTATATGTCTGTCCTTGTATGAGTACCATGCTGTTTTGATTAATGTGGCTTTGTAATAACTTTTAAGTTTGGGAAATGCGCGTCCTCCAACTTCGTTCTTCTTTTTTCAAGGTAGCTTGAGTTATTTGGGGATTTACCATTCCATATAAATTTGATGATTGGCTATACCATTTCTATAAAGAAAGCTGTTGGAATTTTTATTAGGATGACATTGAATCTTTAAATTGCTTTGGGTAGTATTGACATCTTAATGACATTTATTTTTCTAATCATGAACATGGAATATCCTTCCATTTATTTAGATTTTTAAGTTTTCTGCATTCAGTCCTTTACATCTTTGGTTAGATTTACTCATAGAATTTTGATTCTTTTAGTTGCTATTTAAATGGAATTTTTTTTCCTGATTTCTTCTTCCAATTGTATATAGAAAACCCAGATTTGGGGGTGCTGATCTTGTATCCCACCATTTTGCTGAATTCTTTTATTAGCTTTAGGAACTTTTTTGCGGATTTTTCAAGTTTTTCTGTGTGTAGGATCATGTCAAGTACAAATAGGGAAAGTTTTACTTTCTCCTTTCCAATCTGGATGCCTTTTATTTTTTCTTGCCTAATTGCTCTGTCAGGAACTTCCAGTGCAATGTTGAATAACAGTGTGACAGTGGGCATTCTCGTCTTGTTCCTGATCTCAGAGGGAAAGCTTTCAGTCTTTTGTCATTAAGTAGGATGTTAGCTGTGGGTTTTTCATATATGCTCTTATCATATTGAGGAAGCTTCCTTCTATTTCTACTATTCTAAGTGTTTTTATCATAAAGCGGTGCTGCATTTTGTCATGTGCCTTTTTCTGCATCAACTAAGATGATCATGTGAATTTTTCCTTTTGTTCTGTTAATGTGGTGTACTACATTGATTGATATTCTTTGTTGAACTCACCTTGGGTACTAGAGATAAATCCCACTTGATCATGGTGTATAATTGAATTGTATTCATTTGCTAGTATTTTGTTGAGGAGTTTTGTATCCATATTCATAACAGATAATGGCCTATAACTTTCATTTCTCATGGTATCTTTTTCTGGCTTTAGTATAAGGGTGATATTGGCCTCATGAATGACTTATGAGGTTTGAGGGTGATGTAGGCCTCAAAGAAGGAGTTATGGAGTGTTAACTCCACTTCAATTTTTTGGAAGATTTTGAGAAGAATTGGAGTTAATTCTTTTTGGAATATTTAATAGAATTCTTCTGTGAAGCCAGCTTGTCCTAGGGTTTCTTGGTTGGGAAGGTTTATTACTGATTCAGTCTCTTTGCTATTAATTTATTTGTTGAAATCTATTTTCTTGATTCTATGTGAAATCTATTTTCTTGATACATTCTATTGTATGCTTATAAGAATTTGTCCATTTCATCAAGGTTATCCATTTTATTTGTATACAGTTGTTCATAGTTTCCTCTTACATTCCTTTTTGTTTTAGCAGGGTTAGTAGTAATGCCCCCTTTTCATTTCTGATTTTCATTATTTGTATCCTCTCTCTTTCATTCTTTGTCAGCTTAGCTTAGGTTTGCTGATTTTACTGACCTTTAAAAAGAACCAACTTCTGTTTTTTGTGTTTTTTTTTCCTCTCTCTCTCTCTCTTTTGATTTAACTTATCTCCATTCTAATCTTTGTTATTTTTCTCCTTCTGCTCACTTTCTGTTCGATTTGCTTTTCTTTTCCTAGTTCTTCCAATTTTAAGGGTAGGTAGTTTTTCTTTTTTTTTAACGTAACCATTTAAAGTTATAAATTTCCCTCTCAGGACTGCCTTGGATGTGTACATTCGTGTCTTTTACTTACTTTGGGAAGTTTTCTGCCATTATTTCTTTGACTATTTCTCCTGACCCTTTTCCTCTTTCTTCTCCTTCTGGGCTCCCATAATGCATATATATTGGTATGCTGGATGGTGTTTTATAGCTGTCTTAGGCTGTTTTCACTTTTAATATTTCTTTTTGTTTCCAATCCTCAGCCTGCCTCATTTCAAATGTCTTGTCTCCAAGTTCGGATTCTTCCTTCTACCAGTTTCAGTCTGCTCTTGAAACCTTCTCAGGCATTGTTCATTTCAGATATTGGGGTCTTCATGTCCAGTAGTTCTATTTGGCTCCCTTTTAAAATTTCTAACTCTTAACTTACATTCTCATATTATTCATTAATTGTTTTCCTAATATACTTTAGTTTTTTCCTCTATGCTTTTCTTTATGTCCTTAAGCTTTTACAGATTTCTTTTTTAAGGATTTGCTTGGTATGTTCACATTCTCATTTTCTTCATTGATGTTTTCTGCATTTTTACGCTTTTCTTTTGGATGGACTATCATGTCCTGTTTCTTTGTCTTGTTCTATTTTGTTGCACACTGTACACTTTGATATTTAAAAATGTTGTTAACTCTGGAATTTACTCCCTGGGATGTCTGTTTCCTGGTGGTGATAAGACAGAGATTTTTTTTGTGTCGCAGTCCTCCTATCAGGAAGGTCTGTCCAAAACAAATGCAGTATGTATGGTTTTCCCAGTCTTTCTGGGCCTCTGTTATGTCCTGGACTTTTTCTTTTTAGTTGTTTTGAACTTTTCCTATGTACAGGTTGTCCCTCTGTTTCCCAGAAGATAAGCCTCCTTCTCCCAGGTATTTCACCTTGGCAGGCCTTTGTCTCAGACTGTCTCCTCTATAGTTTTTTACACTCCTTCCTTGTTTTAAGCTGCTTATGTTGGAAGGGCAATTTTTGGGAGGAGAGTGACTACAGAAAGGATTTACTTTCCCAAGTCAGTCTTCTCCAGCCAAAACAGGGCCAAGGACCCATGAAGATGGTGTTGACCAGCTCCAGATTTCCCTGGGGATGGGATTAGGACAGGCTCCAAATTCTTCTCCAGCATCTTCCAAAAGTTGAACTTCCCTGGCTTGCCTGCCAAATGTAGCCCTTCAGCTAACTGTCCCCTATAACCCTGAGGAAGTGCTACATCTTTAAATCTCCACTGCCCCCTCCACCCTCCGCCTCTGCACCAAACCCCAACAAGGGATAGTTGAAACGATGTCTTTTGCCCTCTTTTTCAGAGGTGGGTTGTAATAATAGCTGCTCTCAGAGCTAAGAAACAGCACTCTGAATTCACTAATCCAAAACTGTGATCAGTGATCAGTCGTGCCCACCCCTGTTCTTGGGGAAGGGGATTTTTGTGTCCCCTTTTGCCACCAGAAGCTAGCCAGGGACTAGATTCACAGCTGCTCTCTTCAAGAGTGGGGGATGGGCACTGGCAGCCACTTCTTAGAGAGGGCAGTTGCTGTTCTTTATCACAATTTATCTTCCTTTCTTCCTGCTCTTCCCAGGATGCTGTACAGTATTATAATGAAATTTTCAGGTAGTTATTCAGACAGTTCCTGCCTGTTTAATATATATATGTTTTGAAGAGGACTACATTCTGAAGCTCCCTACTCCGCTATATTCCCCAGAAGTCTCCCCTGTGTATCTTCTAAACATAGATTTAATGCTAACATCCTCAGACTTCCTTCTCTGTGTCAAATTATTTCCTTTAAATATCAGTTCGTGAATGAAAATTTCATACAGTTGGAGTGTAGTGTAGCTTCAAGACAAGTTCTTCTGGCAGTGTTGTCATTTTTTTCTGTGTAGCAATACTTTTACAATTAATTTACCATTTAATTTAATTTCCATATTAAAATAAATACAGAATAAATAAAAATGAGTGGTAACAGAAAAAAATAGAGTGCTGACGGTGGTGGTTAGTATTGTAAGTCTCAAAAATAAAAGGTTTATTAGATACAAAATTTTTATTTTGACTAGTGCATCTCCTAATATAATTTACGTAGATAGTTGGTTGAACAACATAAGTACATGGAACCTTAGGTAAGACATGAGATTTTGTTGGTTTGTCCAGAGTGATGCCCTGATAAATCCCAGAGTGATTTGAACAGTGAATAAAAAAGTATTTGCAAAGTTCCCTTCGGGGAATGGTGAGAACGTGGGAAAATCCAACTTCCCCAAGTTGAATTCTTGATAGTTTCACAAGCAGTGTGGACAACCAAAGCTATAGGCTGAGCCACTAGTCTTGGGGTTTGCTCATATGAAACTTAACCTCACAAAGGATAGGTCAAGCCTACTTAAAATTAGGCTTAAGGGTCACCTCCAAGAGAACCTCTTTTGTTGCTCAGATGTGGCCTCTCTCTCCAGCCAACACAACAAGCAAACTCACCACCCACCCCCTGTCTACATGGGACATGACTCCCAGGGGTGTGGACATTCTTGGCAACATGGGACAGAAATCCCAGAATGAGCTGAGACTCAGCATCAAAGGATTGAGAAAAACTCTAGAATGAGCTGAGACCCAGCATCAAGGGATTGAGAAAACCTTCTCGACCAAGAGGGGGAAGAGTGAAATGAGACAAAGTGTCAGTGGCTGAGAGATTCCAGACAGAGTTGAGAGGTTGTCCTGGAGGTTATTCTTATGCACTAAGTAGATAGCACCTTGTCATCCAAGATGTAATGGAGAGGCTGGAGGGAACTGCCTGAGAGTGTGGAGCTGTGTTCCAGTGGCCATGTTTCTTGATGATGACTGTATGAAGATATAGCTTGTGCAGTGTGACTGTGTGATTGTGGAAACCTTGTGTCTGATGCTCCTTTTATCTACCTTGTCAACAGACGGGTGGAACATATGGAGTAAAAATAAATAATAGGAGGAACAAATGTTAAAATAAATTTAGTTTGAGGTACTGGTGATCAGTGGAAGGGAGGGGTAAGGGGTATGGTATGTAAATTTTTTTCTCTGTTTTCATTTTATTTTTCTGTTGTCTTTTTGTTTCTTTTTCTGAATTGATGCTGGTGTTCTAGGGAGTGAGCATGGTGATGAATATGCAACTGTGTGATGATTTTGTGGAGTACTGATTGTATATGTAGAACGGAATGAGCATATATTAAGAATGTTCGTGTTTCTTTCTTGTAATTTTTTTTTAATTAGTAAAAAATTTAAAAAAAGAATCATGCAGTAAAAAAAAAATGGATTATTGAGATGAAAATGTTATCCATGGTTTGTGTCTAAAAGGCAAAATATAACCTGGAGGAAATTTACATTCATCTTTAGTTTCATGAGCATATCCCTGAAAATATTGGCCTTCTGAAATTGATATATTTTTTCAATCAGAATATTCTAGGTTGTATTGTAGTAATAAACCACAGTGACTTCCTTTTTAAGGAAAATCTATATTTTAAGGAAGGTAGAGTATTTTATTGGCTTATTCAGCAAATGTCTACTTTTTATTGATGCTTTGTACCAAAAGGGTCTCTTCATGTTATAGTTACCCTGGGTAGACTGGTAGAGGCACCATCTTGACACATGTTACAAGAAAAGAGACTTACTCTTAAAGCTTAAGTCTGGATATGACACATGTCACCTCTGCTGACATTTCATTGACCAACCCAAGTCACAAGCACACACCTAATTCAAAAGAGCCAAGAGAGTGCATTGCAACCATGTGCCTGGAAGGAGAGAAGAATTGGAATATTTGTAAACAAACCCTTATGAGACCAAAAACTTCTCCTAAATGAGTTAACTTTCAAGAATGGTGATTCCGGGTGAGAGTGTATCTCTTCCTTTTCAAGATAAGCCTATATTTTGAGGAAAGTAGAGAATTATTATTGCTCCTTCTCAGATAGAGAGGAGAAAAATCAGAATGACTGGGCAGGGTCACTATACACATATAGCTAATGAGAAGGAGAATCAGACTTATGCTATCTGTACATATAATTGTTTCTCCATGTATTTCATTGATTGGAAACTTGTACTAGATTCTGCTACTTTATACTCTGTAGTCCATTTGCATAATCTTATTTGTAATCAGATAAAAAGCCAGTTTTGATATGCATACATTCTTTGCTCTAATAGTGTAATTTTAACTATCATTACCATTGTGTCTCCTATATTTTCCTTT
Organism: Tamandua tetradactyla; assembly: GCF_023851605.1. Taxonomy (NCBI): domain Eukaryota; kingdom Metazoa; phylum Chordata; class Mammalia; order Pilosa; family Myrmecophagidae; genus Tamandua; species Tamandua tetradactyla. The sequence goes on from NC_135336.1 coordinate 73,815,480, forward strand.
AGGAAAATGTTTTAATGTTAGCAATTACTTAGAGTTTCAATAATCTTTAGGTTTTTCTCTGGAAAATTATATTCTGTTGTGTAGGAAAATAAAACAAACTAATGCCCTCTTAGAACAGAAATTATTAACTTGATAAGCTTTTCCTCCACCCTTAGGATTAAAAAAAAATAAAATGATGTAAAATTTTCTTATATTGAGTTCTAATTGAGAATAAAATGAGCCATTAGTTTTTTCCCCAAAAGTAAGTATGAACAGATTTATTACATGTTTCTTCAGATAAGGAAATATAGAATGTAGATAGAGTTCAGTTCTTCTTTTCTTATATAATAGCAAAGCATTTTAAAAACATGTGAATACCACTTGCACAGATCATTTTATAGAAAATGTAAAATTTGCTGGCTGGCAAGCATCATTTCTGGTATAATTTTTTTAGGATATAAGATTGATAGTTGAAGAGTCGATGAGTTCTTATGTAGTATTCAATGTACAGTCTATTAATACAAGCCAATACCCAGAAATTACTTTGTAGTATTTAATGACTCTAAGAGAAATTAGAAGAGTATAATTCTTAAAGAATAGTAAAATTTCTGTGGTTTTGACTTCCAACTTGATTTCTAAAGACCCATAGACTTCCTGAATTCTTTTATACATTTTTAGATAATAATTATTACATAAAATATGCTTATATCCTAAGATGTAAGATTAAGGTTTCTTGGCTTTACTGATACTTTAGAAATAACTGGATAACTTAATTCTTCATTTATTTTTGATCAAGTTTCAGAAGCAAATTTAATAACTGGGAGGAATTTTTAATTCTTATAGGCCACCAGGACACCACTGTTTTATAGTGGAATAATGTTGCTGCTTTTTACTAAGATTTACTTTATGCTGAAATGTTTCAAATGACAATATAAAGAAACAAGAGCAACCTGATAAGGGACAGTTTCTCAGGAAAGATTTCAGTATACAACATTCTGCAATTGGGGAGAGTCATTAAATGAAATTATTCCCCATTGGAATTTTTTTGTTATTTATTAGATTTAACTTTAAACAGGAATAAGTCAGATGACCTAATGAATCAAATACAATTTATAAATGTATTTCTTAGGTTTCAGGTCATGAACATGGACTTATAAATTCAGAGATTATATATAAAATCCTTGTGGAAGCAACTCTATTTCATTTGATAGATTTGATTGTTGTATCTTTTTTTTCAAGCTTAAATCCTATAAGATTGCAAAGGAGCTGTCAAAGAAGGGATAAATCACGTTTTCCATATCTTTCTAATTTCATGAGAACAGCATGATTTAAAACTGCAAACTGGGCTGCCAAAGTTTTTCTTTCAAATTTTTGATGTTTTGGGAACATATGGATTCCATTACATTTCCTTCATTAAACAAATCCATTTAATAAAGTGCTTTATGGTAATAAGTTAGTGTTTGAAAGACAGTGGGAAAACAATTTTTTTTCATAAATTTGAAGTAATAACATGACATCATATTCATCTTTGGTGCACAAAAGTAAGCTGTTGTTACATGATTTTACTGCAAACACAGTAGGACTATTTAGAGCTTTGTGGGTTCCCCCTCTCCTTTCAAGATTTAACGGTTAATATTTCTGAAATATAAAGCCCTTAGCCGTTTTGTGCCCAGGAATCTAACTGCATCATGACACAACAATTGAACTAAGCTGTGATGAATGGTTTAGGTCCATTTCCTCTTCCTTCTCAATGCGGCTATGATTCTCATACCTGTATCCTTTCTTGGACTTATCTCTGAAGTCTGTGGGAGATAACTTCCTCCCCTTTACTAACCAGCAGGGGGGCCCATGCTTTCTTGTTTTGGAGCAGCAGGAATTTGTTCTACCCTGTTTACAGCCAACAGGGGCCCCTTTTCTTCCTTGCTGTTGGCCTTTTCATCAGCACAGAGGGAGACTGAAAATCGGAAATGATCTTAATTAAATGTGTTCATACAGAAACACCCAGTCCACAACCTTCATCTCCCACCCTCTCCCAGAGGTGGCCTTCCCCACCTTCTGCAATAGTCCTTATCACAAAAGACAAGGATAAATAATTATTTGAGCACTAAAGGTGTTCGGAGGGGCTACATTTTTTTTTACATTCGTTATTGTGAACAAGTTTATGTAAGGTGTTAATAGGACTCCTGACTGAAAGTTTTTCCTCTGTTATGTTTTCAAATATAATTATATCCCCCAAACAAATGATAAACTTGCTTTTAAATATCCAGAAAAAATATTCTAGAGTATATTTTAGAATTTGAATTGCAAGAATATCTTTTACTATACTAAGTTATTGTCATATCTCTTTTGGAGGAACTCACAGATTTATTAACTTTATAATGTAACATTTGCACACATGATTCTTTTCATACTTAGTGGTATACAAATGATATAAAGAATGTAAATCTAATCAAATTTTGGTTGGTTTAAGTAATAATTTCTTTATTAGGGATTAAGATAAAAATTCTGAATCTCTACTGTTCTGTTTCTAAAATTATAGAATTAAACCTGTCCAATTTAAATGTAAACACTACAATGTCAGTTTTTAAAATATGAATAGAGCAAAAATTTATTTTTGATTAATTATGAGAGAAATAATTTAATTCTATTATGTAAAAAGCAGAAATAATTAGGGAGATGGAAACTAATTAGTAGATTATTCACAATTAGATTATTTTAGCTGAATAGATCTTTAAAAAGGAAAATAATAAAATTATATGAAGCATTTGAAATAGTTGTTTATTTGACAGATATAAAAAATTAAAATGAGCGATTACTATTCTTTAAAAAGAGCATGTTTTTAAGAGACGGTTAAAGAAATTAAAGGTTTGATATGGAAAATTTTTATAATTATTCATTCTTTTAAGAAGAATTTCATCACAATGAAATGAAAATATCTACCATGAGAGAAATGCTCTATTTAGACTAAATACAACTTCTTTTTAAACAAAAATTATTATTTTGAATTTCATTAAGATACTTTAGTCATCACTTCAATGTATTATTAATTGCTGATTAAGTAATAACAATTAAGAATTAGGACACTATTTTGAAATGGAATTTTATATCAAGTGTGTTTTTCAATGAAATCAAGTATTGAAGAAGTGTGGATATATTTCTCATTATTTTTCTCTTATACTTTTGAACTTTTTAAAGCTTTCATTTTATGGAATGAACATTATACAAGAATGATTTGCTAAATTATTAAAAGGCTTTATGTTTGGATAACAAGTTTTTAGTTATGATCTGATTTTTTAAAATAATGATTTAGTGTTTGCATGATGAATATTATGAAAATATTATATTAGATACAGGTAAACAGTCCTATGGTTGAGGGTTGTTTTTGTTCAAAAGGCATTGTTTTGTGAGTTAGACACGCTGATTTCATACTCGAATTCAATGTCTATAAAGCATAGCACTGTTTAATTCTTGGCATTCTGAGGTTTACTCAAAGGGAGACAAAATAGAAAGCCACTCCTTTAAAAAATATGTTTTCTTAAAAGTTTAAACATCTTTTGAAATGGTAGGGAGGTAGTGTTTTAATGCCCTTTATTTTTTTTTTTAAGTTAAAAGAAAGAATGCTGGTGTTATTTTTTCTTTACTATCCCAAAAGCTGATTTCAAATTAAAATTAAATATATTAGAATCCACACTTTGTATTATTACAATAAAGAGAAGAAAAAGACCTCATATAATTTCTTGTATCTCTTAAGAAATTCCATATATAATAATAGATAAGGCATCCAAGAACACAAACCTAATGAAAACCATACTTTTGTTGAGATAGTTTCACTCCAGTGACCTCGGAAGTGTTGGAAAGTAATTTGAGTTTCAGTGATAACGTGTGCTGCTGCCCGTGATGATTCTGGCTATTTGATAGGCTGTTTGTGTTCTCACAGAACAATTTACACTGCTTATAGATAGCTTGAGTCTTAGGGGATGTTCTTTTCCCCCAAGTTTAGATTTTGTGTGTGCATTAATGAAGCAATTTATTTCTGCTTTTGAAGACAAACAATATGTTTTTAAAGTAACTTTAAAAAAGTTAAATTTTTAGAAAGACTCTAATCTTCTAAATTATATCATTTATATCAGTGGATATTGCTGAAGATCTAAAATTTTCAATCTCTTTCCATGTTGAAAACTTATAATTTTCCTAACAAATACCATTTCTGCTCTAAATAAAACTAAGTAAGAAAATTAAATATGGTGTTCTAAAAATAAAGTTTTTGAAAAGATTCAGATTTTTAAGTGTTTTAGGTACATGTAAACATTTCCATCTATGAACTTAGTTTGGGTTACAGCTGCTTTTGTATGAAAAAAAAATTAGCTAAAATGTATATTTAGTTGAATGAGAAAATTAGCTGAATAGAAAAATGAGAATAGCCACAAACTAAAAGCTGGTATGGCTGGGTTCCATTGACCAGCTAGGTATATGAAGTCTGCTTACTGGGTATTGAACTGCACACTTGTCATTTAACCCTTTGAGATTTCATATATAGCCTGTGTAAAATAAGGGGATTACTGGGGAAAAAAAAATCACAGTTGGCCCTACCTTCCCAATACAAGATGAAACATCTAGTCTTTGACTTCAAAAAATTATTATAGAGGATTTCAGAATGTTATTATTAACTAAATTTGATATTGGTATATATACTAAATGTTTGATTTTCTTAATTTCTTAAATTCAGAACTGCATTTTAGGTATATTATATGGTATAATTTTGGGGGGTTCATTTGTCATGATGTCAGGCTTTGGAAATCCCTCTAGAATGTAATGCCTTTTACCAAAAGGCAAGATGTTTACATCTATTTAATGAGCATGTAAAAATGGGTAACAAATAAATGGCAAATACATTATTTGTGATATGACTTTTTAAATTTTCTAATTCACATTAGAGGCTCTGTATCTGGTATTATCATTTTGTCACTTGTCAAAATCTTCAGTTGTTCTTACTTGCACTTTAAAAATTTTTTTTAACTTTTTTATTGCATAGTATAACATATATACAAAGCAGAGAAATAAAAAAAGAACAATGACATATGCAAAAAGGCATAATTCATTCTTTGTTATATATATCAACTCAGTTGTAGACTATTTTACTTAGAAGGCACAGGTGTGAGTTCTCATGGTGCCCTCTCACACATGTCTGACAACAGAATGTGTGCTGAGCACTAACTGGTGGGTAAAAGTCTAAACTGAAGGAAGAGGAAAATAGCCACTTGGGCTATGACGGTGGGTGAGACAAACCCACGAAAACGGCTAAGGCTTTAATGATTGGCTCTTTCAGTGTGGTAGCAGTCAGTGATAAGATGATGCTGACCTCTGCACCACTCAGTGGTTTACCTTTCAGACGGAATTTGAGGAAGACCTGAAGTTTTCTGTACGACCCTGTGTTTTAACCCTTGTTGTCCAACAACAGGCAGGCATTTAAACACTGAAATAACTGGAACCCTCAGCTACTTTTTCTCCTTATGACTCAAGTCACTGTGGGAATAGCCAAATATTAAGTGCTGCTATAAGGGACTGTCGAGGGGATCAGGGGAGGTGGAAAGGAAAAAGAAGTCTTATGGCATGGAAAAGCAAGCAGAGGCAGAGTCTCCTCTGGCAAGCCCGAAGGGTATGAGCAGGGTTAAGGTGAAACTTCTTCCTGGCAGTACGTGAATTCAGATTAATTTTGAATTAACCAGTTCAGAATTAATCCTGGTTATTAATTTTACCATGGTGCTTTTTGTGACTAGTCCTAGGAAGATGCTCACCCTGTATTATGTTGTCAGCATCATGAATTTATTCTGAGGAACATATCTAGCAACTCTCTCTTGAGAAACTTTCCAGTGTAAAATATAAAAGTAATTTTGTGTGATTTATAGATCAACATTACTTGATATTGTAGATCAACATTACTTGACAAGTGTATTACTCAGTGGTCTTAAATAAGTTTTTGTGATCCTTTGGTATATATAATAATTGTGTTTCTTTTAGTTCCTAACTTTATTCTACAGAAAGATGAAGATAAAAAAAGAAAGAGTTCGCAGGAAGATACAGTTGAGATATACATCTCAGGTATCAAAAGATGAACACAATAACTGTGGAAAACACTAGAGATCATTAAAAATATCTTAGAAGTCCTCTTGTCTGTATTAAATATCAAATCCATTTCCTAGTCATATATTTACATTACAAAATGGATTAGATCAGTCACTATACCATTATTTTGAGTAATTTTTATTTAATTGATTTTTCCTTTGTCTGAACTATCAGTTTGTCAGATAACATGCATTTTATTATTTTTTTGGCATTTTTATTTTCCACCATAAGAGTTGAACTTCTTTTCCACAATTTTATACCATCTTATTTCAGATACGCACACGCACACACACATGATATATATTTACAGCACCATATCTTTATATTTCCTACAAAATGAGGCAATTTTTATATAATAGCTTTAGATGTTCTATAGTTATCATTTGGTCTAGACATGAGAACCATTTTCATTTGATAACATTATTTTAAACGTTTTCCAAATATATATTTGTGCTGGTCTCAGAATTCCCAGACATTCTCCCATGGGCCCTATGTAATATAATCAGGAAGATAAGAGGCATGACGTGGCTCAACTGGATAGCTTTTATTACATATTTTGGTCCACAATTTAAAGGAAGCCTTTTGGAGGCTAATTTTTAAACTCTTTTATCATTGTAGTAGAATAACCCTAATCATTTTTCTTCATCCAATCGTCATTTTGAATGCTAAAATGTCCCCTAGACCAATCAGGGGACATTGGGAATTGCCTTAATTCTCGAGGCTCTATGCAGTATCAAAAGTCAGAAGCCTGACGAATAGAAGCAACAGCTAAGGGCACTGGGGACCAAGTATGGCATATCCTCCCCTCAATCCCAGAGTTTATGAACGTTGAAGTTCTCACTCTCTGTTGTATATATGACAGAAGTACAGTATTGTGTTTAACACCTATCAGGCTTTTCACTGACTGTACATAACTTGGGATTACTTATTCTCTCACTAGGAATCTCACTGACCTCTGAAGGGATAGGAGATGGGGCTGGGATAAAGGTGCCCTCATTAACTATCAGATATCACAGTGACAGTTTTAACGTCAGAGTGACCACGATTTGATGAGCTGATTCCTTTCACCATTATAGAAGTCTGTGAAAACTCCAACCACATATCCACAGCATTAACATAGCTTCAAGCAAATCTGGCTTATAAAGCAAGATCGCCTTGAAGAACTTGTCATTCTAAAATACACAGAATTAACATCTATGAAACTATGCTCCACCACCATGGTTGCTTTGATGTTCCTCTCCATTTATCTTTTTCTCTGTACTTAAATTTTTTTAACCTTTTTTTATTGTATAGTATAACATATATACAAAGCAAAGAAATAAAAGAGCAATAGTTTTCAAAGCACTCTTAAACAAGTGGTTATAGGACAGATCGCAGAGTTTGTCATGGGCTACCATACGATCCTCTCATATTTTCCCTTCTAGCTGCTCCAGAATATAGGAGGCTAGAGGGCTTAAATACTTTTTTATCATCACAATCGACTTTTTTCCTTCTTTTTTTGTGAACAATAACATATATGCAAAAAAGCTATAAATTTCAAAGCACAGCACCACAATTAGTTGTAAAACATATTTCAGAGTTTGACATGGGTTACAATTTCACAATTTTAGGATTTTACTTCTAGATGCTCTAAAATATGGGAGACTAAAAGATATAAATTTAATGATTCAGCATTCATATTCATTTGTTAAGTCCTGTCTTCTCTGTATAATTCCACCAGCACCTTTGATCTTTCCACACCTCTGGGGTTGTTTGGGCTATGGCAATTCAAAATTTTTGATATTGGAAGGGTCTGTCACTAATATGGGGTAGGGAGATGGAACTATCTGATGTCCTGGAGAGGCTGGGCTAGGTTTCAGGACTTATATGGCCTGTGTACTTATTTTGCATAGCTAGAATCATAGTATACAAATAATTTTCTCCATTTTTTATGAGAGAACTATTTTCCTTTGTTTTCACTCCAGTTTCATTACTGGCTTCCACCTTCTTATTGGATTGTGTTTATATGATTGTGGTATTTTCTTATGTACAAGATAGAAGAAAAAAATGCATATTTCTACATACTTGTGCCAGTGATTATCCTAAAATGGAAGCATTACTTGATAACATTCGATCCTAAGATTTAAATTTTTTTTTGAAGGCAGGTTTATACCTTCTTTCATGATGCTTTTACTTTTTACATGGAAATAACTATTAGAATATCCAAAAATATTCTACTTGATCCAGTGTATTCTGTATATTAAACAACAAATCCATTTCCTTGTGTGTTTTGAAGCCAATGAAAGATTTAATATGACAAATGCTATAATATATTATCCTAAATGACACATTCTTATATTTGTATCTTAAAACTTATTGTATGCATATACGGGTCATGATATATGTGGAGATATATATATATATATATATATACACACACACGTGTGTGTGTGTATAGAGAGGGGAGTCAGAGAGAAATTTTTCAAAATATATTTCACATTGAAATCTACCAAACAAAATAATAGGGAACTATGCAATGATATAAGAGCAACAGGGAAATGAAAATTTAAAAAACAAAAACCAAAAAGAAATTTACAAGCTGAAAACAAAGCCCACTAAATGCTTCTGCATATTTGGGAATAACTATTCTTCACTGTCATTATGGTCATTATGTGCCTTTAAAATAGTAGGAGATTTTCTTAACATGAATATTGGGTTTATTTTAACTTTTAGAATGGAGGGTTCCAACAGATAATAGACCACATAAATGATCTTTTACCAAAGTTTAGTTATTAGTTATCATTTTTGGAGTACCATACAGAGAGATTCAAAATTTGCCACAACAGATTTAAATTATGATTAATTAGAAATAACTGTCTCTGTGAAATTTAAAGTCTTATTTATATATAATAGAGTTAAGCATTGACGTCTACTAAAAGCTCTGGTGCATTTCTAAGCCTAATGTGCATTGTTAAACTGGCTTAATTTTTTTAAAAAGTCAATTTAATCCCCTGTTCCAGGGAACTGAATTCACATTACTATAATATCTTAATCAATTAAAAATGAAATGACGGTGTATTCTTCTGTGATTATTGTTAATTAAATTAGTTTAGACTTTTTATCAATCTCCAACAAAACTATACATTATTTGTTTTGTTTAAATAATGTAAAATAATATCAAAAATATCAACATTTGGGTCTAATTTCTAATCATTCATATTATACCTAAAAGCCTAGATTTGCTGTATCACTACTTAAACAGTTTTCTGCTTTTTAAGTTCTCTTCCATTCTAATAGATCCCTTGAAACTGATAAATGTTAGCTTAATTGAAATGGGAAAAATAAGCACAAACTTCACATATATTGATTTTCTAAGCATAAAATAATAAAGACATATTTAAATTATTTGTCTTTTGACTTATACCATTCATTGGGAGGTATGTTATATCATGCAACTTTGAGATATAACCATACTTTGAATTAGTATTTTGCTGCTGCTTTTATAAAACATTTTAATCACCTCTGCTAAAAATAAAATGTTAGGGACCAATTTGTAGATCTCATTGGAAAATATATATTTTCAAGGGTAGGCAGGAGAAAAACCTTTCCTCTTCCATATTCTCTTCAATTCTAATTAGAGACTAATAGAGTCCATAGTAATCATTCTGTAAATCTTATCTCCGTTTTCTTTGGATACATATGCAAAATTGCCCAGACTATTGCTAGCAGTTGTCGGCTTTGTAGTGGAGCTTTGAGTAGTCCACTAGTATCCTGGTTCGAGAAACACCTAGAAGACATTCTGCCCCTTTCCAAAGATTTCAGTCTTTTTCACTGGCTTTGTCTACAGGTTGATGTCAGTGTAATCTTCACAACAAAAAAGTATTGGAAAGAGCATCTGATGTATCACTTATTATTATCATTTCTTTTCCCTTCTATTATATAAATCCATCAAAGATATACTGAAGAACTGAACTCATCGAGTTTATGTGTGTGTGCACATCTGACTATCATGAAATATAATGCTCCTTTATCTTGCAAAATTTTATTAAATTGGGGAAATAATTGATACCTCATTAATAATTTGGAGAGGCATCAAAAATGCAAGCCTTCCACTCCTCAATATTTTAGTCCTCTTTATAATAGAAAGTATTAATTTTTTTTTAAAGTCAGAGCAGTCCAGGCAAGATAAAGACTTGACCTTTCAATTCCCCATATTTTGTCATTCTGGTGGAAAAGCAGTTTCTCAATTTTTCCGTTTATTTTATTTTATTTATTTTTCAATTTTTTTTTTTTTTTTCTTTTGCATGGGCCGGCACCGGGAATCGAACCCGGGATCTCTGGCATGACAGGCGAGAACTCTGCCTGCTGAGCCACCGTGACCTGCCCCCATTTATTTTTATAAACAGGAATAAATTCCTTATTTTGTTTTAATTTACTATGCTTCTGTTGCTATTTTATTTGCTTGTGAGATTTTCCAGAATAAACACTTCAAATAATTAGCTGTTTGCAAGTGTGTCTGCCATATCATCTTTATTAAAATTGCATTTGCTGCCAAATCATCTCTATACTTTACTACCATCGGATCCCTTAAAGTATGTGTTCATCATTTTACATCTATCTGGGAGGTTCTGAATGGCAATTAATGGCTTCAAAATGTAAATGGTTTTGTAGTACAGGTGCAGGATATCACAGACATGGTATGCCAATATGGCTATTAACACACTAGATGATGTGATAAATTATTTCCCTTAAAATTTCAGATTTACTTATTTCATTGAAACAAAGATTTCAAACTAGCTCAAGAAAAGACAGCCGGTTATATTTTACACAAAAGAAATCATTTATTTGTCCATGGAATAAGTAGAATTTTTTCACCTGGTTTGACAATTTAATGGGGCCTGGGATTCATTCATTATGTCCTGCCTTGATCTTGGGCTCCAGATTTCCTTAAAGGCAGAAAACTTCTAGAACCTACCTGGCTTCAACATTTGATGTTGTATGAGTGGTTGCATGCTCCTATCCATTTAAATATTGACACTCTCATAAGATCTGTTTTTTAAAGAAATGAATTTTTTATAAAAGTGTTGTAGTAAAGGTAAAAAGAAGACAATTTTAAACTATAGCAAGTATGTATTAAAATATTCTACCAATGTTTCTTTTTAGTAGTTATATTTAAGCATTATCAAATATAACTTTGGGAAAAATTGCAGGTAAATATTGTATTCAGATGTTGCAAATATTATTAGTTTTGATGATTTATGTCAACATATGGCAGTTGTTTAGGGAGAATAAATAGCATAACACAGCAAAATTAACTTTTGTTACTGAATTTTGCTTAGGAGTGTGTTATTAAATAAAACGTCTTTGATCTCCCCAAAGTATTTTGTTGAAGTGTGTTGGTGGATAATTCTTACTATGCCATCTTATAGCAACTACTCATTACTAAACAGGTATTATCTCCTTTTTCCGGTAGAGAATAGAGAGCTAGAGAAGTATGCAGAAATTAGAATATAAAATAATTGAGAATTGAATGCAAAATAAGACCATTCAGATCAATACACCTCTATTACTCACTGATAATGCCCATACATTGGATCTCTTCTCTCCAATTTAGCTGTCTTATGCCTCACAGGAGCCTACTCTCATATTCCCCAAGGGAAAGGAATTTCATACATTGATTTAAATTAAGGCAGCAATTCTCATCTGGAGGCTAGATTGTGTTGGTTTAATAGCAATGGTGTGAGAATTTCTGTTTTGGAGAACCACTGTTAATAATGGAAAAATATCAAGACTCTCAGGTTTGTAGAGTGATTGTGGGATTTGCTTTGGAATAAGTGAACTATGGTATTAGTCACTGGTAGCAGCTTATGTTACCTTCCAGGATTTTCGTATTTAATAGGGAATTACTGGGTAACAAAACTCTGACTCTAACCTAATGGAATAAAAATCTAATAAGGAAGTCCAGGCCATGACTGTCTATAGAGGGGAAGCATTTGAAGCTGATTTGGTATTTTTTTCTCTAGTACAGGTGAAATCACACAGGGCTGACACTCCTTAATTACCCTCTGCTCCAACACATAACAGTCAGTCATGTAGACAAGACACACATATAGGAGTAACTCTACCTCTGTCTCTATTTTTTCAATTTAAAATGTTGGCCCTGGGTATGCAGAGATTTTGATTATCCATGTTTTATGATTAGTTACCAAAATTCATTCTTACCATCTGATCTCACTTGATGAATTACCTAACAAGAAACATAGACTATCCAATGGCAGAGATTTTAGATCTAATATTAACCATAATTCTTGAACTGTTTAGCAGTGTTTGTGATAATTCTACCACTGTGTTTCTATTTCTATTCCTTTTTTCTAATATCATATATTTATGTTTGTGCCTAATTATACATATTTAATAGTTTTCTTTTATTCCTTCAGCACAGACGTGTCTTTGAATACTTCAGTTCCAAGAGCCCTAGTGCCAGTAGTAGCATTTTATTGTTGCTATTGATTTTTTAAAATACATTTGCTCAAACATTCCTTTAAGATAGTTTGGCATATTTTAAACTATTTTCTTTACACTAAAAATTGAAGAAATTCAAAGTCATTAGAAAATAATTTCCATTTAACTGGATCTTCTTCAAACTGCAATCATGTTCCCTAAAAATAGTTAATAGTTCACTAGATATTTTCCCATTTCTAATTTATGTGATGGGCTAATTTTATAAAAGGGGAAAGTTAAAACTTTTTTTCCTCTATGATTTGAGGTTGCAAAGTAATTGAAGGAAAATGAAAACTAAATGAAATAATTAAATAAGCAATCTAATTTGTAGGTGCTAATTCAATTTTATTTCTAATCAATTTTCTGTATTTTAAACTTCATTTGCTTTCTATCTACTTCTTGCCTGAAGGCTTATGTCTCAAATTATGGGATGGATACATCCCTGAGTACTTAGCATGATGAAACAAGGGAAAATGCCACTCAGAGAGCCAGAGTAATATATTTAACAGTTATTCTGTTATTTGGTGATTTGAAACTCCAGATGGCCATGTCTAGTTGATTTGATTGTCTTTGTCCGTAAGTTAGAAATCTGTACTGTGAAATTGTATAACCAGAAAGGAATAAATCTTGTTTTACTAAAGATGGCTTTATTGCTTCTGAGATATTTATAAGAGAAAGAGACAATATACCAAAATGGAAGCAGTAAGCGTGGAAAATGAGAATCTCTTTAATGTATCTTGGTGAGTAAATTAGACCACATTTACAAGTATAAAATACATTGGCATTCATATTGATTCAGTTATCAAGTTTCCAGGTCTCCTACCAACATATTTACAAATCTGAAAATAATAATAATAATAACTGAGGAATTTCCTGAATTGGCACGTAAAAGCTTTTTCTATAAACCTTGGGGTCAATTGTCAGACCTTCCTTGAGTGATTACTTATCTCTCAAGCTAACAGAGCTGCTTTTGAAGCTGAATACATTCTTTAAAGGCAGGAGAGATAAGTAAAAGTACATGTGAGGTTGTTTGCATTATAACTGAATAGCCTCCAGCATAAGGATAAGAATATTAAATTGATGGTAATTGACTTTAACAGTTTTTGTCAGAATAACATTTTCGATATGAATAAGTAACTTCTTCACCAACTGGTCATCTTTGACAAGTGTTTATATTTGAATAAAAATTAAAAGTTTTTTTTTTTTTTCAATTTGCTGTGAGGGTACAGTTTAAAAGCAAAAGTACAAACTTCACAAGTCAATGTGCATCTTACTAGAAGAGAAACCCTCCATAAAAATTCCACAATAACTTTTTGCAACCTGGAATTCACATGAAGTTAATAATTAAATTAATCTTGACAATCTTTTATTGTTCCTTTTTAAAAACTGGATATTTATAAAGAATTCACTAAAATTTCAACTACCCAGTTCTCAATATTTCTGCTAGCCAAGTCTATAGGAGCTGAGGGCTCATTGTAGAGGATATTCACTAGCAGATTTTCCAGATCCCTCTTTACTACAGATTGCTTTATAATAAGGCTGATATTCACAGTTTAATAATATTAATGTCCTCACCTTTTTTCCTGTAATCCAACTCCATTAAAACATATATGGAATAGCAGAACTACCAGCCATTTGCAATATACGTAGCAGATTTATTAATTTTTAACTAATGACCTGATTAACTGTGCTAAATTTAGGACATTAATTCAAGTTTTTAAACATTCTTTGTGAATTATCACTGCACCAAGTGCTTAACAGTACCATCCAAAGATCTAGCTAATTTTATCTCTTCTGCCCTTGGATTTTTTGTGCATACCTTTGCTTCTCTGTGGCTGTGGCTAAGCACACACCCCTAAATAATATGATTGCATGTGGCAGCAATCTCCCTTATTGACATCCTGAAGACAGATTAAGTGAAACTGGATTTGTGGATTTTGTCTTCAGTCCTCTTAAGAGACCAGTGCCTTCTCTCCTCTGGGAATGTACAGCACTCATGAGAGAAGTGGTGAACCCTTGAGTGTCCCCACCCCCAGTAGTTATCATTAGTGATGAGAATATGGGGTTTTCAATTGTTTAGTGTCTTGTCTTTCCAGAGATAGGTAAATTATACATTCCTCAATTATCTTGAAAAGTTCCAAAACCCCTTACTTTTTAATGATGTTTACATGATTATGCACTTTGCAAGGATCTATTTTGTAATGCTACCATATCTGACAGTAAGCTTTTGCTTCTAATTGCAACAGACTGAAAGCTTATTCTGAAAGCTGCTTCCACTGAAATCTAATTATTCTTGGTTGGGAATGCTCTTCTGGTGATACCACTAACCTCCTGGGTACTAAGCATGTCTGATGACAGGTAATTCATAAGCACAATGTGACATTTTCCAGTGAGTTGTTTTGTACAGGTTATCCATTTTGTCAGACAGGATATTTTATCCTGAGCTTTAATGTGACTTTCATGTTCCTGGGCAAGTAGAAGAGTGTGTCATATAGCTAGTCAAAACCATAACATCGTTTTGAGTCAGAATATGTAATTTTCAAATCAGAGCATGTGAGATTTAAATGAAGATCCCACGAAGTCACAGCTTATTTCTTCCTATTAATTTAGTAATCTGGGGGCCAATGTATGATTAGCAGCCTGCCATAATTAGCCTTTGCAAATAACTTAAATCAATTAAAGAATATAGTTTCTGGCTGGAAAGGCTCTGTTACCTGTTCTTGTGTTAGGTTACTGTAGGATGTGTTAGAAGAAAGTGGTCTATTTGTTCAGAGGACAAGCTATTTGAATCATCTGTGACTTAACTCAGGGAGGTTCTACTTTATTTTGTGTAGTTTTCCAGTGTTCGTGCCTCCAGTCTTACTTTTCTTGCCCTTCTACCCTGCAAGTTATTGCATCTCTTAGGATGTGAATTCGTAACTTAAGTATAATTCATTTTAGTATAGTAACTTAATTGCACATCTTCTAAAATTCAGAGGAATTGAAGATTTCAAACAAAATCCCAGGACCAGTACAATATAGGTATCAAGGCCATTCTCAACATTAGTCTACTAATTTTATTTTTAAATAAAAAATACCATTAGAAATATCTTGTGAAGATAGAATTTCTTTAGTTACATTACTTTAAAATTAGCTTGTAAAAAAACATTTACGGAATTTGAATTAGTTGAGAGCACACTTTTAATATGTTGCCTTGTATTATCAGTATTTAGAGATTATGCTTTTCCTTTTAAAGTGTTTTTTTTTTTTTTTTTTTTGCATGGGCAGGACCCGGGAATCAAACCCAGGTCTCTGGCATGGCAGGCGAGAACTTTGCCTGCTGAGTCACCATGGCTCACCCTAAAGGGGTTTTTAAAAAGACATGTTCTAAGATATTTTTCAAATTATATTTTCCTAATATTTTCGAATAAATGGCAGGAAAATTCCCCTCTAAAATAAGATAATATAATATAGATTATTTAGAAGTTTTGTAACTTTTAAAGGGAGCGTTAAATTCCCAAAATAGATGGTTTGTAACAATTCTAGAATATTGTGGAATATTGAATACTTGTAAAAAGAAAGTGAATATCTTGTTGATATAAGAAAGTAAACCATTAGTTTGGTTATTTTCATTAAGCTAAATGAAAGAACACATTAACCTTGCTAAAATTATTGTCTTCACTATTATATCATCATTTTCTGAACATTTTAATAGTGTCTTATAAACTCATGTGATTTATGTGAGGTGATTTTTCATTTAATTGTAAAATGTAAGACATTGGTGGTTAATTCTGGGTGGTAGGGATATGGGTAGTATAGATGGCTTGTTTACTTTTTTGTACATTTCAGTAACTTTTAATAACAGAGAATCTAATTTTTTAAAAAATTAAGAAAAACCGGGCTGGCCATGGTGGTTCAGTGACAGAGTTCTCGCCTGCGATGCCAGAGACCCGGGTTCAATTGCTGGTGGCCTGCCCATGCAAAAAAGAAAAAAAAAATTGAGAAAAATAAATTATTATGGAACTTACTATTGATAAAGAATAGTATTTCAAAGAAAAAAATAATTGCATAGCTATTTTCATGCTGCGAGGCTATGTTCTGCCTGAAAATCAGCAACACCAATAAAATTTCCATTCCTTTAGGGAATGGATTTTACATCTTATAAAATGTTGTTCAATTTTCTGCAAATGAACTAATTCATTAGTTCAGTATCTTCATTTGATATTTGATAAAAATATCTAGTAATTTGAGCCATACTGTCTCATAGTGAGTTAATTCTCTGCCAAATACTGAGACTTAGTTTTAATAATAAGTCACAGATTTTTCTGTCCATAGATTTTTTTTCAAATTGAAGCAAAACATTTATTTTTATGTTTTTAAGAATCTTAAAAATATAGTATATAGCAATATGACAAAAGTATATAGCAATATGAAAAAAATGTATACATATGTTAATATTTTTCTTCTCAAGAAGCTAGATGAATTTACAAAGATTATTTTTCTAAACTTTTAATAGTTTGAGAAAGATGTGCATCTTTGTCACAATGCTGGTTTTAAAACTTTCCACATTTCTTCTGTTTGCTGTTTGGCTATGGCATTTCCAGAGTTGTCAAGATAGTTTCCATTCCACATGCCAATGCCTTGTAAGTCATGGTTTTGTACAAAAAATATGGAATGCTTCACAAATTTGCCTGTCACCCTTGCTCAGAGGTCATGCTAATCTTTTCTGTATTGTTCCAATTTTAGTTATGTGCGCTGCCAAAGTAAGCACTGTCCATAGATTTTTGACCAGTAAAGGTATATTTAAATTACTGAATCTAAACATGTTGTATTATAATTGTGACATTTTTATAAACTCTTTTGAAATGTATACATCTTTCAATTTTACAAAGTAAATATCACATATCTTAGAATATGTAGATCCATTTGATTTTATTAACAAACCCGTAAAAGGCTCCCACATTTATTGATGCTTGAGAAGAAAGAAGGTAGAATGAGGAATATTTTAGAAAGAGAAATGGTAAAATAGATGAAAGTATTTCTAGCAATAATCATCCTCAGTGTTTGAATAGAGTGCTCCTTTCTGTGATTTGTTAATTT
Organism: Tamandua tetradactyla; assembly: GCF_023851605.1. Lineage (NCBI taxonomy): Eukaryota > Metazoa > Chordata > Mammalia > Pilosa > Myrmecophagidae > Tamandua > Tamandua tetradactyla. Next base: position 73,833,141 of record NC_135336.1, read on the forward strand.
CCATAAATATTAAGTAACGGGTGTGCTAGTTTGAGGCTGTTGTGTACCCCAGAAAAGTCATATTCTTTGACCTTGTTTCAGTATTGCTGATTAGAATCTTTTGATTAAGCTATAGGAATGTGACCCAACCAATTGTGGTTGGGAACTTTTGATCCAGTGGTTTCCATGTAGATGTGTCTCCACCCTTTCAAGGTAGGGTTGCTTACTGGAATCCTTTAAGAGGGAACCATTTTGGAAAGAGAAGACAGAAATGCAGAAGGAAAATGTCCCTGGGGAGGCCTAATGAAATGAGGAGAGAAAGCTAGCAGACGTCACCATGTATCTTTCCAGCTGAGAGAGGTATCCAGAATCCAAAGACCCAGCAGCTACCAGCCACGTGCCTTTCCAGCTGACACAGGTGTTCTGGATGGCATCAGCCTTTCTTGAGTGATGGTAACATCTTGTTGGTGCCTTACTTTGCACATTTTCATGGCCTTAGAAGTGTAAACTTGCGACATAATAAATTCCCTTTTTAAAAGCCATTCCATTTCTGGTATATTGTATTCAGGCAGCGTTAGCAAACTAAAACGATGGGCATATACCTAATTTAGAATCAATAAACTGTTAATCAATGAAATTTTTCTATTATGTTTTTGTCCCAGTACTTAGCACAGTTCCTATCATGTATTGGATATCACCACTTGTGACATAAATATTTGTTGAAGTTTTAACAGAGATGAGAACAATTTCTTGTTACTCTCTTGGACCTTTCATAGATTTCTAAAAATAAATCTTTATTACTACACACTGTAAAGTGAAAAAACACGATTAATTTTTTCATTTGCCAGCTTAACTCTCTTCCTTCTCTTTGGAGGGACCTAGCGTATTGTTTGGAAAGGGTACTTGATTCTAAGTAGCAACTATGGGTTGAAGTTCTCTGTCTGTAATTACACTCAGAGTGAGGGGAGCTTTTGGAAAATAAGGGCTCATTTTTGAATTTTAAAATGGAGGTGATGTTATTTACCTTTTGCAACATCAATGGTTGTTATGAAATTAGAAGAAAAAATGAATGGACTGTGAAAAATCAGCAGATCTGGGTAGATACTAATTCCTCTAATTTCCATGATTCTGTTTTACAAGTGGAATCTATTTATACTTTCTTTTCCTTCCTCTTTCGGTCTGGTTCTCACTTTAGAGAGTAACTTTCTGCTTATTTGCAGTAATGCCCCCAATCAAGAATTACTGTAGTCAAACTCCTACCTAGGCCATGTCTATGAAATTTTTTCTATTAATTTGTAAAATATAATTTTGATTAGGGAACTACTCTGTACTTTTAAGTTAGAAACTTTTGTATTGATTTTTTAAAGTACATTTTAGATGAAATTCCTTAAGCTGTGGAAATCACTGAATGGGAACTGTTATATGAATGAATAATGCAATTCCCTCTCTCTAATAAAAGCTCTGTACAACTTATATTTAGTTTATATTGATTATTTTCTGACACAGAAATAAACCAATCTTTATGTTATGCAGTGGTTCCTGTTAGTGGTGATATCAGGCATATAAATCTTCCCTTATGACTTCTATTTCTGTGCTTTTCTCCAACCTGAAGTAACCCTAAGCAGATTTTTAATTATTGTAATGTGAGCCACTGAGTGTGTCACCCTTTAATGCATGATTGAGTTACCATAGCTTAAATATATTCCAGTTCTCTTGTAAACGTGAATTTTATGGCCGTGTTGTAAAATCCTTCCCAAAGTTTGCAGTTTTATTTTTAACAAAAAAAAGTGTTTCGATAGTGCTTATGTAACAATGTGTGAAGTGTGAGTAATTCACATAAAGATACATTAGATTAGAATTGCAAGTAGAGTCCTTTAAGCCACCTTTAATTACTGAGACTGGTTAGAAAATGAAGTAATATTTTCTCCTACAAACTTATGCTTGGTAGCATTTATCTATTTTTTATTTACGTAATGTGAAATATATGTCTAAATTGTGAAGGAGATCAGAAATATTTTAGATTTTAATTAACATGTCATTGTATATAATATCTACAACCCTCTGTCTTTGGGAGAAAGCCTTTAGAAATATCAGTTTAGATTTATATTATCAAATATTAGCCCTATAAAATGCATGTTATGATACTTAAGTACAGGTAGTAATATAGGATAGGGTTTAAATATGTACTCTTTGGAGGTAGAACAGCCTTCAAAACTTGCTAATTTTATGACCTTCATCTTTCTAAGCCTCAGTTTATCCATCGGTAAAAGTGAGAATAACTCTATTATTATCACTTAGGTTTGAAAAAGATTAGATGTAGTGCAATTGCACACATCTGGCTCAAAGAAGCACTCTAAAATGTTAACTACTTTTTATAATGATTCATTCATAATTCAAATTACTAAAAACTTTTCCTTTGGCTCAATACTATCTAAGAGGTTTGAAATAGTTTAGAAGTTGGTCTGTGAGATTTGTGTAGGGCACAATGCACTAACCAAAGCAAACTCTTAACATTAATTAAAGAGTCTTTTTGGCACTTGCATTTTCTTTTTGTTCGGCCATAGGAGACAATTATTTTTACTCTCTAGTGTTCTTTTGCTTTTCCATTGAGGGCTGTTATGTAGTATGCTAAACTTTTACATAGCTAGAGGTTTAAAGTTTGTTTAAAATTGGTCTTTCCTTAACCTCCCTCTCTCCCTCCCTTCCTTCCTTCTTCTCTTTACTCTCTTTCTCCATTTCCCTCCTCTCTTTGTTTCTTTTTAATGTAACATTAAAAAGCTTTGCAGAATGGAGCATGAGATATGACTCTCAGGGATGAGCCTGGCTCTGGCACTGTGGGATTGACAAAGCTGCCTTGACAAAAAGGGGGAAAGATTATAAAAAATAAGGTATAAGTGGCTGAGAGATTTCAAATAGAGTCTTGTGAGGTGACTCTAAGGGTTACTTTTATGCAAGCTTTAGCTAAATATTACTGATTACCATGGTTTGCCAAACCCCAACCAAAACAACTCCTGTTAACCCTCACAAACACCTCAGGCTCTATCTGAGGTTCTACAAAAGTTTCAAATACTAAGATTGCTTTCCAGAAACCTACAACCTCCAGATGGGTCCCTGTACCAGATAAGTCCTGAAACTCAGAGGACCCAGCCTGTCCAGAACATCAACTAATTCCATCCCCCATCCCACATAATTGACAGTCCTTTCCAACATGTAAAAGTTAGAATGAACATAGCCCAAATGCCCCTAAAGATTGGGAGAATGATCAAAGGAGAAGGTGGAGTTATAACAGAGAAGTGAGTATTTAACAAATGAGTATGACTGCTGAATCATTATACTGTTTTTTTTTTAGTCTCCAGTGTCTTAGAGCAGCTAGAAGGAAAAACCTAAAATTGTGGAACTGCAATGCATACCAAACTCTGTAATTTATTCTATAATTAATTGATGCATTGTGCTTAGAAATGTATTGCTTTTTTTGTATATATGCTATTTTTCACAATAAAATTTTTTTTTAAGTTTTGCATATTGTAAATTACCAAATAATAATTTAAAGGTAATCATATGAATACCTTTAAATATTTTCCTAACACTACTTTTAAAATAACTTAAGCAAATACCTGTAACTTAAGCAAATACCTATCTATCATCTATCTATTTGTGTGACATGTTTTATTATCAATTATAGACACCAGTTGATTTTTAAAAAATATTTTTATTGGGAAATAGCCACACACATACAGTCCAACCATATTATACAATCAGTGGCTCACAATATCATCACATAGTTGTGTATTCTTTACCATAATCATACTTAGAATATTTGCATCACTCTAGAAAAAAAAGGAAAAAGAACTCATACAACCTATACACGATTATCCCTTCCTCTCACTGACCTACAGTATTTTAATCTACCCAATTTTTACCCTTTGCCTCCCCCTATTATTTATTTATAGTTTTATCTTTTTTTTTTAAATTCATCTGGGCCTGGATAAAAGGAGCATCAAACATAGGGTTTTCACAGTCACATAGTCACATTGTAGAAGCTATAGACTTATACAGCCTTCTTCAAGAATTAAGGCTACTAGAACACAGTTCAGCAATTTCAGGTACTTTCCTCCAGCCAATCCAATGCATCATAAACTAAAAAGGGATATCTATACAATGTGTATAAATCCAGGATAACCTCTCAACTCTTTTAGAAATCTTTTACCCACTGAAATTTTATTTTGTCTTATTTCTTTCTTCCCCCTTTTGGTCAAGAAGTTTTTCTCATTCCCATGATGCTGGGCTCCAGCTCATACCCGAGATTCAGGTCCTGTGTTGCCAGAGAGATTTATACCCTTGGGACTCATGTCCCACGTGGAGAAGGGGGTGAAGGGCAGTGAGCTGACCTGCCAAGTTGGCTTAGAGGGAGGCCAATACTGAGCAACAAAAGAGGTTCTCTGGTGATGACTCTTAGGTATAATTATCAGTAGACTTAGCTTCTCCTTTGCAGGAATAAACTTCATAGGGGTGAGCCCCAAGATTGATCGTTCCCCCTATTGAATTTTTTCTCCCCAGGGCTTGCGAGAATACTGACACCAGTTGATTTTAAACACAATTTGAGAAGCAACTTTCTTAATAGCCAACTTTTTTAGAACTCTGTGATGTGAGACTAAATTTACCCGGTTTTAAGCATGGATTCTGAATGATGTAGAGGGGATAAAGTTGTTTGACTTGGAGACAAAATATTTGGACTCTAGGTCATTTAAAATTTGGGGAATCTATTCTTTCATGAATTTATTCATTCTTCACCTTGTCTAGAAAAGAACACAAGGAAACAGCAGTAATTAAAGGTAGAGGAAAAGTATAATGAAAATCTACCATGAAAACCAATAAACAAGAAGTGCCAGGAATAAATTTAAAAATGTATAACACACACACACACACACACACACACACACACACACACACATATATGCCTTTGCTATAGATATGTCAAAATTTCTGTTTTCAGCTTTCTAGCAGCTAGTATCAGAAAGAAAACATGGTAAATTTATGCAGTTTAGAGAGTCTGTGAGATGGAGATTCAACCAAACATCTGATGAATACCTTTTATTGAGCTAGGATCGGAAATGAATTATTCCTATGAGAAACATGAGAACATGATAGAAAGAAAAGAATAGCATCAACTACAATATTTTAGAAAAGCAGTGATGAGTGTCATAAGAAAGTCGCTACTTCTCTTGGCCTCAGCTCCTACAACATGAAGGATTTGTTTGAGCATCACATAAAGCTCCTTTCAGTTTCAGCATTATATGACTAAACTGGGATCTGATGAGTTCAATGAGTCATTAAAATGTGGACATGATAATAACTAAGTAGGAAACTATTAAGGTAAAAGACCTCGTCCCCAGCTTTAAGGTCTTATCCTCTTTTCATTCCATTCCTAATGTTTCTATTGTCACTGAGATCAAAATTTAAAAAATAGCCTCATGGTTTCTACTACTTTTAATTCTTGTGTATTTTCTATTCCTAAAGACAGCCATTTATTTTAAAGGCATAGCGTTTGTATTTTGGCATAGTCTCACTGATGCAAATACAAGATAAAGATTTACTCCTGCATAGCACTCAATAATTGATAAAGAATTGGATGGAATGCTTTTCTAAGAGATAGCCACACTTGTGTGTGTGTGTGTGTGTTTGAAATGTTGCTGCTCTTTTAATACTATTGCTCGTTTATTCATAACCATTTAAATTTTATGTGTACCAAAAGTTTTTTTGCATCTTATTTTGCTTTTCTTTTGGCTTTACTTTATTTGTTTGTATTTAACTTTCCTTGCTGTTGGGACTAATCATTTATCTGTGTCTGACTTAATCCATAAATATCAAAGATGGCATTCCTTAACTTAGAACTGTTAGTTATGACTTTTTATTAAGATTCTGTCTTTATGAGATAGCCTTATAAGCATAAGCACCTCAACATTGAAGATATGACAAGTATGCTTTTCATTTTGTTTACCCTTTTTTATTTATTTATTTATTTATTTTTATTAATTAAAAAAAAATTAACTAACACAACATTTAGAAATCATCCCATTCTACTTACGCAATCAGTAATTTTTAATATCATCACATAGATGTATGATCATCATTTCTTAGTACATTTGCATCGATTTAGAAAAAGGAATAGCAAGAAAACAGAAAAAGAAAAAATGATAATATAGAGAAAAAATAAAAATACAAAATACAAAAAATAGATATAAAAACAAACAAACAAACAAACAAAAACTATAGCTCAGATGCAGCTTCATTCAGTGTTTACCCTTTTTTTAAAGGTAAATCTGGTTGTATTTAATTTATATGGAATACTTTATCTTATATGTGCCATAATAACAAATTAAAGAGCAAGTTAAAAAAAAAAAAAGTGCAACCAAGAATGTTCTTTTGGTTTCTTTATGATTAAGACAGTCTTGTTTTTCCTTCAGCATGTCTCTCTTTATTATATAGTTAAACAAAATTCCCTTTTCTCAAACATTCTGAGATTGTGTCCCCCCCAAATTGCATCTATTATAGGATTCTTTGTCTAATAATTGGTTCTTGGGTAGGTAGTTAGATTGAGTGAAAATAGTCTAAAAGAGTTGGAGAAGCTTTCTGACAGGATATAATATTTGAGCGTGGAGTAGAAATTTTCCAGGTGAAAAAAGACAAAATTCCATTACAGCTGTGAAGACTCTATGTCACTGCTGAGAACTGGAACTGTAGTTAAAAGCTCTGTCAGCTGGAGAGTTTTGAGCCTTACGTATTAAGAGGCACAATCCCTACTGCCTTAAGCAATAGAAACCAAGACACCCACATATGCCTTAAACAAGATCGAAATTGTCTTCTGTTTTATGTAATGTCTTGAGGTGGGCGACTTGTCCAGGAAAGGAAGGTGGCTCTGCTCCATGAAGACATATGAGGTGTCAGATCCCTCTTATCTTGTTGTTCACCATTTTCCCACATAGCTTCCTGAATAGTCTGTTTGCTGTAGAAGTTACAGAATGTAAGTGGGGAATAACTATTCTTTGTCATTTTTCCCCCCACAAACCCAATTTCGGAAACTCCTTTTATGTCTCCTGGGATATGTATGGTTTTAGAAACATTGTTTGAGAAATGCTACACTTGGTTATGGTTTATCCTTTCATTTCCAACCCTTTAGAGTCACAAAAATTTCTTTGGTGTGGTCCAGTACTTCTGCCATATGGTAGGCTCTGAAAAAATGTAATTAAATTTGGAAAAAAAAAAAAAAGGAAAGCAAGGGATATTGAAGATTTTTGTGCAAATTTGGAGTTATAATTTTATCAGCTTTATGGAGAAAATGATACTTCTCAAAGAAGTGTCTCAGAAATGTGGCCATCAGGTAGTTAATGGTCATGCTCTGGACTAAAATAAAAGGGATTAAGTGAAAAAATTGTGTTACAGATATTGTCCAAAGACATCCAAACCAGAAAGGCAATTTCTTCTTTCGAAAAGCAAATACTTATTAATTTTAGGGTGGAGTTGGGCTTTACTCACTAGATGTGTGGGAGAGCAGTTCAAAGTCTCTCACTGAATTTTGGGGCTATAACAAAGGTAGTGCCAGAGTCCTAAAAGGAATGAAATTAGCAAAAGTAAGGGCCCTTAGTGATTTGATATTTACTGAGGGAAACCAAGTAGTGGGAAATCTAATGAAAAATTGAACTATTTTAATCATCAAATTCACAATGGCAAGCTGGGCCACAGTGGCTCAGCAGGCAGAGTTCCCGCCTGCCATGCTGGAGACCCAAATTCGATTCCCAGTGCCTGCTCATGTGGGGGGAGGGGGGAAATGACAAAGGAAGGCACAAATATTTCTACTGAGAAGATAGGTAAATTGGGACTTCTCCAATAGCAAGAAAAAATGTTAAAATGTGATGATTTCTTGTCTTCAAATCATTACTATTATTGTTTTTGTTGGTTTGAGTGGAATGTATGCTTACTGGTGCTTTATGTCAGTAGAGGACCAGTGAGGGGATTTTAGAGGTAAGGGAATCATTTTTGAACGAGGAAAAGGTAGACATGGAATATGTCTATGTGCACATCTTCAAGCAGAAAGAGATTTATTTTTATAGCTAGACATTGCCTATCTACATATCTGGGAATAGATAAAATAATTTTCTAAAATCTAACTCAGTTTTTCATTCTGTTGAAAAATTAATTTTTAACTAATTTTCTCAGATATTTAAGTTGAAAGTCCTAAATGCCAGAAATGTCTTTAAAATATTAATATGGATTTCTAAGATAATAATGTGGAGAAGAAGGTAAGTGGCTTTTGTAAACTTTGTGTTATATACTTGAATCCTACTAGCAGCCTTCAGAGGGGAAGGCTTCTTTTTGGTACATGAGATATTTAGACAAAGAGATATTTAAGGAGCTTCTATTTTCTCAATTACAGTGCAGAAATTTGAACCCAAATCTCTGGGACACTGAGATTCCCATTCTCTACTGTATCACCAGTTTTCGGAAATCTGAGCAATGTAAGAAATTTTTCTAGGTGATCATTTATGTACATATACCAGTTATTGCTACATGGTTCAAGAGGTTTGTGATAACATTATTAAAAAATAAGGTTATTTATTCAGTCAATGATTTATTTTGAATATACTGATAACATATTATTAAATGCTAATAAAGAGGTGCCAGGAATACAGTAATGAGTGAAATAGATGTGATTTTTCCCTTCACTGAGTGAATGTCTTTTTAGGAGATATTTGTTAGTAGAACACTTAATGCAGCAAGTGAAAGTGGATGATATTTTATTTTCTCATCATTTCCAAATGCAAATAAGTGCATCTTTAAAAGTAGATCTGGGGTGGTGTGACAGTGGCTCTCAGGGTCAGAATTCTCACCTGCCACGCCAGAGACCCAGGTTTGATTCCCGGTGCCTGCCCATGCAAAAAATAATAATAATAATAATGTAGATTTGAAACGTTTCCAAGGAGAATGCACTTTCATTGAAAAACACATAATGTGCTTTTTAGGTCCAAAAAAGTCAACTTTAGGGTTAAAAGAGGTTTTTACTTGCATCTCCACTACAAACACTGAGCATGTATGCATATACACAGACACAAACAGAACATTTACACACCCATAAACATAAATGTGAAAGGACCAAATTGCACCTCTGGATTAGGCTTTTTGAAAGTTCATTGCTATTATTCAATTGAGTAACAATTATATTCCATGTTTTTTTCCTTAGTGATTTTCAAATTGTGACATCCTTCATATTGTGTGTCATCATATTATTATTTATGAAGTGTCCTATTACAGTTATTACTGGGAACTTTGGTCAGTTTCCAAAAACCACATAAGATTTATGTGCCAGGTTTTTTCCCATTTAAAAAAATGCTGTAAAGTTTGTATTTTCATTGCAAAATACTAGTCTCTTAAATATGTATAACCCATCCTCTGACAAGTAAAATATCTTCTGACAGTAATGGAAGGTCAAAGTAGAAGACAATTTAGTGTTTAGCATTAATTTCACAGCTAGATATTCAGAACATTTCATATATTTACATCTTGCCAGAAATATTTAATGAAATCATCATTATGTATTTTCTATCATGTAAAAAAAATCCTCTTTCCATTAGGAAATTATAATTGATGAAGAAATCATTTTTATATGAAACAAATTAATGCAAATTTGAAAGAAGAAAAAACTTAATAATTGTCATGCCACATGGGTAATTATCTAGAAAGAGAGAAAAATGCTAAATAACACAATAAATAGTTGTAAGGGGAAAACTTGGCAATGTTTAAATATTATCTTTTGTGGTCAGACCATAAGCACAAAAGGAGAGAACAAGGAGAGACATCAATTTGTGGTTTAGAGTCCACTTAAGAAAAAATTGAAGAAATATTAAGGATTGAAAAATCACAAGTTAAATTGTCTTCATTTTCTCCATGAAATGCTACAATGTATGGATTTAAAATATTGCTGATGTGACTAAAATACATCTCACCTGAAATCATAGCCCTCCTGGGAGACTGGATGATAACAATTATTTTTTCTTTAGAAAGTATATTATCATTACTTTAATTGGAATTATGATTACTTGATGAAATTCAATTAATGCTTATTAATAATGACCCAACAGAGAATGCATTATAGATGGGCACCCAATTATCTCATATTCTTATGCTCTAAAATACACATGGTGGAGAAATGAATATAGGGAAAATACAATGATGAAACATGGTTTGCTGGAAGAAAATAGCCCTTAATTCTCTTTAGAGTTTATTCTATTCTGAGCCTTCATAGATAGGAATAATTGTGATAATTTATTAAACATTGATAGCTCTGAGAACTAACCATGGATGTCTCTTCAGGAACTTCATTATTTTTTTCTTATGGTGATGCCTGTGCTCTAGACCCTAAATTTATTAAAAGTGTGTTGTAAAAACATGCCACTCACTAAGACAGGCTACTCTTTAACTGTTGCCAAGTATGAGCTGTGACGCTATGGTAATGAAATAGGTTTGCCATTCAAACATGTCTTAAAAATTTAAAGTCTTATGAATTGAATTGTCTGATCACGATGCAGAGCTACTCAGAGAACAAATGTTTAAATTGTCATCATTATGAGATGATAATTTAGCCAATATAGCTACTTTATTATAATCTGGAGAATCATATATGCGACAGAAACCAGATCACCTGAAATTCATAACAGAATAATTATACATTGGTTAGTTAGGTGAAAATTGAGAGTTTATGCATAATTGGTCATTTCAGAGACAATAGAATAAACGTAATCTGCACAGCAAAAAAAAATCATATTTTGAGCACAATAAATGAACACAAACTTTGTGCCAGGAGTTGTTCTAAATGCTCTACATATGTTCTTATCTAGTATCAGATCTTCCCAATGGGATAGGCACTGTGTATCCCTATTCTAAAAGCTTATAGAGTCCAGAAGGTAAATTCGAAAATCACGCAGCTAGTTGTTAATAGAATTGAAATTTGAACCTGGGCAAGCCTAATCCAGGGTTTATACTCTTACTGTATAGCTAGATTGACAGTAATCTGTAATTATCAGTGTGGTAAACCAATTTAGACATGTCCTTAATCTTAGCATGCATTCCTGTAGGTGTGATCCCATTATAAATAGGATTTCTTGAAGATGTTATTTATAGTTAAGATATGGTCAATTGAATGAAGTTGGCTTTTAATCAGATTACTGGAATCCTTTATAAGCAGAAGAAATTCAGACATTGTCAGAGAAAAAAACATGGAAGGAGCAGAAAGCCAGAGGGCAACAGAACCCAGAAAGAGAAACGAGAGGACATTACCCTGTGATGCCAGACAGAGATCCAAGGCAGATACAAGCCAAGGAATCCCAAAGACCATCAGCAGCCAGTACAGTCATGTTGCAGACTTTGGAGAGCGCACATTGTCTTGCTGATACCTCAATTTTGGTCTTCTCCTAGCCTCATACCTTGATTAATCAATTTCCATTGTTAAAGCCAATGCATTGCATAGTAGTTTTCATAGCAGCCGGGAAAACTAAGACAATCGGAGATTTTAATTATAAATCAAAGGTTTTAGGTGAGAGGAATGAGGAGTCAGGGTAAATACTTCAATTCTTGTACACTGCAGTCACTATGTTCAGCTCTTTAGTATGATATGACAAATAGTGGACTCCATATAGAAACTATTTTTTTAGGGAGTAAATTTTCAGTTGCTTTCCCCTTTATATCTGCTGTGCTAAAATAGCCACCCCAACTCTGAGCAGAAGCCAGCTTGGCTAGGGCACTGAAATCTTGTTATGTTCTATCAAGGGGTGTCTAGATCCACTTCCGTTGTACCTCAATAGAACCCTGTTCTAAAAGTTGATAATGCTTAGACTTCAGTGATTATATGCTGAAATTTCAAGATTCCTGATGCCTCCCACTGTCATGCCCATCCCTTTTGCTGGATATTGGGCTCCAGTTGCTGCTGCATTTAACCCAATCTCATGGCACCCCATTTGGAAACTCTGTACAGAAATATGAATTGCATATCTTAGAACCATTACCTAAAGTCTGGTCATTTTTCTCTGTGTTAGCTTTCTTTGGCAACCTCCACCTGCCTATGTAACCAATGTAACAATTGGCTGTCATACAGTGTGTTGTGCTAAAGTGTTATCACATAGCAAAAATAACCTCTATAATAGGGGCTTTTAACTTTGAATACTTTTCTCAAAGGGTTCTGTAATAAAAAAATATTCATAGGCACTGCTACTGACAGTGCTTTTGCCAAGCAAAAGAGAAGGGTGATTTGTTGTTTAGACTCCTGAATTTAATTTTCTAAACCTAGAGTTACACGTTCCTAGAATTATTGAATTAACATAGAAGAATTAATTTTAAAGTCATATAATAATCTCACTAATTGCAAAATCCAGTGCCTCTTTATCAAAATCATTTTGTAAGAAAAAATACCTATGAGTAGAATAAAATATGCCTGAGGGAAAAAATGATTCTTAATAGCGTAGTCTACAGTATTATCATTCAGTAGAAATATAGTGTGAGCCCATAAATGCAAGCCATACATGTAATTTTTAATGTTTTATTAACCATATTAGAAAATTGAAAAGAAAAACAATTTTAATATTGTATTTATTCAATGCAATATATCCCAAATATTTTCACAATATAATCAATAAAATGGTAAGATTAAAAGTCAGATATTCCACATCCGTTCTTTCACATGACATCTCCCAAGTCTGGTGTGTATTTTGTATTTACAGCCTTCCCAATTTGACCAGCCATATTTCATTCATGTGGCTCATGTGGCTAGTGACTACTAAATCAACCAGCTAAGTTTATAATAATAAGTGACCTTTTACAATTTTAAAATACGGTGACAGAGGAAAATACTTCAGTTGGTTTTGATGGTTTATGAGAAGCTGGTATTAATGATCAGATTAACAAATAGAAAAATGTCTCCTGAGAAGGTGTATCTAAACATTAAAGGCCTGAGAATAATAAATTTTGGTGCATTTGATCCGTATAATGTTTTACGAAACTTTTTTAAAAAATCATGCACTGAAAGTGATTATAAAGGGGTTTAATAGTGGTGTGGGGCAGTCTTTTTGAATAAGTGCAGTTAATTGTATAATTGAGTCTAGTAGGATCTTGTAATTTCTGAAAATGTGGCAATCTTCAGCCTTACCTGAACTAAAGTATAAAATATCACATATTAGATAAAGTATCCTGGAATAAGTAAATAAATGTTATAAAGTCAATAACAAAACATAGTAATTAAGTGGTAAATACAGCTATAAAGATAAATACCAATATTATGTGTCATAAGTAGTGCTTGCTATCAGCAGGTAATAATATATATTGGAATGTATTCCTATAGAGTACACTAGATAAAACAAGGGTTTCAGTGCAAATTAACAAAAGCAACAAAATAAAATAAATTCAAATGAATCCCTGCTACAGTACAAGCAGACCACAAATATTTTAGAAACAGTTGGTAGAAAGCACAGGATAAAATAATAAATTAGAAAAATACATTTCTGTGGATATTAATAGGTAAGGAGCATCAGGGGAAAAAATGAAATGAGTATTCATTAAACTTATATGTCATTGGATATCCCTATGAAATTTCTGTTTGCTGTATCACGTGGCTCTCAGCTCATCCTGTATATACACACCTTTATCGTTATTTTTTGTTATTGTGTTTTATTCTTTTTTTTATTTTCCAAATGATGACCTTCCAAGGTGCCATTCTCCAAATCTCTTACCTAGGACATTTTTAATGTGTACATTAAACTTGAATCTCACATCGGAATGATACCTCAACTGTGTTTGAGTCATAGGTTATAGTAGTAAAGAAATTTTAGGTTTAAACATTTTAGGGGAAAACACTAATTTTACTTCCAATGAGCTGAGCCTTTTCAAATTTGAAACCTAAAGCCACATTATGATGAGTTCTCTACTATGATTTACCACCAGGGGGTACCATCACTACTATTTGCCCTAGTTTGAGCTCCTTAAATGCAGAGTAGTGTTTGACTGTGTTCTATAGTGCCAGAAATATTTCACATTAAAATGTATTTTAGAAAAGGTCTCATCAAGATTGGTTGAAACTAATATAATTAAAATTAATGATTTCCTCGACCTAAACATAATCATACATGGAGAAAGAAAGATTTTGATAAATAATTGCATTGCTTTCTCCATGTTAAAGGAACTGTACCCTTCAATTTAAAGAAAAAGCACACTATTTCTTAAGACTTATGGTCTCTTTAGAAGACTGTCTTAAAATCTGTCTGTAAAAGTAAACATTTATGAGAACCACAATGTTTTAGATGGAAATAATTTTTCCAGAAATGTTGCATTTTTACCAAATGATTTTTCCAATAATTTTGTATTAAATCTCTTTTTTTGTCAAAGAAAATATAGAGAAACACACACTAACACACACAGAGGGATAAAGGAGAGAGAGAATGAATAAATGACCAGATTGCTGATGTAGAAAAGTGAAAGGAAGTTGAATTGATATTGCTCCCTTAATTGCTGTGTCAGATTTATGAAAACATGGGCTATAGGGTCACAGAGAATGGATTAGTACCCCATCTGTACCTCTTACTTGCATGACATTCCACAATTCATTTAACCATCACAGGCCTGTTTTCACGTCTTCCAAATATAGAGAAAATAGTAACTCCTTCTTGGTCTAGGGCAAAGATTTTATCATCTTATTTATCTTTGCCTGGAGGTAAGCAATTTACCTAATACAAATATAAGTGTAATAAACAACAGTTAAATTAATGAGTAAATAATATATATCACACAACCAACACAGTTCCCAGAATACTCTAGTTGTTCAAGTTAGGGTCAATATGTTTTGCCTACTAAGTTATTCTCATTAAATTAAGCATCATTTAAATATCACTTTCTATGAAATGTGTATTCTTTCATTTCTGAAGTTCTGCTTTAGCAGATTATCTTATATTGTTGCATTTCAGCTACACATGCTGTTGAGTTATGAACTGTTATACTCATACTTAGACAACCTACATTTTAGTAACTTTCATTTTTCACGAAAGACAATGACACTTTCATTAAATCATGAATTGTCCTTGTCAGAATTAAGTATAGAAGAGTATGTTCTGCCAAACTTTGAATCAATTAGAATTGCCTAGACCCTGCATTTGAGCTTATTGTGATCTGACTCTCATTTATTCTTGGCACAGTACACAAGGTTCACGTATATTGAGACTCTTTGGGAGAGCAAACAGCCCCAGGATTAAGTAAACCCGAATAAAAAATATTTACATGAGTGCATTTTACTTCAGCTGTGTGCATATTAAAAAATAAATGGATAGCATCCTTGGAAAAAACATGTTGGGAATTGCAACGTCTAAAACATTTATAAAATAATGTGTGTGTGTTTATTTTTAACCAAGGAACTAAAATTTTGTAAAGATTTAGTTTTGAAGTTTTTGGTAAACTTTTGTATTTTAATAATTTCTGACATGCTGTTGGGTTTTATATGGCATGTAACTTTTGATGCTACTTATAGCTTTGCTAATACTTTGATTCTATTGATAGGTGCATTTATTTCTGAAAAGTGATTGGGTGTTAGAGAAAACCACACGAACATTAGTTTTACAACTTAGGGACAATAATTTCTTGTAGAACTATGGCAAGGATATATATTAATATATATTATGTAGTGTTTAAACAGTATTTGAAATATACCTATATTAATTAAGCACAATTTTAGTTATTTTGATTCCATTTTGGCAGCTTTAATTTCTAAAAATCATAACTCATTTTTTCTTCATAATATTTAGATCATCTTACAATCAAATTAGTTTCTAGAATTTTATTTGCAATGACTTATTCAATTATTATACAGTAAAGAAGCATGAATAAAATAGAATAAGACATTTTATGTTTTGTTTGACATTTTATTTGGCATTTAACATATTAACTTCAGTGAGAATTGAGGACTATATTTAAATTAATAGCTAGGGTGATCCACACTTCAAAAAAAAATCTTCACTATGACCTTGAAAGCAATGTATAGTAATAGGAAAGACAGGAATAGGGCTGGAAATAGAATATCTTCCATTATACATTTCCATGGAGTGCTTTAAAGGCATGTGGAAACTACCCAGGTGCTATATTCTTGAAAATATCAAGTTTTTCAGTAACTGCAGTCTTTATAGCTCAAAGACTGTAAAGTAATGATTTCTCAAATTTCCCTTAAAACATCCTTAACTTTCCTTAAACCTCCATTCTTAAGCAAGGAACCATGTTGTTCCCCACTGCCATGTCAGACTCATCAGAGCATTTGAAATAACTCATTAGCATAATCTCCTGTCTGAAGAGGTCATTCTGTGAAGTGCTTAAGCATAACTTTATGGTCTATATCTATTTCATTAAGAAATTAATCATAGACTGATTCACCTAAAATCTTTACCACTTTCTTTATAAGTTCTTTAATAAGTGAATTTAATTCCCCAATTAAATTTTAATATATTTGAGGGAAAACTTCATGTTCTTCTATTTCTTTACGTCCATCATGATCAACTAAGATGTTGCTGTTTTGTTTGGTTAAACTAGACATTTTCATATATACGATACCTAATTTGACACTTTGTTAATAATGACCAACATATATTGAGTGGTTAGCATTTCCCAAAAACCCACCTGGTAAATGTGCATTAACTTATTTATTCTTCACCATAATCCTTTGAAATTACACCTATTTTAGAGATGGGGAAACCAAGGAGAAGGGTTAGCAACTTGTCCAAGGTCACATAGCTAGTAAGTAGCTATGCTTTTTTAGCATGGGGTCTATGGACCTTACAACCCCAGAATATCATGATTTTAATGCCTTTGATTTTTCTAAATGTATTTTCCTAAATATGCAACTTTCTCCCCCAAATCTGAACTCTTCTGAAAGTATGGTACAAATAGTAATGAAAATGGAAAATATTAAGTAAAGGGAATAACAGTGTCACTATGCCATTCGTGAAAGTCGTGTAATGATAGAGTGTGACCTGAAGACAAGGTGAAAACATTGAAGTACCTTACATACATACCTTGGTGATGTGAAAAGAGGACTCATACCAGCCACTCTTAAAAGACTGTTTAATGGGCAGAACTCTCAGAAACAGCTTTGCTTCAGTTCCAGATACTGCTAATTCTCTATAGATAAGGAAATGTTCAGGCATTACAAGGTGTCATTCTGGGAAGAAGGGTATGAAGATTATGTGATTCTAAGTATATAGAGTTCTGGTGCTTCAGTTAAACTGAAAGGTAGAAATTTAGTATGACCTGAAAAGTGGATTGCTGCTGATGATCATGATCACCATCGCCATGATAAAGAAAAGTACAACTTTACTAGGAGCATCTACAGTTTACTGTATTTTGAAGTCAATAATATAACTCCGATTTCACAGGTCAGGAGACTGAGGCTTGGAGAGCCAACTGACATTTAAGGAGAGCTACTATGCTGGTGAAGCGCGACCTGCATCTAGACATTTACTCCCAAATCCATGCTCTTTTTCTTTACACTGTAGACATCTTATCAGATAAGTACTGTGTTGGTAATTAACAATTATACTCTGTAGGTGAGGTGTGTAATCAATAATGCTTGTTAAAGACAGATCCAGCCTACAGCTATCTATCAGGTAGGTTATTGGTTTAACACTTTACTGCAGAACCAGGGACTCAGATTAAGATTCTTGTCCAAGTGGGTGAAAACTTCACCTGCCTCTACGGAAAGAGAGAAGATTCTAGGAGATATCAAAATTGTCCTGGATCAATTACTATGTGCTATTGTTATTGTTAATTTTAATTCAGAAGCCTCATCTCGTCTCTTGATTGATTAGGAAGCTTTCTGAAAGCCTTGTTAAGCCCTATTTCATGAGGCCACATTGATATCTATTTCTCTGAATGTAAATACAGGCCTCCAGGTTTAGAGTTATTAATTATTTTATCTCTTTGTCTTTACCACCTCCAGGCTATTTCTTGGGAATGGGTCCTTTTTCTTTGGATTACAGGATCTCCAGGCAAGAAGAAAGCACTATTGGTTTTTACCTCCCAATCCTGAATGTTCAACTTTACTTTCCTCCTGTTTCACCCTATTAGGGATTTCAGGACACCATGGAAATCAAGGGGACCCATTCCTTAGAAAAAGAATGGGGAGCCCTGTGTTAGGGCTATATTCAGACTTTGGGAACTCATATTTTGAGAAGGTAAGATTTAAAGGGAGTTGGCCAAATCATTGATTTCTACTTCTCAGAAAATCCCCATATCAATAGAAATTGATGTTTGGTGATACAAATTCTGCGCTAAAATATTGCTATTCCTTTGACAACTAATGAAAAAAAAAAAACAACCCAATACGTTAAAGAGCTGCTGTGACACCATTCAGTAATACACAGTCTTATAAATCTAAATTACAGAGTTTCACATAGTCTGACAAATATTAAACCCATTACTTTAAAATTAGCTCACTGATTATTTCATAAGAAGAGTAATATATATTTCAGGTTATCTTCCACTTCTAAAAGAGCTATTTTTATATCTTTGTATAGCTTTGCAGGTATGTCTTAGCATTTGTTCATTTACAAATTTTATATATTTAACATTTGATTTACTTTAGGTATGTTTGAAGAATAATTGGAATTTCTATGCTAACAGAAACACTGTAATGCATGTTAAATATAATGATGTATATCAATCCTAAAGAACAATATTGAACTTTATATTACAATTATAAGATTGTGTATTTAATGAATTTCTAAAGCTTTAAAACCTAAATAAATTCCATAAGACACTGGGGCATTTAATAAAAACACATTTACTTCTGTTATGAAAACCTATCAAACTACTGTGACTTAAATTTTATGGAAGAGACTGTCTTTGAACTACTGATTCTTATGAATCATATCCTAAGATGATAACCTGTGATTATACAGAAAATGCATGTGATATTTATTAAAATATAATAATGACTTTGTTTCAATAAATTTATTGAATTAATAGCTGTATATGACTTTATTATGTGAGTGGTTAATGTCATATATTGTGTTCATTTTACTTTTTTTAGGAAACTGTGTATGCATATGTGTGTATATTTTTATCTCATCAAATATTATGTAATGATATTTCCAGATAGAGGGAAATATATTGCATTGTATTCCATCAGATCAGGTTTATCTATAGATATTTTAAAGATATTTCCTTTTAAGGTTGTTAAAGTAATCGTTAAAGTTGAAAATATGGTTGTTCAACTTTCTTTGACATATGCAGCTGCAGAAAAGAAAAGTTCCACAAAATAAATCTTAGAACCATTTATGGGCTAAGAGTTCAACATTAAATATTGCTTTATCAACCAAAATAAAATTAGGACATAAAGATTTAATAGGACCAAAATGTTAGAGTTGAAAATATAACTTTCGAAATTTTTTATTCTGAAATCAAACTAGCATGTGTTAAAGCAATCTGAAGCACAAATGCAGTCAACATTTTCAACTTATTTTTCACTCCTTGTAAAATTATTATCAAGTTGAAATAGAAGTTGAATGCATTTAAAGACTTTTTGTGTAGCAAATGCAGATTTCCTTCAAAAACTACTGTGTAAACTTTTTTTAATAAAACAGATATCCTTTCCATTCATGAAAAGGGTGGGTAAAAATGAAACAGTTAAAAAAAATTGGACTGCAAAAAATGTAACACATTCACTTTTACTTAAGTCATTTTTTGGTTGTTGTTCTTTTGTTCTGTAATTGATTGCTAGCACCCCCTTTAACCCACCTTAAAGGGCAAGCAGGAAATTCATGTTTTCGTTCATCAGCCCATCCCTCTGAAAAGCGTTCGATATTAAAACAGTTTGCAAGGAGCAAAAGCAGATGAAACAAGAGGCCCAGCTAGACTGTGTAGCAAGGTTAGAAGATACGTGCAAGATTGCCTGCAACACGCACCGGGTCTTGTTCCTGCCCAGTATTTGCATGGAGATATCAAGTTAATTAGGGTATGACTGTTCTTCACTTTATATGTGACCTTTTATTATATCTGTGGCTCTGTAGTTCATGTTGTGTCATAAAGCTATGGGAAAGTCTCTCTAGCTGTTTGACATAAACTGCAAAAAATTAAGCATTGATATTTCTTTTTGACTGAAGGTTTTTAAAGCAGCAGAATATGCAGGGGCAAAGTTGATGTGGTAGATTTGCTGTGGGCGTCAGAATTTTTTTTCTAATCTATTTGTTCTCTGCTTTCACTGATGATCAGGTGCTACCAAGAGAGTTGCAGAAATGGGTGGGGTGTGTGGGGGGTTAGGGGGGTTAGTTCAGGAGGAGGTTACATGGCAGAATTCCCACGAATGCTGGCAAAGGATGAAAAAGATAAAGAAATCTTGTTTTTCTGAACGAGAGGATTCTCTGCATGACTTCCCCACTGTTGGGGTGATGAGCTTTCAGGCAGAGATTTTATTAACAATTCATATGGAGATTGAGAGCAGCAGAGGAGCAGATTCTCACATAAACTTGATCTGTCCATGAATGCAGTTCTCTGTTTGCCCTGACCCTGCATGGCTTAAGACACTGCCTGTGAGGCCAGTATGCCAGACACAAAGAAAGAAATGAAAAGCAAGCACATTCCAGGAGTCTGCACAAAGGAGCCCAACAGTTTCTAATGGTCTCCCCAGAGAGGATCTTATCTCTGTGTGTCCAAAATCCTCTAAAATGTTTATTTGTGCACCTAAAGTTTTAAAATCCTTGTGGCTCTTCCTCCAGCAGTATTCTATAGTGGTGCTTTGTTGGGTTTAAAAATTTTGTTTTCTGAGCTTCCTGGAACTAGAAAAATATTTGCATGGGTACATTTTTTGAAGTTTTGCTTTAGAAGCCACTGGACTTGTATTGTTTTACTTTGCCAATGGACAGGGACCTTGCAAAACGAGTCCTTTCCAGCTTTTGAAGCAAGAGCAACATTTAAAAACTTGGTTTGACTTTGTGATGAATCATTATGACACTGTACCTCTGAAACTTGTGACAGAGCAAATATCTGAGATAAAATTGACATGGGGTCGCAAAAAGGGACATCACCAGGCTCCTGAGTACAGACAGCAATGCTAGATCAGAAGACGCAGGAAGGAAACAAGTGGAGAGAAAAGTTTGAGTGAGATAAATGGGCGAGGAAGACTAGGGACATTATGATGTTTCTGCAATTATTGGCAGCTTGCTATATCTAGAGGTGTTATAAAAATATAATGACAAAGGATTCCAAGATATTTCCCTGTAACTTAATCTACTAGATTTTACTGGTTAATGATTCATAATGTGGGAGTAAGATATCTTTAGGTTTAGGGAATAAAGCTTGGTTTTATATGAAATGGTGTTTCCATAGATGCTTAAAAATCAGAAAATCCAGATACTTGACAGACTCTTGAAGTTTTCAATTGTGCTTACCTGTTTAAGTTGCTTCAAAACTTTAATGTTCATGAATTAAATAACCAGTAGAGGAATGCAGGAAAATGCCATTAATTACTATAGATTTTGTTTCTTTAATTTTGTAGTGATTTTATCTCCATGAAATTAACTGTTTATTTAGGCTAATTGTCAGTAATCGGTGCCAAAAATCACATTGTTTTTCTATTGCTTGATACAAATTAGCATATTCTCAATATTGGCTCAGTCATGTTTTGTATTATATCCTCTATGCTTAGTGAAATGCAACTTAAAAAAACCTGTGATAAAATATTTCCACTAATAATTAAATATTTTCAAAACAGCTTTTCATAAGTTAATTTTAAAACTTTGAAATTGAAGGCAGCTTTGATTATAGGTTTAAGTGGTTTCATGAGATTTCAACTGATTTTTCTGATTTAAATTGAATTTTATTGGACTCGTCTTTAAAATACCACTATTATAAACATCAACTACTTAGTCACATGTATTCTCATTATTGTATATATGTCTGAAATATTGAAACTAGCATTGCTGAAAAAGCTTTTGTGAGGTATCACTGACTGAATGGGATTGTCTTCTCATACCTGATGGTTAAATTGATTTACATAAGATGCAGCATATTATTTATTCTTGTTTTCTAACTAGTTTTTTTGTTCTTGTTTGTTTTTTGACATGAGAATGTTTTCTAAGCACTATATTTCAAATGAAAATATATGTGAAGAACTAACATGAGCAAAGCTTGGTTTTATGTATTTTTCAATATAGAAAGCTGTATTCCACACAGATAATAGGTTGGAAAGAGGAAATAGGACAGTACTATAGTTTTTAATGTGAGGCTTCACGCTGATGGGAGAAAATATTGTAACACTAAACATCCCACTAAAACAATCACAGCCAATATATATATTGCTCATATTTTTTCTTAAAATAATTCTTCTCAATGGCCTCTCCTATGATTTTTATAAATCTGTAAATTGCAAAAATTTTAAAATACTTTAAAGTATATTTTCCTTGTGTCTTTTGCTTACTCTAAGACCAACCAAGAGTCATTTTGCATTTTACAACACACTGTTTGTTTCAAATGCTTCCTTTCCTTATAACTTAGAGCTGAAGTTTTCACAATTATCCTGAATAAGTTTTACGAAGCAATTAGAAGAATAATTGCCTATTAAAAGGTGAAGATTGGTTTGAGCAGGGAGAGAAGAAACTTAACTTTGAAATTGAAAGCATTCATTGTTAGCACGACACATATGCACCAAATCTGAAATTAGAGAAAACTTCCAAAATACGTATCTTGGCAAGGGGAATTGTTTAAATTTTCTAAAGCTGTCAGTCCATTTTCTCAATTTTTTTCCTGTTAAAGAAAAACTTCAAATGGAAAGCTTCACCTTTTGTACAAAGTTGAAATGTTTTATTATTTCAGGATTGTTCTACACTGTATAACCAGAACAACTCAAAAGCTTCCAGGAGGGAAAAACACAAATGAGAATCTTTCTATCATTTTAGAATGTCCATAGCAAAGTGAAAATAACTATAAAAAAAATCTATAGTTGTTCCTTTTAAAAAAAGAATCTTTTGATTACAACTGTTATTTGAATACCCATTCAAGCTCTTTTGTAACTTGTTGTAATAAGTGCATATCTCCTAAATGAAGAATACTCACGAGGGACAAAACTGAAACATAAGCTATGCTTAGATGCGGCATTCAATAGGATTAAGCAAAGTTATTATTTTTCTTTTCTTTTCTTGCTCCAGAAAATAAATTCCCCAAGTCTGTTTCAATACACCACTTCTTGGTGTATATCCAATGATGATCTTTTATTTCTTATATAAGCTTCAGAAAGTTAAAAATTATCATGTTTGAGGCTGACTTCAAATTTAAGAATGATAAAATATTATTAAAGTTTTTTGAAGAAGATGATGCTTTCCGTTTATTCATCCTTTCATGTTACAGACTTTGGGGAGTAAAATAGGATAGGGTTTTTCTTACTTGAGTATTTTAAATATTCAGGGAAAACATGAGAAGGGAATTGGGCCTCTGTTAATTCTATGAGCCACATCCATGGGCATTTTTAAGAAAAAAAAAAATAAGTCTAGTCTGATTCTTTCATAATCATGCTTGACAACCATATAGACACCAGCATAGCCAGCATGGGTAGCAGTCAGCACCACTGACTGCTCTGGTCACAGAATGCTTTTATAATTGTAATCAGTTTCTTTATTGAGTCCAGGCTGTGCCAACACTCCTAATTAGCCAAAGACTCATTTTAAAAATTAAGAACAGCCCACACCCAATAAAATCAACAACAATAACCACCCCACAGCATTAACTATGTCCTTTGTGGGAACTATGTAGCAGTTGCTTTTGGCTCTTAGGCTGAACTACATGGCATAAATAGGACAAGCAACCTCCCCGATGGTGTGTGCCGGTACATCTGGTGGACCAGAGCCCTCTTTGGTTGCCATCAGCAAGTCACCTTGGGTGTTACTTTTTTTTTTTAGTATTACTTTTGATTAAAACAATTTTTTTTCCAATATTCTCACTCGTTTAACCAACTAAAGAAGCATTCACAACAAATGGAATAAAACACGATCGGGAGAGAACATATTTATTCTAACTTAGTTTTACTTTACGTTGCTCGTGTGAGTTCCACATTCCATGAAACTTGACTTTTCCAGGCAGAATGGCCAATGGCTACATTAAAAAGCCAAATGAAACAATGGGACAAGCTTTGGGGATGCTTTAGCATTTACTTGTTTTAAAATGTACTGCCTAACAGTTTTATATGTCTGTCATTATGAGCATAAATGCATATGAGACAAATACCACTCTTTCTATTATGTCCACAGTTTCTGGGTCCTTTTTCTGCATTGGGAAAAATCACCATTGGGAACTTAGGAAACATTTACATGACATCAAACGCAGACCTCAGCAAGTGAAAGGTAGATTGAACAGATTTGTTGATGCATGTCACGTGTGTCTTACCTGGGCAGGCAGTCATCAACTCCTGCTTCAGGTGGCTAGTGTCTGCAGGAGAAGCCAAATTGTGTGTGCTATGCTTTTTGTAACAAGTGACTGTTTGTTTTCATCATAAATAATAATAGAAATGCAAGTTCACCTGTTCTAGAATCCATGAGTAAAATCTACAACCAATAATTATTTTGCAAATTAGCTGTCTACCAGCTGAGAAAATAGTATTCTTTTATTTTTAACAAGGACAGGTTAGTTAAGATGTTATCTATAAGTATGACAACAGAACAAATTGAAGCTATAAATCATGCTTTGGAGATATTAACTGATTCTCTAACGATGAGATGTGACATTTATATTTTGTCATATTCAATGTATCATTTTTGTAAATTTTTAAATATAAAATTTTAAAAGACCTTACACATTATATGATAATCTTACACTCTAAAACATGACAAAGGAGTAAAATTACATAGAGTATTTCTGGGAAAACATTTTTATATGAAGTGTCACATGCCATTGTAAAGTAGCTATATGAAGAAAAGAGAAGTCACCTGTATCTAATTCAGTTTCAAAATGATTTAGAGAAAATTTCCTAGAATAAAGGAGAAAACTTGCATTTAAAAATTATACTGAAGGCTTAATTTTATTTTAAAATATGGACTTTTGTTCCAGGGATAACTTCTAACAAGCTTAAGATGTGGAGTATTAAATGAATTATTGCAACATATAGCTTAGAGTGTGGCCACATTGTAAACCGTTGAAGGCATAAAAACACCAAAGCAGGCCACATGATTTTAGTTAACTCACATATTGAGGGTAGGCAATTTTTAACCTTCTTGATTTTAACATGTGCAGTTTTGCTCTTCGGTTTACTTCTTCCTTTGATCGATTCCCAGGCAAAGCCAGAGCTCTTCAGGAGAAGGTTGAGATTATAACAATGTCAGCCTTTGCTTTTAGCAGAGTGATGAGGTTATCAATAATGCATTGGAGATCTTAGGACCCTTGTATACACGGACCTCACAGCTGCCCCGGGTTTATTGTAGGATTTGCAGATTTCGGCTGAGATGTCATCACATCTGCATTTGAGCCAACCATTGATGCAGTTTCAAGAAATCTTGGGAGCATAGGGAGAGCTGGTGAGATTATTTAACTGAAACATTGCTTCTAAGGTTATTTAGGGGATGAGACTACATCTATGAAATTGCTTTTTTAAAGGAGCTTATTCAATACTCCTTTAATAACCTTTTGTCTTCCCAGTTCCCTTCTCACGTTTGTAAGTTTTGTTGCTTCACTGACAAGTTTATTCATATCCTAACAGATTGTCTGGCAGCAGGGTTCATGTACTTGGGCATTCTGGTCACGGTGGTGGCTGAGAGTAATAGAGAGGGGGAGTGAGTGAGTGCGGAAATGCAAAGCTGTCTCTTGTTACATTTTATCGATCTCATTCTGGTGTCATTCAATTAAGACAGAAATGTGATGGAGAGTCTCTGCACAGATTTCTGGGTTGCTCTCCATCCATTCCAGATAAAGCTTTTGTGTTTTATTTGGGGGGATGGGGTGGGGAAAGAGCACGGGCAAGTGGGAGAAATCAAAGATGTTATGTGATCTGAATTACAAATCAATGTCTCTCTAAGGATGCTCCAAAATATCAAACATGCCATGTTTGTGCTTCTACATGTTTCCTCATACACAGAGTCCTGCTGTTGATGTATTGGGGTGTGTGGGGGGGGGGGAGTACTAGAATTTAAGGTAGGGTTAGTTCTTGTTTATTATTTTCAGAGACATATGAACAAGACTCCTCCTCCTACCAACCCAAGATAATTAAAAAATGAGCCACATGAATTAAAAACTAGAGCCAAACTAAAACCATTCTTTGAAGTTTGAACAAATGAGAATTTAAAAAAAAATTTTTTTATGGGCCATTGAGACTACCTTGACTTTTTTGTGAATAGATTTTAGAGCTTGCAAATGACAATAGGAGGTAAAGCTTTTTAACTTAGAAATAAAGCATTCCATATTATTGCAGTGCTCCCAGGAATGTTGCTATTGTGAGTAAAATATCAGAAATTTGGAATGTATTAAATCTGATCCTTACTCATTGCTGACATTTTTCCTTAACTATGTCATTGCCTCCATTCCCTGTGTTCAATTTTTTTTTTTCTTTTTTTTAACATGGGCAGGCACCGGGAATCGAACCCGGGTCCTCGGGCATGGCAGGCAAGCATTCTTACCTGCTAAGTCACCGTGGCCCGCCCTCAATTTTTATTGTTTTTAACTTTTTAACTTTTTGTTGTTTGCTGCCTGTGGGAGTAGTCCATGAATGTGAGAAGCTGTAAAGAAAAAAAAAAACACACACATAAGGAAAATGTTTCATATTTTAAAGATGTTAATATAATGAAGGTCAATATAGCATGAATGCAGGTTATGCTAAACAAAGTCCCTTTAGCTCCTTCCAAAACAATGCCAGACTCAAATTGAGCATTCAGAATTTTCTAATCAAGGTTTAATGGCTTCTGAAAATTAGTCCAAACTAAAAGGCAGTATGGAATACAAACAAAAGCAAGAGTATTATCATCAAACTGATTTGTTAATGCCAGGCTCCTTTATGTACTTAGTATATGACCTCACATATAACACATAATCCTCTAGTTTAGATCTTAATTCCTTGATCTGAAAATGGAGATAATAATAAACAATTACTGTGAAAATTATGAGATTAAAAATGTGGAGATGATTACTCCATGTTTGTCCTGTGTACTTAATACATAGGAGGCATTCAACAAATACATGTTAGTTTCATTCCCATCTCCCTTTCTGGTTTTGACACTGAGAAATTTTGACCTATGTAAAGTTTCCCCAATCATTTAGGAAAGGACTGTAAGAAAAGAGAAATAATATGAGTAGGCCCTATCACTGTGATTCAAAATTTTATTCAGGTCCTAATTCACAGAAGCTAATTTACCAGTCTGTGGGATGTTACCCAAGAAATTTCTAATTATTCACTAAAAGTTTGTCCTAAAATTGGGTTATCTGGAAATAATTCTATATATAAGGTCTTTTTTCAAAAAATATTTTTACTGACAAATCTTCACACATCTAAAACCCATACATGGTGTACAATCAATGGCTCACAATATCATCACATAGTTGTATATTCATCACCATGATCACTTTTAGCACATTTGCATTACTCCAGAAAAATAAATAAAAAGGAAAAACCTCACCTATCCTATGTACCTTACTCCGCCCTCTCCTTGACCTGTGTATTAGGTCTTAATCCATGTTGTATTTGTCAATGATGTTTTGAATATTAGACTTTGACCTTGAAGTTGAAGAGCAGCAGTTAACTAGAAGTTATTCATCAAATTTACAAAGGTTAAAGGGCACATGGAAATGATCTAGATGGAAATTTGATAGCCCACCTTGCAACCCTCTCAGTGAGCTAGAAAAACAGAATCTTGTGTTGCTCTTACAAACAAACTTGTAGGCATTTTTTGAAGTTAAAAGTAGTTGAATTGGGTGGGTTCTGGTTTTCTTAATGCCCACCTCCCCCTCCCTTCACTGATGATGTATTTCTGAAGAAAAACCATCTTCATATGTCAAGGCTTACTCAAATATAAATCACGGTTTAATTGGCATCTGTTTATGGGAAATACAGCAATAAAGGGTTTTAGCTCAAATTTTGTTATTTCTTCAATTTCTACTGTGTGTGCTAAGGCTGCTTAACGCATCCTTTCTGAAAGCAACCAACACTTAGAGTGAAGAGATGAGTTAATGCATTCCTATAGTCTCACATGACTATTTTGCACTCAGTTAGTATTGAGGGAATTAATGTGTTTGTGTGTTTTTATGGGGGATTAATAAAAATCTTTTTACTTGTTTCTTAGTAGATATATGTAGTACTCTTTGATGTCCTAGGTTAATGTTCATTTTCCCCCAGTGAAGTAGGAATTGCTCTGTTGTGTTTAGTAATTCTAATATACTCCCCTACTTAAAAAAAAAAATCTTTTCAAAGGTTTTATTATAGAAAATATTAAGCATTTTCAAAACAGAGAAAATACTATAATGAACCCTCACTGCTACTACCCAGATCCCAAATTGTACAACTCACATCCAGTTTTGTTTAATTCCTTACCTCCAATTTTTCTCCATCCCTGTTTATTTTGAAACAAATCCCAGGTGTCTTAACTTTACTTCTCTAAAAATTTCTGTGTACTTTTCTAAAAACATAAACACATTCTCAATTACCTATTGAGAATTTACCCCAGATGTTCAGGTATAATCTGGGGCAGGAGTGTTTCTCTACTCTCTTAGGTCCAGAGAGGACCTGGAGAACTGCTTTCTAAGATGCACCACATTCCACAACTGACTGACAGAATTTAAAATCGTGCATGTGTATGTGTATGTGTGTTGAACTGCAAGTAATTGTTTATTGCTTACAAGAGACTAGACTAGGATCTTACTTTATGCATTTTAACACATCATGCTCAATTTTAGGGTAGACTATAATAACCCAGTACTTGTGACAGTATTGCTAGTCTTTCAATTCTTAAAAAAACTATTTGCATGGTGATTTATAGGAATGTTAAGCACCACTTGCTAATAACATTTTCCCTTTTAAATTTTTGTTGTTTGCTGCCTTAATATAATAATAAAGTCTTTGTGGTTTTTTTTTTTGCTTTCATTTTTTGCTTTACAACTCTTTATAGGTTCTTTATCCAGTTATAATATAAGCATTTTGAAGTAAAAATAAGATTTATACATACTATGAAAATACAATTTTTTTCCTATATTCTTCTCTATTCTTATTTCTGTTCATCAAGGAGATATTAAGGGTGATGCCATCCTTAGGCTCTTGCATTTCCTTCTCTATAACATTTTCATTTAACAGTACATATCACAGAATAAGAATCTTTTTCACAAACATAGTTTTTAAACATTCACTCTACATTTATTGTTTATACTTTAGGCATTCTGTTGAGTGTGAGGTATTAATAATTTCAAATAAAGAATTATTTTTAGTTAATATTAAATTTTATATTCCACTTTGTGTCTGTCTTTAGGCTTGAAGGAATCTGTTGGGTATCTACTTTCTCTGGCCTTCTTCTTGGTTCTAAAAGACACAATATCCTTTCTACATGGCTTATCGGCGATAACTTCATGGTTTAGAATGTTTCTCTAGTAGTCCATTACCACATATCTTATACAGATTGCTTCTTTCCAACTTAATCGAAAGTCTTTTAAACTATCATCTTTTGATAAGGTCCCAGCCTAAGACAACTTCAATTTGATTCTCTCCGAATTAGATGCTGATTAAATTAAATCCATTCTCTAATGTTGGATCTTTCTCACTCTTGATCTTTCCATAAGTTTTTTTTTTTTTTAATTCACTCTTTCCTCATCTCTAATTGTGTTGGTGACTCTTTGGACTTGGCATAAACCTAACTGGTCGTATGTCCCATGCCTGTGCTTTTACCAATGAGGATTGTTAGCCCCAGAAAATTTGTAATTACTCAAATTCAAGAGAAATCTTAGGATCAATGCTATCATCTTTTTTTGGAGTTTGAAGGGCAGAGTTTCTTGAAGAAGAGAACTGTTCTATTTTTCTTTCTGTCCAGAGTATCTGGCACACAGGAAGAGGTCATAAATACTTGTTGAAATAACCATGAATCTTGTGTCATACTTGAAGACATATTAATATGAGTTCAATTTAATCTTCCCAAACACAGATGTGCTAAATTATGCATTCTTCTAGTGTAAAGAGCTGTTTTAATGGTATTTAATTGCAGCCTGATAATTTTCTCTCCTTTGAGATTCAGTTGTTGCAAAGGAAAGAATCAGGGCCCTATTTTTCCTCAGACCATTTTTTGGTGATAAGTATTAGCGTTAAATTTCTCATGACTTTTATATTGGAGAAAGGGGTCTACATGTAAAGGAAGAAAGGAAGACTTTTTCCTTGTTTGTGGAGTAAGAGTCTTTTCTGAGAATTCCCGATAGTAGGCTATATATAGGAATCCTTCAAGTCATTTTGGTAGCAAAAATGTAAGCAGTATTCTGCTAATTATGTAAGATATGCCCCCCAAATTGCAGCCAAAAATAAGATACATATGAAAAATGGAAATTCTCCATGTTGACAAACTTTCTTTCTATGCTCTCTCTAAAGGCTTTTAACTCCTCTCTCTCCAAAATCCAATTTACCCATATGTCCCCACCTGCTGTCAATAATGAGCATAGTATCAGCTATTTGGCTGTCCACTTGAATTAGTTAAGTATTGAACCATATTTGGTTTCTGACCACTGGGCACAGCAAGCATTCTAAAAGACTGACTTGTAGCAGATTGACTCAAAAGTGTGGGAAAGGGGGGAGTGTATCTGGACAGTTGGTCCAGAGGAGTAGCTATAAAGCAAAAATGGAACCGTTCTGCTTTCAACTTGTGACTCAGACAAAAGTAACTTACAAGTTTCTGTTAGTATTTGGGGAAGTCTTAAAATACAGACATGCACTTTTTGGCTTAATTCCTGTTATGTTTCTTGTAGTCTATCAGGTTCATAATGAAAAAGGTTCACTGATTTAGACTAAACCTCAAAAAGCATCTATACCTTTGTTGACCCAAATATTCCAGGCCTCTGATGTGTTTAGCCAGAAAGCTAACTTGATAAAAGCCTTGAAAAATAACACACAAATTCAAGTTCGCAAGAGACTCACTGTTAGAAAAAAAGAAAATGACCACAGATAACATATGTTTGTTAGCTGGTTAATGGATTTCTTTTCTCGTTAGAATTGTCAATTTAAGGAACCATGCTCATGTTTGTATGATACTTCTGGATTATAAAATCAAATTAATGTTAGTGACTATCACCCAAAATTCTAGTCAAGTGAGTGAGAGCCTCAATTTGATTGGGCTCCAGCTTCCCTCAAATGTTGCCTCCTCTCTTTTTAGTATTTTCATAGACTATCAGCATTTCTAGGTAAAAGAAATCATAAATCATAGGAATGCTTGGTGCAGTTCAAAATAAAAATAAATAATCAAATAAAACTTCAAAAGAACCAATCAACATCAACAAACCAAAGCAATTTTCTGGTACACACAGGTATATTTTCTGGACCTTTTTGTTTGCTCATCTGTTTTTAGCATGTAGCAATTTACCTAAAAGTACAGAATGAAGTAGAATTAGACTAGTTATTATATTGCTTCCAGAGTTAGCAGTTTATGTTTGCACAAATGTATGATGACAGCCCCCCAAACATTAATAGCATTTTATATCCTTTTTTAATTTCAGATGTCTTTATGATTTTTTTCTGAAATCAGCAAAAATTAATGAAAGACTTCCTATTTGTTAGCACTTTGCTCAGCACATGGGACTGTGAATGCACAAAAGGCATAGCTTTTCACACTAAGCAACTTACAATCCTCCTAAGTAGAAAGGACCTAGTAATAAAATGGTAATGGAAAATGTTGTCATTCTTAGTGCTAAAGAAGTGATACAAACTGTACCCACTTCAAGACTTCAGAGGAGATTTGGGCTCTTTTATACGTGGCTTGGAACAATCATAAAAGATGTTGTGGAAGAAATGTGTTTGAGAATGCTTCTGAAAGAAAGAAAAAGGGAGAAAAATCAACAAAGAAAGAAGTCTCAGCCAATTCTATAACTCAGCTCCCAACCTCCACATGGTAGGAAAGCATACATTATGCATGGAGAAAATGTACCCATTAAATTTCCCCCTGGACATCATAAGGATGATCCTGAGCACACACACATCAAGATTAACAACATTTGTTGCATCTTGACTCTCTTGTTGTATGTAGTAACTAGTTTGAATTACCCAAATCAAACCACATGGCCCAATCAATAAATTCGTAGGTTTGATATAAAATAGTAGTGGCACTCTCATATTTGTATGTGGGGCAAATCGGTGATTGGATATATGTAGGGAGGGTTTTTTTCACATATTGCATAAATCCATGGGTACTATCTATCTGCAAACACCTTTTCCATCTTTTTAGATAAGGCTGGAGATTTATAGATACGAAATGAGAAAGAAATGTGTATAACATACCATAAGAAGATATGTGAAGGAGGCTCTTCATTTTCTTCTCTTCCACTCACAAAATTCTGCACCTTTCTAAGTTTCTCTATCTCAATAAATGTCATCAACATGTACCTACTTTCTCAAATACAAAATCTAAGTGTAATCTTGGATTTCTCACTTTCTCTAATGCTACATCCTTCCTAAGAGCAAGTCCTGCTAGCTTGACTTTCAACTCTGTTCCAGTATAACCTCTTCTCACTACCTCCTGGGCTGCCACTCTTCCTTGAGTCACTGAACCTTTTTTGTAAGCTATTTCAACAGTGTTCTAAATGGTGTTTCCGTTTCCATTCTTTCCTCCATAGAGTGAATTTTCCAATGAAAACGCAAGGTGAATTTTCAAAAATGTAAGAGTAGGTAAAGCACTCCCATCTCTTTGTCTTTTTCTACTTTAACCTACATTATGAGGCCTTTGCTTATTTTTATGACTTCATTTCCAATCACTCTCCCACTTGTCTGTTAGGCTTTAGCAACACTGACCTTGATGAAGTTCCTCTAACATGCCATGTTCCTTCTAGCCCCAAGGACTTTCCACATATTTTTCCATCTGCCTGGAACGCTCTTCCCCTCAACTTTCATATAGCTTTTTCCTTATTTCATTCAGACTACTGCTAAAATATCACTTCCTCAGAAAAACTTCTCTGCTCTCCTAAGCACTACTTTAACTCATTACTGTATATCTCCTTACCCCATTAAAATTTTTTTTCTTCATCATACTTATTATTACCTGGATTATATATTTACTTATTTGTTTATGCTCTCTTTTCTTAATATAAGTCCCTTAAGTGCAAACATAATTGCTTCTCTTGCTCAGCTCTGGTATCTCAGAGAATTCAGGGCACAAAAGTGTCTTATAAGTATTTGTCGAATGAATTAAGGTAAGTGGAATGTAGTTTAGGAGGATTCATCTAAAGGAGTAAGTAATTGTTCTGTAGCCTATAGGACCAGGATTTAAATCTCAATTTCGACATTGAACTTCTGGACTTGGGGAAATCACTAAACATATGAGTTTCATGCTTTATAAAATGAGCTTAGCATTCCCCATCGGACTGATCTGGTATAATGGACATTATGAACACAATGACTATCCAATAGGAAATGCTCAATGATAATAATGATATAATAGTAGTAGGAGATAATAATACTAGTGAGCATAAAAATGGTAAGAAAGTGATCTGGATTCTAGGCAATCTACTTTACCGAAGGAGCATAAAATGAGAAGAGCCACTCTTTAAAACATTATCAGGCACACTTGAATAGGCACCCTGGAGAAACAGAGTGAGCATCATAGTTTAAGTAGTTTAAACTTATATGAGGCAAAACATTGAAAAAAATGCATGTAGGGAATAATCTTACATTGGAAGAGAAATCGATTCAATGACCTAATGTATCCTTTTATTATTTCAGGAGTAAGTCTGTATGTTTAATTCATAGAATTCTTCACTGCTTCTGTGCTGGAATACATTTAGATGAATATGCACTTCTATCAACAAAATTGGATTTTAAAAAATCACACCAAGTATATTAGTACTGAAAGCTTCTTATGTATAATATACTAAACTTCACTGACTAGATTAATTCCCACTTGCAAGTTGTGCAAATTAGATTAAATGCCCTTTCCTCTCTTCAGATAACATTGCACTGTTGTAGATGTAATTAGACTCATGACTGCAGCACGGTAAGCAGAATATGGACTGGGTTTCAGCCTCACTCATCTCCTGTCCTGCCTTTTACAGGGCACAACCCAAACGACCATGTTACAAAATACTGGTTAATGATGAACATGTTGGCAGACTCAGATTCTGGATAGAGTGAACTGAAGTTAGACCCATGGTTCCTGCTGTATTGTGGCTTTCTTTAATTGGAAATTTTGAATATTACTCAGAATGAAGGAAAAGCATGATTCCAAAGGCAGAAAAAAAACCTGTTTTAATCATATCATGTTCAAATGTGGCTCATAGAAGATTATTATTAACTCAAACTGCTACTGTTTGTTATGGTAAGGAGGTCAGCATGGAGTAGGGTTTGAGTAATCTCTGTTACTTAATGTGTACAGTTTAATTCTAATAATCCTTATCGAACATCCATTAATCTATCAGACATTTCAACATGTCAAAATATGAGTAAAAATTTTCAGACTTTATGAAAGTCACAGCTAAAGGATAAAATAACTGTATGAAACAAGGTGTGGCAATATAGATACCATGATGACAATGCAAGCAGGAAGAAGTGAAGGTCCACATGCTGAGAGGTGAATCAGAAAAGGTTCAAAAGAGAACTGGTATGTGTTGTGTTCCCAACAAGGGTAGGGTCATGCTATGTATATATTTTTCTTTTTGGCATGGGCAGGCTCTGGGAATCGAACCCAGGTCTCTGGCATGGCAGGTGAAAATCCTGCCACTGTGCCATCATTGCACCACCCAATCTAATTTTATATCTTGGTTTTCAGCATTAAAGCTGGCCCTTTGAATGTCTGTGAGAATACAAAGAAATTAAAAACTGGGAAACAACAGGAGAAAAGTCAGGGATGGAAGTGTATGGGGCTATCCAGATAACAGTGAATAATCCACTTTGGCAATACTGCAGGGAACACTCATAAAAGTTGGGGGACTTGAAATTGGGAAGATCTGAAAGTGTCACGATCTAGACTAGATTCTAGAGGACTTTGCTATTTTTCTGTTTCTTCTCTTAAAATAATATATTTCCTTTGAAGACTTTTGGCCATGATCAGGTCTATAATTTATAAAGAATGACTTGCACTGTGGACTGATAATTCGAGTCAGGAAGAGTAAGGGAGGAGTTTAGGAGGATTTTCGGATGTAGAACCTTTGGGAAGCGATAAAGACTTAAAAATAAGATAAATTGAAGATAAGGAGATGAAGACTTTGCATGATATAGATAGAAATGGGATGAAACAAAAAGAGGAGGAGAAGTTAAAGAAGACTCACACATTTTACTTGAGCAAATAGGAAAGATGTTGGTACTATTAACAGATAATTAAAGCTAAACAACATTCTTAGGAATCTTAGAATTTATAGAATTGGTTTTCATAAGAAAAAATGGAAACTGACCTATGATGTAACCAAATTTACATTCAGATACCTGGTAGATTCTTACTTTCTTTACAATTTTTTAGGATAATATCAATTCAATTTGTGTTTATTCCTCAAACTCCATAAC
Organism: Tamandua tetradactyla; assembly: GCF_023851605.1. Taxonomy (NCBI): domain Eukaryota; kingdom Metazoa; phylum Chordata; class Mammalia; order Pilosa; family Myrmecophagidae; genus Tamandua; species Tamandua tetradactyla. The sequence goes on from NC_135336.1 coordinate 73,868,818, forward strand.
GTTTATTTTTTAAATTTTTAAGCATTTTTTTAGCATGAAATATACATAAAAAAGCAATACATTTCAAAGTACATTGTAACTAGTGCTTGTAGAACAGAGTTCAGAGTTTGGTATGGGTTACAGTTCCACAATTTTAGGTTTTTTCTTCTAGCTGCTCCAAGATACTGGAGACTAAAAGAACTATCGATATAATGATATAATGATATAATCTTCTCTGTTAAAACTCCTACTTCTCCTTTGGTTATTCTCCCAATCTTTAGGAGTATTGGGTCTCTGCCCATTCTAACTTTTCCCTGTTGGAAAAGGAATGGAACTAGTGGATGTTCTTGGATATGCTGGCCCTCTGGCTTTAGGACTTAACTGGCCTAGAACCATCTGAAGGTTGTACGTGTCTGGAAAGCAATCTTAGTATGTAGAAGTTTTGGAGACTCTCAAATAAAGCACAAGGTGTTCTTTAGGGTTAACAGGAATGGTTTTTGTTGGGGTTTGGCAAACCATGGTAAGTAGCAGTATCTAGCTAAAGCTTGTGTAAGAGTAGTCTCCAGAATAGCCTCTCGACTCTATTTGAATTCTCTTAGCCACTGATACTTTATTTGTTACATTTCTTGCCCCTCTTTGGGTCAGGAAGACATTGTCAATCCCACAGTGCCAGGGCCAGGCTCATCCCTGGGAATCGTGCCCCATGTTGCCAGGGAAACATTCACAACTGGATCTCATGTCCCACATGGGAGGGAAGATGATGATTTTATTTGCAGGGTTGGGTTTAGAGAGAGAAAGGCCACATCCGAGCAACAAAAAGAGATTTTCCGGAAAGAACTCTTAGGCATAATATAGGTAAGCTTAAGTTCTCCGCTACAGAAATATGCTCCACAAAAACAAGCCTCAAGGTCAAGGGGTTGGCCTATTGACTTTGGAGTCCCTAATATTTGAGACAGTATGACAGGGTTCCCTGGTAGTAAAGCTTAGTAGGTCCATATTGTTTTCTCCCATCCCTCAAAGGACTTTGCCATAACATTTTATGTAGTCATATATTTACGTATATATTCTATTTTGTTTTGTGTATTTTAATCAGGCTTAGTTTGGAAATGTAAATGAATTAATATAGTTAATACAAAATAAGTAAAGACATAATACTGAATAACAGCCTTTAGTGCTGGTATTTGAATACTTTTCTCTTTCAGATATTTTTAATACACATATCCCTTTTACCTCTGGTCTCTCAGTGCTGAGTGATTTTTTTAACTTTTTATTTTGGAATAAATTTCAGAGCAACAGAAAAGTTACAAAAAGAGTATATAGAGCTTCCATATACTCTTTACTCTGTTTCCCTTATTGCTAACATCTTATGTAACAATTATCAAAACTAAGAAATTAACTTTGATAGTGCTCATTGATTTTAATACTACTAGTCTTTCAATCATCTTTCTAAATCAAAGTATATAATGAGAAATAAAAATGTTATAGTTCACTAAGTATGTGCTTTGAATGTTGTTTTAGACTTTTGGACAATAAAGGCTAATTATGATGGACAATACTTCACACTGTTAGCTAATGGTAGTTAAAATAACCTCTGGCAAATGACCTCAGCCGTTTATCAGGTTCTCCTTTTATACCAACTATTTAGGATTCCAACAAACAATTTCCACCCATCATAACTTACAGAAATGTTTGCAAGTAGTAATACCAGTTAAAAAAAAAAACTGCTTAGGGTATTGCTGGATATAAATTTTGAAGTTTATGGTGGCTGGAATAGCACCAAGGAAATATAATGGTTCAGAAGATAGTGAAAACTGATCAGTGCACAATTAAGGATTGATGGAAATTCTTTGCCATTATTAAGGGATTCCCTGTAGGCTGGGAGGAATAGCCAGTAATTCTGCAAGCAACAGGATATGAGATTTATGTTTGATAAGAACTTTTACATTACCATAATAAAAGTTTCTGAGCTGTTGTGTTTTGGATATGGTATCAGATCACTCCAGTTGGGCTTCCAGAGTTACTTCACCACCCTACCTTGTTAAATACCCTCATCTACCAGTTGCCCAAGCCAAAACCCAGAAGTCATCCTTGACTTCTCTTGCTATAACTCCCAAAATCTGGCTCATCCACAAGTGCTGTTAATTGTACCTCATAAATATATTTTTAAACCATGCCATTGTATTCATCTCAACTGCTAATCTTCCAAGAACATGGCTCTTTCCTCTCACTAGAACTATTTAGCAATCTAATTATTCTCTTGGACTTTATCCTTATCCTTCTCTAACTTATTCCCCAAAGAGACATCAGATTTGTATTTTTGTATTCTTAAATCACAATCTGATCTTAGATCACGTAACTCACTTATTTAAACCTTCCAACGTCTTACCATAGCACACAGTTTAAAAATTTATTTTTAAAATGCTCAAAGGCCTTGCATTAACTGGCTGTTGCCTATCCCTTATAACCCAATTCTCCTTTCACCCTCCTGAGATCTGCTACAAGCAAATGCCCATGGCCTAGGAAGTAGAAGGGAGATCTTTCTTTCCTTCCCTGACTCTGGTTTCCATGCCTTCTGCAAAATCTTTACAAGCGGATTTCTACTGCACGGTATCAAAGTGGTAGTAGGGAGAAGAAAGGGCAGCAGGATGTTTTTGTTTTTGTTTTAATTTCTTTAGTGTCTGTGGCAATGACCCTCCTCTCACTTCTTATTTTGTTCATTTGCATCCTCTCCTTTTTTAGTTTGTTAGTCATCAATTTTATTGATTGTCTCAAAGAACCAACTTTTGGTTTTATTGATTCTTTCTGTTGTTCTTTTGTCCTCCCGTTCATTTAACTCTGCTTTAATCTTTGTTATTCCTTTTCTTCAATTTGCTTTGAGGCTAGTTTGCTGTTCTTTCTCAAGTTCCTACAGGTGAGCAGTTAAGTCCTCAATTTTTTTCCTTTCTCCTTTTTAATATAGGCGTGTAGGCCAATAAATTTCCCTCTCACCACAGACTTGAACACATCCCATAAGTTCTGATACATTGTATTCTCATTTTCATTCATCTCCAGATAGCTACTGATTTCTCTAGCAATTTCTTTTTTGACCCACTGGTTGTTTAGAAGTGTGTTATTTAATCTCCATATATTTGTGAAAGTTCTCATTCTTTGTTGGTTATTGATTTTTCAGTATCATTCCATTGTAATCAGAGTGCTTTGAATAATTTCAGTGTTCTTAAATTTATATAGACCTGTATTTTGTCCCAGCATATGATCTATTCTGTTCCATGTGCACCAGAGAAGAATATATGTCCTGGTGTTTGGGGTGTAATGACCTCTATATGTCTGTTAGGTCTAATTCATTTATCAAATGCTTAAGTTCGCTATTTCCTTGTTGATCCTCTGCTGGTTGTTCCATCTGTAGAGAAGAGTGGTATATTGAAGTCTCCCACTATTATTTTTGAAAAATCTATTGCTACCTTCACTTTTGCTAATATTTGTTTTATGTACATTGGAGCTCCTTGATTGGGAGCGTAATATTTGTGGTTGTTATTTCTTCTTGGTGAATTGTCCCCTTTATTAATATATAGTGTCTTTCTTTGTCTTTTATGATGTCTTTACATTTAAAGTCTATTTTGTCTGATACTAATACAAGTACTCCTACTTTCTTTGGGTTACAGCTTGCACAGAACATCTTTTCTCTATCCCCTCACTTTCAATTTATTTGTACCCTTGTGTCTATGAGTCTCTTGTAAACAGCAAATAGCTAGATTATATTTCTTAATCCATTCTGCCAATCTGTATCTTTTGATTGGTACATTTAGTCCATTAACATTCAAGGTTATTGCTGTAAAGGCATTTCTTGAATCCACCATCGTATCCTTTGGATTTTGTCAAATCTATGTATTCTTTTTGCTCTTTCTCCTTTTATCCTTTAAGTTACCCTTAATGGTACTCTTCAATTCTGTGCTGTTCTCCAGGCCTCCCTCTCCTGTCATTTTTTTTTTTTTTTTCAGCTGGGAGAACTCCCTTTAGTATTTTTTGTAGGGCTGGTCTCTTATTGAAAAATTCACTCAGCAATTGTTTGTCTGAAAATTTTTCTCTCACTTTTTTTTCCATTTAAAAAAATACGTATTGTATACTATAGCTTATATATATAAAGTAAAGAAAGTGAAAAAGCAGTAGTTTTCAAGCCACTCTTCAACAAGTAGTTATAGGACAGATCCCAGAGTTTGTAATGGGCTACTATACCATCATCTCAGATTTTCCTTCTAACTGCTCCAGAACATTGGAGACTAGAAGGAATAAATGTTTTCTTGTCATCACAATTGACTTTTTTTTCTTTTTTGTGACAAAAAGCATATATACACAAAAAAGCAATATATTTCAAAGCACATCACCACATTAGGTATAGAACAAATTTCAGAGCTTGGTAGGGTTACAATTCCATGATTTTAGGTTTTTACTTCTAGCTGCTCTAAGATACTGGAGACTAAAAGAGATATCAGTATAATTATTCAGTAATTATGCTTGTTTGTTATACCTTAACTTCTCTGTATAACTCCATCATCACCTTTGATCTTTCTCCCACTCTTTAGGTGCATTTGAGCTATGCTCATTCTAACTTTTACATTTTGGAAGGGGCTGTGAGTAGTTTATTGGAATCCTATAAAAGAGCAAACATTTTTGAGAAAGCTGGAGATTCAGAGGGAGCAGAGAATGATATAGCCACGAGAAGCAGAGAATCCACTGGCCAGCATATGGGATATGGGATAGGGAGATGGATCCAGCTGAAATTCTGAAGAGTCTGGCCCCTGTTGGTTTCAGGACTTAACTGGTTCAGGGACCCATCTGGAAGTTGTAGGTTTCTGGAAAGTTACTCTGGTTCATGGAACTTTTGTAGAATCTTATATATTGCCCTAGGTGTTCTTTAGGATTGGCTGGAATGAATTTCTTTGGGGTTTGGCAGGTTATGGTAGGAAGCAATGTCTATGTGAAGCTTGCATAAGAGTGACCTCTAGAGTAAACTCTCGACTATTTTAACCATCTCGGCCACTGATACCTTATTTGTCACACTTCTTTTTCCCCTTTTGGTCATGATAGCATTGTTGATCCCATGATGTCAGGACCAGACTCATCTCTGGGAATCACATCCCACACCTCCAGGGAGACATTCACCCCTGGATGTCATGTGCCATGTAGGAGAGAGGGCAATGATTTCACTTGCAGAGTTGTCTCTCCCTTACTTTTGAAGGACAATTTTGCTGGGTAGAAAATTCTTGGCTGGAAGTCTTTCTCTTTCAGGATCTTAAATATATCACACCACTGTCTTCTCACCTCCATAGTGCCAATTGAGTAGTCTGAACTCAGTCTTATGTGTTGTTCTAGTTTTCTAGCTGCTGGAATGCAATATACCAGAGTCAAAAGGCTTTTTATAAAGAGGGATTTAATAAGTTGCAAGTTAACAGTTTTTAGGATGTGGAAATGTCCCAATTAAGCAAGTCTATAGAAATGTCCAACCTAAGGCATCCAGGGAAAGATACCTTGGTACAAGAAGGCTGATGAAGTTCAGGATTTCTCTTTCAAGTGGAAAGGCACATGGTGAACACAGTCAGGGAGTTTCTCTCATCTGGAAAGGCACATGGCAAACATGGCGTTATCTGCTCGCTTTCTCTCCTGGCTTCCTGTTTCATGAAGATCCCCGGGAGGTGTTTTACTTCTTCATCTCCAAAGGTTGCTGGCTGGTGGATTCTCTGCTTCTTGTGGCTATATCATTCTCTGCTGCCTCTGAATCTCCAGCTTTCTCAAAAATGTTTGCTCTTTTATAGGATTCCAGTAAAGTAATCAAGACCCACCTGAATGGGTGACACATCTCCACCTAATCCAGCTTAACAACCACTCTTGATTGAGTCACATTTCCAGGGAGATGAACTAATTATAGATTCAAACATGCATGACTGAATAGGGATTAGAAGAAATGGCTGCTTTTCAAAATAGGATTAGGATAAAAACGTGGCTTTTCTAGGGTACATATATCATTTCAAACCAGCACATATGGTTTCTCTTGTAGTAGTAGATTGTTTTTGTCTTGCAGCTTCCAAGATTTTCTCCTTCTCTTCAACATTTGACAGACTGATTAATATGCATCTTGGGGTAGGGCTATTTGGAGTTTGTCAGGCTTCTTTGATTTGCACATTTATGACTTTTATAAGGGTTGAGAAGTTTTCCCCATCATATCCTCAACTAATCTTCCTAGACCTTTACTTTTCTCTTCTCCTTCTGGGACACTGATGATTCTTATATTTGGTGCTTAGTTTCCTCCATCATTTCCCTGAGAGCCAGTTCAAATTTTTCAATCTTTTTTTGCCATTTACTCTTTTGTGTGTTCGAAATCAGTTGTCCTGGTCTCTAGTTTGCTTATTCTTTATTCTGCTTCTTCAAATCTGCTATTGTGTATCTCTAGTATATTTTTTATTTTGTATCTACAGCATCATACAGCATCTTTATGATTTCTGCTATTTTTTCCTTTATTGTTTCAAATTCCTTTTTGTGCTCTTCTATTGTCTCCTTGATCTCCTTTATGTCATTAGCCATCACATTGATTTTATTTACTAGAGTTATATGAGCATTTTTGATTAGTTGTTCCGAAGTCTGTATCTCATCTGGTGTTTTAATTTAGTCATTAGTATGGGCTACATTTGTGAGCATCTTTTTTTTTTTATTAATTAAAGAAAAAAAGAAATTAACACAACATTTAGAAATCATTCCATTCTACATATGCAATCAGTAATTCTTAATATCATCACATAGATGCATGATCATCATTTCTTAGTACATTTGCATCGATTTAGGAAAAGAATTAGCAAAACAACAGAAAAAGATATAGAATGTTAATATTGAGAAAAAATAATAATAATAGTGAAAAAAAAACAGGCACAAACAAACAAACAAACAGACAAACCAAAAAAAACCCTATAGCTAAGATGCAGCTTCATTCAGTGTTTTAACATGATTACTTTACATTAGGTATTATTGTGCTGTCCATTTTTGAGTTTTTGTATCCAGTCCTGTTGCACAGTCTGTATCCCTTCAGCTCCAATTACCCATTATCTTACCCTGTTTCTAACTCCTGCTGGTCTCTGTTACCAATGACATATTCCAAGTTTATTCTCGAATGTCGGTTGACATCAGTGAGACCATACAGTATTTGTCCTTTAGTTTTTGGCTAGACTCACTCAGCATAATGTTCTCTAGGTCCATCCATGTTATTACATGCTTCATAAGTTTATCCTGCCTTAAAGCTGCATAATATTCCATCGTATGTATATACCACAGTTTGTTTAGCCACTCGTCTGTTGATGGACATTTTGGCTGTTTCCATCTCTTTGCAATTGTAAATAATGCTGCTATAAACATTGGTGTGCAAATGTCCGTTTGTGTCTTTGCCCTTGATTCCTTTGAGTAGATTCCCAGCAATGGTATTGCTGGGTTGTATGGCAATTCTATATTCAGTTTTTTGAGGAACCGCCAAACTGCCTTCCACAGTGGTTGCACCATTTGACATTCCCACCAACAGTGGATAAGTGTGCCTCTTTCACCATATCCTCTCCAGCACTTGTCATTTTCTGTTTTGTTGATAATGGCCATTGTGGTGGGTGTGAGATGATATCTCATTGTGGTTTTGATTTGCATTTCTCTAATGGCCAGGGACATTGAGCATCTCTTCATGTGCCTTTTGGCCATTTGTATTTCCTCTTCTGAGAGATGTCTGTTCAAGTCTTTTTCCCATTTTGTAATTGGGTTGGCTGTCTTTTTGTTGTTGAGTTGGACAATCTCTTTATGAATTCTGGATACTAGACCTTTATCTGATATGTAATTTCCAAATATTGTCTCCCATTGTGTAGGCTGTCTTTCTAGTTTCTTGATGAAGTTCTTTGATGCACAAAAGTGTTTAATTTTGAGGAGCTCCCATTTATTTATTTATTTATTCAGTGCTCTTGCTTTAGGTTTAAGGTCCATAAAACCGCCTCCCATTGTAAGTTTCATAAGATATCTCTCTACATTTTCCTCTAACTGTTTTATGGTCTTAGACCTAATGTTTAGATCTTTGATCCATTTTGAGTTAACATTTGTATAGGGTGTGAGATATGGGTCTTCTTTCATTCTTTTGCATATGGATATCCAGTTCTCTAGGCACCATTTATTGAAGAGACTGTTCTGTCCCAGGTGAATTGGCTTGACTGCCTTATCAAAGATCAAATGTCCATAGATGAGAGGGTCTGTATCTGAGCACTCTATTCGATTCCATTGGTCGATATATCTATCTTTATGCCAATACCATGCTGTTTTGACCACTGTGGCTTCATAATATGCCTTAAAGTCAGGCAGTGCAAGACCTCCAGCTTCGTTTTTTTTCCTCAAGATGTTTTTAGCAATTCGGGGCACCCTGCCCTTCCAGATAAAATTGCTTATTGGTTTTTCTAATTCTGAAAAATAAGTTGTTGGGATTTTGATTGGTATTGCATTGAATCTGTAAATCAATTTAGGTAGGATTGACATCTTAACTATATTTAGTCTTCCAATCCATGAACACGGTATGCCCTTCCATCTATTTAGGTCTTCTGTGATTTCTTTTAGCAGTTTTTTGTAGTTTTCTTTATATAGGTTTTTTGTCTCTTTAGTTGAATTTATTCCTAGGTATTTTATTCTTTCAGTTGCAATTGTAAATGGGATTCGTTTCTTGATTTCCCCCTCAGCTTGTTCATTACTAGTGTATAGAAATGCTACAGATTTTTGAATGTTGATCTTGTAACCTGCTACTTTGCTGTACTCATTTATTAGCTCTAGTAGTTTTGTTGTGGATTTTTCTGGGTTTTCGACGTATAGTATCATATCGTCTGCAAACAGTGATAGTTTTACTTCTTCCTTTCCAATTTTGATGCCTTGTATTTCTTTTTCTTGTCTAATTGCTCTGGCTAGAATCTCCAACGTGATGTTGAATAATAGTGGTGATAATGGACATCCTTGTCTTGTTCCTGATCTTAGGGGGAAAGTTTTCAATTTTTCCCCATTGAGGATGATATTAGCTGTGGGTTTTTCATATATTCCCTCTATCATTTTAAGGAAGTTCCCTTGTATTCCTATCTTTTGAAGTGTTTTCAACAGGAAAGGATGTTGAATCTTATCAAATGCCTTCTCTGCATCAATTGAGATGATCATGTGATTTTTCTGCTTTGATTTGTTGATATGGTGTATTACATTAATTGATTTTCTTATGTTGAACCATCCTTGCATACCTGGGATTAATCATACTTGGTCATGATGTATAATTCTTTTAATGTGTTGTTGGATTCAATTTGCTAGAATTTTGTTGAGGATTTTTGCATCTATATTCATTAGAGAGATTGGCCTGTAGTTTTCTTTTTTTGTAATATCTTTGCCTGGTTTTGGTATGAGGGTGATGTTGGCTTCATAGAATGAATTAGGTAGCTTTCGCTCCGCTTCTATTTTTTTGAAGAGTTTGAGGAGAGTTGGTACTAATTCTTTCTGGAATGTTTGATAAAATTCACATGTGAAGCCGTCTGGTCCTGGACTTTTCTTTTTAGGAAGCTTTTGAATGACTGATTCAATTTCTTTACTTGTGATTGGTTTGTTGAGGTCATCTATTTCTTCTTGAGTCAAAGTTGGTTGTTCATGTCTTTCCAGGAACCCGTCCATTTCCTCTAAATTGTTGTATTTATTAGCGTAAAGTTGTTCATAGTATCCTGTTATTACCTCCTTTATTTCTGTGAGGTCAGTAGTTATGTCTCCTCTTCCTTTTCTGATCTTATTTATTTGCATCCTCTCTCTTCTTCTTTTTGTCAATCTTGCTAAGGGCCCATCAATCTTATTGATTTTCTCATAGAACCAACTTATGGCCTTATTGATTTTCTCTGTTGTTTTCTTGTTTTCAATTTCATTTATTTCTGCTCTAATCTTTGTTATTTCTTTCCTTTTGCTTGCTTTGGGATTAGTTTGCTGTTCTTTCTCCAGTTCTTCCAAGTGGACAGTTAATTCCTGCATTTTTGCCTTTTCTTCTTTTCTGATATAGGCATTTAGAGCAATAAATTTCCCTCTTAGCACTGCCTTTGCTGCGTCCCATAAGTTTTGATATGTTGTGTTTTCATTTTCATTCGCCTCGAGGTATTTGCTAATTTCTCTAGCAATTTCTTCTTTGACCCAGTCGTTGTTTAGGAGTGTGTTCTTGAGCCTCCACGCATTTGTGAATTTTCTGGCACTCCGCCTATTATTGATTTCCAACTTCATTCCTTTATGATCCGAGAAAGTGTTGTGTATGATTTCAATCTTTTAAATTTGTTAAGACTTGCTTTGTGACCCAGCATGTGGTCTATCTTTGAGAATGATCCATGAGCACTTGAGAAAAAGGTGTATCCTGCTGTTGTGGGATGTAATGTCCTACAAATGTCTGTTAAGTCTAGCTCATTTATAGTAATATTCAGATTCTCTATTTCTTTATTGATCCTCTGTCTAGATGTTCTCTCCATTGATGAGAGTGGTGAATTGAAGTCTCCATCTATTATGGTATATGTGTCTATTTCCCTTTTCAGTGTTTGCAGTGCATTCCTCACGTATTTTGGGGCATTCTGGTTCGGTACATAAGTATTTATGATTGTTATGTCTTCTTGTTTAATTGTTCCTTTTATTAGTAGATAGTGTCCTTCTTTGTCTCTTTTAACTGTTTTACATTTGAAGTCTAATTTGTTGGATATTAGTATAGCTACTCCTGTTCTTTTCTGGTTGTTATTTGCATGAAATATCTTTTCCCAACCTTTCACTTTCAACCTATGTTTATCTTTGTGTCTAAGATGTGTTTCCTGTAGACAGTATATAGAAGGATCCTGTTTTTTAATCCATTCTGCCAATCTATGTCTTTTGATTGGGGAATTCAGTCCATTAACATTTAGTGTTATTATTGTTTGGATAATATTTTCCTCTACCATTTTGCCTTTTGTATTATATATATCATATCTGATTTTCCTTCTTTCTACACTCTTCTCCATACCTCTCTCTTCTGTCTTTTCGTATCTGACTCTAGTGCTCCCTTTAGTATTTCTTGCAGAGCTGGTCTCTTGGTCACAAATTCTCTCAGTGAGTTTTTGTCTGAGAATGTTTTAATTTCTCCCTCATTTTTGAAGGACAATTTTGCTGGATATAGGAGTCTTGGTTGCCATTTTTTCTCTTTTTGTAATTTAAATATATCATCCCACTGTCTTCTAGCTTCCATGGTTTCTGCTGAGAAATCTACACATAGTCTTATTGGGTTTCCCTTGTATGTGATGGATTGTTTTTCTCTTGCTGCTTTCAAGATCCTCTCTTTCTCTTTGACCTCTGACATTCTAACTAGTAAGTGTCTTGGAGAACGCCTATTTGGGTCTAATCTCTTTGGGGTGTCCTGCACTTCTTGGATCTGTAATTTTAGGTCTTTCATAAGAGTTGGGAAATTTTCAGTGATAATTTCTTCCATTAGTTTTTCTCCTCCTTTTCCCTTCTCTTCTCCTTCTGGGACACCCACAACATGTATATTTGTGTGCTTCATATTGTCATTCAGTTCCCTGATCCCCTGTTCAAATTTTTCCATTCTTTTCCCTATAGTTTCTGTTTCTTTTTGGAATTCGGATGTTCCATCCTCCAATTCACTAATTCTAGCTTCTGTCTCTTTAAATCCACCATTGTAGGTATCCATTGTTTTTTCCAGCTTTTCTACTTTGTCCTTCACTCCCATAAGTTCTGTGATTTGTTTTTTCAGTTTTTCTATTTCTTCTTTTTGTTCACCCCATGTCTTCTTCATGTCTACCCTCAATTTATCAATTTGGTTTTTGAAGAGGTTTTCCATTTCTGTTCGTATATTGAGCATTAGTTGTCTCAGCTCCTGTATCTCATTTGAACTATTGGTTTGTTCCTTTGACTGGGCCATATTTTCAATTTTCTGACTATGATCCGTTATCTTCTGCTGGCGTCTGGGCATTTAATCAGATTTCCCTGGGTGTAAGACCCAGCAGGTTGAAAGATTTTTCTGTGAAATCTCTGGGCTCTGTTTTTCTTTTCCTGCCCAGTAGGTGGCGCTCGTGGCGCTCATCTGTCTGCGGGTCCCACCAGTAAAAGATGCTGTGGCTCCTTTAACTTTGGAAAACTCTCGCTGTGGGGGCGGTTGCCAGCCGAAGCGGCTTGGGGGAGTGCCAATCCGAATCTCCCAGCCGGCCCGTGGATTCGTGCGTAGGGAGGGTCGCCGGCTTCCACGGCTTGGGGGAGCACCTGTCCAAATTTCCCAGCTGGCCCGGGGCACCAAGCGTGGTGGGGGGGGCGCCGGCCCCTGTGGCTTGGGGGAGCGCCTGTCCAAATTTCCCAGCTGGCCCGGGGCGCCAAGCGTGGCGGGGGGGGCGCCAGCCGCCGCGGCTTGGGGGAGTGCCTATCCACGTTCCCAGCTGGACCGGGAAGCCATGTGTTTGGAAGGGACCCTGGTCGCCATTCTCCGCGGCTTGGGGATCTCCAATCCAATTCTCCCAGCTGGTCCGGGGGGTCGCGCATGGGGGGGGAGTGCACCAGCCACCACGGCTTGAGCGGACCACCTGTCCAATTCTCCCAACCAGCCTGGGAAGGAGGGAGGGACGGACTCCGGCTGCCTGCCGCCCCAGCCAGGGAAGCCCGCGCCCCTCGGCAATCTCACCGGAACGGGTTCTCCCAGCCAGTCAGCCGTTCCCGAATGGGGTACGCTGTCTTCTTGGTCTCTGCTGTGGCTTCAGGAGCTGTTCTGAATCGTTTCTACTTCTCTAGTAGCTGTTCTGGAGGAGGAACTAAGACCCGCACGTCTTACTAAGCCGCCATCTTCTCCGGAAGTCTATTTATGTTATTTTTATTGTCAAACTTCATCACGAAGGAAGATGGCTGGGGAAGAATCATCAGTTTGTTAATTCCTTCTGTCACAGCTTATCTCTTGTGATAATGTAGCGCGAAAATCAGGAACGAGGCCGCAGGCCTCCAGGAACGTTCTGCGAAGTTAGAACAGGCTGAGAGTAAGGATCCGCAGTTTCTGGAAGCAGGTTTTTATTAGCTCGTGTGCACGAGGGCCCAGCTAAGTCACCTCTGTGAGCATCTTTATATGGTTATTTATCTTCTGTTATCTTTGAGGCATGTAAATATCTTGATAGTATTACTTTAGAAGTTGATTCCTCTAGTAGTCTAAAGTTTTGTATTTGCAGGATAGGTGTGGAGTTGGATGCAGGGTGTGATTTAGGGTACAACAGCGTGGTGATGTGTTGCAGTGCAGGTATGTGCTCAGGTTGGGGATGCTACTCTGGTGCCTGTGAGCACAGTGTGCAGGACATGGGGTTGTGGAAGTGTGGTGCAGGTGTCGTGGGCAGGGTGCAGCTCAGGCAGGTCTTGACATGCAGTTGCAGGGTCTGGCATGGGGGCACAGTACTAGAGCACGGCGGGAGGTGGATGGGGAGGCTGTGCAGGTGCATGGGGACTGGTGTGCAGGCAGGATGTGGGTGGGTGGGTGGGCACATGGATCATGGGAATCATTTGTATCAGGGTGTGGGGTTCAGGGCACAGAGGTTGGGTCACAGGGAGGGCAAGGTGTAGGTATATCCATGTGCTGAGGGAGGTGTCCGGGGGGGCAGGATGCAAATGCATGAGTATGCCAGGGTGGGGCACACGTCTTGGGGGTTGCAGGATGTGGGTCAGGGGCAGGAGATATTGGGTGGGTGGGACCCTGCCATGGGTGTGCAAGTGGAGGGCAGGGTTGCACTTGTGTGCAGGGCGGGGGCTATGTGGCACAGATGTGCACATGTGCACCTGCCAGGTATGGGAGCAGGACACTTGTGCTTGGGGGTTGGAGCAAGGGTGTGGACATGTGTAAGGCATGGGGCAAGTGCAGGGGTCAAGAGGTCATTGCATGGACACGTGGGTGCCATTGGGGAGGATGTGACTGTGTGCATGTGTGAGTCTGGGGGGCAGGGCCCTGGTGTGCAGAGCTCAGGTAGTGCATCACAGGGTGGGGTTGCAGGATTGTATCGACTGGGGTGGGTGTGGCCTGGGTATGAAGATGAGCACCAGCAGCCCAGATGTGCAGGTGACTGCAGGTGGAAGGGAGGGGGAGGGGGGGAACGAGGGGCTGGGCGTGGGTGCGAGGGTCTCAGGAGGGGCAGAGGGAGACTGTGCCCTTGCAAGGGAGAGAGGGGTCAGGCTGGAGCAGGTGTGTGCATGTGCATAGGCAGGGGTGTGGGACAGGAACGTGTGTGGGGGAATTGGGGGGATTCAGGGAAGGGGTGCTTGGAGCACAGTGGCCGTGTCAAGTGACAGGGTTCAGGTGCGTGGGGTGTGGGGCAGTTACAGGTTGTGGGTGACACGTGTGAGCATAGTATGTTTAAGGAATGTGGCTTGGCTTACTTCCTAACCTCCATCTCCCTGTCAGTCCACTCATGAAGGCTCGGGGCTTCCGGTTGGAAAGGGTCGCGTTAGGCTGTTTGCACTAGCTGGACGGTCTGGTTCTCTGTGTCTCAGTTCTTCAGCTTTTGCAACCAGGGCCTCCCTTTGCAGTATAGAAGACCCTCCCAGGTCACTTACGCCTGGGACTCCTTGCCTCCATCAGTTTTCTGTCATTTCTCTAGCTGTTGCTTGAAGCATGGGTGAGCTTGACCTATCCTATTCTGCCATCTTCCCTGAAGTCCTCGCACTTGGATGTTTTTATTTTACTATTATTCTTTTAAGTGGGCTTCCCATGCTCTAGGCCTGGCAGTTGTCTAATGCTCTTTGGCAAGCTTTTGTGTGCACATCAGAGGTCTCCACTGGGAACAATCAACTGCAATTTCTATGTCCCGGTGATTTTTCTGCTTTCTGCTCTGCCACCCTTAGCTTAGTTTTTTCATGATTTATACCAAACCACTCCTTCTCATGTTATCCATCACTCTTCCAGGTGCTTTTTTTTGTCTGTTGTTAGAATAGTTCCAGTTCCACTTTTCGTACTTGCAAATATTGGTCTTGGGGCCACTTCTCAGCACTTTTTTTTTCACTGAAAAACTTTGGAATTCAAACAACTACCAACATTTAAGAAGTTCTCCTTTGATCTGATACTGAAGCAACTCTGTAGCCCTTGTCTCAGTCAAAGGCAAGTCCACTGTCTTCCAGCTGCAACTCTCCTCAAGTGGAACTACTGATATCACTTTTTTTAAAGATTTAGTGGATGGGCAGGAAATCCTCTTTCATTCCATCTCCTCATTCCAAACCTTTTTTAAGAACGCCTCTCAACATGTTCAGAGGCAGCTACCTTGGAATTGCCGCAAAGAGTTCTGTTTCTAAACTTACTTTGAGATCTGATATCTCTTTTATGCTCTTTCCACAGTAAGAAACTTTAATGTAATAAACTGATATGTACATATAAGGGGTCAGATCTTAAGTAAACTGACAAGTTTAACACTCTTTTTTAAATTGGAATTATCAAATTGAACATTTAAAAGACATTTCAGTATATAAAGATTGGTATAATAGACCTATATCGAAAAATTTTCATGGAAGCCAAAATACTTAATATATTTATAAAAGTACGTGTTCAACGTTAAGTGAAAAATTCTGCATTTAAGAATATTAAGCATTCGTGCAGTCTTATTTTCATCTTATATATGGTTTTAGCCTATACATCAATCTCCAGAAAGGGATGTATCTGTACATTTTTCTTTCAAGAGCTGAGGGGTATTGTTTGGGGAGATATTCAACTGAAGAGAAGCAAAATGTCAACTTCAATACTTTTGTGCTAAATATAATGCATGTTGATATTAATCATGTGCTTAATACCTAGAATTTACAGTGCTATACTGGTTTGTTTATAAGGGGCTGAAAGAAGTACAGTGAAACTTGTGATTAAGTGTCTCAGCTGAAACACCCTGTAATTTAGATCGATGTTTGTGTTTTATTAATTTTCTTATTCTGATTCAGCCACAGCTTATTAATAATGATCCCAACTGCTTATCCAATCTTCAGAGTTTTGTTTTTTACTTTTAATGAAGATGTTTTATTTTTCCCAAAACAGCTCTAAGTTAAGATGTTAATTTAAAAAAAAAAATTACTTAAAACCTTGAATCATATTTTAATAGAATATTCCTGGTTATTATTAAATAGAAAATGTTATCATGTTTATTTGTATCATAAAGAAACCACCTACATATGTGTTATTCAATTCACTCATTTGCTAATAACTGTGAGTACTTGAGTCAATCTTTTTAATGTATAATATGATGCCCTTAAATTTTTGAGTTGAAGATTTAAACATAAGATATAATTAAGTAAAATAATCTTTCGGTGAATTATTTTGCCATATTAGTAGGCAAACTCAGGGGATGTGCCTGTTCTTAACAGAGACTGTCACATGAATTTGTTTCCAGAATCACTGACTCACCTAATAGCCAAAGTAACTCAGGTTAGTATTGACTTTTAGGAAGGAATTTGTTCCATTTGTTCCTGAGAACAAAAATCATCAACTAATGTTCCAAGCATCTAATATTCAGTTCAACAAAATTAGAAGTCCTGAGTTGTTTACCAAATAATTTCATGGGGATTTATCTCTGATATTGTTAAGGATACTGCCTTCTACATTGGATTGCAATTGATGGCCCCAGAACCTAGGTAGGTTAAAAGAAATTTCACACGTCTCAGTCCTGAGAGACGCTGCCTTGGGAGGTGTTTAGTGTCCTAAGAATAAGATCCAAACTCTTCTCCATGGTCTGTAAATCCTTGAGTGATCCAATTACTCCTTACCCATCCAGGTTGGTCTAAGGTCACTCCTCCACTCTGTGACTGCGCTCCAGTAGTCTGTTATTCTTTTACTGCTTCAGATGTGCTGAGCATCTTCCTGCCTTAGGGCCCTCACACAATTTATTCAATCTACAGGGGCAAAATTGCATACTATTCTTCCCAAGATTGGGAGGTTCTCATTTTTCAAATCTCACTTTAAATAAAACCTTCTGGAAACCTTCCCTTTCTTCCTTTCCTGGTGATGCTATTTATGTAGGACTTTCTCTTTCTCACCCCCTTATTCTCTATCACAACACATGGTAAGCCGTCACATTGTTTTTTAAGGTCTGCCATTACGTTTTTAACACATGGAACATTGCTAAATTGATACTCAGAAATATTTTTTCAATGAATGAATGTCTTCAAAACCTGGGGAAGCACAGAGAGAATTAAAAAAATTAGTTGAATGAATGAATGGATTTAAGATGAAAGGACGTTTTGTTATTAAATATGGTCAATGTCCATTTCATTTTATAAGGCATTTCATTTTATAAGGTATTTCATTTATAAGGTATAAGGTATTTCAGACATCGATATTTTTGAAAGCACACCTCCGTTAAACGATTCGCATCCCTGAAGAACGCTGCCAGTTTACTGCAAGTTTTTGTGGTTTAACATAATCATCTTTCAAACTGTATGTGGCTATTTTATCTGAATTTATAGGTAGAAATAACATCCTCTAGAAATATTGTCATGTTCCAACTTTCATTCAACTTATTATTTTCCCCGATAAAATATGGACTTAGAGATCTGTGTTTTTCCATTTTCAAAACAATGTTTCAAAGTGAAATATTTACAACTGAAAAGCCCTAAATTTTGATAGCAAAGATTATAGTACTCCAAATGTCTAAATTGTAATTTTAAAATTATTAAGTGGAAATTGAGAAACGTGAGCAGTACACTATATCTCTAGAAACGCATTTGAATTGTGGCTTTGCTTTGAAAAATAATACTGACTAAGATATATGTTTGTCTCAGACCATAGTGACAGATATGTTCCTTGATGTGAAAATGGAACAGCTGAGAGATGGGGATTCACCTACAGTCCAGATCACCCAGGAAAGCACATAAAGTTTCCATTGCCTCCTCAAGACACATTATAAGCATATTTAGTAAGGGTCTATGATTTCACGACACATGAAATATTATTTATGAGGTTTTCCATTTAAAAATATTTTTAAATAGTTACTTTTTTTTTTTCTTTTTTAACATGGGCAGGCATCAGAAATCGAACCCGGGTCTACGGCACAGCGGGTGAGAACTCTGCCACTGAGCCACTGTTGCCTGCCCAATAGTTATTTTTTGAGATTAATTAATTCCACACTACTTCCTTTTAACAAAATATAATGCAACCAATGGAAAAGTAATAGTAGATTTTATTGATTAGATTTCTTTAAAATCCTTTTATATAAAAATATTTTATATCAATTGATACGTTAAAACTGAGCTTCCCTGAACAAGTTTTATTTAAAAAAATGAAAGTGATGTATTAGCCCTGTTTACTTTTCAAATGTTAGAGAAAAATAAAGCAATTAAGGAAATATGGCTGATCTTCCTTTAGGAAATCCTGGCATTCCAGACAACCTTGGATAGAATGCAAAGGATAAACCTGTTACTGAATTTCCAGGAAGTTTCTCTCTCTTTAGTGAGAGTGTATGAAGTGTATATGAATACAAAACCAAAAATAAAGGTAAAGTTAAATGCAGTGTCAGGGTATGTAACTTTAAAGGTTACAGTTTTAAAGTCCTCCTTGTGGAACTTCAGGAAAATTTTAACACAACATGAGAGTTAAATTCCAAAATAATAAAATAAGTATGTTACAATTAGCAAAAGTGTGTTTTTTTCTTTTTGGTTTGCTTCTCTGTGTTTAAACATCATAGGGATATTCATCTCCCATTTAAGTTTTGGCCCATCTCCTTCAAAAGATGTTCACTTTTTAAGTTATTGCATTGAGCTAATCCTTACTGTCTCCCTTGGTCCACCCTCTGAGTACAACTTGTGTCCTCTGATTTGTCAGCTGACTGGCCTATCTATCTCTGATTTCCACAGTCCAATTTGTTCTGAGTTTGTTCATGCCCAGTGCATGATTTGTATAAGTAACCTCTGAGTTTGATACCTGCTCAGTCTGAAGAGTGTAACCTGGGACATAGATGGGAGAGAAGAAGAGTAGACCTAAGAGCTTTCAGTGGAAGAGGTCATCAAAAATGAGGAAACCTAACTGAACCGCAGCCCCATTCAAGGCCATACAAAGCCATCAGAAATTTCTGAAGTTGGTTTGGAGGAGAATGTCTTCTGGGATGTTTTCTAGGCAGTGACAGTTTGTTCTGGAGTGTGTGACATCAGGCTCATCAGTCATTGCTTATTTACAGCAGGAAACCCAGCAATAAGGAATCATTTTCTGATGAGAAAACTTGGGAGCATCTTACAATGTGTGTAGTGCCTTTACGTCTCAGCCCTTATTTATGGTCTGTGTTTGAGCTAATTCAGTCCTTGGAACTACAGTTAAAAGTATCTAGAAAGACGATTTTAGCAATCATTACAATAAAAACATTGCTGAATGGTGACATAGAAGTATATCCTTGTAATATTTCACAGCAATAATAAAATATTGAAATAGAAATTAGAAAAGTGTTTTTCTAAATGGAGAAAACTTACCCAAATTTGAACATTCAAGATCATGTGATTTGCACTAGCCAACATATAGTGTTTTCTATAAAACAATCAAATGGTTTGATTAAAATCCAAATTATCCACACTATATGGTAGGGACAGAATGCTTTTTTTTTAATTTTTAAATTTTTTTTTATGGGCAGGCACTGGGAATCAAACCCGGGTCTCCAGCACAGCAGGCTAGAACTCTGCCACTGATCCACCGTTGCCTGCCCAAGAATGTACTTTGAATGCTAACACATTTTTAAAATTATTGTCTGAGAGCATTGTAAATTTTGCTCTTCTTAAGGACATGCACTTACTACATGTTTGAGAAAAACAGAGTGTATAAATTGAAATACTTAAAACTGATGTGCAAAGGGAAAGTATCTTAATTTATAAAATAAAGGGAAACTAATTCATCTAGCTACCATAAGCACCGGTATACAGTGGCTTATCTTATGTTTTCACATGATTTGTGAATATGAAAACTGTCCTAGATTTGATATTTTAAAAAATTAAATGATGACTCCATTAGGAGTAATGGAGTACACAATGAACTATTTCTTTTGTTAACTGAAAATATTTTGTGCAAGAGCACTAGAAGCAAAACTCTTGATAATTTTAAGGCAAGACACGAATGGTCAGAATAAAGACATTTATCCAGAGATGAAGGAATTTGGTATTTAAACAAAGAATTCATAAGCTAATTTCAAAGGTAGAATTCTCAGTGTGTGTAAATTTCTCTTATAATATCAAAATAGCTATATAATAATGTCTTAACCACATCAAAGTGGAGAGAATTTTTTGTAAGGTTTTCATTGTTTAAAAAAGGATGATTTTTAAAATGGAACTTTGACATTGATTGTACATTTAATTTTTTGTTGGAAAATGTGTTGCTTTAGGTATATTTGCTTTGAATGACCATTTACGCTAATTAGAAAGAAAACAATTCACCGGAGCCCCATCAAATCCAGCCCTGCAAATAGTATGAGCATTTTCCAAGGATCCATATTGTCCTTGGACTTGGCTGTTGTATTATGCTTTAAGTGGAATTGATTGTGTGGTTATAATGAAAGTAACAGATTGATTTCTATCCAGCGTTACAAAGAGTAACTAGAAAAATGTTCCTGTCTTGACCTGCATTCATAACCGGTGGGATTTGTTGGCTTTAGACCCAATCCTTAATAGGAGATAAAATGCAAATGTAATAAAACTGGCTTCAAAGTTTAAGGATCTTTTCAATGCTCATCAAAGATGTTTCTTGTTGCATTTAGATGTGTTATATTGATTACATCACAATCACCTAGGAAATGCTATTTTTTTAATGCTATTCATAATTTATCGTGTAATTGACATTCACAGAGTCGTACATTTGTAACATATTAAGATTGTTGAAGTAGGGGTTATGTCACAGTGCTATACTGTCCTTAAATTTAAGGACAGTTTTAATTGTCCTTAAAATTCAGTTGCCTTTTTTTTTAGTTACACCTTGTATATAAGCAAATGGCTTATATATAAGCAGATATTTTGATTGTGAAGTAAATTTTTTCATTGCAAAATATTAAAAAAGGTGTTATATTAGTATATTGTAGTAGTATATTTTCTTTACAAAGGATCGTGCCTACTTAATATTCACCCAAAATGATCTTTGTATTTTTAAATTATGAAACGAAATGCTTATTTCCAATAGGGAACTATGTCTTAGTCTTTTTAACTCCATTCTTTTACTTGATAATTCAGAGACTAATCAAAAAAAGCATGAGTTAATAATTATATTTTTTACTCTAGTAGCCATGATTTTATGAAGCTTTTCTCCTGTTCACCCTTTGATAAATAAAACTCAGGCCCACAAAACAAGGGATTTAAAACGTACAGTTAGTAACTTCACTTTTCTATAAATGAAGGAATGCAGAAAAAAAAAAACTAACAATTCATTTGTAAGCAGCAGTTTTTTCACACATTATGTGACTTTTTTGGATTTGTTTTATGTTTTTGGTAAAACAATTTTAGTGTAATGATGCCTAGATGAGACAAAACAAAACAAAACAACATTAAAAAAAAAAACCTAACACATTTGACTGCCGACGTTTCTCAGTTGTAGCTTCCAAGAGCTCTCTGTTCTTCCTAGCCCACTTGATACCCTGGAGCTTGTGGCAGACAATTCACAGGAAAAGCTTAGACATCGAGCTTGCACGCTTCTTGACTCCATTTTAAACCTTTTGTTCACACCAGGGTGGCATTTTTTCACACTGCATGTGGCAGTTTTGACTCCTATCCAACTTGTCTTATAAAATCAAAGTCTGATTTTTTACATTCACAGGGCTGCTTCCTAAACTGCTACTGCTGTCTGTGTCTTTCTTAGTGATTGGTGCAGAAGTTTATAGCAAAATGTGTTTTGGGGAGGGTGAGAAAGAAGAAAGCAGCCAGACCAAAAAAAAAAATATTCTGGTGTGAAATGTAGTAAATAAGATTGGAGGAAAACAGAGGTTAATTCTGCAAAGATTGTACATGAAAATAAAATATACTGACTTCTTTTTTTGATTTAATTTTTTTCAACACTGTGTTTAACATCCAGGCTAATTAAAATACATAATAATGGTATCATTTTTAGGTTGCACAATGTTGTCTTTTAAAAAGCTGTCATTCAATTGCAAAACAAAATTTCTGCCTCAGATTAAAAGGATATTTCCCACAATATTTTATCAGATTCAATGCGTGCAAATGAATTTTACTTTTAGAAGCAATCACTTAACCAGCCCCATTTGATTTCAAGTTCAACTATAAATAAAATAAAACCTATTATTAAAAAAATTATATTATGAACCAAAATATTTGAATAGTGTCTGTAATCATGTCATCATTCTTAAAGTTTTCTCTTATCCCTCAATTATGTCTAGTTCAAAATATTTCAGGCTTCATTCATATTTTCTAGTGGTGAATTATTTGGATAGTTCAAAGCAATTACATAAAGTAATAATTATGAAATAATAGAAGTGTAAAAGTTTACCAATTGCAGAAGTATATGCATTGGCTTGTTTTTATAATTATTAGGAAAGATAGTAAAAGTACAAATAGGAAATCTCTGAAGATGATCCGGTAATAATTACAGTATCTCTATCGGTATCTGTATCTCTATGTTGTGTCATCTGTATCTATCTATATCTTTATATATCTTTATATTTTTCATTTTAAATTCTTACTTTTGTCTTAAGATTAGATTTCATTTTTATTAACAAAAGCATAGAAAAGACTATTCTAAAAATATGCCATAGACAAAATACATTTTTCAGCTTTCAATATGGTTTTTATATTATTTTATTCAGAATTTTTTTTGCAGGGAGGGTAAGGAAAGTTTTCTATTATATTTAACAAATAGATAATGCTTATATGATTTCTTCTCTTTCCTGAAGTTATGAAATAGTCACATTCTTTTATTTTTAATTTACTGCTTTTTGGACAATGGCAATTCATTTACAACAAAAGAGAAATGAAAAATCAGTTATTAAAAGCAATTCTTTAATGCAGTAATACATATTTCTTAACGATGTTAACATTATAATATGAAATAATCATATTGCATATTTATTAAGCTTTAGTTACAAAGCCAACTACAAATAGGTGAAGTCATTTTAGTGAATTATAAAGTTGATATATAAAAAAGAAATATCTTATTGTGCTTTAAGAAAAAATATAAAAAGAAGTAGTTGTACATTATAGTTTTCATGCTCCAAGAAGTAAACAAATTTAGTGCATTCTAAATATTCATTACAATACTTGAAATATGAAATATATCTACATATATTTTGAAAAAGACCTCAATTTAGAATATAAATTATTTTTCAGTTTCTGGAATCATAAACTATAATTGACAAAAAACACAACAGAGAAATAGCACTTTGTCTTTACTTATAGTAGGTGTGTTAGCAGACAGACAATTTGAATACTTTTCCTTCCACAGATAGAAAGCTACCTTGAATGTTAGTTGTATAAAGTATTAGAAAATAAAACATCAAAGAAATGATTTTCTGGAATAATTAAATCCAAATGGTGCATGTAAGTACAAATCTATTTAAAACCAATGAAATTGCACTGAATTTTCTAGTCTGTGGGTTTTTTACAATGCAAAGATATTTATCAAGTATAATTTTGCCTCTCTTTTAGTTAATATAAAGTCAGACCTCAGAAAAAGAAAGGGAGAAAAACTTCTTGGCATTTAAATACAAAAATTATATGAAGCTGAAATAGAATCCTTGTCATTCAAAAACAAAACAAATGCATGAAAACAAGTAAAGCATCTAAATAAACACATACTGATTTAACTAAAGTTTATTACACTCTCAAAAGACAGTAAATAGCACCTGAAAATCTAAGAAACCATTTGAAATTAAGAATATAAAAAGACAAAAATATTAACTAAAGAAATGTAAGTAAAGTTTATTAAATAAAATTTACCTGCTTTTGCAGCTCATGTTTGTTGAAAAGAAAAAAAAAGTCTGACTTTATTTCTTGTGCATGCCAAAAAACATAGACAAAAATTTAAATCATCATTACCATTATCTAGTATAGTTATTGCTTAAAGTTTCTTATTTCCTACCCTCCCCACCGACTCTCTCCGGACTCTTTTCTGGTCAGCGTATCTTCTATTTGAGGTGGCACAAAATACAAACTCCAAACAGACATTCACAAAATAGCCACCTCGCAGCTTGAAGGAAAATAGGTTTTCTGCCTTTGGCCTGTCGTTGTATGTTAATAAAATCAGCCCGTACATTCTGCCACAAAATTCAGCTTGGAAGTAATCCTCTGCTACTTAAGGCTAGATGAAAAGAGTTCTCATTGTGAATTATGTTTCATCTGTCTCAATAACCTTCTTTATTCTTTCATGGACCTCCCCTTTGCCTGTGGCAATTAGAGAAAATAGGTATGCCTTGAAGTATGAGATAGTGGTGTCTTAACACTAAACAAAACCAAACCAAACATGATGACACATACAGACAGTGCTTGCTAAGCAATGTCCTGAAGATAAGCTTATTAGGTATTTTGAAGTGATCCTGATTGTATGAGAACTCAGTAAAAAAACACATTTTAGAATGAGCAGCTGTCATCCGTTATTGTTAACATCGGTTATTGATGACAGGCAGTGAATTGTATTAAAAATGAAACCCAAGAACATATTTTCATATTATATGCTTTCTGATTAAATCAACTCACAACAGATATAACTAAAATATATGGTATTTGTTTAACATACCAAATCAAATTAATGGATGTTGTACTTTTAAGTATATTTCAAGGCTCCACAATGTTTTTAAACATTTTTAAAAGGGGGGAAGCATAACAACAACAACAACAACAACAAAAATGTCCTTTAACAGAGCTTTCAAACAATTTTGTTTAACATGTTATTCTAGCAACTTAAAATCAATGTGATTATTTGGTTTACTTACTCTTACAAGTCACTTGAAATTACCTTGAGGCAGTTCAAGTTCACCTTTCTGGAATTAAACCTGTTAAATGATAGGCATCATCTAGTCGTCTCATTAAAACAATTTCTCACCTTTATGATTTCACAGGTTACAGTAAAAGTTACACCACTTTCAGTTACAAATGAGTCAGGCTAGAAGATCTCAAAAAGCAAAAAAAGAAAACAGTTGACAGAAGAGAAAACAGCGTTCTAACACTAAAGGAAAATCACTCCTGATGCAATAACTGACATGGTCATCATAACAGTAAGATAAAAGCATTTAAATACTGTAAGCTCACAAGAAATTCATGAAGTCTGAAGAAACAATTCTTGAGACTAAAAGGAAAACCTTTTGGCCCTCTGCACAGGTTGGGCACAAAAGTGCTTGCTAAGCTATCTATTTCACACATGCAACGACAGAAGGTTCGATATTCATTCGATCGATGAGTGAAAAGGCACAATGGCAAAATCAGACAGACTTCTTTTCAAATACAGGTCTCCAATGTCCCCCTACAGTCTGCAGATGCACGGCTGGTGGTGTGGCTCAGACGGGGCAAGGGTTACATCAAGGCTGTTCTCTGGACCGCGCAAACCTTCTAGACCAATGACCTGCAGCACCATGCCCTTTGAAGAAGAGGCAAGTTCGGTCATGATGAAGAAAAATCAAGGCGTACCCCTTGTAACAATAGGGAGCAGCTCGAGGCTGCAAAGAGGTAAGCAGGGGTAAGAAGAAAACAGCATCTGCTTCCATGGTTACAGGCCAACTATGAGAACCTTGCTTTTCGAGGGAGTCTGTTCTCAGGCTCCCTCACAGGGTATGTCATTCATTATAAGCAAAGGCAGGTTGAGCTGAAATCCTCATAGTTATTTCAGAGTAAAATGATATGGAGCACATGGCTGGCAGGGAAAAAAAAAAAGTCACATGACTATTAAGAACCAGACTTGAGCTATTTCAGAATAGAATGTTTTCCCCTTATACCAGTGTAGCTAAAGACAGTGAGTTTGTATAAAAGGGTAATGATAAACATGATTTTCATTTCTTAGGTTCTTATGTAAGTAGAGGTCAAGGGTCAAGATACCCCCCCCACCCACCTATGGTGGGACGGTACAGACTATTGTTAATATAGCTTTATTGTGGACATCATTTAAAATATTTCCCCTTTTTTCATGGAATATGACATCGAATATATGTTCTTTTGGATTTCTTTCCCACCCTATTCTCTTTGTATTTCTGCTCTGGGTTTTCCAGTGTTTATGTTCATTTCTGTGGTTAGAGCTCAATGAGGAGAGGTAGGAGGCTTGGTGAGAAACTTTCTCAGTGTGGTGTTATGTTCTAAGAAGATGCAGGTTCATCTGCCTTTTGAAATGTGCTTATAGTGAATTCACAGCTAAGGCTTTTAACAACGGTTGATTCTAATTCATGCATTCATATCTTATTCTTGGCTTGATATCTCAATGAGCCTGTTGATTCAAATATAAATTTTTTTTTCCTTTGGTGTACAATATTTAAAGTTGAATCTGATGATATGGTACACTAGCAGCTGATGTTCTTTGAATAAAATTTTTACTAATATAAAACATGGCATTTTCTGTATTACTGAGGCTATATCTATTAAAATAACCACACAAAATACAGATAGATGAATAATTTATATAGACAAAATGCTCCTCTATCAATGTGCCACAGCTAACCAGTTGAAAATAACATGCAGTTGACTATAGATGTTTCAGGCAAGTCATTCTTTGATAAAATTTTGTTTGCAAGAATAGTGTTAAAATTAAGGAAAGCAAAAGGAGAGAATGCTCCACAAACAAAGCATAAAACAGCTTTCATTAAATTTATTTTTCAGAAGTTATGTATATTACCATAAATAAGCACATATGGTCTTGTATGTAGATATTCTTTTCAACTTCTTGCCTTGACAGAAAATTTCCTTGCAGCTTTTAAAAAGCATTAAGTTGCGCTGACCATGATAACATTTTATATTCTCAATCAGAAATCAGAAGATAAATTTCTTGTGTGTTTCTCCATCCTGATTCCTGTTGTGAGCATCGGTTCATGGATAAACATGTGTATATACATTCTTTAAATGTGTTGGGATACACTAATTTGCATGCTTGCATGTTAAGAAAAAAATATGTGATAAAAATAAACTTTGGAAGTGTCATTACTTTAGTATAAAAATTATTCATACTTTATCATAAACAATGAACATATTATGTCCAAACCTTGTTTTATTAAATAACTACAAAAAGCTCAGATAATTCAACACTAGAGTTTCTTTAATAAAACAACCGATCATACTTCTGCCAGATGTCAAATGCCATTTATTTCTATATCTTCAGGGGAAATCTATCTCTCAGTTCTCTCATGAAAACAAAAACAAAAATGAAAACACTAAGGTTTACACATTGCATGATAATTGGTGAGTTGTAATTACATACAAATAAGGCTATGACTTGAAATTTGTTACAAAATAGATAGTTGGATTCTTCTTTGTGTTATTATTTTTTGGTAAACATTTAGTCATTAAGCCTCTTGTTTTGCAAAACATATTCCTTTTATAAATCTTTGTATGTCAAAATAAATTACGCTAACTTGCCAAATGTGAGCATATATAAACATTTGAGGCACTCTAACAAATTAGATTATTTACGAAAATGCTATTAGTTTAGCACACTAATATGCAGATAAGGATATTTAATATTGAATATTTTTTTATGTGTTGTAGGGGCCGCATCTCATCCTTTTTCCATGTGACTATGCCATTAGTACAGCACCATTTGTTGATTTTTTTTGTGGGGGGAGTGTACAGGCTGGGAATCGAACACGGGTCTTCCACGTGGTGGGCGAGAATTCTACCACTGAACTAACTTTGCACCCCTAATATTGAATATTTAGGAGAAAGAATGACAGTTCTTTCCTTAAGGTATTTCCTGAGGTATTAAATAGCTGAGTAATATGTACATACTACATGTAGTTTGCAGTAAACTTCCACTCATAGAATAAAATGTGTTAGATTCAAATATTCCTTAGGCTTAAATGGACAATAATTAAGGAGTTTGCCCTATCCTTACAAAATCAAAAAGGAAAACCAGAATTGACCTTGTCTAATGGAGCATTCACCCTTTAAAAGGAAATCAAAGGACTGGAATTTTCTAGTGCTTTAGTGTCCGATAGTGATTTGAATATAGTAGATGCTCAATAAATATCTCCCTAATAAATGAATATCTCCCTAATAAATGAATAAGCCTATAGCTGTACCAACGAAATAGTCTAAAATGATCCTATCTCATGAAAGAGAGGACAGAATCTCCTTTACTTATTCATATATCCTCTTTTACTTTGTTCTCATGGTCTTTCAAATGAGTACACAATGTGGTTACTAAATGCATATTATGTATCCAAGAAAACTAGAAGTGTGTAGCTAGGTCACGTTTCTCTATGAAACATTATTATTCCAAAAAGATGTTAGTACATGTTCTGGAAATCAAATAAATATTAGAGGGAAGCTGTATTAAATGATTTTAAATAGATTACTTATGTGTAATGGTTTTCAGGACCTTCAGAAGAATAATATTGTAGTATAGTTGGCACTATTTTCCAGTTTTTCACTAAATACTTTTTAGCTTAGGTTTGTATGACCTAATTTCAGTGGTTGCAGGCTTAAACCAAACCATCTCAGATGAATTTGAACTTGGCTGTGTTGGGAGTATTTTCACCATAGAGTTCACCATAATTTCAGAGCTTTTTGTTTTTTTTTAGGACCAGGACAGCAACATCACATTCTAAATTCCTCTTTGAATTCATCTTTGTAGTAAGTTATGACCACTAAGCAATCAGTACTTTCAGAGGTTTTCTACTCATCAATCTGTCAAAAGTACAAAGCTATTTAAATCCATTATAAAAGGTTACATGTAAATGAAAGGGACAGACTGTTGTGGAAAATACTGCATACCCTCACTTTTCTCTAAAAATTGACCTGTTTTATTCTAGGAAGTCATGCATTTTATCTTCTTGATTTATTTCAAGAAGTGTAAACAACTTTGTTTATTCCTCTATTTCTTTTCTATCAAAATATTTTTTAACTCTGATAAAAATGGTTTAACCATTTCTAGGTTAGGTCTTGACAACAGGGTTCTGAACATAGCCAGACATACTTTAAATCTTTCTCTAATTCAGCTCCACTTAATTATCACCAAATTTTTTTTTTCTTTTTACATGGGTAGGCTCCGGGAAATGAACGTGGCAGGCAAGAATTCTGCCACTGAGCCACCATTGCACTGCCCAATTATCACCAAATTTTAATCAAACTGAAATGAGGTACCTT
Organism: Tamandua tetradactyla; assembly: GCF_023851605.1. Classification (NCBI taxonomy): domain Eukaryota; kingdom Metazoa; phylum Chordata; class Mammalia; order Pilosa; family Myrmecophagidae; genus Tamandua; species Tamandua tetradactyla. Next base: position 73,898,065 of record NC_135336.1, read on the forward strand.
TAAGCTATTGGTATTTCTATATTGCATATAACTTTATTTCAGGCATTCTGTCATTTTAACCATCTTGACCTTGGTGTGATTATTAGGAGGAAAATTTTTAAAAGAGAAGATCGAAGGTTGAAAAGTTAGAATGCACATTTTTGATAGGCATACCTCTTAATTCCCAATTGATCTTTTATCTACTAAATCACTGCGGACAGATTATGGGTGAAATCTCCAAATATGAGCAGATTATAGGTTATATATTTGACTAAATAAGGTATGCCTTAGAATCTTGAATGCTTTATTTTTGACCTTATTGATTGAAGTAATTAATTCTATGATGATATGTTTTGAAGGGCTCTGGGAGACACTTTGTGATAATACATAAGACGATTTTTATTATGGGTCTAATTTACCTTCCCAAACACATGCACCCAGAATACTGTCCACTTCAACCTGTATTAGCTTCAAGTTAGTTAATTAATTAGTATGTATTTGGGAGCCAGTTACTGTTCTATTCACAGGAATTCAAACTTGATTAAGACATAGTCTCTTCCCTTGTGGATCACAGAATCAAATACAAGAAGAAATCAGTATAAATTTGCTGGTATCCTGAGACAATACCATCTGAATATGAATATGACTCTGTCCACTTTAAATCCAATATACTTCTATATGTAGAACTCCCAGAATTCCCTGAGTTTAATTCCAGAACCTCATATACATCTTAGATTCTACTCTTACCATATCAGCGGAGAGATTCATATTGCTATTGATATTCATAAATAAAATTATGAACAGTACAACCAAGATAGAAAGGATATTATTCTTAATATAGTCCTAAGTAGTAAGTGAAGATGGATAAATTACAGCAACTAGCTGTAATTCCTATTTATAAACATGAGGAAGGAATTCACCTACAGTCAAGATTCCAAAAGGATGCTTCACCATTATCATAAGATAAACATAATCAATTCCAAACTAAATGGGAATTCTAACAGGCATTCAGGTTAAATGATAAATATGTGTGTGTATGCATGAAATACCTTTGAATAATCATTGAATAAGATGTTTCCAGAAGTTGGAAAAAATAATTTGAACATGCAAATATTATGCATCTAAAAACCCTAAAGCCAATGAAAAATTTTAAGAGGTTTTACTTTTTTGTTATATCAATCATATTGCAAATGCATACACAATTTTAGCATTGGAAAATTCTCTTTCCTGTGTCGTCTGATCTGGATGATCTTCTTTCTTTAAAACAGTGCTTCACACTTTAAAAATATATTAATACAAACTATTTAAAAATCAAGGTTTTCAAATGACATATTTGCTGTCAGTTACTTAAATACTGTTAATTTTTGATAATTTAAATTCATAAACATTATTTTATTTCAGTTTTTGATAGAAAATCGTCCTTTTAATATTTTAAGAACGTATCTCTCCTTTATATAAGATAAAGTGTTTTTTTAAAAATGTCTATCCAGAAAACATAATTCCTCCTTCCAGACCTAGTTCTACTAGCTTCCCTTTTGTTAGTTTATATCTCCTTTCTCATTGCAACATCACTCCTTCTGTACTTCTCCTTTTTATCTTCTTATCTTCACTTCCCCTCTGTTGCCTTTAGGGTTAAAAAAAAAAAACAAAAACAGATGGCAATAGAAAAATTTTAAACTATATGTAGAAATTCTCACATTGGGAAGCTGTAGTAATTGAGCACGGAACTCAACTCTGAAATTTAAACCACTTCTTTAAAAATGGTTGTCTGAACCTTAAAAAATGCAAAATAAAAACAATCTCTCACCCTTCTGAAAGGGGAAATGAACTTCCCACTCCTGACCATTCTTTTATCTGAGGGATGATGGTACATGTGTTTATAATAAAGCATGGTTAGGCTCCATATTGTCTTACTTTCCCCAAATTATTGTTTATTATTACTAACATAAGCAATTTCCTTTAATTAGGAGGTCACAACCTTCATATTTTTGTTGAGCATCAAATCAATTCTACTTAGGTATTATGTGTGTGAATATACAGACCCCCTGATGTTAACATGTGTTGAAAGAAGCATCTCCCAGTACTTTGTTTTTACAGATGGATGCCAACCATTGTGCTTGCTTTTTCACTTTGTGTTCCTTTTTGTATTCTTTTTTCCTCAGAGACACGATTGAATTCTTCTTAATACTTCCACCAGATTGCTCAGTTTTGCTTTAATTAAAAAAGGCTTATTCCTTTAAATATTTTTTTCTTTAAGGGAAGTATGGTCCTCTCTAATTCACACTTATAGTCATATATCTTACATGAATCATATTATTCCTATTCATTATTATTAAATACATATAACATTTCTAATTGTTGGTTCTTCTGTTGCTATGTGTGAAAGCAGGTAGACTTATATTTTGTGTTATATTGGTTTAAGCGCTTAATTTTAATGTTCCTATGAATCACTAGGGGAAAGTGTTAACCTTTAGTTTCTGATTAGGTGGCTGGGATGAAGTCTGAGAATTTGCATTTATAACGAACCCCCAGTGGATGACAGTGCTATTCTGTAGAAGAAACTTAGAATATCAAGGATTTGGAGGACATGGGGTCAAGTTTTAACTTTGTTGTTATTCTGTTCTGGGCCTCGAGACTTGGCTTTCTGGACCCTATTCTTTGCCTGTAACATAGGTGGAATGGTGGTTTTCCTGCCTACTCGTGGAATTGTTCTGTAGTTCAAATGAAGTTAACTAGGAAAGTGCTTTAGAAACAGATGAGCATAAGAGAATGCAATGTGGCCGATAGTTTTCCTCATACTTTGAATAGTATATTTTATTCAATTAATACAATTTCTGTTGGAGTCTGCCCACTTAACCTAAAATGGTGGATCAGTTTTAGATTATCTTTCAACGTTTGTCCTCTTTTACCTGTTCCTTCCTGTTCATTTATTTATTAATTCAACAAACATTTATTGAGTAGCTACTGTGTATCATGCATTGTCCCAGTAACAATTGGTTCCTTCCATTTACTTATACTTTTCTTCATTTTCTTAAATAATTTTATTTATTGATTTCACTCTGTGTTCTGTCTCCCTTATCTTTTCCTTCTGCCTCTAATGCAGTAGCATAATCTGAAGGATACATGTTTTCTCCTTGAATCAATTGTGCTTAATACTATAAATATTTATGAATTACCCATAATATTCCAAATTCTTTGCAAGAGAGATACATATATAAAGGTCCAAAAGATACATTATTTTTTCTCAATTAGTTTATATTATATTTGGGGGATGGGATTCCTGGAATAGTTATAGTGGAAGCCAGGATACAACCCATGTCATAAAAGAGTGTTTGAAGGGTGTTGTGTAAAAGGAGAAATTACAATGGATTTGAGGGGTTTACAGTAAACTTCTTTAAGATGGTTAAACTGTGACAGAAAGAAATAAGATATTTCAGGTGGAACAAATTGCACCTTCCCCTCTCTTTGCTTTTTTTCATATTGAGTGACTTGGGCAAATGGTCAGGCCTGGTAGATGTAAAGGCCTTATAAGTATATGAGGTCAAGCTGGAAATTCTCATTGAGGTCACACTGCGATGACCTTGGACACCAGCTACTGGAGCCTGTACTTAATTTGGGGGTCATTAAACCATCTCTGAAAGTTAATGTTACTCTTAGCCTTCTTGCCTTACATTCAAAGTCAACCCTTGATTTGAGTTTATGGAATTTCCTCCTAAGTTGACTGTCACAAGTCTCAGCTCCACGCAGAGCTTATTGGCGACTTCCAAGGAATCATTTGCCAGTTTTTATCCAAGTGCCCTAGCATAATGAACGTTGTATAGCGGCCTGTGCTAGGACACCTGACTTCTAGACCTCCTTCACTAACTTGCCGTTGATCTTAAGGAAGGCATTAGCTTCTGTAAGTCTTAGGTTCATTTTTTAGTAATGAGAATGATAAATCCTGTCTGTTTTCAAAGGTTGTTGTAAGAGTTAAATGTGGTAAATAAATTTGAAAATACAAACTTTAAAAATGTAAAAGCCCATACAAATGTAAAGGGGTTATCTTTCTCCTCTCATTTTTTTCTGTATTCCTTCCTCTTTGGAATGGGAGGGAGTAGGGATGGAGGGGGTAATATTTTCTGCCTCCTTTTTCTTCTCTTTAAAACAAAATATCACTGAAATTGATCTGCTTTACTTGTTTCCTTTTAAACCCCTAAACCCATCCATAAAGCTGCTGCTTCTTTTTTATCCTACAATGAATTTTTATTCATGTGTCTGCCATACTAATTATGTTGTCATTCTGGCCTTAGTTTAAATATCACCTCTGGAGATATCACCCACTCTTCCCCCATGAGGTCGTTCACCATCCTTCTTTATTTGCTTTATGGTGCTTTTCATTATGTGAAATTACCTTCTTCATTTATTTGCTTGTATATTGTGTCTCTTTGTTCAATAAGATTTTATTAGTTCATTGTATGACAGATGCTGTCATAGGCACTGAAGATATAGCTGTGAACCAATGTGTATGCCCTTGAGGGGACAGCAGTAATAAATATTGACAATAATAAAAATGATCTATCTATCTATATATATGTATAAATGTCAGTTGATAAAAACTACTATCAAGTAAAATAAAGCAGGCTAAAGAATTAGAGAATAAAGGTCATTTTTAGGTAAGATATTCAGGGCAAGGATCCCTCATTAGGTGATTTTTATTCAAAGACCAAAAGAAAGTAAGGGAGGGAACCAATCATATATCTGGGGAAAAAATTGTTCCAAGCAGAAGGATCTATAAGTGCAAAGGCCCTGAGGTGAGGCAGGCTTGGTACGTTCAAAGACTAGGAAGAAGGCCAGTGTGGCTGGAGTGTAGTGAGCAGGTGATATTAAAGATAATGAGACCAGAGAGTTAGACAGTGGGAGCTAGGTACAGTCATGTGGGCTTTTTTTGTTCTAGTTAATAGTTAAGATTTTACTCTCAATGAGATGATGAATTTCTGCATAGCTTTCAACAAAGAGTGATATCAGGCTTCGGTCACTCTAGCTGAAAGCAAGGAGAACTGGTACAATGCTGGAACCTACTCCTATGAACTCACTGCAAGCCATTGTGAGCATCTTGTCCCAGCCACATTTGGTAATATCATATCACTTGAAATCGGCCATGTAAGAGTCTTTGCACCATGGAAATCTGCAGAAACTATAAATCAAGAATTTCTTTCTTATAAATATTTATAATTATATTATGAAGCTTTTACAACAGTCTAAGTGAAATGTGATGGTAGTTTAGACTTGGGGTTAGTGATGGAGGTGACATCAGATAATCAGATTCTGGAAGGAACCTTTAAAAGAAGAGTTTGCTGATGGGTGGGATATGTGGCATTGAGAAAAATATGCATCAAGGATGGCTTCTGAGTTTTTAACCTGAGTAACTGGAAGAATAGTTGCCATAGATTGAGGTTTTGGAGGACCAGTGTTGGAAATGAGACTTGAGAATCTGGCTTTTGGAAATACAAAGACTTAGATGCCTATAGGTCTATCAAGTGGAAGTATTCAACGGGGCATTGGATATATGAGCCCGTATCTCAAGAAAGGAAACTGGATGCATGTGCCAATTTGGAGCTCATCAGTAAAGAGAATAATATGCACCAGATCTCTATAATTTTCAAGGGGACTAACTGCATGTCAAATTTTCAACAGCACAATGAAACGATGGCACTGCATAGCTATTGCAAGTTTTTGAGACTGTGAGCCAGATAGTCTCTTAATTTCAGCGACGAAGTAAAATTTGTCATTGATTGTTTGGACTCTTACTTGCTCTTTCCACAGTTCAATTTCGTATTTCTGCTTTTTGTTTCTTGGAACCAGTCAGGTATAACATCACCTCTCAAAATGTGGTCCCAGGGTCCGAGACTGCCTGTATCAGAATTAGTTAGGAGCATTGACATGTATGGTCCTGGACTCAAATACTAGACCCATTAAATTGGAATATTAGTCAAGAGGTCCAGGAACTGCTGCATTTTAACAAGCATTGACTATTATTAGTACTCACATAAAGATTTAGGCAGTCCTGCTGTAAGGTATAAATTTGAAATATACTATCTTTTCTATCTCTCTATAAGACTTTCTCATTATAAACATTTTAAATGCTTGTTTATATAATTTATACATTTAATCATGCCCAGCTCATATTCTAGGTTGTCTAGATGAGAATAGATTTAATTGTAGTTTTATAGATTTAATCATTAGTTAAGTAACTCAACAGAAAAACAAAATATAATCATCAATTTTTTTCTTGCAAACTGTGTTTTGAGGATATACTGAAAATTTAGATTATACTATTCAAAACAGAAAAATTCAGTTTTCATTTTTAAATACTGAATTACCATGGCAATTTAAATTACTGTGGCCACTAGAGCGGTTCATTATTTCTGATTCTCACCCTTTCTGGGCATGTGACAGAATTGTACTGTACTTCTTAGGCCTCTTATGATTTGTGTGGGGCCAGAAAGTAATTGTGGTTGTACCTGGGGACAGAGCATTTAATTGCCAGTGTTCCTTTATCCTTCTTACATGCTGTTAAGTCACATCTGAAGTGGAAGCTGCCTTGTTATCCTGCTTACCTAAGTTACCATTACTAGCAAAGCTCTCATGCCAACCTGTAATGGGCATGTAGTGTGGGCAAGAAATAGACTTTGGTAATTTTATGCAGCTAGAATGGGGTTTGGTTGTTACTGCAGCATAATCTAAAGCATTCTGACTGATAATCACTTTTTCTAGCAAAACTGAGTTGACTGAATCTGAGTAAATCTCCTAATCAACATGCTGATATGTGAATTGATCCAAACTAATTTGATCTTTCAACAATTGTCAGAAATGTTAGTAAATATTTTAAGCCTTTGACAATAGGAGATAGTTGATGCTTGTTCTAGTGTGCTAGCTGCTGGAATGCAATATATCAGAAACAGAATGGCTTTTAAAAAGGGGAACTTAATCAGTTGCTGGTTCCAAGGCTGAGAAAGTGTCCCGATAAAAACAGGTCTATACAAATGTCCAATCTGAGGCATCCAGGGAAAGATACCTTGGTTCAAGAAGGCCGATGAAGTTCAGGGTTTCTCTCTCAAGTGAGAAGGCATATGGTAAACACAGTCAGGGCTTCTCTCTCAGCTAGAAGAACACATAGTGAACATGGCATCATCTGCTAACTTTCTCTCCTGGCTTCCTGTTTCATGAAGCTCCCTGGGAGGCATTTTCCTTCTTCATCTCCAAAGGTTGCTGGCTGGTGGACCCTGCTTTGTGGTGCTGCAACATTCTCTGCTCTCTCTAAATCTCCAATTCTCCCAAATGTTTCCTCTTTTATAGGACTCTAGTAAACCAATCAAGACCCACCCAAATAGGTGGAGACATGTCATCACCTAATCCAGTTTAATAACTACTCTTGATTAAATCACATCATCCAAGGAGATGATCTGATTACAGTTTCAAACATACAGTATTGAATAGGGATTATTCTGCTCTTATGAAATGGGATTTTGATTAAAACATGGCTTTTCTAGGGGGCATACATCTTTTTAAACCAGCACAGTACTATTTGTTTCTTTCCCTAGAAATTCAGTACCAGATGATTTATTTTTAAAATGAAAATAAATGACATAACAATAAGCTACATACCAGTTTCTGCAAATGTATAAACTTTTATTAGGAACCAGGAATGAAACAGATCAGTCTGTTCTAGTAATTTTGGAATAGTCTCTGTTCTTGTCCTTTTAGGCACACTATCCATCACCTTGTAGGAAAGACATGTTGTCAAGAAAATGAAACAGTATTTTTATGGCAGAAGCAATGGGTCTTTTAATAGGAACTGGTGAAGGAGCCGTCCTTTTAAGTTGAGGGATGGATAGCAATATCTAGAGTGCCACTTCAAAGGTATTAGATTCAAGTTTATACTGGGATTCTAAGACTTTGTTCATACAACGGAGAAGTGATTGCCTAGTATTTCTAGTCAACCACACATCATGAACACCACTTATCAGACCAAAAATTATTTGTGACAACCCTTTGTAAATGACCAAGCCCTTGTGTGTAGTTTCCAGCACAATGTTTGAACACTTGAAGGATTTATCATGTAGCCCCTGGAGTTTAAACGATTAATTAGGAAATTTTGAATCCCAACCAACTTAGAGAGTGAATTCCTGATTAGAATCTAACTTTTTTCCTATTGTATAGATTAAAGGTAAATTAAGGTACTTATATCTACATTATGGAGTAAAGTGATTTCAGGTGCTATCAGAAATAACTATGGATTTTGCTTATTTTCCCCTATATACTAACATAAAGTACAAAAAAAAAACTGTGAAACAGAAGAATTTTCCATTTTTATTTAATAAATGCAGGTGTTTTAGTGTTAGCTTTTAAGTTTACTTTAGACTTTGTTCGCAATACTTCAATAGTTTATTCACTATTAAACAGATAAAGAACTATTTGTAGTTATTTAAGCAAAAATATTTATAATTGAAGAGCTTATTTATTGTGCAGGATTTTTGAAACAAAAATTAGACTTCTTCAGTTCAAACAGAAAATCTTGAAATGTTGAGTTAAAAGTTTAGGTTCTATTTTCCTTTTTTCTGCATATTCATGGTCTGGAAAGGAGACTAACCTTCTCTAATGTTTTAGTTTCCAAATATTTTGCCAACTATGAATGAACTAGGTCAACAGAGAAAAACATTCCTTCTACAGCCGACATTAGTATTCTGCTTTTTAAAAAACTGAACTAGTCCATCAATCATTTTGTTAATATCTGTAGCTTTTCCGAGTTGGAATACCACTTGTAAAACTTCATTAGTAAGCATATGTTTTCCAAAATCCTCACCTCATTTAAAATTCTTTTAGCTAACTGTTATGACTAAATAATTTCTAGATGCCTATGACAGCAGATAAAATTGGTAAGGAAATAAATTGTTAATAAAGCATAAAGAATGGCTCATTTGTAAAACATTTCTAAAAATACTGCTTGGAATATTGTCTGAAGAATTATAGTTTTAGACAGGCTTATTTTATAGTATATGTTAACATCAACATTTTAAAATAAAGCTTTGTTTACGAAGTAGCGTTTTACTAATAATCCTGGGATTAGAGGAAAAAAGTTTTTAAAGTTAAATATACTAAAGTGGTGTTGTCTTTATGTTCACTTATGTGACACCATTTTGTCTCTGAAATATTTTTAGTATTGTGTAAACAGCAGCGAACACAGCACTAGCAATACCACTAGTTGACCCAGAATCAATTCATGTAAGTGCAACTTTGGATGAAACTATTTTCATGTTTTTATTTATCTTGACCCCTGCAAACAGTTTGATTTTTGGAAGTTGTGCATTTCCGAACTTAGAAAACAAACCTATAGTGAATTCAATTAATTATTTCTAGCAAAATACTTTATTGATATTATTGATCTTCTTATTACTCAGTGGCTTTTAGGAATCCAAGAGGAGAACTCGGGTTTTTTTTTTTTTTTAATATAGGGCAGGTAGTGCCAACTTACAGAATTTAAAGTGAAATATTTAAATTAGATAGCCTGCTTTAATGAGGATATTTTGGTTTTAAGATTTTTTTATGAAACTATACATGAGCTGGACACTTTGATTGTGTTAACTCATGGTAATTGTTGATGTCCGTATCTTGATTTATTTCTTTGCTTTCAGGTTACTGATCATTAAAATGGCTTTGGAGAAAGGGTTTCTCAGAAATAAAAGTAAGTCTTATTTCTTTGAAAAACATTTCATTTTGATATTGCATTAAGCATACCATAACACATTTGTTGAACTTTCTCTTCCGATTTTGTATGCTAGTGTAGGGCATAGAATGCGAAGAACCCCTAGACCTCAAATAATATTTTCATATGAAGCCAAAATGTTTTAACTCAACTCTGCTACTTAATAATTTTTGGATTTGGCAAGCTGTGATACAGCCCTATTTTTGAGAAAAGTCAACAAAAGCATTTCCCTTCTAATTCAATGCCCCCTTTTTTTTCCCCCTGAACGGGTTTTCCTTTTGGGTCAAATACAAATGAATTCACTGTTTTTTTTACAGTAACATTAGTGTATTCTGTTTCCTTCAGCTGTGCTGAAATTAATTATAATTTATGCTTAATTTAAACTTTAATCAATCAGAAGACCTACTTATTAAACCAATTGAAATAGGTATAAGCACCCTTTCTCTCCTTATAGGAATTAAATGATCCCTGTAGTAACAACTTACATCTAATATTTATATAATATCATAATTTTTCTCATATGTTTAACATTCATAATAAAATATTTTGATGAGCCACAGGTGTTCTTCTGAAATGGACATATATACAATGGACTGGAGGGAATATTTTTCTTTTTCTCATTATTGATTAATTTAAAATATCTACTTTGCTTAATTTTTAGACAGTATTTTAATAAAATGTTATATTGACCCAATAGATTTATTTCCTTTCCTGAAATCAAAATATACTTTTTTTGGTTATAACATTTCTTCTTCAAAGTCAGCTAACGCAATAACGCTCTTAAAGATAATCTCAGAAATAAAGCACATGAAAAGAGTGTTAAATTAAAAATAACTGTTGAATTAAAATATATTTATATGTATATGCATATTTATTATAGAGAGATTTATATAGATAATAATAATATATCATTACATATTATTCAGATACATAATTATATATCATATAGTGCCATAAAACAAATAATTATATTTAATTAAATTATATAATTATATATAAATCTCTAAATACATATAATTACATAGATGTATAATTATAAAAGTAATAATTTGTAAAACTCAAAACAAAGATGCATAAAGAGAAAGTTACTAATCCTTTCCATTTCCTTCTCTATTTTACTTCCCCTGAGGTAGCCAATGTCAATAAGTGGTGTGAACCCTTTATCATATGCATATGAGTTTCTACATATTCAGGGTACATTTTTACATCTCTTTTGTTGAATAGGGAGAGATGTTTTTGCTTGTGTGATTTATTTTTAGAAACAAATGACTAAGCAGATTTGCTCTTCAGCTTGTTTTTTCATAGATAGCCTTTCAAGTCTCTTTCTTTGTATATGTATATATAGATGCAATATTCCATTTTTTCACACACTATTTTTTTTTTTTTTTGGCATGGGCAGGCACTGGGAATCGAGCCCGGGTCTCCATATACTAACTTTTAATTTTAAAAAATCTGGATGCTTAGTGTTCTCCTTTATCATACCCACAAACTAGAATGTACCAATGTTATCATGAACTATAAATCGAGGATATTTTAATGCCAACCTGATAGCCATTGAAAATTACTCTGATACCTTTTTTAGAGCAGCATACTAATATCTACAAGTGAACTGAAATTCATACACAATGATCAAGTGTTAATCATCTTGAAAATCATCTAATTCCCATTGCAGAATACAGGCTGCTTGACCTGAACGCAATAATGGTTGCATTCTTAAAACATCATGCTCGAAAAATACACTTATAAAGCCATGTGTTTCAGTAGAAGAAATGAATTAGGAGATAGATTTGCTATTTTTACTAATCTTTAACCAGTAGATCAAAGTCTTCAGTATTCCCTTTAGATTAGAATTAAGTATAAGAAAGAGATCAATAATAAAATTTAGCCATGTACTTGTAAGAATGAGCATAATCCCAGGAAAATGAACGTGGTAAAATCATATTTGAGAGAAAATAGCCTTACTTAAAACACTATCAACAATTTTGTTTAGAATGACACAGGTCACCAGAACGCTAGATACACATTATAGCCATACTGATAGGTGCATCTTTATTTTGCCCCCTTATATTTTGCATAGAAAACTTTATTTTATAAAATTTAACACAACACGATAATATAACAAAATTAGATTTTACTTTTGAGAAGTTTTTCAAACTTACCTGTTTTTAAAAATGTGTCACTGTGTGTGCATTATGTTTTATTAGCACTAAGCCTAGATGTGACGTTAGCAGTTCGGATCAGGCAGATTTAGCTCAGCTGAAGTGTGAAGAGAAAATTGACAAAGAATGATTCTATTCAATTATTCAGTCTTTATTGAACATGTGCTTTGTGCCTAGTATGCTTCTAGGTGACCGGGGTGCAGTCGTGAACACAAGTCCTAGCAAACACGGGTCTTGGATTCTGTTGGGATTGGAGGCAGACATTAGGCCAACAAACAAATCAGTGAAAAATACAGTACTGTGTTTGGAAGGGTCAGATAATGTGGAGAAGAATAAGGCTGAGTGGAAGGATAGACTGAAGAGGCTGGAGGAGGACAGTTTCTGTTTTAAGTTTGGGAAGGTTTACTGAGTAGATGGCATCTGAAGAGAGACCTGAAAGAAGTGAAGATTTGTTGTCTGCCATTCAGTTATCTGGGAAAGAGCATCACAGGCAGAGGGGAAAGCAAGGGTCAAGTTTCTGACCAAAGAGCAATGCAGCGTATTTGAGGAACACCAAGGAGGCAAGTGGAATAGTTGCAAGGCCATGTATAGCTTTGTTGGCTTTGTTAAGAATATTGGATTTTGTATTTGAAGTCAAATGGGAAGATATCAACAAGTTTTAATCAAGCGTATGAATTGATCCGACTTGCACTGGTTTTTGTTTGCTGTTTGGTGGGGGTCACATTTCATTCTTTTTTCCATGTGATTATCCTATTATTGCAGCACCGTTTGTTAAAATTTTGGGGGTGGGGGTGGGGAAGGGAATGTACATGGGCCAGGAATGGAACCGGGTCTCCCGTGTGGCAAGTGAGAAGTCTACCACTGAACTGCACTTGCCTCCTTCCCACCCACCCCCACCCCCAATTAATATTTTTAAATGTTCACAGTGCTATGTCAAGAATAGCCTGGGACAAAGGTGGAAAATTAATCACTTCTTGCAGAACTTCAGAAGAATGATCTGCTATCCTCAAGGTCCTTTTAAACAGAATGATTTCAATACCATGATGTTTGATTTATCATTTACTTAATCCTTGCAACAGAATAAATACGTTTAGAATCTTTAAAACACCATTGGCAGGTAGTAAGTTCTATGTAAATATTAACTATTACCTTCATCAACTTTGTCATCATCAACATCATCAAAAAGCATAAAATATGTACTTAGGAAAATGATGGTGCCCTCAACTGTTTTTACAAACATGACCCTTTTTGCTCTGGTAAAATCAAATGTAAAGTGAAGGATTTGAGGTTTCTCTCTACTGCACAGAGCTAAGAAATAGATGCAATATGCAAAATACCTGGTGCTTATATGCATTCTAATAATCCCCGTATAATTTATAATTAAAACCTAACGGTTAACAGTAACTGCTAAAATAAACCTATTTGCAAAATTTCTTTTTATATTTTTAAGATAAAGTCCTGACCAAGCTCTATTCTTTATCATTTATGTGAAAATTTGGTCTCCATATAGTCATTTTAAGTAGACATTTTGCAGCACTATTTATCCTTAGACAATACTGTCCCTGTACTATTGGTGTTTTATAAAATTGTTTCTCAGTACTCATCCCAAATTGATGGAGATGGCGCAGATACATGCAGAAACATGCACACATATTAACTAAACTCATATGGCTTCATGCATGGAGAGAAACGTATTGAACTTAAAAATATATAAATATATTTGGTTTTGCTTTAAAAATATAAAGGTTTTTGAAAGAAATATCACTCATCATGCATTAATATGTATCTACATATAAAATAAAGTGTATCTATAAAAACTCATATGGCCTAACATTTAATCATTAAATGTGAGTTTGGAAGCGTACAGTATCAGAAAATTGAAGAATAGTCTTTACGTAAACTCTTCTTCAGCTAATTGCTTCTTTCATCTCCTGAGGCTGCTTTCTTAGCAGTGGTTTATATGGCACACTAATCAGTTTTGTGTGGTGTTTTTTTGTTGTTGTTCTTTTAGCCTGGCAAAGTGAGGATTGGTGGTAATTTTATCTTGTTTCAAATACTAACTGATATTTTAAACCATGCATATTTGATATGGTAGCAGACAAACATTCAAAAATAGACCATTGAACCAAATAGAGAAATACTAATACAGGTAAAATGTTCCATCTTTCAGATTTATGTCTGGCAAATCAATTTAAGTATTTTAGAACCAGCTATATTCATCTATCTGGTGGGTACATAAACTGGGTACTTTCAACATATTCTATACTTTGTACATTAGATTTGAAGAAAACGTAAAACACATTTAAACCATGGAAGGTATTAGTACTGTTCTGAAATATAGAATGTCTCCATGCTTATTTGACTTTTATTAAATACTCCCAGTTTAGTAGTAAATGAATTTATATATCGAAGGCCAAATTTGAAAAAGTGTAATGCTGAAATTCAGGTTGACCTCAGCTAAATTCTATATAATGAACTAATAAATGCATTTTGAATTTTTGATGTAAAACATATACTTCAAAAGTTAGTTTGACATTATGTCAAACAACTTCAAAATGTATGTATCAATATCTATGTAACATATTTTCATAAATACATCTTTATGGGACACTTGAAATTTAATTACTGGTTTTTAGAAAATTGATATGATAATAACAAATGAAATTAAGATCTCAGGCATAAAAATGTAAGTCCAGACCTATCTGCCATTTTGTCTAGTTCTAAAATGACTTCTGAAAGATAGTACCATAGAAAGTTGTTTGGTTAGCCTTATCCTGCTGCCCAGTGGGCATACATAGCTCAGCTGATGTCTAGAACTTGTCAAATTATGTGAGAAGACATAAGCATCTGCTTGTATATATGTGAAATAAAGGTCCCTTCCCATAACTAATGATCCTTTGTTTCTAACAGTATAAGTTGCCATTGTTTAACCTCTAGCTCTGGCCCTGGGAGAGGGTATGGTCATTAGTACATACTCGAGAGAGAAAGAAAGAAAGAGAAAGAGAAAAAACGCAAAACAGAGAGAGGAAATTAAACTTGTGGTAAGAGAATGCCAAAGATGAAGAGAGAATTCTGAAAGCCACAACAGAGAAGCAACATGTCATGTAGAAGAGAGCCTCAAAAGATTAAGTGACAAATTCTCATTGGAAGCCATGGAGGCAAGAAGGCGGTAGAATGATATATTTAAGTGCTGAAGGCAAAAAAAAAAAAAAAAAATTGCCAACCAAGTGTTGTATAGTGGGAAAAATTGTCTTTCAAAAATAAAGGAGAGGTTAATCCATATTCAGATAAACCAAAAGCTGAGGGAGTTGATCACCACTAGGACAGCCTTATAAGAGATGCTGAAGGAAGTTCTGCAGGTTGAAAGGAAAGGACGATAGACAGTAGATCAAAGCTGCATGAGGAAATAAAGATCTCTAGAAAGGGAAATGACTTGAGTAAATATTAATGCAGGTATTACTGTATTTTTGGTTTGTAACTCCACTTTTTACTTCCTACAAGTTCTAACAGGCAAGTGCATAAAATGTAAAGAGAAATCAGTAGTTTGGGACCCATAATGTATAAACGTGTGATTTATGACCAGAACTATGTGAAAGTGGGGGAACAGAGGAGTATAGGAACATAGTTAGTTTATACTATTGAAGTTAAGTTGATATCTAAGCTAACAAGACTGTTATATATTAGGATGTTAAATTGAAGCCCTATGGTCACTACAAAGAAAATAATGGAGTGTATGCAAGCTTATAGAGACAAAGTAGAGTACAGGTTGCCAAGGGTAGGGCACAAAGCGAATGGGAAGTTAATGCATAATGGATTTGTCTGGAGATAAGGGAAAGGTTTAGTAACGGAAGGCGGTAAGGGGACTGAAACACTTTGAATATGATTAATCCTACGGAATGATATGCTTGGAAGTGGTGGAGATGGAAAAGTGATTGAGATGTTGCATATATCTTTCCACAATTAAAAGAAAGCAAAGACACAGTGGTCCCCTTCCAGGGGCACAGGCCCAGGGTAAGCCCCAGTTAGGAAATTGGGAAACGTGAATCAACCTCCGCACCTGGATTCATTGCCTCACAGGCGCCCACCCATCCTGCATTGACTGGACATCCAGTGCTGAAATATAATTATTTTTCAAATTACATAGCACCAACATGCTCCGTTCTGATGAGTGAAAGAATCCAAACCCAAAAGGAAAAAAAGAAAAGAAAAGAAAAACAATAACCTTTCTCCTTGTTAGACTAATTGCAAGGCCCCAGGTTGGTCTTCATTTTGGCCCCTTAGAGATTTTCAAGGGTAAATTTGACTGTTTTTCACTTTTTGTAATTACTTTAGAGGCAGCTCCAGTAGAGGTCTAATGCAGTGCTAATTAAAGTGTGGTCTGGGGCCGGCCCTTGTGAGAGCTGTTTGATACTAACCAGAAAAGAGATAAATACAAAAATTGACGGTGAGAGTTTTTAAAATTTTGTAAAAATGTGATTCCTCTTTTGCATCTGTTGAATCTAAAAATATAAATAGGCTTTTTCAGTATTTGCTTTTAAATTTAATTTTTCTAATAATTTATTTTTATTGTCATTTAAAAAGTATTTTAATGATGATTTGGGGGAAAAAAAATGCTGACCCTTTACCATAGATAGTTTGAGAACTGCTGGTCCAGTACTTTCCCCCTTGGAATATCAAGATTATAGTAAGGTTGTACAATTATATCCCCAAGGAAGTTATATTTTGATTAACAAACTTCTTATTACTACTACCTTTTCCTTTCTTTAAAGAAATTGTTAAATATTTATGTGGAAACATGGAATGCAAGAAGTCACAGTTAAACACTAAATAAAATGTCAATGGGACTGCATTTATAGGTGTTAAAATCCTATTATCATTTTACTATAAACTCTCACTCTCCTCCTGCTGTAATTGCTTAGCTTCTATAAGGGATTTACCTGTATGCTCTTAAAACATTTATTAGAAAAACATTTAATAAAATATGAATTTATCAACACAAGATATGATTTCTCATGAAAACCTGAATTTCTGCATTTCTGGATGTATATCCTTTTGGGCTCTGCGGTGGTGACTCAGTGACAGAACTCCCCCCTGCCATGCCGGAGACCTGGGTTCAATTCCCAGTGCCTGCCTATTGCAAAAAGAAAGAAAGAAAAAAAAAAGTATAACCTTTTATAGAGAGGAAATTGAAAAATCTACTTAAAAATTGGAATAATGAAATTATTTATTGACAGTGATGCTAACCAAGTGCTGTGCCTCATTTTAGCAACCACTTGTCTATTCTGAAACTCTTACCAATGAAAATTATCCATAATAGCTGATTCCTATAACCAGAGGTTTGATATCTGAAAACAAGACTGCTTTTAATTTTGCATAGCATGCAAAAGAATATTTAAATGTGGGCATCATAGAAAAAAACCTGTTCCCTAATTTGTCACTAAGTCATTGCTCCCTGTATTAAAACCAGCAATTCACGAAACTCTCTCCCTCACAAAGAGCCATTGTGTGTTTGGTAAGCTGGCAGTTGCTTTACAGGTATTATTAAATTGTCGTTACTGCCATCTAGTGGGAAGAAATAATCCATGTCACTGTATCTGGATTATATCTAGAGCTCTTAAACTCTAGGCATAAAGGGAAAACCACAGTTTATACTTATTGCTTGAAGAAAAATAGCAAACTGGAAAGCACAATCTCATGGAAATTGAAACAGAATAAACATTTATTCACTGAAAAAGTTAAACAGGTATATTTGGGAGAAAGGGGCAGTGCAGGGAGAGAATGCATGCATCTATAAGACACATTTTGTGTAGAACCAAACAAAATTACATATCAAATATTATTTCTCACTGAAAACAGTAAGATTACATAAACTAGAGCAATTTTGTTTGGGCACTTATTTTCTCTTTACCTATTTGAACATGGATTAATTATTTGGAATATGCTCATACTATCTAAAAAATTAAACTAGATCAATTCAAATTAGATAAGTTTCTCAAACTTAAAGGTGCATTAGAGTCACTGGGGATGACTGAGTTCAATGGAGATTGAAACTCAATAGATTTGCTGGCGCTTGAGTTTCTCATTTCTGAGCTCTCCTAGGTGTTGCCCAAGTTGTTATTTGTTTATCATCAGACCATGCTTTGAGTAGGGAGGGCTTAATTTATCAAAGAGTCCAGAAATGAAACAAAATCCCCATAATTACATTTCACTACTTCACTGTATATATCTATATGTAGTAGTTAATTCAGTGCCCTCTAGAGTCAAATAGTATGATATTTACCATCTCTGAGCCTCAGTTTCATCATCCGTAAAATAAAATAACATTTATGATTTGTTCTGTGGTTCTTATGGTGAACAGATAAACTGAAAATCTCAGATTGAACCATGTGATGTTGACATTTTTGTAAGTTAAAAACAAGCGCCCACAAAATTAAAGAAATACTGGCATTTTTTATTTTTGCCTTTTTGTATTACCTGGAACAAAGCCTGGAATAGAAATGTCATGCATTTTTATTTGGTATCAAATTCACATCGTGTAACAGCACATATAAAAAAAAAAGAATAGAAAAGGACAGAGATGTTGGATATGTTTAATAATATTATAAGCCTTTTGTGGGGAAAATAGGTCAGTAAAATATCTATAATTTTCCAAATAACTAGAACACAGACAATCATATTATGTATTTTAGTTCTCTGTCATGTGTTTCTTATGCAATATCTTTATGAGTTAATAAATAATGTTTCGTTCCCTTCTTGTATGCCAAATTATAAGGATTTGTAATAACTTACATCTGCTACATTTTGCTTCGAAAAGGAAGATTTTAACACTTTTTATGACTTTCATCCATTTGGATGAGAAGCAGTTCTGTTTTCTTTTGAGTGGTTAGTGACTTTAGTTATGTAGTTAAATGTTTCCTAATTTTGACCCACAGGATTTAAGTTTTGTCTGAAGTATAGTCATTTTTAGTTTATAAAGGTATTGCTGATGAATAGCAGAGAAGCATCTGAAGTATTATAAAAACATAAAATTTAAAATTATGGCTAAGAATCAAGGTTGGATGCCATTAACCTAAATTTATATTAACTGTTATGCATACCTACTATCAACTGAGAGGTAACAGATTTTAATTCTTTTTATACAAGTTATTTCTTTCTCTAAAACCTGGGTAAGAATTTGAAATCTTGTCAACCTTTTGATGTATAAGACTGACAAGTTATGACCCTGTTTTATGAAGAGAATAATTTTTATTTCCTGCCATGTAGTTTAGAAACTAAGGTTCTAAGTTGCAAGGATAGCAGCAAGTAGACGGAAACCAGTATCATCCATTCAGTATGAGCAGCATAATGCACTTAAGGAATAACACTTTTAGACTCTATTTATTGAATGATGAGACTCAAGCAGGTATTATAAAAAGAGATCAAGGAGTTATTGAATTCTGTTCTCCAAAGATACAATATCAATGTTCTGTGGCAGCAAAAAAAAAAAAAAGGCTAACGAGCAACTAGGTATTGTACAACGTGAAGATGACTTTTAGGACCCATAAAATTAATTAATTTTGTTTAAAATTAAACAAACAAAAATCATTAACCCATCCTCACACTTATAAATCTGAATGGGATTTGATCTTTGCCTTATTTTAAGAAATAAAGTAAGTAATGAGGTGATGATGGTCTTGGCTCTATCTACAAAGTTCAGGGCTCTTCATTCAGATATGATTAAAAAAAGATGATTGAATATAGCCATTTTAAAATGTAGAAAGGGAGACAGGATAGCTACCATTTGCATCAAATTAGGCAAAGTTAGTTAGCCTTTAGTGTCTTAGTTTCCTGTATATAAGTAAGAGAGGTAATTGAGAGAATTGAGGGCATTTATCTTCATCCTTGAAACATAGGAAGTTCTCAGTACTGGGTGGATATTATTTTTTCTAATGCTGCTTAATCTTTCAAGATGTAGAGATATCAACTTGGTACAAATTATAAGACATTCAACCAAACAGTGCGCCCTAAAAACGTGGAGTATGGTGTCACAAAAGTGAACTTCAGGGTCAAAATAGAAATAACTTAAAATGCCAGATTGTCCCGCCTTCACTTTGTCCTCCTAGTGCTATCAGAGAAATAGAATTAATAACATCAACAAATAAACCATATAGTATTCTTCAGCTTATTCCCCACCTTCCATATGTGACTTCATTGCATCCTCACATCAACCTCTCCCCAAATCTCTAAAACAAAACACTATTTAAAAAATTCCCAAATCAAAGCAAAGATTGTGACTAGCCCAAATTCACAAAGTTAGTGACACAGTGTATACTGAATCCCAGGTCGTCTCTTCCTTTACACCTCTTTCTTCACTTGGGTATGACCAAGTATTAAAATTATTATGTTTTCATTATGTGGGAATCTTAGTCCATGAGTTTGTGAGAAAAAATGATGACAAAGAATACATTAATCCATGATTTACAGTATCTTTAGAGAGGAATTATTGGACATAGGTGCTCAATCAGTCAAAAGTCATTCTTTGCTTTAATAATTTCAATTTTGACATTCCTAAAGAGCAAATATTCTGCATTTCTGCAGATTAGACAGAGTGAGCCTTAGCCCTAAATCATCAAGTGTCAGTAAGGAAGCTGGTACCAAGAATTGAATTGCAAACCTCTCACGATGCTACCATGGAAAGACATACTGTTAACGTAATTTTGAATATCTCCTTTTAGAATGTTTTCTATGCGTATATTTTTTTCCTCATGCAGATTTGCTCATGCAATACATTCATTGCCTATGTTCTTATTTCAGACGGCCTAAATTCTAGTAGATTCTCTTTGTTTTTATTCACCCAGATTTTGCTTTATAAAGGCCCAAGCAGAGATTTACCATCATGGTTCATTCTAAAATTATTCATGTTTGGTCACTGTTCAAGGTTGAAGTTCCAATCATCAGCATTACTCCACTTTAGAAAATAAGCTGGTTTAGTTTTATTTGGGGACATTGTATAACTAGATTGCTCTGGTAAAATGCTAGTGAGCATTGTTTAAAGACCACATTTATTGTTTACAATGCTATTATATTTTGTTTCCATACTTGCTTAAATGGTTAGTTTTTTTTTCAGTTATTGGTGTATGAAGGACATGTCATTTGTTTCGTTAATTGCTACATTCAAACTTAAAGTTTATTTTTCTTCAAAAGGAAATGACACCTTTGTTCTTTTCAAAGAACTTTGTAAAAACAAAAGGATTGCTTTCAGAGTTCTCTTTTTTTCCTATACAGATCATGTGAAAAACCTGCATGTGAATAGCAAAACTTGTTTTAGGTAACAACTCCAGGGACCACCAAAAATTAATTGCTTAGGAAAGACACATAGTTAAAAATGCACTTGAAATTTAGAGTACAGTTAAAGCAGCTATTTAAATTATCAGTGCTCTATATAGCTCTTTCCAGAAGGAAAGGAAGGGAGAGAGGGAGAAAGATTAGCTTGAAATTAGACTTTACATAAGACATTTCATATTAGAGAAGTTGTTAGTTTACAGAACAATCATGCATAAAATACAGGATTCCCATACACCACTCCACCACCAACACATTACATTGATGTGGAACATTTGCCACAATTAGTGATAGCATATTTTAAAATTGTACTAGTAATTAAAGTTCATGGTTTAACTTAGGGTCCACTCTATAGTGTATTTCCATGGATTTTTAAAATTCTGTTACCATATATACATTTCCTCCTTTAATCTAACATTTCCTCCTTTAATAATATTCAAAGACATTTTTCAGTGCTGCTAATAGCATTCACAATGCTGAGCTACTGTCACCACCATCCATTACCTTAAAACATTTTCATTATTCCAAATAGAAATGCTGCACATTTTAAGCCTTAACTTCCCATTCCCTCTCTCTCCCCCATCTCCTGGTAACATGTTTTAGATTCTGACTCTGTGAGCTTGCTTAGTCTAATTGTTTCAAATCATAGAGATCATACAATATTTTCCTTTTCAAGGTTCATACATATTTCTGCATGTATCAGGACTTCATTCTTTTTCATAGGTGAATAATCTTTCATGTTATGTATAAACCACATTTTCTTTATCCATTCATTGATTGATGGACAGACACATGGATTGCTTCCATCTTTTGGCAATTGTGAATATTGCTGCTATGAACATTAGTGTACAAATACCTGTTGGAGTCCCTACTTTTCTTTTGTGTACCTAGTAGTGGGATTTCCAGATCATATGGTAGTTCTATACTTAGATTTCTGAGGAACCACCAAATTGTCTTCTACAGTGGCTGCACATTTTACATTGCCACCACCAATGAATGGGCATTTCTCTGTATCATTGCTAATATTTGTTATTTTCCATTTCTTAAATAGCAGTCACTCTAATGAGTGCAAGATGGTGTTTTATTGTGATTTTGATTTGCAGTTCCCTGATGGCCAGTTATGTTGAGCATCTTTTCATGTACTTTCTGGCCATTTGTATATATATTTTTTGAGAGAGATCTATTTGAGTCTTTTGCCTATTTTTAATTGAGTAATATGTCTTTTTGTTTTTGTTGATAGGTTTCTTTATATATTCTCAATATTAAACCTTTATTGGATATGTGGATTCCAAATATTTTCTCTCACTGTATAGGTTGTTTTACTTTCATAATAAATTTCTTTGAGCACAAAAGTTTTTAATTTTGATGGTCTCACTTACCTATTTTTTCTTCTTTTGCTTGTGCTTTGGGTGTAGAGTCTAAGGAAACATTGCCTAACATGGTTCTGAAGATTCTTTGCTCTGCTTTCTTCTAGGAGTTTGAAAGTTCAAGCTCTTGTATTAAGACCCTTGATCCATTTTGAGTTGAATTTTGTATATGGTGCGAAATAAGGGTCTTCCTATATTTTTCCATATGGAGATACAATTTTCCCAGCACCATTTGCTGAAGAGACTCTTTCCCAATTGAGTGGTCTTTGTCCCTTGGAAAAAATCAGTTGGCCATAGATGTGAAGGTTGATTTCTGAACTCTTGATATCATTCTACTGATCTATATGTCTGTCCTTTTGCCAGGACAATGACGTTTTGATTACAGTGGCTTTGTAATAACTTTTGTGATTGGAAAGCATAGTCCTCCAAATCATCCTTTTTTTTTTCTTTCTTTTTGAGATGGCTTTTGCTAGTTGGGGCCCTTTAGTTTTCCATATAAATTTGATGAATGACTTTACCTTTTCTACAAACAAGATTTTTTGGAATTTTTATTGGGATTGCATTGAATTTATTAATTGCTTTGGGTAGTATTGACATCTTAATGGCATTTAGTCTTCTAATCCATGAGCCTGGAATGTCCTTCCATTTATTTAGATTTCCTTTGATTTCTTTTAGCAATGTTTTGTAGTTTTCTATGTACACATCTTTTGCATCCTTGGGTAGATTTATTCCTAGATCTTTGTTTAGTTGCTATTGTGAATGAAATTGTTTTCTTAATTTCTTCTTCTGATTGTTAATTATTGTATATGGAAACACTACTGATTTTGGGGTGTTAATTTTATACCCCACCACTTTACTGAATTCATCTAGTAGCTCTAGGAGCATCATTGTAGATTTTTCAGAATTTTCTGTATGTAAGACCATATCAACCTAGATTAGATGTCTTTTCTTTCTTTTTCTTACCAAATTGTTCTGGCAAGAACTTCCAATAAAATGTTGACTAACGGTTATGACAGCAGGCATGCTTGTCTAGTTTCTGTTTTTAGAGGGAAAGCTTTCAGTCTTTTGCCATTAAGTAGGATGTTATCTGTGGGCTGTTTGCTTATGTCCTCTAACATGTTGATGAATTTTCTTTCTGTTCCTAGTGTATAAGTGTTCTTATCATGAAGTGGTGCTGGTTTTTGCCAAATGTCTTTTCTGCGTCAATTGAGATGATCATGTGATTTATGCATTAATTCTGTTGATGTGGTGTGCAACATTAATTGGCTTTCTTGTGTTGAACCACTCTTGCCTACCGTGGATAAATCTTACTTGATCATAGTGTGTAATTCTTTTAATATGTTGTATTCATTTGCTATTATTTTCTTGAGAATTTTTGCACCTATATTTATAAGATATATCGGTTTGTAATTTACTTTTCTTGTGGTTTCTTTATCCAGCTGTAGTATGAGGGTGATGTTAGCCTTATAGAGTGAATTTGGGAGCATTCCTTCCTCTTCAATTATTTCTTTGTTAGAGTCTGAGCACATTAGAGTTAATTCTTCCTGGAATGTTTGGTAGACTTCTTCTGTGATGTCATCTAGTCCTTGGTATTTTTTTTTTTTGTATTCTATGTGGTGGGGTCACATTTCATTATTTTTCCATGTGAGTATCCCATTATTGCAGCATCATTTGTTGAATTTTTGTTTGCTTGATTGTTGTGCTTGTTGTTTGTTTTTTGGGAAGTGCGTGGACTGGGAATCAAACCCGAGTCTCCCACATGGCAGGCGAGAATTCTACCACTGAACTACGCTTGCACCCGCCCTGAGTTTTTTTGTCAGGAGGTTTTTGATTATTGATTCCATCTCTTTACTAGTAACTACTTTGTTGAGATTGGCTATTTCTTTTTTAATCAATGTAGGAAGGTTGTGTGTTTCTAAAGATTTGCCCATTTCACCTACATTATCTAATTTATTAGTGTACAGTTGTTTACAATATCCTTTTATACTCCTTTTTATTTCAGTGAGATAGGTGGTACTGCCCCCCTTTCATTTCTGATCTTAGTTATTTCTCCTCTCACTTTTTTTCTTTGACAGTCAATGGTTTGTTAGTTTTATTAGTCTTGTCAAAGAATCAAATTTTGGTTCTGTTGATTCTCTCAATTTTTTTGTTTGCTTGTTTTCTAATGCATTTATCTCTCCTCCAATCTTGGTCATTTTCTTTTTCTTTTTGCTTTGTATTTAGTTTTCTCTTCTTTTTCTGGTTCTTCTAGTTTTGAAGATTTTACATTTTTCTTCCTTGTTAATGTAAGCATTTAGAACCATAAATTTCACTATCAGCACTGCCTTGCTGTATCCCATAAGTTTTGGTAATTTGTATTTTCATTTTAATTCACCTCAAGATATTTCTTAATTTCACTTATGATTCCTCTTTAACCTGCTGATTGCTGAGAATACATTGTTTAATTTCTATATATTTGTGAATTTTCCATTTCTCCCTCTGTCATTAATTTCTGGTTTCATTCAGTTCCAATCACATACATCTTGTACTCTTTATTGATCTTCTGACTAGATATTCTATCTATTATTGAGAATGGTGTATTAAAAACTCACGCTATTAATGTAGAATCATCAATTTCGCCCTTCAAATCTCTGAGTATTTGGTTCATATATATTGGGGCTCTGCTTTTAGCTTCATTTATCTTTATAATTGTTAAATCTTCCTGTTGAATTATTCCCTTTATTAGTATATAATGACCATCTTTGCTTCTCTTAAATATTTTTGACTTTAGAGTCTATTTTATACAATATTCGTATAGCCACCCCAGCTCTCTTTTGGTAACTTCTTGCATGGTATATGTCTTTTCTATTCTTTCCTCTCAATCTATTTGTATCTTTGAATTCAAGTTTAGTCTCTTCGGAACAGTAGTAGGGTCATGCTCTTTTATTCATTCTGCCAATCTCTGCCTTTTGATTGGGGAGTTTAATCCAATTACATTGAAAATCACTGCTGATAATACAGGACTTTCTTCTTCCATTTTGCTATTTAATCTTTGTAAGTCTTATACCTTTTTTGTCTGTCACTTCCATTAATGCCTACTTTTATATTTGCTTGATTGTTTGTGTTGTACCATATTAAGTCCCTTTTCATTTCTATGTTGATACATTGTGCTTCAGGTCTCCTATTAAGAAGATTTGAATAGTGCAGCGTGCAGGGTTTTCCCTGTCTTCCTGGACCTGTGCTTTGTACTGGGATTTTACCTGTTTAGTTGTTTTGTTTTAGTTGTTTTGGAGTTTCGATAGCTACAGTATACAGACCTCCCTTTCCTGGATGTTTGAAGCTGGCAGTTCTTTGTCTCAGACTATGTGTTTCTGTAGAAGTTTTAACTCCTTTCATTGTCTCAAGCTGCTTTTACCTGCAGGACAAATTCTGGGATCAGGAGTATGATGGAGAGGACTTTCCCAAGTTAGTCTTTCTCAGCCAAACCAGGGTCAAGGCCTATGAAGAGAGTGAGACCAGCTCCAAAGTTCCCCTGGGAGGGGCTCAGCAAGGCCAAGGGTTCTCTGATGGTTCTCCAAAGCTGAGCTTTTCTAGTCTGCCCAGCAAATGTAGCTGTTCAGCTACTAGTCCCTGACAGCCATGAAGAAGTACAGCATCTTTTAGTCCTCACTGTCACCATCCCTGTTTGGAATGGGTTGGAATGATGGCTGCTACATTTGGATGGACAATTTAACATAGTAACTACTGTTGGTTTAGTCTGGATGGGTTGAAAGAATAACTGCCATCAGAGCTGGGCCTCCAGTGATCTGAAGTTGCTAATCAAAAGTCATGATCCATGATCAGCCATGCCCACCCCTGTTCTTGGGAAATAGGATTTTCATGTCTCTGTCATCAACAAGCTAGTCGGGGGCTGGAACCCTTGGTGGCCCGCCACAAGATAGAACACTGGGGGCACCAGCAGTGGCTGTGGAGAGAGAGACATGTCCTGCTCTTTACTGTAATTTACCAGCATCTTTTTCCTGCTCTTCCCTGGATGCTATATAGTGTTCTTCTGGCCTCTAGAGTTGCAAAAGTCTTGTTTCAGATGGTTCTTGCCTGTTTAATGGTTGCTTTGGTGGGGCACCTGAGTCCTGGAGTTTCCTACTTTACATCTGCCCACCATCTTCCCACTTTATGTAATATTTTAAGGAATAAAATATTTGCACAAACTTTATTTCTTAAGATTGCAGACAGAAAATACTGCCAGATAGTTTGCTAATTAATGGAACTGGAAACAATATAAAGAACTAATAAAGATGTCATTGAACAGATTTTTTTTTTTTTTTGCATGGGCAGGCACTGGGAAGCGAACCCGGGTGAACAGATTTTTAAATGATATTTTTGCTGTACAGATAATACTTACTGCAGTATGTAGATAATTAAGAAATAAAGAAATTATTAAAAAGTCCTGCTAAAATCCAAACCCTGGACATTTTGATAGATAACTTTTCATAAATTGTTCTATGCAATATAAAATTTTCCTACATGAATTGGTTCATATTTAATACATTTTTTTATAATTAGAATTTTTAACTTCTCCATTGGCAATAAATTTTCATGGCATAATGACTTTTGAGAATTTTTTGTGACTTTTCTAAAAATAAAAAACAATATCCTTATCTTATAAATGTATCTCCCTATTGACTTTTCACAAAATATCTGTTTGGAAATTATAGGACATGATATTCCAACACAGTGTTATATTTTTCTAATAATGCCACACAAACTCCTGTTGTGCCATCTATGTTCTTGTGAGTTTAATCTTTGAGCATTATATATGTGTTTAAGCAATGGCGCCTCAAGGGCCATTATAGAGTAAATTTGGATATAGGTCTCTTCATGCTAGATTTTGAGATGGATAGAATTGGTATTGGGGGAAGTAAGACTAGCCTAGGGTAGAGTATAGAATGGAACAGAACCAAGTGAGCAGTAAATAGGAAAGAAGTTAATGTTTAGAGTTAGGACACATATCTCTATAGAAGAGAGGATGGATATGCTCAGTAAAATATATAAAGAGTTGAAGAAGTGTGAGTAGAGTGAACAGTACCTCCATAAGCAGAGGATAATGAAGGATCAAACCTAAGATCCCTGTAAAACAGAAATGGATTATAATAATAAATTTAAAAGTACTTAATATATATTAATCCCACTAATACTTTTTTGAGCACAGAATAGTTGTACACATAAAACCTAGCCTCAAACAATTCATTATGTACAGGGTCAAAAAAGGCATAGTTATCAATTGCTCTAAATACATGGCCTTGTGATCCAACAAATATGAGACATGGAAATGCATATGGGGGACAGGATACTTCTGAGTTTGGTGACCTATAAACTTATTATGATAATATATTGCCAAGTGAACCCAATGAAGTAAGTTACTGTTTCAGGAAGTCAGTGTGAATGGTGGTTACAGGTTTATATCAGAGTGGGTTTGAATCCCAGACACTCACTATCGGAGCCTTGACTATTTAACTCTCTATATCAGTTTTATTATCTACAGAAAAGAAATAGTAACAATATCTATCATGCAGACTTGTAAAGAGCAAATGTTCTAATATATATAAAGTACTTAGAATTAACTATATAAATATTACTATTTATCCAATTTGAGGAATGGGTTAAGAAATTAAGATTTGGACAATTGAGGTAATTTATCTAAGTTATATAGGCAGTAAATGGATTCAGGAGTCAGGCCCAGCTGTACTGCCTCCTAAATCTGATTCCTTAATTTACCAACATTGATGCCTCAAGTTTTATGCATAAAGTGAGCGAATCTAAAGGTAATTTGGATTTTGATCATGGATGACTAGAATCATTACTAAAATAGAGAAGTGACTATGAAAGGTTTTTTCATTGCTGTTGGTAGAGGGATGAAAGATTCTTTTTAAGAAATCTTGCATTTGAAATGGTGGTGAAACATTCAGGGAAAAGTATATAGTTGATTCTTAGAAATTCTGGACCTAAACTCTGGTGAGAGTTGCAGTGGTATTGAGATTAGGGTAATACCTAGGTAGAGTTTGCAGTTAATGTTCTGAGAGTAGATAAGACTGGAAGGGAATAATATTTATAAAGGACAAAAAAGTTAAAAAGAAGGCCAAGTAAAATGGTTTTTACTTTTGGAACCATTTGGAAGAGAAGTTTCAAAAACACCAGAATTGATCAAGATTTCAACCAGTGACAATTATAGACTATTAGCATGGAAGATGAAGTCAAAGAATTCAAGAAGGATAGGATGGAGCTTCTCTACTATGCACATGGGGGGAAAGTAATTTGTTCTGTTGATGCTGAAATTGTTAATGAGGGACAGACCTCTGGGGTTTGAAGAGAATAACTCAGTTTTTTGTTGTTTTTTTTTTTTGGTGGGATACTCATATCCAGAGTTCTCAAATAAGTAAAGTTTTCATTTTATTTTGGTCCATCCAATGCCTGCAATATATTTCTTTATGATTATCTTGAATCTAGAGTTCATCTAGCCACTTTGTAGTTATTTGGATTTGTGCTATGGGTTGGTTTCATCAAGTCTTCAGGAGAAGAAAGCCTTGTCCCAGGGTTACTTATTTTTTCTCTCTTTCTAATAACACTCTCTTGGATAGACTAGAAATCTGGAAGCAAAGGAATATGAACAAAAACTTGTAACCTTCACTTTTCTAATACTGTCCTCAGTTTACTATTTAAATTGGGTTTTTTGGGGGGAGGCGGTAGTGGTCCAGGAATCAAACCCAAGTCTCCTGCATGGAGGGTGAGCATTCTACCACTGAACCACCCATGCACCCTTTAGATTTAAATTGAGATTAAATAAAAGGTAAAATTAATTTACTCCGTTTTATTATTAGCATTTCAAGTGCCCAATAGCCATATGTGGCTCACATTGGATGGTGAAGAATTCTAGAATATTTCCGTCATCCAAGAATGTGCTATTGGACAGCATTACTCTATATCTTAACATTCCTGTGATTTTTAAACAATCTGGCAGTCATAAGTCCAGTTTTTCACGTTTATGGAGATTTTTTACCAAAAGAAAGAGTCTTACCTCCCCTCAACAATTACAACAGCAATAGCAAAATATTTACTTTACATCTTACTTTACTAATGGTTATAGTCATCCATGGTAAAAAATTATCTTTAATTCACCCATTTCATGTCTAAATTTTTAACTTAGAAAATGCTGTTTTAGTCTATAGTCATAATTACTTACCACTTACTTGTTGAGGCTATCAGTGTGATGTAGAAATTATATATAAAAGCTAATTAATATCTCCAAAACAAAATAGCTAAAGAAATATAAGAATTTATTCTTTATGATTCATTAACCAAACAATTCCAAATTTGGATTATATAATTACTGTTTTGATCATATTTGAACATGAAAGAAAAAATGTCTTGTGTAGATATTAACTGGAACTGCTATAAGATAAATATGCATTTTCCTTTTTAATAAGTATTGATGTGCATTGAGGAGGAATAAATTCAGCTTGTCAAAAAGAAATTTTTAATGATTTCAATTAATACTATGAAGAGTTATCTCATAACTACTATGAGACTTGCAGTTATTATTGTGATGAAGGCATGCCATCTGCAGAAAATTGGTGCCTATTTTTAAAAAATATGCAAAATACCTCCAAACATTATCCCTTGACATGCTGCTTGAAGAACTCCATACATGTGGATGGTAATTTGCTGTTAAACATGAAGGACAAAAAAATGTTTTGCATGCATTTTTAGAAATTTAAAGCAGCTTTCTTCACAATGGATATCATTTTTAATTTGCATAACATCATGCCAGAGGAAAGAGAACAGTTTCTATGGAGGTGTCATATGTTTTTTCTTAGCCCGGTGTTTACAAGTATGCTCTACCATAAATTCCTTATTATTTTCACAAACCCCAGACAATTTATCTTTCCCAGAAATGTTAAGTTTCAGTCTCATGTGGAAAGAGTTGGAAAATCAAGTTTTCTATTAATATTTATTCTGGCATCATATAGCAGATTCTATCTGGGGGGTAGTTTATAATAAATGAAATGAAATTATACCTCCTTGAAGTCTATGTTGTTAAAGATAATTCACATGCTGTTGATTTCTCTTTTAAAAGTTTGTTAGAGAAAATTATAAAGAATGTTTTACTATAATTCTGCTTTAAATGAAAATCTAAGGATGATTTATTTTGTAAGCCTTAGCTATGTAATGGCAAAAAGCCAAATATAGTTAAGTGGTAACAGTGTGAATTTTCTGTAATTGAAGGGAGTAAGTTTCAATTTTGGAGGGAAACATCCACATCTGGAGGTCAAAGGAAGCCAGAAAGTTGTTGAAGTTCTTTTCAAAGATATTATTATTATTATTATTATTATTATTATTATGCATAGGGAGGCACCAGAATGGATCCCGGGTCTCTGGCATGGCAGGCGAGAACTCTGCCGCTGAGCCACCATGGCCCTTCCCAAAGACACTGTTAATTTTTAATCATTCTGTAGCTGCTGTGCTAATTTCTCAGGTATTTCTCTAGAGTTTGGAAAAGACTCTTTCTTTTTGACATCTGCTAAAACAGAGCTGGAAGTCTCTTTATATCTCTTCAAAGTGTTCAAGTTACCATGTTGAGTCTGAGATGTCCAAGTAGAAATGTCCAAATGATGGGTGGATTTAAGAACCTGAAGCTCAGGACAGATTTGAGGTTTCCAGGACTAGAAATGGATTATCTGTTGTTTGAGTGGTTTAGACTTTTATATTTTAAGTTCTATTTTTAAAATGAACTCCTCTATTTGTGTGGGGTGGGGGTTGGGGGGGTGGCTCTTGGATCATTCAAGCTTAGTCTCCCTCTTGGTCCCTTGAGTCCATTTGTTTAGTTAGAAGTTTTCACAAGAAAGCAAAGTAGCTATACTGTCCAATTCAAATTTTCCTTCTGTCAAACCCCTTCCCTCAAGTATCAAATGATTGATTCAACAGTCTGCTAAGTTGGTTACCATGGGTGTTCTATAATTGTGGCTTTACAATAGCCAAATTCGGGTCCATGTGCTTGTTGAAAACTTAAATTTTAATTTAGAATCACGTGAGGTGCATTCAAAAGAACTATTAGATTTTCCTTGTAAGGGAAAACACCTCTGAAAAGTTTAAGCATTCTTCTTAAAGTTGCTCTAATAATCTGTTTTGAATTTATTCTAGGGCTGATAGATAATTAAATTTTGGATGGTTATGGTAGTAGTATCATGACAGTCTAATTTTAGATCATTGGAGGGTAGAATTATACATACAATCCTCAAGAGTTGTACAAAGGTCTACTTAGAAAAGGCTCCTGCTCCTACCTGCATTCCACCTCACACGGGTTATACAAACTGGTAGCTCAGCCGCAGCCCAGGAGCCCTCCCTGCTCTTTGTTTTGCTTCTCATGTTTGTCTTTAACCCAACTTGAATTATTTCATATAGACCATTACATAGAAATCTATTTTTTTTTCTTTTTCGCATGGCTGAGTCAATGTTTAAGAAGCATTAGTTAGTCTACTTTGCTTCAAGAACATGTAAGTTTAGAGAACAATTATGCATAAAGTACAGGATTCCTATATGCCACTCCTATATTAACACCTTACACTGGTATGGTTGAGCCACTATTTTGTTTCATATGATCCTAATCATATGTTAAGTTTCCCACACAAATTTGTGTTTTTTTCCTGGGATCTCTATTCTGTTGTATTGGTTTGTTTGTCCAACTGTAGACCAAAACCACACCATATAAGTAGTAATAATTCTAGATATCTGATACTGCAATTCTTTCTACCCTGGTTTTTTTGTTGTTGTTGTCTTCAAAAATTACAGTTACTCTTTTACTCTTTGACCTTTGTTCTTTTCTATAAATTTAGACTTAACTTTTCATGTTAAAAAATATCTATTGGAATTTTGACTGTAACAAGAACCAACTTAAAAATATTTTTGGAAATAGTACAATCTTTTATATTTAAAAAGTATTTCAGGATGGTACAAGGAGAGCTCAGTGGTAGAATTCACGCCTGCCTTGTGGGAAGACCCTGGGTTCAATTCCCGGAGCCTGCATGTGCCAAAAAAAAAAAAAAAGGGTATTCCAGACCCTTCCATTAATAAAGTAATCTAGCCTATTTGCTATCTTGAAGAGACCTCACTGAAAGGCCGCATGTCTCAAGCAAGAAAATTAATATATTTATAATATATAGAATTGTTACTTCAAATTAATAACAGCAGAAAAATCCTTTGGAGGAAGAATTAAGGTAATCATTGCCCACAAGAACCTGCAAAAGCATCCTATGAGAAATAACAACAGCATACGTAACAACTGCACTAATCAACATCCTCTCTGTGCTCAAATTCTCCGTTTTCCTCCTCTAACCATGAGCCAGCACAAGGGGTGGAAAGTGTAAGTTGTAGAAATGTTAAAGAAGTGACAGTGTATACCCTTCCTCTTTTACCATCACTGCAATTTTCTGAGTGATCAAGCCAGCTGTAAGAGACAAAGCATTAAACTGGTCTGTAAATATTAATAGCTAAAAATGTCTACAAAAGCTGTGGATCTTTCCAAGATTTTTTTCCAGGAACAAAACATGTAGACTCAGAGCAGCATGACTGAAGGATAGTGGTGAGAAAAATAAAGCTGATTCCTACCAATTCCAGCTTTTTAAATAAAACCTGTTCACCAACTTTTCATGATAAACCCTATTTGTACATTTTCCTTGCTCTTATACATAATAATGCAATGTGGGAAATTTAAAAGACATGGATACCAATTTTGAAATATTCATATGTGTACAGACTTTTTGATTGAAACAAAATGTTTAATGATATCAAACCTTCCAGTCTTTAAATTGCAATCCAATTCACATGAATACAAATGAACTTAAAAATAATATTGCACATGTATAGAGATTAAAATAAGGGAAATATAAATCAGCAACTATATTAGATTTTGTTTTATTTTAAGGCAAGATAAAAGAATTACTCTGCTCCTGCTCTTTAACTCACTATAAGAAACAGATAATTTTTATTCAAATTAATATCAAATTTTATTTTGCGTTATTAGGTATTCTTATAAAATTGGCCTCCACAACTTATAATGTGGAAAGGAGTTATTTTTGGGAAAAGTTACTGGTAATAAGGAATGGGTTAAGTAAGCTATTTTAGGATAACTAAGGGCTTAAATGGAGATTGAATTTATTACTGTAAATTAAAAAAACATATATTTAATTTTATAACTTTGCTATTATTATTTTGTTCCTTATTAATATATCCTAATATATTCCTTTCTGTTTTTCACATTCTTCAGTTGTATGATGTCTTCTTCGGATTTTTACTCTCTCTATGATGTAGATTAATTGAACATTATTAGTGGTAGCAATCTGATTAGAATGTTTTTATGGACCCCATAAGACAGTTTGTTGCTGTAGTTAATGATTCAGCGTATGATTTAGAACAAAAAAATTTCCCT
Organism: Tamandua tetradactyla; assembly: GCF_023851605.1. Classification (NCBI taxonomy): domain Eukaryota; kingdom Metazoa; phylum Chordata; class Mammalia; order Pilosa; family Myrmecophagidae; genus Tamandua; species Tamandua tetradactyla. The sequence continues at coordinate 73,932,091 of NC_135336.1, forward strand.
TCGGGACCAAATCTCCTTTGAATCATATTTGACCATAGAGAATTTAGTATTTTTTAGTATTTACAATTATTAATCATTAATATATTTTTTAAAGTTGGAAACTAAGTAATATTTAGTAACATTAAGAATTTAATTGCTTATTGTAAGATTAATCAGCATAGTCTCAATTGTTAAGTCTCTGCACGCATAAAAAAATAGATGTATGAACAAGTAAGTATATATCAATCAGCTATAAGAGTCAGCCTTGAGAATAATGTTTAAATACATGAATGGATATTTATAATATATAGAATTGTTACTTCAAATTAATAATGAACTGGGTAAAGATGTGTAATTTAGCTTTTGTAGTGAATGTTGACGTTTAGTTTCATTTCCATGAAATGTTATGGGGAAATTCTGCGATTTTAAGTAATATTCAAGAGAGATAAAAGGAAGGGTTCAAAGGCAAATTTGAATAAGTATTTCATATTTACCATTTTTTTGTGGGCTTCATACTAAGCTGCATAAAGATTTATCATCCAGAATACTTAGTACTAAAACTTGCTTTATTAATGTCAGTAGGCTGACATTAACAGGGGAAAAATAAATATAAATCATTTCCCCAAGACACTGAAATTTGCTAAATGAAGGAAGAAATATAAGATAATTTTGAAAATTTAAAGTGATATTGAAATGTGAGGAATTAAATTTTGTCTTAGTATCATCTTCGTCAGTGTTATTAAAGAAAGGCAGATTTTATTCCCCAGGATTATATACTTTAGTTAAATTAAAAACTGTTTCCTTACATATGAATCAACTCTTGTCTACTTTTCTGAGATATTATTAACTGAAATATGAAGATTAAATTTTTGTAATAACTTAATTTCAAGATTCATAGATGGTAAAGGCTTAATGTGGCCTATAATTTTATAATACGGACAGACATTTCTCTAGTGCTCTGCAGTTTTCAAAATCCTTTCATAAGCATTATCTCTTTAGATTTCTACAACAATCTTTAAAGTAGGAAATAGTATGCCTCTTTTAGAGATGAGAAAAATGAAGTTTCAGAGAGATTAAGTCACTTGGTTATTAGACGGCAATCAGAACTCAGTTCATGTCAAGAAAGGGGGAGTATACAGTCCAAATTAAGAGTTTAGGCCTTGGAGTCAGAAGGCTGGGGTCAAGTTTGGAATTCACTCCTTGCTATCTGTATACCATAGCTTTATTATATAATCTTTTGGGATCTCAGTTTCCTTAACCTGTTAAATGAGGATAACAGTGGTATCTTTCTTATAGGTTTGTTATGATGATTAAATGAGGTGGCACCTGAAATGCACTGGTACATTTTTAGTAGATCCCTAATAACTATCTGTTGACTATAATGTGCAAAAAGGATCTGTTGTTTGTTGTTGATTAGTACCAACTCAATCTTCAATTTTCAAACTGCGTTTTTTTGATGTACAGGATTATTCTCTGAACTTGAGTGAGAGAGCCCACTGGGTTGGAATGGTTGCTATGGTATCCCATAGATTCAAAGGAAGACCTGATTCTCAGGATTAGATGGAACTGAAGGCTTAGGTGTATATCTCTATTTCCATCCATTTCTCATTTTTTCTGACTCTACTTTGCCTCATGGGTTATACTCTTTCTGTCCTACAGTACTTCTGCTTTGTCTAGGATGTTCATTTATCAGTCCCAGGGGTAACTCTACTGGGACTACTTGAAATTTGTGCCCAGCCTTTTTTTTTTCTGTCCACTAGTCTTGCTGGGGGAAATGGATATTGAGCCATCCAAGTAATAGATATGCTCACTTCTGTGTCCAGGCAATGGGCTTGGAAGCATAAGAAGCTCCAATTAACATTGTTATTCTAGTAACATGTATACAACCTAAAATTTTCCCTTTTAAACAAATTCAATTATATAATTCACTACTGTCAATTACAACCACAGTGTAGTTGCTACCGCCGCCACCATCCATTACAAAAACTTTCCATCAACCCAAATAGTAGCTCTGTACATTGTAAGCCTTGACACCTTTTTCCCTATCCCTACCCCATCTCCTGATAACCTGCATTCTCAATTCTGAATCTATGAGACTGCTTACTCTAATTATTTTTAATCAGTGAGATTATCAATATCTGTCCTTTTATGTGTGGGGAAATGAGTGCAGGTGACCACTGTGGAAGCAATTTACTGGTATTTACTGTACTTTACCAGCCTCTTCCTTGTGCTCTTCCCTGGATGCTATACACTGTTCTAATGGAATCCAAGGTTTGAAATACTTGTTTCAGACATTTCCTGTCTGCTTAATAGTTGTTTTGGTTTATTTCATCTTAAATTAAACAGGATGATAGCTAATAGCAGAATTGTAAAAGAAATACTTACATCAATTATAATAACTGTGCCCTACCAAGGCAATTTGTTCATAATAGGGTATGAGAAAACTGTATTTATGCATGATTGTTCTACAAACTAAAAACTTCTTTAATAAAAAAATCAGTATTAATTCATACAAAAAGTTGGTTAAAATTGTCATCACCACCTGCCATCAGTTCTCAGCAATGTCAATAATAAAGTATTCATCATTGCCAGGTTAGACCATTCTCATCACTTCTCCCTCAGTATGGTTAGAAGGTATCAGTATCTCTCTCTCTTTTATTTGACATGGGCAGGCTCTGGGAATCATACCTGAGTCTCTGGCATGGCAGATGAGAATTCTCCCACTGAACCACCATTGCACCACCCATTAGAATATCTTAAAAGATTTATCAATGTATGTGAATAGGTATGTTTGGAAGGCCATCTGAGATTGGATGATAAACCATCTGTATTAGAGTTCTGTAGAGAAACAGTACCAAGAGGAGATACCTGTAAATATGAGGTTTACAAAGGTGTCTCATGCAACTGTGGGAATGTGAGTGTCCAAAATCTATAGGCAGGCTATGAAGCTGGCAGCTCCAATGAAGGTGCTCATTGAATTCCACAGGTGAAGCTCGCTGGCTGAAGAAGCAGTGGAAATTCTGTCCTTTCTTAAAGGGCTTCAACTGACTGGATCAAATCCAACTGATTGGATCATCTCATTTGTGAGAGGCATGCCCTTATTGATTGTAGATGTAATCAGCTGCAGCTGTAATCAACTTACCGATGATTTAATTAACCAGCCTTTGGTTTATCCTTGCATTAACAAAATATCCTTGCATTAACAGTAGGCCAGTGCTTGCTTGATCAGACAACTGGGTATCGTCACCTGGCCAAGTTGACACCAAAGCCTGACCATCACACCACCTCAGAAAAAGAAATTTACATGAAATACTAAATGTGCTATATAAGATTTTCTATAAGGTCCCTTTTCATTGCAGTGGATTATTATGCCATCGTCCCAATGTGCAGGCTAGCATTAGGCAGTGGTATAAGGCATTCCTGGCATTTAAATACAAGGGGGGATATTTGCCTTCCCAATTTTATGAATATAGGATGCTGAATATCTGATTTCATAAATAGATTAATGTGGATACGCAGCTACCTAATCAATGACATGTTTACCAGAAACATATGTATAACTAAAATGAAAGCAGAAGCTTAGCTCTGACAATTGTAGAAAATGAATTATCAAACCTACTGCACCAATTTGTTGTTCACATGTTGCCACAATGCATCACACATCACCTATGACTGAACATTCATATTGTTAAAATATTTTATAGTCATTTAAAGGTATAATTTCCAAAGCATACCATTTGGATCAAATATTTGGCAAGCCCTTCAGGCACCTTTCCTGTAGTGCCAGGAAAATACTCTTCAAACCACTAATTCTATCAGATTTCAGAAGAGGTTGAACTAAAGAACTGCAGAATTTAAGAGTTGACTTGGAGTAAATAAAACTTCACTTCTATAAGGAACAATATATTTAACAATATAGCTAACATAAATGGATATGTACTCCTTCACTGTGCAACTGGTTTTATGCCTAAACACTATGTTTTAATACCTCCTTGTCTTAGTTTATCAAGCTGCTATGATAAATACCACACAATAGATTGACTTTAACAATGGGAATTTATTGGCTCACACTTTTACATCCAGGAATAAAAAAATCAGGATATCAGCAAGACTTTCTTTTGTCCTAAAGACTGTGTGCTAGCTGTTAGCAGTCCTCGGGGTTCCTTGGTTTATAGCTCTACCTCATGTCATGTGATGATGTTCTCTCCTTTTTTGCTTCTGTGACTTCCAGTTCTCTTTGCAGGTAATTACTTCCAGTAATCCAGACTAAGACTCACCACTCACCTTCAATCATTTGAGCTGCACCTTAAATAAAAATATCACCTTCAAGATGCCCTATTTACACTGGGTTCATACCCAGAGGGACATGGATTAAAATTAAGGACATATGTTGTTATGTAATTCATAATTCAACCCACCAAACTTTTCATTTCATTATATGTTGAAGTTATCGTCTATGTTCAAACTTGAAGTCACCACCTGTCCCCAAATCTTGCTTCTCCTATTATATCTAATTCACTAATAACTCAAACTAGAAGCCTGGACGATATCCTTTATCTCAATTCCTTAATCTATATCTTATCAGTTAATTGAAACTAACTCCTAAATAGCTTTTAATTCTATCAACTTATTTCCAACATTACTTTCACATCCCTAAATTAGTCCACCATCTTCCACTGAATTACTGAAACACTATCTTTATTTATGTTCTTATTTTCAGCCTTGCCCCTTCTGTTCTGTTCTCTGTTCCCACAAAGTGATCTTTCTGAAATGGGAAACTCATTATGCTTAACACTGTTCAGTGGTTCCATTGTACTTAGGATGAAACTTCATTTCTTGACTTGGCCTTCTAGGCATATTATGTTCATTCTTGCCTATTTCCCCAGTAGCATTATGCTCTGAGCCTGAATCCCTTCAAGATGTAATCAAAATAGGAGTAAAATATTGGCTAGGATATTTAATTCTTCTAATCTTCATTCCATAGCAGCTTCTGACTAAATAACACCCTCAACATGATGTGGGCTCCTTAATATATCAACATAAAATGAATCTATATGGGGTAATGAAACACCTTAATATAAAAAAAGTCTCTCACTTTGCTAAAATTTATTGGTTGATGGCATTATGTTATCTATTATCAAGCAGGAACTCTATTTCCTCCACCGAAAGATTACAGATGAATTTAAAATATAGTTATAAATCAATAAGTAATTGGAGCTTGGTTAAGATTACTTCTTTTTTGTTGTCCCTTTTCATTTGTTAATGTTGAACAGTCCTGGTGTTTGCTTCTGTTTATTTTCATATCTATTATTCATTTCTGCTCTCTGATATAGGGCTCTTCAATAAAAAAGTTTCCCAATAGTAATTATCTTACTGTGCTCATGCTTTTTTGTGTTTCCTTGTCATATATACGTGTATATCATATATGCATACGTATATAGCCATCAAGTGCAGTTTCTAGAGACACACGGCCAAGGTGATGTTGCAATTATTTAGAATAGTATAGTTGTTTCCTGAAGTAGGAAAACTAGTATTATGGCCTACATGTAGTGAACATAGACCATGATTCTATTTTCTTGTAAAGTTTCAGGGTAATGATCTTTCATATTGATTACCAGTAATCATCCATGTTTTCCTTCATTCCACCTTGTCCTTGTACATATAGAAAATATGTATTTCCTCTGACCTTTTGATTGTTGATTCCTTGGAAAATGAAGTCAAATAAGTAATTGCATCTGCATGTGCATGGATAAAATATAGTTTATGTCTGCTCATCTTCACAGCTGTGCTCTGTATTGGATGATGTTGTACAGAAGCCTTATAGCTGCAAGATTTTCTTTGTTTACTTAGATCACCAAGTACAGATCATTCTTAATTCTTTTAGTGCTATTGCTTAGGCAGATTATCACTCCTGTCTAATGACACATATTTTAAAGTTGAGGGTGTCTGAGAAATAGATTGTTAAAATGACTCAAGTCCAAAAAAAATTAAAATTAAAAAAAAATGACTCAAGTCCAGTATAACAGAAGGGATTATATTATTTCTGATCTCATGCAACAGATTTCTCTTGAAATGAAATGAGGTCTGTTGGTAACCAGTCAGCTCTGTTTCAAAACTTATAAAATGTTTTGAAGGATGGAAAATCAGAAAAAAATTTGCAATGACTTACATAATGTTATCAGTGGACCTTTCCTTTCTTCAGTATATGTTTCAATAACTAATGATTATTTCTTCCTTGTATGTATCTAGCAATTGCAACACAAATGCAAGATGATGGAATTATTGAAAGTAGAATATATTTATTTTAAACAATTTTAAAACATAGAAAATTAAAATTGCCCATAATTCTGTCACCTAGAAATAACCAATATTGATTTTGGATTTCATTCATTCAATGTATTTCATAATTAAATATATATTCCTAGTGGAAAAATAAGGACATATATTATCCTTTGGCAGTTAACACAATTGTGTGAATATTCTTGAGCATTGTCCAAAACTCTATTTTAATGACCATACAATTGAATATTTAATGATTCATCACTATTTAATTTTATCATTTCCCAATTGTTAAGCATAAGTGTGTTTCCTGTTTTCACCATTTCAAAGAACCCTTCAGTGAACATATGTGTATGTAATATCTAAATTTCTACTTATTTAACACTGATTAATAATACCTAGAAAAGAAATTACTGTGTCAGAGGCAAATCTACCAATATCTTATCTTCTGGAAAAACAACTACATGTGATCAGGAATGCACAAATTGCCACTACTATTAAGTAATGCAATATGTTTACCTTTTTTTTTCCATTTATATTTGTTTATGTCATATAAAGTACACCTTAATTAATGGGTAGGTACTATAAAGGTATAATATTCTTTTGTTAATATAAAGAGATCCTAAGGTTAAGATAATTGACTAGAAGTACTTCTTCATTAGAAATAGTATGATTTTTTTCCAGATAGATTTGTAAACTAATTGGCTCGATTGTTCGTAACTGCTTCCAAAGTTTACATAAGAGATTGGTTTCATTTAGTTTACTATAGAGTTTTCCTGAGTAGCTCCATGACTTTTTAAAAAAATTTAAGTATTACATCTTTACTAAATAGAACATCTACGAAAACAAGTTCGATATGTGTTGATGTATGAGATATATTAACGTGTGAATGGTATCACATTTATTTTTAAGGATCAGATAAATTTTAATGACATCACTTAATAAGAGGAGAGAACTTCTTGATTTAGTACATAAAAATTTGTATTATTGGGTATCCACGTTTGGAAACAAGGCAAAGATGCAGAAATTCAGCTCCCTGAATTGGTCTGAATAGAGTAGCATCAACTCCATTTAGGAGTTGATTTGACAACAGGCCAGGACTCCTAACTGTTGATCAAGAATGGAAGACCTCATCAATTTTTTTTTTTAGGGAAGTCATGCTTATTTTCAGAGGCAATTAGCATGAAATGGTATACATTTTATAAATATACTTGGTCCCCACAATTGGGAGGCTTATCCTGGCATGTTTGAGAAAATATGAAAGTAGTCATGACTAGAGCAGAGGAAGCAAAAGGCATAATAATAGGGAAGAAGGTCAGAGTGGTAATAGGGTGATATCTTGTAAGACCTTATCAGCTGTTTTATGAACTTGACTTTTACTCTGAATGAGCTAGTACTCCAACAGAAGTTTGAGCAGAGAATTGACATCAAATGTTTTACATTTTAATGACATTATTTCTGGTGTTCAATTGAGAATGAGTAGGGAAGCAAGCAAGGGGCAAATAGGAAGATGAGTCGGTAAATTATTTAAACAATCAACAGGGTAGATGATGGCATATAATCCAGGTTGTTATCTGGAGATAGAGCCAAAATGTTGTTAATGCATTGGGTAATGAGGGGTGAAGGAAAGGGTGAGGTTCAAGATGACTGCCAAGTTTCGGCCTGAGTAACTGGGCTTATGGGGTTGGAATCTTCTAAGTTAGGAATGATGATCGTGGAGTAGGTTTCAGAGAAAAGATCAAGTTTGATATTTGATTATGTTAGGACAAGTAGTGATATTTAGTCGGCACTTTATTTACAGTTTGAAATTTAGAGAGGTCCATGCTGAAGGTATATATTTGGATTCTATCAGAATGTAATGAGTATTTAAAGTCATCGACTGATCACCATCATTAGGCTCAGGAAGTAGTAAATAAATAGATTCATGAAAAAATAATGTGTCATATATAATAATATTTTATCAAATAAATATGGAGAAGACAGGCTTTGGAAAAGGTGTTTATACCATTTTAGAGTCCTTGTAATCACTAACTAACCCCATAAGCTGGCATGAGTTTATAATGAATATCAATATGAAATAGCCATCATAAACAATGATAGATTCAGAATGATATTAAAGTCATTTATTCCTGTACACTCTGTCTTCATTTTGAGGTGGATATACCAGATACAGTCTAAAGATACAATTTCCAACCTTATATTTATTTATTTTTGCGACATTTTTCAGTCCATTAAGACTTCCCCATCCAGAGTGGAAGAGTGTGTACGAGCATTTTCCCAATCCAGCCTCCGAACCTTCGTCCCCACCGCCACCCTAACCCTCATCTCTGTCACATCCCTCTCCATCATTGAAAATGTCACTGGTGAAGTGACTGGGTATTCCACTACTACAGTAATCAAAGAAAAAAGTGCAAGATATATCCTTTTTTAAAAAAGAGTCCTTAGCTTTATGATGTTTTGGCTCTTAAATTATATTCATATTTTTATTTTTGTGGTTGAGGACCACTAAATGAATTTTTCCTCCTCTTCGTTATTAGTTACTAGCTATTGAATATAGAAACCCACTACAGACAAACCTGGCTAGGATTATTTAGGTATAACCTTATTTGTAGGTATAACCTTATTTCTAAAGTACTTTCAAATGTATTTTCTCATTGGATTTTTATAAAGTTTATCTGATGGAGACAGGGCGTACACATTTCTCATTTATACATTGTAAAAACTTGATGCTCCATGTGTTGTTGCCTTAGTTAAGGCACAGAACTGTATAATGAAATGAGAAGCCTGGTCTTCTGTATCCACTAAATATATATGTAGGTATGTTGTGTGGCGGGTATATACACACATGCACATTTGTGAATATGTATATAGCTATATATATATTTAAGAATATGTGTATGTGTGTATGAATGTTTCTCCTTGTGAGAAGAAGATGGTAACATACATAGTAAAATCTGTCAAAGGCAAAACTTATATACCTTATCTGTCTATTTAAGAACAAATAAAATGTGTGCAATTGTCTGCAATGAAAGAAATTGTCAACATATTTTAATTGCCATTAAAAAATTTGAAGGTTCATTGAATGATAAATTTTGTTCTTTTAAGTTTTAAGTGACTTAGTTATTATTTTATTATATGTTACTCATAAACATATCAATATACATAACTATTAAATCATTAATTCAAAATAAGTATTCAGAAGATGCAAATAAATAACATAATCATTTGTGACAGTTTATATTGAAATATTTATTTAAAGACCATGATTTCCAGATCTGTGTTTAAAATGTAATAGATGCAGCAGTGCGATTGTGGCTTAGTGGCAGACTTCTCACCTGCCATTCTGGAGACGCAGGTTTGATTCCCAGTGCCTGTCCACGCGAAAAAAAAAAAAAAAGTAATATATGGCATCGTTGTAATTGTAAGGAAATCCAGTCCTTTTGAAAGTATTCAAAACTATATATTTTATTTAACTCTGTGGTGTAACTCTCTCCTTTTTGAACATTTCCACTCGGTGTGAGAGTTAATTATGTGTATTGCACAATTGACTGGCCTTTGAGAGTTCCTTTGGTTTTGAAATGGGAAGTAATAGTACTTTATTTTAAAAGTTCTTTTATGCTATGAATGAATCTAATGTCTTTGAATAACAGCAGTGCCTGTACAGTTTAAAAGAGAAAAGAAGACCAAGATTAGCTACACAAATTTAATCTAATGCTAATGAGACTTCTTATTTAGTTTTGTGTAAATAGAACTACATATGTAATTAGTGCTGAGCAGCATATGGAATCCATCAAGAATGTGTATTTGTGTGTGCATTTCAAGGACATCAAAGGAAGTTTGCTTACAAATATATATTTTAATGCAACTTGCTGCCACAGACTGCAGTGTCTTAAAATACTTCACAGATGTCTATTACTTGTTATGTTTTAATAATATTTCCCCCCCAAATATTGAGTTTGATGTTCTGAACGATGCTTGACTGTCAATTGGCCTAAACCTTTATTAAGTAGTTTTTAATGTTTAGTACATTTTTATTTATAATATCTCTAAGGTAGCTTATGCTCTCTCTGTGGCTGCCACTTCATATGCATTCAGTAGATGTTTTCATACATGTGGAAGGAAGGAATTCATGTAAAGTTTGAAAATCCTCCTGTGCAAATATCTTTATCTTATGGATTCTTGATAACACTGGAATTTAAATACACATTGGACTTATTGAAGTTTTGACATTATGTTTTTAGCTCCCCATGCACCAGACCCCTTCACTCCCATTTTATTGGGATTTTACTTTGCTTTGTTGATCGATTTGTGAAACATGAATAAAACATGAAATCTTTAGACCATGCGATTAATATACAATGAAATATCAGTTGAAGCCTTCATTGATTGTGGAGGAATGTGATGGGCATTGGTTGATTTGGTGGAGGACTTGAGGTATCTTTCATTTGAAAAATAAAGAGGTTTCAGATAAATACTATACAGATCACACCATGATAATTTTGTAAAACAAAGAGATATTGTCTGAAGAAAATCGATGTTTCCTCATTTATCAGTTTATCATGTCAAAGTAATCCCCACCAAAGGAGTTATGTCCCAGTCATTTAAATGACTAAATTATTCAGACCTACACAATAACAAGTCATGCTTTTTTGTAGTAGACTTGGAATTTTTCTCCTTTCCTTCATAACTTCCCCTTATTTGCAATAGCTGTGGGTATTACCTTGGAGCCCCTTATGATTCATTCTCCTTCCTACCACTCTCCGATTTCCAGTGAGAGTTTTCCACTGTTCTCCTCGTCCCAGCAGCAGTGTCCTGTGAGTATTCTTCAGAGCAGTATCATTAAGCTCAGGCTGTCCACAGCTGCAGTTTTTCCCTTTTATGTAAGGGAGAGATACTGTATTTTTGTCCAAAATGTGCTAGCGCTTGCTAATACAAACATTATCTATCAGCAACTATGCACATCTTGTAACACTCAGATTTTTGCGAGAGCAAATATGATCTGCTTTTTAAGTGTTTAGAACAGAGCTTAGTTCTTGGTAAACCCTTCCAAAAATGTTATGTATTGTTATTTTATTTTTCCCTTTGTTATTTTATTTCTTATGTCCTCATTATTGTTAAGAGAATACATCAGCTAATCTGGAATTTGCATCATGAATGGAAAACTAGCCTACTTCCTTTTTTAAAAAAAAATTGTGACCAGGTAGGTTTAAGAGTCCCTTGGTCGCTTTGTGTTTGTTGTGTGCTTTCAACAAATTTTCACATCTAATATATAATTAGGTTTGTCCATAACTAATATATATAATTAACAAGCATTATTCATTTTCTGGCAAATTCAGAGTCTGCCCTTCTTGAAAACATAAAGAAAAGCTTCTTTTACCATTATAATCTTTGTCATTTTAAAATGAACTCTTAAATACAACTTTCCTTTGAAAATGAATAAATTTGCATTAAGAGTAATTTAAAAAAGGGCTATAACCTTAAAATTTTCCTTCATACATGACAAAATAGAAGATTAAATATTCTAAAACAGAAAAATCCAAGAAGTCATCACTATTTTTTGCAGAGTGTGGTACAATTGTATAGCTTGATTGATTACAGCACATCAAATTAGGTTGCCCCATCTGTGCAAACCTTGCTCACTTTCCTAGCCACCAGACACAGGGACACTTTTAAGGAGAGAAGAAAATGTCCTTTGAGTCCCTAGACTTGGGTATATATGTGTGAATTAGCCTTGGGTATATGTATAGATGATGACTGGTAGAAAGTTGGATGGTTAGAAGGGCACATTCGCAGTTAAATGTATGCTTTTCTTTTTCATCTAGTTGACATTAATAATTTATATGTTTGTACATATACATCAAAATATGTGTATGGGGTGGGTCACAGTGGCTCAGCAGGTAGAGTTTTCGCCTGCCATGCTAGAGACTCGGTTCGTTTCTCAGTGCCTGCCCATAAAAAAAAAAAAAAAAAAAAAAAAAAAAAAAAAATTATATGCGCATGATGTCTTTCAAGGAATATTGAAAGAACACCTTGATTGTTTTAAAATGTCAGAGATTTCCTTGAGTAAGGGAAAGGTTCTGGATCATCATTCTCTTTTTCCCTATTTAAATTTAGCTTGTTGAAAGAATAATATCCTGCCTTTCTGTAATCTCAGGTAATGTAAACAGAGACTCAAGTTCTGACTGGAGATGAGGATTTATGATTTTTTTTTATTTGTGTAATGTTGGATTCGTAATGTTGAGGAAAGCAGTATTATCATTTAAATTGTGTTTTGTTTTGTTTTGGGGGAAGGAAGCTGGAAATAAATATAAGGTGTTCTTTTCTCCTGTTTTCTTAAACCACTATATGGCAGCACATCTTTATGGAAAAAATTAGATGTAGGAAATTAATAACCCAATAAACACTATCAGCTAAACATGGTAAAAAGAATGATCAAATCTACATTGAATCTAAGTCTCAGGCACTTAAACTTTTGGCAGGAACTGTCAAGTGATTGAAATAAATGAAGAAAACGAAAACAGAGCCAGTTGGAACATTGGAGAAACCCAGAATTCAATCATTTAATGATGTGTTTAATATTACAGGACATGTTATTGTGTTATATTTTAGTCAAAGTGCTAAATGTAGTTGATCATTTCCAATGATCCTCTCTACCAACATGTAATGAAATTTTCATGTTTGAAAGATTCATTTTACCATAAGTAACATATTTGTATATTCGTAAAATTTGAATCCATTAATTAAGATGGTTGGTTTTGAACTTTTCCCCCTAGTTTGCTATACTTTCTTGTCTAAACTAAAATAAAGATCCAAACTCCAAAATAGTATATTTAAAATAGTGTATTTCAAATCCAAATGTATGTTTATTGGATCAAATCTGGTATAATTTTTCAAATGAAATTATGCATTTGTGAAATACCCAAGTTTAAAAGGTATTCCACATTTTCTATATCTTGTAATGTTTTTAAAAATATAAATTTCAAAGACAGCTAAATATGTTTTCAAACCATTTTAAATGGCTATTTAAAATATAAATGCAAAATATTTGATATGTAAGTAATGGCCATGCCATCTCAAAATTATTTTAGGAGTTTTATTTCACATTAGCTCTATAACAAGTACAAGACTGAGTGATGTATTGTTATAACAGTTAAAGTTATTATAGAATTTTATAGATGAGTGCAGTTATAATTTAAGACTTTCAATCCATACATTATCATATATATAGCTATCCATTTAATAGAGACTAAAAGTTCAAATGTTGAGATACATAGCTAAAGATGTTCACATCCCAAAAATAAAAATTAAATTTATCAGCTTTCTCTTCTTAAATGAAAGTTTCATATATTAAAAAAAAATGCTTTTGGTGTCTTAGAATTTTCTTTTGTCCCTATAATCAAAGGAATTGCATTGAGTAAAATGAGTGGTTATATGATGAGAATTTCAGAAAAATAAAGGTCCTATTTTATTCCATAAGTGAACTGGAATACAGAAATATACAAACATGACAACACAATTTTGCCTCAGACTTAGTCATTCCACGTACTAAAGTTTCTAAAAGAAGTTGCCAAATCCTCATCTATTTACAAGCAAGTAGGAGGACTGATTCTGGGAGAGGTCACACTCTTTATTGATTTGCTTTGTAGGGGTTAAAGGGAAATTTTGTCATTGATAATAAAGTTAATGATTGCAGTACTGTATGTTAAATGTAACAATTTAAAAAATTGAAATTTTTCTAATTCAATTTGTCGTATCAGCCATTGCTGTGCCTTTAACCAAAAAAAAATAAAATCCCATCCAGATTGATTAAATTTAATGCACTTTTGATCATGATCATTCTAGCAACTTGTTTTTGATGAAAAAAATGTAAGAAAATGTTCAAATTAATTCATATTACATCTTGAATTGTAAATAGGAATGATTTAATACTGTTCAAAAAGAAAAGAGCTAATTCATTGACTACTCTTAAAGCGGATGAAAGATAGGTTAATGGATAGGCAGGTAAGAGATATTTATTCTTCAGAGAAATCTTGCATTGAAACATTAACTTAGGCATATGGATACTTGATTTTTAGTCCCAGCTCTACCACTGGTCCTCTGTGCAACCTGGATCAAATCAATTCACAACTGTGAATGCCCTCAGTTACCAATGATGGTGTTGAACGGAACTCTGTAGTCATTCAGCCCCATTTCAGCTCTTTTATAATTATTTTTGAAAGTGGTGATCTTGTTTAAAAATTATTGGCATACAAAACAAGAAATTTTGAATATCTTCTCTACTTCTCAATGTAGTTCAAGGTACGCATTGAAGGTACATATAAAATGTAATTCAAAGTGTGTTTTAAATCTTGAGACTCAAAACTCATATACCCCACACGTGTGTTTCTTAAAGCCTGGTGACTTGTAGATAATCAAATTTAGAACTGGAGTAATGTTTTGCATCAATTGGTAGCTGCCGAAATGTTCCCTGTGGTCTCTAGATGGAAGAAACAAAGAACTGGCTCTAATAGCCTTCCAAGAGACATATCAAGAAGGCTCATCAACAAGACTGATGGTTGCCTTTTAAATTTCTTTTGGGATGAACAAAACTCTTGGGCCTGACTGGCAGCTTCTTCTTTACCTACCTCCACTTTAAGACCTTCCAAGATACAATTCCCCAAAACCCTGCAGGTACATCTCATGGAAAGAGAAATTTACAGACTGCAATAGAAGCATTTGCAAGCTTCATGCAAAAAAATGCTAGAGTTGTAAAACCATTAACTTGTCATAGTTAGAGCATTATGGATTCAGTGAAACTCTCATTCACCAAACTGAAAAGCCATAAAAAAAGGTTTTACATACTTGTAGATGATATCTTTTTTTATTTAAGTCATATAAATTCAAATCTTTCAAGCAGAAAATTCAGTCAAGTGAGATCCATTGGTAGTAAGAGTTCAAAGTCAGTGAGCAAATGGAAAACATTGCAGCATCTCTCTCATTTCCCAAGCGGACATTAGACCACTCAAAATGTGTCACATAATTTACAGTCCCTCGATAGTAATTGAATATACACACTGAGAGTGCACTGGCAGAACACTTAAGGAAGATTGAGTGCCAAAGGACCTACTTACGTTATTTTTGGCTCTACACTGGTTTTTGCTTTTATCTTTTTCTTTTTTTTTCTGGAGATTAATTTCAATCTGGCTGTTCTATCCTATCCAAACAAAAGCTTTGGGAAAAGAGGTTAACAGCAACATCAAAGAAAGTACGAATTTTAGCTTTCAGAGACACCAGGTATTGTAATATAATGAGCAGACTGAAAGGACAAAATAAATCTGCAATTTGCCAAAATAATGATTAAACCTAAAAAATAAAAGAATTAAGCAATCCATGAGAAAAAAAAATGACTTCTGAACTGTTCGCCAAGTGCAGAGTAAGTTTGTTCAAGGTTGAATCTAAAATTTCTGTTTTAATAATTAATGCATCTTACTATTTAAGTAAAGGAGGAGATAATTTTGTATAGTAAAAAGTGAAATCATGAAAACTGTCTTTCTTTTAAAAATAATATATCTAACGTTCTGTGCGCTTCTTTAATGTGCTCCAAGGACTTTTTAATCCTCAAACATTTATTTTGTGGAAAGTCGTTCTTGAAATAGTGTTTGCCATGCAACTTAGAGTATTAACTTTTAATACTTAAGAAGTTACAGATCAAAGTATTAAGGATTTCATCTTGATTTTATAAAGACATCCAGATATTTCAAACATATCATGGGAAAATGAAGTCTGGCAAAGTGTTTGAAAAACAGTTTTGTTTTTACTGTTTTCTTTTATTTCTTCTTCCCCTGCCCCCTTTTTGAGTTTATTTGTGGTATCCAGCAAAAATTGTCACATTAACTATTTTCTCATTTTATAGATACACATAATGATAAACACATTCAAATATATATTTTCTTTCAAGTATATATATTTGTTCATCAGTATATATATATATATATATATTCTAATATATATGGAAAGCAAATTTGTATACATTTCCAGATTTTTCCACTATTCACTTGAAGTAAATAATGTGACCAAATCAACTTTTTCTGGCCTCTAAGATATACTTTAGTACATTACATTTTATTGAGATCAAGAGTGGAAAAAAATAAAAGTGGTTAAGAAAATGCTCCATGAGTGACTAATTTTTCCACACTGAATATAAATGAGAATGTGTACAAGTAATTTAGTAATAATCTGATTTGTTGGAATTTTTGCATGGAGATTATTCTTCTATGCTGAGATATCTTGTAGAGCTTTCAACTGGCTCAATGAATTATATTCATACAATTCCTTTTAACACAAAGCATTCTTTGTCTTTGAATTGCTACTTAGTAGGTAAATAAACTCATTAATCTTTTCCTTTTGGAAACATTTTAGATAAGATGAAGATATAGACCCCTAAGTGATTTCAAAAGCAGTTTTATTATTTTATTTTCTTATTCACTCTATTTTTTTGCTTATTTTCACTTTATTCTTTTTTCCTGAGCTCTTTTATCCCTGTGAACTCTGTATTTTTACCTTGCAAATCCATCTCTTTTCATTTTCCTTCTCCTGAGGTTTTTGTGATACTTGTTAATCTTCAATCTCCAAATCCCAAACTGTTTGCAGCATGGTATGTGACACGGCACCATATTAAACATTTCTATAGGTATTACTTTGCTTTCTATTATACACAGAAAAACTCGAATAGGCATTTATATGGAGTGAGAGGCATGATGGCAGAGATTTTAAGGGCATCCTTATGCATGCAACCCTTTTGTAACTCATACTAATCAATGGCAATAAAAACAAAAAAGTTCTCAGAAAATATAATTCCTTTTTTTTCTTTCTTTTTTGAACAAGCCATATTTCTCCTAGTCATGTTCAATTTGCCTTGAAGAGGGAAAGGACAGCATACATTTTAATCTATGATGGCTAGAATAATACATGTTTAATGTACACTATGCATTTGTCAAGTGCTCACAATCTTCCCTTGCCTCGATCTGTGAAGTAACTGACTCATTTGTGAAGATTTTATAGTAAAACTCAAAGATGGCATGGATTTTAAGCTAATTCTATATTTTTATCTCTGTATCTTATTATTTATGTTGAACTGGATTGGCTCTTTCCCCCCAGAGCAGTGACTGTAAGCCAACCAGCAAACATGCAGAGGTATGGAGTACAAATTCTAAACAGAAAACTCCCAAAAGAAGAAAAGAATCTTTAGATAAAATTACAATAGGCCACCATGTATAAAAGAGAAAAAAATTATAGTTATTTTCAGCACAATGGTACAGTACCTGGAGGCTATTGTCAATGTTCCTAACTTTGTGATGGAAAACACTGAACTGACAAGTGACTTTGTTTCTGTTAAATCCTACTGTCGACCAAGATGTTATGTCACTAAATACTCAGTCCTTTTTCTCTATCCTATTGTGAAATATGGTGCCTCTGTGAAAGAACCAGGAAAGAAGTAATATCAAGCACGTTAAATGAAAGGTATGGCCAGGCTTCTAAACATTTTGTAGAGCAAAACTTCAATTAACTCATATTGAATCAGTTCACAAATCTCAAATAGACAAATGAACACTTTTATACCAAATTTCCTCTAAGGAGTCAAATCCATACTTCATATTTCCATGTATTATGTATGATATAAAAATATGAAGTAGGGCCCATGAAGGTAAGACCGAATGCAACTAGAAAAACAAATATAAAAGTAAAACATGGAGCACAATAGAAGGTAGTACCTTGTCAACATCTGATCCTTAATCAGAAGTTAAAGAACTGGGCGAACCTTTGTTCTCTTGTTCACCTAGTCAGATACTTACTGAGCACTGAGCATGTGTCAAATTTTGGTCTAGAATATGGGGGCTAACTAGATGGGAATCCGTACTTTCATGGAGATAATAGCCTTGTGATGGTAAAAGTATTTGCAGATAACCCAGGATCTAAAATTATTTAGATGTTTTTGTAGAACAAGCTAAGTGAAGGGACCAAAGTTATCCTATAATGTGGTTTGTAACAAGATTACTAAAGTCAGGGGATTTGATTTAATTCAAAAAACCAAGGGAGAGATTATTTTCCTCTCTATTTAGGGAAATAACTTATTTTCTTTCTTTGCATTTAAATATAGGTTTTTTCCCTTGGTGGTAATCAGAGACGGTATGAAGCCCAGATAGTGTATTACTCAGGTTTAATTTGGGCATAGTTGTACTGAAGGGAGTAAGTGGCTTTCAATTACAGCAGTATGTTTGCATTTGTAGAAAGAATTTCTGATATAAGTCAATATGTTCCAAAATGTAATATGTGATAGAAAAAGAAATTGCATAATAGTGATATATGCCACAATCAGCTGGGTTTTTGATATCTTGAATGTGTGGATGTTAATGAGCACGTGCTTATCAATATAGCCTCATTCCGCTGCACTCCCCTGTTGCTGCTAATTGGCAATTTTCTCTTCTGGATGCAGCTAATCTCTTACTAAATTCTTTGAAGGACTGTTGGGGGGCCAGAGACATGATATATTGGGTCTGTTAACTTATATTTCATGCTTCTCATCCTATCGGCATGAACTGATCTTTTCCTAAAGAGTTTTGAGGCTCATTAGGCAAAACTCAGGTTTGTGGGATTGCAAATAAAAGACATACAAACATAATTGAGGTGAAGTATCGGATTACAGACACAGTCTTGGAATAGCTTGTGTATGGACATAAAAGAACATTTTGAATTCCTAAATAATAGCTTTCAAGACACTATAGTATATGTGTTGTGTGCGTGTATGTTATGTGAGTGATGACTCAGAACCCTAGAAGCTAGGTAAATACTTCTAATAATAGCAGATTTATAATATGTGAAGTACTTTTTTCAGTACTTTGCAAATATTAATGAATGTTATTTTCATAACAACCCTACATTAGGTAAGAGTAGCACCTCCATTCTATAGATGAGTTAATGAGACACAGAGAGATTGAATAATATGCCCAAGAATTCACAACTAGTAATGGTAGATTCAGAAATTTGAACCCCAGTAACCTGATTCCAAGGTCTATAGGCTTAATCACTGCTCTAGGCATCCTCTCTGACAGCTAAACCTCTTAGTAAAAGTCAAGTCTCTATAAGTAGTTGAATAAAGTCTGGTTAATCAATTTACCATTTGGGTGAAAATGAAAAATAATTTTAAATGCATAAAATCTTATTGGCAGTAGCTACAAGATTCAAGATCATAGTCAGAGAGTAAAATAAAGAAAATAAAAATAATTGTGTTTAATAAAAATGATTCTAATACAATTTGACTGTAAATACGATGGAGTTAATGCGGAGAAATTTATCAAAAAAGGGAAAATTCAAGACACTGGAAGTGCATTAAATGAACAATTCCTATCTCAAGAACAAATTATATCAGTGAGCAGGAAGGAAAAGAGAAAGCCACAGAGTGGAATTCAAACCAGAACCAGAAGGAGAAAGACTTAGCAAAAAAGATAGGTGAGAAAGAAATGCAGCCAAGCCTCAGTCATATCATAGCACAATAAAAAATTATTTAAAATAGCAACAGAAAATTATCTAGGTGCTAAAACAACTTGGTTGTGCAACCTCAAGTGTTTATACCCCAATTTAGAAAGTATCATTTTGAGTTAATGTTGAAATTTACTCTTAGTAAAATTTTTTTCAACATAGGAAAAAGTCAATATAGAGACTGCAAACACTTAAGAAGAAGAAACTTTCTCTGAACCTTTTAGAAAATCTATTACTAACAGTTGGTGTACTATTTGCCAATTAGAGATCATGGATGAAATAATGAATTAACCCATTTTCATTAGTTAAGCTGAAATCAAGTGATTTGTTTAATGAAAAACACAACTATACTAAAGAGGGAAAACTCTGTATTTGAGTCTGTTCATTAAATCAGACAGAGCCTAATCAATGAATGTATGTGACATATTGATGTATCAATCTGCTTATTTACATCCTGGTTTTCCTAAAATACTAAACATCTCACTCTGATCTTAACTTTAGCAATTGAACAGCAAGACTGGCTGTCCATAATTCAAATTAAATTGTCTTTAAATCCTATTCTCTAAATAATCTGTTACATAAATGCTATTGATTAAGTAATCCACTCTGAAATCAAGGATATACAATCAACATCAGAATTTAAGGTTTAAGCAAGAGTTCTCTAATGAGTACATGTCAAATGCAGTTCTTAATTGTGCTTTCACTACACTTTTAAATTATCTCAAATTCTGGAATTTGAAATTTTTGAGAATCTACAGGCATGAGAATTTGCTTGGGGGGAACTGGAGGGAGGGTGAGCTTAAGCCTGGATAACCAAATAATTTGATACTGCCAGGTTTGTTTCTCCTCAACTAACATTTATCTCTTTGCATGATGAAGGACAGATCAACGTTGATGGTAAAAACAAACACGATTAGCACTAATGCGGCATATGTTAAAACTGCTGCAGCCTGATGATGAATGAGCTGGAAGCGATGCCAACACCTGTTCTGATGATGATGCGTGACACCCAACCTCAATGGAGTAATGAGTGCTCAGACACCTTGCTCTGTGTCACACCAATTACAGTGGTTTATGGAGGTGTTCTAAGAGAGCTAGTCTCATACCCTCTCACTCTCTCTCACTCTCTTCTCTGATTATTTCTTTATTCATTCATTAACACAATTTCACAGTGGGCTTCGCTCTGTAAATATCGCGATGTAAGAAGTCTATATGTGTTACCAAATGAGACAATCTAAGGGTACCCCAACTCCTAGGCAAAGATCAGGTGTGCTTCCTTTTTCCATGCAGTAAGAATCCCTTCTAAAAAAATTAATCATTAAGGTGCACTTGGCCCTTGAAATTATCAGACATTTCAACCACATTGGCTTTTTATTTGGCAATACCTGAAGTAATTACTAAATTTCACCTTTTTGTAAAGCCAATTATTATTATAAAGAACAGCTGAACATGTGTGTGATGTGTGTTCTATATTTCATATACAAAATAACACAAATATGAATATTTCTATATAAATTGACAAATTAAAAGCAGTACAGTTCTGGTATTATGTTCCAGTCCTCTTTCAACAAGGAATAAATGATACTGTAACTATCCAAACTTCAATACCATTTAATGACCTTTGTTTATGTTATATATGGTTCCATGTCCTGTATATGTTTCTAGTAATCTGTCCGTATTCCATGAATTACTCCATCTTTTCTTAATTTTTACCTTGTTTAATCCCTTTGCCTCAAAACTCAATTGAGGAAAATGTCTCTCTGTCCTAAATTTAATTTCTTTAATTGTTAGTAGATTATCCCTGGCTAAAGGAAATTGTGAATACATTTATTTAAACTTTGTTTCCAGTTCTTTCTCATGTTTTATGATGTTTTCTCCTTCACTGGTAAATTTCTCAAATGGTCAAAAGAAATTACTTTTACGTCCCAATATCTTTTTCCTCCTTCACTAACTAGAATCAAGAGAGTGTTAGTATTTTTGGTTATCAATAAATTTACTTTTTTAAAAAAGACTTTTGTTTGTCTAATATAGCATATATACAAAGCAATGAAATAAAAAAGCAATAGTTTTCAAAGCACTGTTCAACAAGTGCTTACAGGACAGATCCCAGAGTTTGTCATGGGCTACCATATGATCCTCTCATATTTTTCCTTCTAGTTGCTCCAGAATATAGGAGGCTAGAGGGCTTAAATGCTTTTGTATCATCATAATCACCTTTTTCTGTGAACAATAACATATATACAAAAAAAGCTATAAATTTCAAAGCACAGCACCACAATTAGTTGGAGAACATATTTCAGACTTTGATATGGGTTACAATTTCACAATTTTAGGTTTTTACTTCTAGCTGCTGTAAAATATTGGAGACTAAACGAGATACCAATTTAATGATTCAGCATTCATACTCATTTGTTAAGTCCTATCTTCTATATATAATTCCACCATCACCTTTGATCTTTCCATACCTCTCTTTGGGATTGTTTGGGCTATAGCAATTCTAAATTTTTGATATTGAAAGGGTCTGTCACTAATATGGGGTGGGGAGATGGAACTATCTGATGTCCTGGAGAGGCTAGGCTAGGTTTTCAGGACTTAACTGAACCAGGGACCCCATCTGGAGGTTGTAGGTTTTGGAAAGTTACTCAAATGCCTGAAACTGTTGTGGACTCTCATATATTGCCCTAGGTGTACTTTAAGATTGACTGGAATGGTCCTGGTTGGGGGTTGGCAGGTTATGATAGGTAGCAGGGTCCACCTGAAGCTTGCATAAGAGCCACCTCCAGAATAGCCTCTAAACTCTATTTGAACTCTCTCTGCCACTGATACCTTCCTAGTTACACTTCTTTTCCCCTTTTCGGTCAGGATGTAATTGTTGATCCCACAGTGCCAGGTCTGGATTCACCCCTGGGAGTCATCTCCCACGTTGCCAGGGAGACTTTCATCCCTGGATGTCATGTCTCACATAGGGGATTTTTTTTTTAAATATAATTTTATTGAGATATATTCATACACCATAGAATCATTGGGTCACAGTATCATCAGGTAGTTGTACATTCATCACCATGATCGTTTTTTATAACATTTGCATTATTCCTGAAACAGAAATAAAAGGAAAAAAGAAAATCCCAAACATCCCATACCCTTACCCCCACCCCACCCCCACCCCTTATTGACCACTAGTACTGCATTCTACTTGATTTTAAGACATACAACAGAGATAGGTTAATTAAGACAATGTAGTGTTGTCAGAGATAGATATATCAGTGGAACAGATCATCTGGAAATAGGGCCATGCACACATGAGCAGCTAACATTTTTGTTGTTGTTATTGCATAGTTATACAATCATTATGAAAGATCAGGGCTACTGGATTAGAGTTTAACAACTTGAGGTGTTTCCTTCTGTCTATTCTAAAATATCAGGCACTAAAAAGAAATATTTATATAGTGAATCAGTAGTCACAGTCATTTATTAAATCTTAATTTCTCAGTTATACTTCCTCCCTCTCATTTGAACATTCTCTCAATCTTCAGGAATATCTAGGCAATGACCACTTTAACTTATGCTGGAAAGGGGTGTTGACTTTATAGGGTAGATGAATGAAACTGGTTGATGTTCTTGGAGAGACTGGTACTTCTTGGTTTCAGGTCTTATCTAGCACAGGAACAATCTGGAGGCTTTGGATTTCTAAAAAAATACATTTACTAAGAAGAACTTTTGTAGAGACTTAGATAGAGCCCAGGGCACTCCCCAGGGAATACACTTACTATTAACTCTTGCAAAGTCCAAGACCATTTGCTTTTACTATTTGTCTTTTAATTTTGCTTAACTTATGTTAATGCCTAAATGGTATGTTAGAGACTACATTTTGCTTTGACAGAGGATTTATGGTAAGAGTATAGATTCTTGAGGTCAACTCCCTGGGGTTAAAACCCTGTATTGACATGCACTAGCTAAATGGCTCTGAGGAGATTTTTTTAACCTCTCTGTTCTAGAGTTGCCTCATTGTAAAATGGCAAATAATAATTTAGAGTTCATTGGTCTGTTGTGAGGATAAAATGAGTTGCTATATGTAAACATAGTACTAGGATTGGTGTGTAGTAAATGTTTTGTATATTTTAGCTATTTCTGTTATCTAGCTATTGTTATTATCACCTTTGTAATCCCATAAATGAACACCGTGTCGATACATATCAACTTTCAACCAATATATGGAGGATGAATGAATGAAATTATCTAATGAGTCCCACATTTAACACTATTGATGTTGCTACATTTTAAAAATATTTACTTCCTTTGAATTTCACTAGGACATCACTGCTCAAAATATTATCTTTGCCCATAAACAGAAATCCATATCCAACACATCATTAATCAGTGGAAAAATAGTGTTCATGAATTACATCCAGGGAAAAGAGAAGATATTTAGAAGTGGCTGGAGATGAAGTTACCACTGAAATGTCTTTGTCTCCCAGGATTCTATTCTTATATCATTAAAATCTATTCTTCACGCAACAGCCAAAATAACCATTTAAGAATGTCAGATGTTTAAATGCTTCTCCTTTGCTTAAAACCTTCCAGCTGCTTCCTGTCATACTAAAAATAAAATTCAAATTCCATACAGCCTAGCCGACAAAAGCATGCTTGACATGGCCCTGCGCATTTGTCTGAGCTCATCTTCAAACATGTTTCTTACCTTACACACTCCACAAAGTCATAGTGTCCTTCTTTCTTCTTTGAACAGGCCAAGCTCGTTCATGCCTTAGACACTGTGCATTTGCTCTTCCACTCAGTAATGCTTTTCTCTTGGGTTATCACTTGGCTGACATCCTGTTGTCATTCGGGTTCTGTTAAATGTCCTTTCCTCAAAGATGTCTTCCTTGGCAACTCCCCAATCCCATTCTATCATAAGTTCCAGGTTTATTTTCTTTATTTCACTATCTGAAATTATCATCTCAATATTTTTTTTCCTCTGTTATTATCATCTATCTACCCCACTAGAATTCAAGCTTAATGGGAACAGTGACCTTGCTTTTTTTGATCCATCATTTTGGCCCATTTCCCTGTACTTTAGAAGCCATTGTTAATTATCTCTGAAAATGCATCAACAAATGTGGCTAGAAGCAAGAGCCACATCACAAAGAGTCTTGTACACTATGTTGTAGAAATGGAATTGTATCTCAAAGTCAAGAGGAGTCACCAAGAGGTGGCACACAGAAGATAGTCGTAGTATACATTTAAGAAGAATTTACAGGAAGAAATATTTGAGTTAGCGCTTCAAGAGATGAAATTTGAAAAAAGAGAGAGCTATAATACAAAGAGAGGTTCTGGAATGGTAAGGATGATTGAAGAAAGTCATTGGTAATAATGTTTACTCAAGGTATGGTGAGTGAGTAGTTGAGTCTACCTATTAAAAGTGTTTCCTTTGAGCAAGCAATAATGGAAATATGAAAGTGGTGGAAAGGAATCACATATGGCTTACTGTTTCTGGGTAAAGTGATTTGGAATTGTCTTCTAGCAATTATTGTTCTGTTCTAGAACTGGAGATCAAAATGATGACAACTGTACGAAAAATTATCCTCGACCTAGCACAGTTTTTCTGCTCCTTTAATGCCCATCTTAGGGACTACATCCTTTACCTGGCACTCCCTGATGGAGTAATCAGAGATTCCTGTGGGGTTCCTAGAGGCAATCTGATCTAATCCTTTCATTTTACTTGAAATCAGGTCTGAGAAGTCAATGTCCTCCCTGGAATCACAGAAAATTAATCCAGAGTGAGGGCTTGTAACCTTTGTGTTCAGAGAATAATATTAACATTTCTTAAATTTGAATACCCCAAATTTAAATAAATTTTTTGGTTATTTTTAATAGTCACATTCCCCTCTAAAATTTCTCCATAAGAATGATGGCAGTATTTTCAAAACTACTTCACTGGGTTATTTTGAATTATATCATAGACTAGGTTTCCTCTCTCTAATAAACCCAGTGAACTTCTTATTCATAGTGGAGAAACAGGGGAACCTAGCATTGATTCAAGCATATTTTTCATACTCAGTTATCTTTGCCCTTTTTAAAATAAGTGTGTGGGAAAATACATGCATAGTTCTACTGATTACAATTATTGGCTGTGGAAAGTTGTTAGGAACCATCAGCCTTATATAAATAAATGTTGCAAAACTAGCAATAAGGTTTATAGTCACATTTTTTTCTTATTAAATTGGAATATCTGTGGAATATAAAGTTAGAAAAGACTCAAGATAGTACATTCTTCCATTTTATTTGAGGGAGGGAAAAAAAACACTTGAAAGGCACTATTAAATAAAGCTGCTATTACAGCGGCAAAGGGATTTTGGATATAGTTAATATGTATAATGAAATTTCTTGACAATGAATATCGACTCATCCTCTAACAAGTCAGTGTCCTGTGTGAATTTCCTCTATTTACAACATTTTAAAATTGCTTAAATTCTCTTGCCAAAGGGCCAAATGGATTAATTAGTAGCTCTAAATCTTGTAAGTTCAAAACAAATGACGACCTCAAATAATTTGAAATTTTCCCTTTGGACTAGCATTTAAACGAAAAATTAAAAAACAACAATAAAGCTTTTTCCTCTCCTAGTTTACTCTGTTGCATCCATTTTCTATTTGTTCCTTCACTTTGTTTTTGCTTTTCCTGGGACATATAGTTAAAATTTCAAATTGCATTAGGAGTTTCTGAGTTTCTTTGCTACATTACATTGGTTGCATTACATTAATTACATTAATACTGTAGTTGGAGATACATGACAATTCGTTTGCAAAGATTGGTGCTCTTTTTAGAAGATTTAAAATTCCTTTGTATAAATTTGCTTTGGTGGAAAAATTATCATGCAGGTTTTAGCAGCATGAAGTGAAAGCCTTTCTTCCCACTGTTTAATGCAATCCTTCCTTTCTTCAATTCCCATATGTAGCTAATTGAAACAAACAAAGATAAGCAATGGAACCAATAGCTTCATTTAAGTTTTCTAAGTGCTTTTTGCTCTTTTAGCTCAACTGACCCTCCTAGGAGGAAAAGGGTAGAATTCTGTCCCCAAAAACATGTGGCTTCCTCCACTGAGTGATGTGGTGCCCACTATGAGGGTGTGGAAGGGGGACTGGCAGATTTTGGGCCTGATTCAACTAGGGAACTTTTGCTTTCATCTATTTTATGTTTGAGTTTCTAATGACATGTAATTTAAGCAACATGTTCTATTCAAATTAAATGAAATGAACATTTAAAACCACTAGTGTAGGAGAAAAAAGAACTATTGCAGTAGCACCACATCTGGGATCTGTTCTGACCAGCCTTTCCATCCAAGGGTGGATTGATCCTGGGCACGTCTTTTAGCCTCTAGAATTCTTTTGTAGAGCTGTATGTGTGTTAAATGCTAGACACTTAGAGTTGAATTATGGGGTGGCTTTTTGTAAACCTTGGCATTTTAACTGTTTTACCAGTCTAGTTTTTGTAAGGCAGGTAAATGGTAAGTTGGGTACAGATAAAAGCTCCTGGGTTCAAAATGCTGTGGACAGTTTGATATCCTACGGTGGCTAGGGAACACTTTGCTGCTCTCTCTCTGGCGTATCTTCCAGTTGCATCAAGCTGATGAGAAGCTAATAGATCTACACCCTTTTGAGTTTGATTGGTGAAGAGGGGCATCTGTTGGGGAAAATGGGACTTGAGTATAATCCTTCTGGAGATGTTATTTATCACTGATTGAACATCAGTGGGAAAGGGCAACTAGTTTGATAAAGCAGAGCAATAGTAAGAAGTTTGGATATACTAAAAATATATTAAACTTCCCAGTGTGCATCAAGGGAGCTTTCTATCTAGCTGATAATTTTCACTGCCAAATATAGTGTAAGGCATATAAACATTATAAAGGTGATAAACGTCTTCATGGATGAGCTGAGTATGTCATAACAATTAAGACATTCAATGCTTTTTCTTTGGTGGTAATTTGCTTTCTGTTCCTTCCCTTGGAGAAAAATCTCCTGAGAACTCTGACCTTTGTCCTCCTGTCCTGGTTTGGGATTGTTCTGCCTCATAACTGAGAGAGTGAATATCTGAAAACTCCATACTTAGATTTCAACCTGAGTGCTGGCTGCCTCTCTACTCCCTTAACAGTGGATTGATTTTATACTCCAGGCAGCCAAACAAGTTTTATCTTAAGCCCCTGTGTGAAGCATAACATCAGGGAAAATTGAGGGTCAGAGGACCTGTGGTTTTTAATATCTAAAACAGACGTGAGGCATAAACCTTTAGAATGTGTCACATTCAATTTCTTAGGAATTTTATCAGCAGCACTACACACTACCCCCAAAGTATATGAATCTTGGGCTGCATGTTATGCCTGTTAAAGGTACAATCAAAATTATCTTTCAATTTTCTCCTTTTTCAAGAACAGATTATTATATTCACTGAGCATTCAAAGTGAGAAAAATAATTCTCCCAAGAGTTATTGCTTAATGGGTGCAGAATATCTGTTTGGGGTGATGAAAAAGTTTTGGTAACGGAGGGTGGTAATGGTAGCACAATATAATGAATATAAGTAATATCACTGAATATAAGTAATAACCACATGAAAGTGGTTAAAATGGGAAATTTGGGGTTATATATGTATTATATCAATAAACATTTAAAAAATTCTCCCCAAACCCAACAGCATATAACCATTGTATCACATTTTGTCTTTACCTTTGCATAATCTCATCATTGCCTTCTAACGGCCATTTGTGATCAACATTACTATTTTCTTCATTGTAGAGATGAGGTAAGCGTCACTGAGGGAGTTTAGGTGACTTTGCCGTCAACCGGCACAATAGCAGAAGTAAGACTAAACCCTGTTCCTATGCTCTAAAGAACATTCCAATCTTCCGTCCCTAAACAACCCTTCTCTGATAACTGACCAGCTTGTCCTCACTTTCAAAGAGCCAGTTTGTCAGCCAGAGGAAAAAGATCTTTCAGTATAATTTCTACACTGGCCACCTGTCTTTTTCCATTTTTAGGCTTAATTTGTGCTGCTAAATGGGGTTGCCCCATAGTCATACAGACCAAATTCTGAATTTCAAGCAGTTACTTTGTTTATAACTGCCTTAAGTCATTAGTTCTCTGGATAAAAAGACTAGTTATTTTAAGTACAAAAAATTGGGTAAACAGACCAGAGAGAACTTTTCCCCCTTTATTTCGTGCCCATGGGCAAAACCTCAGGATGTTTCCATTTGAATCTCAGTGCCACCCTGTCACAGCCTTTCCCAGGTGACTGTCCAAGCACACTCGTAGATGAAGACTGGTGCGCCAATGCTCTAACCATGAGCTTGGCAGTCTGCCAGCACCACATCTGAGCTTCTCCCTGTTTGCAGGACTTGACTGCTTTCCATTCCTGCTCTTTAGTGGGTTTCCTCCTTCCCCACCTCTGAGAAAGCCACAGTGTCCAAAAGAAGGAAGCAGTCCAGCATCAACAGTCAACGAGCCTCCTACTCTTGGCTCCACCCCACCCCTCAATCTTGGGTCAAGAATGCGGAATTGGAAAAAAAGCTTCCACTAGACCAAAGCTGCCTGTCCTTTCAGCTTTTCTACATGCTATTAAATATTTCAAGAAAACATTGCCTTGTCTTATCCCATTTCCCCTTCTTTTGTTCTGCTCTGGACTTTCCTCCTATGTCCAAACTAACACTGTGTGCTAGGTGTTAACCCAAGTCTTTCTTTATGTTGGCATTACTTGACCTCACTTTAAAGCAGGAGAACCATCTCCTAGTTGGCATTATTTGTAACTTTATATACGACATATATTTATATACAATTCTGTATACCAGTACATACATATATGTGAATGTGTGTGCATACATACGCAAATATATATGCAAGTATATATTCAACTTTGATTTTGATGGGCTAACATAGCTATTTTTAAACTCCCCTTCAGAAAGCTGCTTGGCAACATTTTTGATCCAATAAAAGAATTACAACAGCCTGTATTTTTCAAATTCAGTATCATTCCAGTCTTTGAGAAAATGGCACAATTCTGACTTCATTCTGTGATTTGAAAGTGTCACAATAACTCTGCTACACTAACTGTATTATTTTGTTTACTTTGTATCACCTCAGAACTAGAAAGGTTTAAAATGTGAAGAGACGATAGAGAACTCAATAACCATTTCAGGATGTATGCATATGTTAATCCCAATTCTGGAGCTACTGGGTAGCAGAGAACAAAGAAGCCTACCCACAAATAATGTAATAAATTTTAGAGGTGAAGTCCAGGTCCTTCTAATCTGTTATGAGTGGTCAGAAGATAAAAGTCCCTTGAAATTGTTTAGTCTAACTAATCCCGATGTAGTCCAAACTAGTTGCAGTAAGTACTGGAATAGTAAACCTGAAAAAAACCTGATTGGGTGACTGAATCGGTGCACCGGCAAATGATGGGAAAGATTTGTGTGAAATGAATGGAAAATATTTGAGTGAATGCTATATTATAGCTGCTATTATTTAACTTGAGATATACTAATATCATTAAAATATTGTTCTAACCCTGAGAGAGCTCACAGTCTGGTTTAGGAGAATGAGTAATAAGTAATTGCAATCCAGAGATATAACCCAAATTTTGGGGGGGCGGGGGAGGGACAGAACAAAGGCCGTTAATTCTCTTGGGAACATTAGTGGATAGATTTCAGAAGCGAGTTATATTGAACCTACCTGAAAGTATGAGTGTTGAAAGAAGAACAGCTAAGGTAGCATCCAGAAGAAGACATTGACTCCAACATTAGGTGTGTCTCTTGACCAGGTACTTTCACTCTGTATGTGACTCAGAAAAGCCATTTCTGCTCATGCCCCTAACTCTGAATGCTGCTAATTTTAGATGCTTTTCCTGCATTAGCAATGTTTTCTCTGCTTTTACTTTCATACTGTTTTCTTTTGAATCTATTCCATTTCCATTTTATCTACCAAATACAATGACAAGGTGATAGCTTATCTAATAATAATTTATCTTTGCAAAAAAAATTCTTATCAGAGATTTAATAGTTCTTAATATTGTCCTGTCTTCACATTCATGGTACCTATAAATTCTAGTGTAATTGCATTAATCAAGTTATTGAGCTATGTGTATTCCAGAGAATATGTACTTTAAACCTACCCATTATCCTCCCCTTAATAAAAACTGCTTTTGGTGATACTATTTGATAAAGACCATGAAGATATGCTTTTGTTGAAGGATTGTCAAATTAGAAGTTCTAGTGGAACATGTGGCATTCCTATTCAAGATGAATACTTGTTCTATCAGCAATTAGAAGAGGGCTTTTTTTTTTTTTTTTTACTTTGTCTAGAACATTCTGCACTTTGTTTCAGAAAGCCTTTTTTACAAACAGGAACTAAAAATACACTATGGGATAAGTTATTCGTAGTTTTTAAAATAGGCAATTTAAACATATGTAAACATTTTTCAACTACAATTAACTGAACACTATATAACTACGTGTGGTCCTGATATTTATTACTAATTCCTCCATTTAGGATATTAATAAAACACTTAGCCAGGACCTGCTAAGATAAAAACAAAAAAGGCACTCTTATTTCTGTATGAAGCCTTCTATCATTTTTTTGTTTCTGTGTTCTTAACTGCTCTTTCTGCTATGTCCAATGCTACTCATTGCCCCATGGTGCTCTCCATGGAACTGACCATTTGCTTGCATTAAGATGGATGCATTTGATATACTAATTACAGAAAATTCTCTGAGTATATATGCTTAAAGAACATCAGTAGCATTATTTTTATTTCTTTTCTTTTTCCTTGCTTTTGGTTTGATGTCCTTGGTTCCTGTTAGCTACTGGGAATACCCATTCATGTGACAATTTAAAGAGAGCTGTTTCTTTAACAGCTTTAGTTTCCTAGCAAACTCTATAGCCTCCGATAGAGACGTGGAGCCAGAGGTAAGGGTAAAAATGGAAGGATGTACTTCATAAACTGCCTTGGGAATTAGAGGAAAGCAAACCTCCAAGGTCTAATGAGAACTCTTCATGTAGTATTTAGAAAGTAACCAGAAAGTAAATTACTTCCTAGGTCTGGGTGATTCATGTCCAAGTAACTGTGCTTAAAACTAGTTTAACTTATTGAAAATCTGATATGATTATAGATTTTACTCTTTCGATTTTTATTGAAATGCCCTAAGTCTGGTATTACCTGCCATAAAACAATATTATGAATAACAGCTTAATAAAGGTCAGGGACTATTGTAAATACTTTATAGGCAAAAACATAACTCAGAGCCCAAATGACAATCTAGTGTTTTATGATAAATATGTTCTATTAAGTAATGAGACAAGCAAAAACTTTAATGAGTTAAAGATATTTTAAATACGTTTCAATTTTTAGTACTGATTTTTTTGTATTATTAAACAGTCTGCATTTTTTGGGGGGGAGTAGTTGAGTAGCTGCATGGTTATTGCTGATTAAGAAGTGTTATAATTAATTTTTAGTTTCTAAATTAAAATCTGTGACCATCGAGAGGTCATGGCTACCCTTGTGGTTGGTTAGGAGTTCTACTCTTCAGTAGTGTTCATGTATGTGACTAAGTCCCCTTCTCTTTAAAGAAAAAACAATGACTTCAAGATGGAATGCTTAAAGTGTATCACATCATGCTATTTTGTGCCTGATTGCTACCGTTTCTTAAATAAGAGATAGTAAGAGGAAGAAATGTCAGGTAGTCTCATGAGAATTATATGCCTTTGAACCTTTGACACCCAGGATAAGAAAGTGGTTAGCTTTTTCAACGTAAAACAACCCACAATTTTATTGCTTGCAAATGTTAGTCTCCTCCCAAGATGCCCATTTCCCAAATTATAAAGAATTCTTCTGCATTGTAATGACCTTCCCTTTTTGATATACTGCAAATTATCATTACTATGTTTTGAGCAAGACACCTCTGAACAGTTTTGGAGTAGAGAAAATTTGAAAAGTTCTTTTTTTTTTCTTTTCCCAAAATCATGACGTTGGCTATATAAATATTTGGTTAGATGAAAGTATTCATAGTAATCTCTTCTCTAAAAATTTGCTCATAAAGTACCTTTCCAGATAAATTTATAGCTTATATGTACTAATTTTCAAAAATAGTGTTTCAACAAGGGGTTTTAATCCTAGTTATTGGAAATATATTTATACAATGCATAGATGGGTCTTTTACTGATCCATATGAAAATAGTCTTTATAAAATGGTTCTAAAATTATTTAAGGTAAAAAGTATACCTTTTAAATTGCTAACAAGACAATTTGAGTAAAAAATAAATTCTAAATGGTATTTGAAGTTTAGCCTTGGTGAATCAATATTTAGTTGCTAAAACTTTAAATTAGGAAGTACAGATACAAACTTTTAGTAAAGAACTTTTCCTTCATAAAAGAAGAGATTCAAATAACAGGCAATTTACTTCTCAAGAAATTGCCCTCTTTCCATCTCCCATAAGGATGGATCAAACATATTCCACAAAAATTACCTCCCCTGTCTTCCAAGAAATACTGGGAATGTATGTCTAAATGTAATTTTCCTTATGTTTATTTTTAAGATGAGCTACCTTTCTGAATGGGAGAAGAATAGTCATGTTGGCTATCAAAACAAGTTTTT
The DNA here is from genome assembly GCF_023851605.1 of Tamandua tetradactyla. Lineage (NCBI taxonomy): Eukaryota > Metazoa > Chordata > Mammalia > Pilosa > Myrmecophagidae > Tamandua > Tamandua tetradactyla. Next base: position 73,965,493 of record NC_135336.1, read on the forward strand.
CTGAATTGTGTTCTATCTAGTATTAGAACAGATTTATGTAGGGCAGATTTATTATTCCCTTTGGGATAAAAAGGTATGAACTAAAATTTGATACCACCTCTTTCAACCTCACCAAATACTCTCTGTCCTCTTCATGAGCTTCTAAACAGGCTGGCGAGACATGCTAGAGGAAATCTGGAAAGACCATCTATTGAAAAAGACTCTGCAAGTCAGCTTACTGTTTTACATTTCGGTATTAATAAATCATACATATTCTAAGCTTTATGGTTTGGGTACTTGTTTAATAATAAATATTATTGCATGAAGGTATTTATTTTAATCCTTCTTTTTGCTTTTCTTATTGTCTTCCTTTCTCTCTCTTTTTTTTAACATTATTGTTTCTTTTTCTTTTTTAATTGATGGCTTTCCAAGTGTTATCTGAAGGAATCCTTCTATGAAATGCTTCTGTACTTTTTCCATCTGCTTGGTTTCTCCAAAATTAATTTTTAGATAGACTAATATTTTTGTTGTTTGACCTTAAATTTGTTAATGTTAAAAGTTGACCCAAATATCATTGTTATTAAAAGTTTTTAAATAGAACTTGCATTAGATGAAATTTTATATATATGGATATTACATTTAAAAAATGGCTTGAAGCTTAATATAGCTCCATTCATTTACTGATTTCCTCAATTAGAAAGAGAATGTTTTAAACACACCAACAGGAATGCTGTGTATCTTATAATCCATATGTCTAAATACATGGCACTTTTCTTGTTGCCAATTAACATTTAAGATGGTTTACATATTTTAAATTGTAGCATCTCTTCTCAAGTTAGTCATGACTTAAATGTATCCTTTAAGGTAGTTTCTCTTTTATGCTTTGATATAAAAATTTCACTAATGATAAATGTCGTTATCATTTTAACTTGGTTTCTTTCTTTAAGATTTTCAAAATATGGGTGCCTTAAGCAATGTTCACTTTAGCCTCAAAACAGAAACAAAAACAAAACAAAACACTTTTCCCAAGGAAATAATTTTTGGAAAGTATGCTTCATTCCTTAAGGTTTGAGTTTAATTGGTAAAGAATTAATTTTGAATGAAAGAAAAAAAACATTTATGACCATTGAGTGCCTTTCCAAACACAAGTACATTAAATATTGTTATTTCAAAGAACTATATGTTCTTGCTATTTGAAGATTCAACATCACAAATTATCTTCTAGGAAAAAGTATTACATCTCTAGTAGTGATGACTTATTTGTTGGAAAAATACATCATGATATATCAGGTATTTCTGTCATGCTAAGGATTTTTATTCTAAATTAAAAACAAAAGTGTCCTTAGGATGCTAATATTCACGTGCGTAAATTGTGCCAAAGACATTTCAATTGCTGACTCATGTCCTTAGGAAATTCTCAGCCTGAGAATAGAAGACTCCCAATAAGTGGTGAGAAAATAAAATTAGAAATAGACAACTGCTTAAATGTAGAGCATGAAATATCCTTGAACAAATCTATTCTATTTCCAAATCCAAATTTAAAAGCAAGTGTTTACAAATAATTATGGTTTTAATTGATTTTTTAAATTTGATTCTCCAATAATAGAACATATTTGTCACTTTCACGATTAGAATTTTGGTAAAACCACAATTAAGGTTATTTGCTGAATCTTATAATTGAATTAATTAAAAATATATAACATCTATTTTATGAAAAAAATTCAAACCAAATTAAAAATCAAATATGAATTTTAATATATATGCTATAGATGGCATATATGACAGTTGCAGGTGATATTAACTTTTCCTTCAGGGTGATGAATGTGTATTTGTCTTAATGGGATTATCCTTTTCATAGTCGATGTTCAAATAACGATTAAAATTTCCATTAGAAATTATGTAGTTATCACCAATCAGAGTCAAATCCAAAAAGATTTGCAGAAGTTGATTTTTTACATTAATCACTTCATTTTCTGCCAGTTTCCTTTCAGGCCTAAATGTGAAGAATCTAAATATAATGGAAAAAGTTTTAATTTTTTTTCTTAAATCAATTGACTTCTTTCCAGTTACAGTGAGTAGCTTTTAATTCTCTAGCACAGTATTGTGTTCAAATATTTCTCCTTTTTCCATTAGTATAAATTTATGTTTTGGATAACGTAATAACTATACAGCCTTCCTATAGTTCAATCAGGAGTAAGAATGGAAGACATTTAATAAATGGTGAGAACAAAATTATACATTAACAAATGTACACACATAGTATTATTGTGAACATCCTTTGAAGAAGTCTAACCTCCATCTTCAAATTTGAGCTCCAAATTTTGAGCAAGGTTTAGAGTACCATCTGAGACAACCAAAGTTATATGGATTATCTTTCTTTAAAAGTGTATTTTAGGGGCGGGCCGCGGTGGCTCAGCGGGCAGAGTGCTTGCCTGCTATGCCGGAGGACCTCGGTTCGATTCCCGGCCCCAGCCCATGTAACAAAAAGCGGAAAAACAAAATACAATAAAAACAAGAAAATGTTTAGAAGATGTTTCCCTTTCTTCCTTCCTTCCTTCCTTCTATCCTTCCTTCCTTCTCTCTGTCTTTCCTTTAAAAAAAAAAAAAAAAAAAAGTGTATTTTAAGTAAACATGTATGAACTGCAAAGAAAAGACAAAAATCTTTGCTCCATGGGGCCTACAATTTAGTGATTGAAGTAGACAATAAACAACATAAATAGTTCAACTATAATGTGTGTTAAGTAATAAGTGATAAAGGGGAAAACATATAGCAGAAAAGGGGACTCTAGAAATTTCTCAGGGAAGGTTAATAATTGTAGGTAGAGTGTCCAGTGAAGACCTCATTGAGATGATAATTTTTGAGGAAAATGTTGGATGTGTTAAATAGCCATGTGGATATTTGGGGGAAGAATATTCCAGGCAGAGTAAAAGAAAGGTAAGTGACTGGAACATAATGAATGAGAGAAAAAATAGAAGGAGATGAGGTCGGGAAGGTATTGGGGTTGAATCACACAGAGCAATATATGGAGTGAAAGGGTACTGACTCTTAATAGGATTGAGATGGGAAATCTCTGGAATGTTTTAGGCCATGGAGTGACAGAATGCACATAAGACGTTCAAGTGGAGAAGTAAGTATAGAGCTTGGGACTGAAGATATAAATTTGCATATAGGTGTTACCTACATGCAAACTTAGGGAATGACTGGAGGTAGTGAAGATGAATGGTAGATAATGCCTCGAAATACACAACAGTTAGAAATTGGCAAAAGGAAAAAGAACGAGGAAAAGAGACTGAGAAAGAGTGTCTCAAAAGGGAGAGGGAAACAAAGCAAATGTAGTGTTTTGAAGCTAAGTGAAGGAAATGTCTCAAGGAGGAAGGAGTGGCCTAGAAGAGACCTCCCAATAGGTCAATTAAGAACCTGAGTCTAGCAGTGCTGAACTAAGTCGATGAAGCTAGCATGTACTGGTGGTTCTCATCTGGGAGCCATCTTGCCCCTTCTCCCCCACTGGGGATATTTGTCAAGGTTTGCCACATTTTTGGTTGACACAACTGCAGGAGATGGTGAGTAGAGGCCAGAAATGCTGCTAAGTTCCCTACAATGCACAGGACAGCCCCTCACATCAAAGAATTGACCAAACCAAGTTGTCAATAGTGCCAAGATTGAGAAACCCTTTTCTAAACTCAGGGAGCTTAACTAAAAAGTTGTAGCATTGATATCAGAAAAGTAAGATTCAGAGCTCCCAGAGACAATGTAAGCAACTGAAGGAACATTAAAAAAGAAAGGCAAAATTTGCTGACTAGTCATCAGAGATTATACCCAAATGTTCAAAACTTTCAGTTTTGAGAATTCACTACCATTGACAAAGAGAGGGAAATCAGAAAGAATTGTTGCTTTTAAGAGGAACTGTATTTTCACGAATTCGTTTAATGATAAGGCTATTGGAATTATGGTATTGGAACACAAAAGAGAGAGGAAAAATGGCATCAGTGCTCTCATAGACAAGCTTTATAGATGCACAACGTTCTGAAGATATCCTGAGAAGCATGATAGAAACCTACCACACGGCCCCACCCGGACCTCACACTCTTCCTTAGCGAAATAGAAGGATAATGTTTTCAGCTCACCCTTTGGCTGTCTTCCCTGCCAGGAATTTGCTTCTTCAAATCTACATTTCTCCCACTGACATCTACACCCCCTCACCACCAGTCCAGCCCCCTTCTCCCCCTCCACACACACATGCACAAATACTTTTCATCTTACCAACACGTACGCTTCTGCCACACTGGGGATGCCTCAGCCTCAAGGGTTTTCAATAACACTTCTTTCCTTCCAGCTGTTCCCTTTCACCAAAGGTGGGGCATACCTACCTTTCAAGGTAGGAATTACAGACCGTGAAGCAAATATTCATTTCTCAGAAAAGAAAGGCCTAATTTTGCTTTGGCAAACCTGTTATTTTTGTATTCTAATTACTGTCATCTTATATCCAACAGTTGCAACATTGTGACATAAAGTATTGATCCATTCTGGCCACCAAACTTTTACTGAAAACTTCTTGCCACATACTGCATCAAACCCAGTATTTCTTCCCCATTAACTTTGCTTGGTATAGTGAAGAATGAAATGAACTGAAATGGTGAGAGAAAAATTTAAAAGCATGCTGGAGAAACTGGAATGACGTTAAATGCCTTCTCATTGGCAGCAAAAACAATCAAATGCAGTTCTTTACCTCAGGACTCACATCTTTCTAAAAAAGAAATCTTTTTCTAGATAGACAGCTTGGAAATCTATTGCAATTAAATAAATCATTGTTTCTGTGGGAGAGTCAGGTTATAGAACTCTGTTAGAAAAAAAAAAAAAGATAGTTTTTGATGCTGGCAAACCCACCAAACAAAAAGTTGTATTGAAACGTATATAATGCTTTCTTCTGAAGTGTATAGCATCTGCCAGATGTCAGACAATTCTGGTGTACACTTTAGAAAGGATAATCTTAGTGCATTTTAACTGATATACAATGCAAAAGCAATTATGATTTTGTTAACAGTGTGCTGGAAGTCCCCCAGAAAGCTTACTTAACGTATGTATTGTTAAGTAATATAATGGCAGATAGGATAATTACCTTTAATATCAATCCCTATCACAATTACAAAATGCATAGTTTTCTACAGGTAAGTCCTGAAACCTAGAGGGCCCAGCCTCTCCAGAACATCAGATAATTCCATCTCCCTACCCTGTATTAGTGACTAATCCTTCCAATATGAAGAAGTTAGAAAGGCCATAGCCCAAACACCCCTAAAGAGAAAGAGAGGTATGGAAAGATTAAAGGTGATGGTGGAGTTATACAGAGAAGATAGGACTTAACAAATGAATATGAATGCTGAATCATTAAATTGACATTTCTTTTAGTCCCCCGTATTTTAGAACAGCTAGAAGTAAAAACCTAAAATCGCAGAATTGTAACCCATGTCAAACTCTGAAATGCGTTCTACAACTAATTGTTGTGCTATGCTTTGAAATTTATTACTTTTTTGTGTATATATTATTTTTCCCCAAAAAGAAGGGAAAAAAGTTGATTGTGATGATTAAAAATATATATATATTTATGCCTTCTGTATTCTGGAGCAGTAGTAGGAAAAACCTGAGATGATGTTATGGTAGCCCATGACAAATTCTGGGATCTGTCCTGTAATTATTTGTTGAAGAGTGCTTTGAAAACTATTGCTTTTTTATTTCTTTGCTTTGTATGTATGTTATATCACACAATGAAAAAATGAAAAAAAAAGAAAAAAAATTAAATGCATAGCTCTCAGTGAGACAATCTGATGACTATGTATTGGCATTTTGAAATGAAGCTTGCATATCATTTTTGATGGGAGGATCATCTTTTTTGCTGGTCTAGATCATAGGGGTAGACATTTATGCATTTTTCACTTCTCCAGCTAACCAGACCATAATAGAGTATGCATAGAAATCCCCATAGCTTTTTTATTTTAAACCTGAAATTATGAACCAATTCCAAAATCTCAGCATTATAGAGTCATATTTCATGAATATTTACATTATTGCTGGCTAATAATAGGCCCTAGAGACCTGTGTACTACACAGATATTTTCATACTACTACTCTGTTTCTTGAATATTTATTCCTTTGAAATTTATCCAGTGGCTTGATTTCCTGATTTTGTATTGCAATGTTTTTGTTTTAAAAGCAACGTGATTATTGAACTTATCTCAAAATAACTTACTCAGGCTACAAGAATAATAAAATTCAGGTTTCCAATGAGCAAAATAAATTCCTCCATCAGAGAAATTGGCAGAAAATGACATATCTATTTGTGAATTATTTTTTTCCCAGTAATTTTCAATTTTGAAAGGAAGGCATTTCCCAAGAAGAGAAAAATTTCCAGCAGACCACATTAATGAAAAAAGTTGAAAATGCAATACCAAGAGATGCATAGAAATCTAATTGTTTTGAAGAAATGTCTCCTTCTTCATAAGCATTTGGCTAAGTTATTCCATTGATGGCTGAATAATAGATTTATGTGGGGCAAGCAGATAGGCACTTTGTGCAGTGTTTCCCAAGGTGTTCATTGTTAATACTTGTTTCACTAGATTTCTGTTGGGTTTGGGTAACAATGCATCTTATCTCCCTTACTGCTGAATACTAAGTTTCTCAGTTTTTCAGGAGCCTGATAACTCCAACAACAAAGAAATTTAATTAACCTTGTTTAACCCAATGTTTACCAAACTTATTTGCTGAGGGGATACCTTTTTTACATCAGACCAATTAACATACTGTGGGGCCAGTGTTTCACAGAGCAAATGCTGCTAGAATGAAATTTATATCCAATTAACAAACAGATTTCCAGTTTTGTAAAACGTTAGTTTACAAAACTACGTTAGTAGACAGTCTGATGTTGGTAGTACAATCTCAAGGATTGCCCTCTTAAAAGTGGGTGGAAGAATAGTACTTGGCTACTTACTAAGTAATACACTTAGAGCATTATTTTAAGAACCAGCATTTTGGGAATTTGTCAGCCCCACTTTGGAGAGAGCAATTAAAAGATATATTACTTAGATTCTATGGGAAAGTGCTGATTCTGAGGACATAATTGTATTAAGCAACATTTAATAGAACTGGCCTTTAAAGTGGGAGGGGTTAGTATTTACTCACAACACAATTTACTGGGTACCCAAAGCTTTTTAAGCCCCAAACTGTCCTTCTATCCCTCAATGAATTCCAACCCTGAAACTCAGCAGCCTCTCATTCAAATTAGATAATCAAAATCAATTTGTCATCTTCTATTCCATACCTTTACTCAGGCTCTTTTTCTTTCTCAAATTCCCTTCTCCTTTCTGAAATGCCCAATCACAGTTCATCAGAAATCTGTGCTGACTTCAAATGACCCTGCCTCCCTAACACCCTTTCTCATTCTCTCAATAGTGACAGCTGTTGTTCAGGTTCCAGTTTGAATATTCTCTCCTTCCTCTTAGTCTCCACACACTTTTCTTGCTTCTTTGTTAATAGCACATGGTATGAAATCTTGTTATGGGAAATGTGTATAATATTTCACCAATGATGATAGAATTTCTTTCTGTAGTACCCAGACACATTTTGTTTTATTTTCTTTTTGTCACTTGGTTCTGGCCACATTTCAGCTGATTGGAGCAAAAATATAAAAAGCCACATGCCACATGGTACCTACAATTACACCTTCAGATTTTGCTATCTTATACATCTGGATGTGGTTCTTCATTCATTTCTTTTCCTGGTTAGAAGAATTTTTTAAATTTTTTCCTTTGAAATAATTTCAGACTTACTAAAATGTTTCAAAAATAGTATAGAAATTCCCTTACACCAGCTTCACCAAATGTCAACATCCTATATAACAATGGTATAATTATTGAAACCAGGACATTAACATTGAAATAGTTCTACTAATGGACCTTGAGATCTTATTCAAGTTTCCTTAGTTGTCTCGCTAATGTCCTTTTTCTCTGTCGAGGGTCCAATCCCAGATCCAACGTTGCATGTAGTTGACACGTCACCTCAACCTCGCCAATCTGACAGCTCCTCAGTCCTTCTTTGTCCTTCATGACCTTGACTCTTAGGAAGAGTACTAGCCAATTATTCTGTAGAATGTCAATTTCAATTGTCCAATGTGTTAAGCAGCATTATATACTTTGAGAAATATATTTAGAGTCTTAAAGATATTACGAGGATTGTGCAAGTAAAAAGCATATGTTTTTCCAAATGCTTTATTGAATTATATCATTACTTTCCATAAGGTAAGAGTGCATATTTTAGATTTTAAAAGATAAAAATTGTATTATTTTGTCTTTGCAGGTGTTTTGTCTTGTCATCTTCCTTTGAAAGATTTATAGTGAGATTGTTTTTCACCACTTTGTGAACCTCTGTTGACATGAGTATGCATCCTTTATCAAAGAAACAAATCAAAATACAAAGATATTTTTAAAAAGTACACACATTACATATTTTCTTCTTTGGTAATCAGTATGTAGTATTAGACAACTTGAAATATTAAAATTCAGTTGTTTTGAGTTATCTGTTAATTGTCCTAGTTGGAAAATCTTAGGTTTGATGCACCTCTTCACAGAATATCACAGAGAAACTACATATGAAACATGCTACTTTTAAGTTGATATATGTTGCATATTGATTCTTGATGTATTTGTACTCCCCTCTCCATTTCTAATGTTTCTTTTTCCCCTTAGAACTCTCCAACCTACCTTTTATTGATTACCTGCTCATTTTTACTTTTTCTGGCATTGCCCATTTACCTATGTTTACCCAAACTGAACTTTGACCTACTGCGATCTTGTTTCCCCACCGCTCCATTGAAACTACTCAGAATGAAAATGACTTTGTGATGGCTAAATCCAATAGCTAAATTGCCATTTATCGGCATCATTTGACAATGTTTCCACTCTCTTCTTTCATGAAATTCTTACCTTCTCATAATATCTGAGATACATTCTCTCTTGATTCTTCTATTGCTTCCCTGAATATTGGATCTCATTCTTCTCTTCTCTTACTTGCCTTTGAAATATGGGTATTCCACTGGTTTATTTTCCATCCATTCTTTGCATACACTCTGAGCCGTCTCAATTACTCCTAAAGCTTCAGTTACTACCCTTCTGCAGCCAATTCAATCATTATCCCTAATTTGGATAGCTGTAAGATCCAAATTTCCCATTGGTACTGCAAACTCAATTAGCCACTAAATTAGAATAATAAATTTCTTCTTATAAACATGTACTATTTATTTTCCCTATCACTTCCTTCCCCTTTGGCCTGAGGTGGAAGCTTTAAGTTATTCTCTCCTATCATGCTTTGTCTTCTGCCTCTCAACGTATTCTAATTGCAATTGTTCATCTCTTGCTCTACGTTTTAACCACTGATTTTTCATTTTTTTTCAAATTATACATCACTGAAGCCTTCCCAGATTCTCTCAAAAGATTTAAAGGACTCTCACTTTTGTAATTAATTTCATTGTGTCTTGTTGTATCATTAGTTGTAGGCATGGCTGTATTACTTTCTCCCATTGTATTGTAAAATCCTCAGATGATCTTTGTGATGTGCCCCTGCCTTACTTATATGCTGAGTGAATTGACTTGAAATGAATCACCTCTGGTATGATGGTGCTGCTCTTGCTTTATTTGTTGTCTGTTTATTTGTTGGTTTGTTTGTTTTGTCTTTTTTATTTATTTAGTCAGGCCTGTTAAGAGGTGAACCTCACAAGTATGATCATGATAGATCATAACACAGAAAGCATTGGCATTTCCCTTTCTTTCCTTCCTTCCTTCCTACTTTCCTTTCTTTCTATGTATGTATGTATTTTAACATGTATTTATGAACAGGAAAAGCTATAACGAAAGGAGTTGAGAATCTCTAGATACTGGTACTTTGTCTCTCAATGACTTACTGCAGTATCTTGAGCAGTAAGATACTTTTATCAAACCAAATATGTTAAGGTAAGATGCAAAAATCACATGTATTTGCAATCTACTCTTGTTTCCATTAGTGATATGCAAATCAAAAAGGTATCTGTTCGGATCTGACACTTCTGTTCTTAAACTTAATGCTTTGTATGTTTAATTTATCAAATTACGGGCTCTTAGCACCTCAAATAGGTATTTTTAAAAATCCAGCTGTTAGCCCTAGGGACAAAGGGGTAAATACAAATTTAACACTGTTCATGGTGAATACACACATTTTGATATTTTAAGCATTCACTGAAGTCAAGTGTTCTTGGAGACCATCTGCCAATTTGCTGATCATTTATAGAACTAAATCTCTCAATAAATATTGAAAATAGTTAAAGCATTTGCTGTTTTTTGGGTCAAATATTTGCATGCCATCATTTATCAACCAAAAATTACTTTTTCAGGATCTTGTTGCTGCTGCTGAGATGAAAACTCTTCATGTTGAGATTTGAATAAATATGAGAATGAAAAACACAAAATGGTAAGTGACTTGCAAATCCACCAGTGTGACCAAGTTTCTAATGCTCCATTATGTAATTATTATTTATAAATTGTATATAGATAAAATACGTTCTTATGGCAGTCACTGTTGCAAGCAGTTTTAAAACATAAGCACAATTGAATCAAGCTTTATCAACTCCTATAAACTGATTTTTATAAACTTGATATAAAAGACACTTGGCTATTATCCTGTGCAGCCGATTTTAACTCTTTTTTTATAGGTTCAGAGAAAACACATGATTACTTGTGTGATCTGGACATACGTATCTGTGCACCTATAACATGGAGTTTCTTAAGATGATGTGTAGGACTAGAATTCTGGTTTATAAAATAGCAAGCAAAGACTTTAAAAACTCTTAAAATTTTATTGTTACTTTAAATTACTCAAACTATATGTCTAGACATGCAACAGTTAAATAAATATATCTTGACTCTTAATAGGCATTTATTTGTTTATAAAAGCATGTTAGTTTTATTTAGTTTAAAAGAATGTCTAGTACCTTGGGTTATAGTCCTTTTCTTGTGTTTTCTACAGTGGGTATCAGAAACATATCTAGCAGGTAAACCTCCTTTTCCCTTCTTATCCTATTTAGAAGGTTTTCTTTGTGGTGCCTTCCAGGGAACAATTAGTAGAGGGTTCAGAAGGCAAAGGAAACGTAAGGTGAAAGAGTTAAGTTATTTCTGGAGCAGGAATTGAGACACTGCTGCTGATTCTGTGCTCTGCTTCCACCCTCATACTTCCACCCTTACCTCTTCATCCAGCCCCATCCCACCCCACCATCTGCCCAAGCAAACAGAGGATGCTAGAACATCTACTGTGAGATGGTGACATCACGTAGATTTTCTCTTCCAAGTCAGATATCAGAAGCCATTATTAAACCCCACTTTATTTAAATAGGAACTTTATTCTAGACTAGAAGTCCTTAAATTGGGGACTGAGGGTGAGTTTTAGATAAGAAGATCGGTAATCCTGCTGAAATTATAAGCAATATTCACTCTTCTGTGGAGTAGATCAATTGAATTTTTTAGTTTTTCAAAGATATTGATGACAATGAATTTGTTATCTACCATGGTTTTACAAATTTCAAACAGATGTAGTTAAAAAAAAAAGCTTTTGAGGAAAGTGTGAAATTTTTGTATATATATCTTTTGTGTATATTCCAGATCATGTTGGCTGTAAAATTTGCACCTTCAAGATTTCATTTTAACTGTAAACTTTCTTTAGAGCAATAAAAACTATTCAAATGAGTTTGTTGGTGCCTTCCCTTTGGTTATTCTCTAAAACTTCAGCCAAATTTTGAATTGTTATTCTTGCAAATCAATAATATATGAAACTCTGACCCAGGTTCGATTCCTGGCCCATGTATTTCCCACCCCTCAAAAATCGAAATTCAACAAATGATGACAAAATAACAGAATACTTATATGGAAAAAGAATTAAATGTGACCTCCACTATACAGCACACAAAAATATATATATAACTCCAATGCTGTTTGTTTTTAGTCGTTTTATAAATCCTTATATAGACTTTGTGTGTGTGTGTGTGTGTGTGTGTGTGTGTGTGTGTGTGCTGTATGGTGGGGGTCACATTTCATTATTTTTCCATGTGAGTATCCCATTATTGCAGTACCATTTGTTGAGGTTTTTGTTTGTTGGTTGGTTTTTTGCTTGTTTTTTTTGGGGGGGGGGGGATTGCAAGGACCCAGAATCGAACCCGGGTCTCCCGCCTGGCAGCTGGGAATTCTACCACTGAACTACCCTTACGTATAGACTTTTATTTATCCTATGACTAGGTGCATATTTTTAAAGATTTCTATAATTTTTAAATATTCTGCTGTCCCTGCTATATGAATATTGCTATCTATTACCACTGTGATTTTGTTTTTGATTTGTTTGCTCATAGTTATAAGCAGAAAACCAGCTCTCACCCAGTCCAAAATTCTCTTTCTCTTACTGGAAACTCTGGAAATCATTTATTCTGTCTCCTGCATAATATCTATGGAAAAATGGAAACATTGTTTCCCTCATTTATCCATGCACAAAGATATTTATTCTTAGGTATTCAAGCCATATATTTTATTTTCACTGAGCTCTATTAAAGATTCTCAGTTAACCTTTGTCTATCCCAGTTGATCACCAATTTTATCTTCTGTTAAAAAAAAAAAGTCAATATGCCAGTAAAAGAAATTGTTCAGATATTTGGGTGATTCTTTTCTTGTGAGGTTAAAAAAGGAGGTTCTATGGCAGTTTGGTGAGCCCAGGGAAGCTTTGCAAGCCAACCCATGCCTCCTTTTGGTGCTGAATTAACTTTAGTCGTGGTGCCAGAAGTAGTTTTTGTACTATTTCTTCCTTTAGTGAATCTTTTTTCCAGAAGAAAAGGTTGAAATTTAATAAGATCAGTGTAGAAATCCAAAAGTTGCTCTGAGCTACAGTGCTATTTCTCAGCCAGTTGCCTGTCTTCATCCGCACAGCTGTAAAATTTCTCTGCACACAGGGGTTTCTTCACGGCCAAGGGGGATGAACAGTAAGGGATGAAAATGTAGCACAGATGACCCCTCTTGCTCTGACTCCTTCAGCAAGTTTCATTTTTCCTTAGAATCCTCGGAGGAATGTTTTACCTAAACACCTATCACAGCTTTTAGGATTAACTTTAAAGATGGCCAGTTAATATTTCTTGAACATAAACTTTTGGCCAGAGGAACTGGAAATTTAAGTTTGTTAAACTTTTACATACTTAACTGTGCTCCACTGGGTGTTTTAAACTCAGTCATTTGGCTTCAGATCTACTTTCTTAAGCTTCAAAATAGATGGTATGGAGTGCACAAATAATCGGATAAAGTACTTTTTCCAAGTCCTCAGTATCTTATTTCTACCGGATAATAGAGAAGAAATATGCAGTTTTCCTGTGATTAAACACACTGAACATCCCTATAAGATTGAATTTCTAGGCCAATTAAACGGAAGCGGCAGTGAGTTAGAATTTAGGCCCCTAATGACATAAGTTGCATAAGCCAATGTACATAATTGTGTGAATACCTAACCTAAGAAGAGACAAGCATTATAGAATAGTTAAAAGGTTTGAGACCCCATACTATGAAATGCTAGGTAACTACTTAAAAAGACTGGTAGGATTGAATGTTCTAAGGGTTTCTATGATATATTTTGAGAAAAAAAAATTTCAAGTAAATCAAGTTACAACATAATATATAAGGTAAGATCTCATTTTTTACAGAAATAACTGTGTCAAATTTTAACCTCATATACATATATACAGGGATATAATTTTAGTTTGTTTGTTTTACAAAAACATTACCAGTGAATATTTGTTCATGCAGTGAAAATGTCTTGAAAACACACCCAGTATAGTAGTTATATCTGGGCCACAGAAATGATAGGGATAGGCAAGAAAGACATTTTTATTTTGTGCTTTATATACTTCTATATTACTATATATTTTAACCTTGAGAAAATATTCCTTTTCTAATTTAAAAGTTATGATAGTTATGAAATAATTGTCCAAACATTTTCTTTGCAAGGTGGTATTCTGCCTAGCAATATTTGTAAAAAAGTCCCAAATAGTTCATTTAATATAAATAAGAGGAATAATAGTGGGTTGAGACCATATTTTGAGATGACATAAAATTTCATTCTCATAAAAATATGTTTTCTATATTACAGTAATAGGGTGACTAGGGTGAATCACTTTTTTCTTTGCCCATTGGTTAGGATTGCTGGAGCCACTATTTGCCACCAGCTGTATATGTTCAGTTTACTGTTTTACTACCAGGGGTGTTATTCATACCTGCAAAGCCTCCCCTCCATGTCCTACTACTCTGGGCCGTACCTTAGAAGAAATAACCATGAATAACACTCCTTCTTATTGCTCCACCTGTTTGTATTATCCCACTCGCCAGTTTTCTTTAGGGTTAATCTAGATACCCTCAGAACTGATATTTTCTTTGTAAGGCAAATTTTCAAGAAGTCTCTCATTTGCTGAATCTTTGCTTTCCACTGGGGACTAAGCTCGAAAGAATATTAACATTCATGTTTCCTTTTATTGTTTTTAAAGGAATATGTTAAACAAAGAGGAGCATATATATATATATATATTCCTTGTTAAAAAAGAAATGTATAATATATTAAGTATTTAAATATTCCTTTTTTAAAAAAGGATTATACATATTTTTATCAAATATGTATATATGTAATAGTTTCAAAAAAGCTCTCTCTCTCAATGGTACATTTGGTTTTATGTACAGTGATTTTTAAAACAGTTTATATACCGTGTGAAATTGGGCATGCCCCTTAAATTCTTCCCCAAGACTTATTTTTCCATATGTGTTAAAAGAAAGTATATAAAAATACCCAAATTTTAATTTTGTTTTGAGGATTAAATGGATTGAATGTGCAAAGCACCTGGTAGAGAGGAGCATTAAAAATATATAAACTATTTCAATTAATATTATATAAAAAGCAAGCCATAGTTCTCCTTATTATTAATGAATATTTTAAGGAATAATTGCTAATAATAGATACATGATATATATTGATGTACTTTGCATTGTTGGCCTGATGCATACATCAGCAATTACTCATAAAAGGTGGTTAACATTTTTGGGAAAAGCATTCTAATCAATAGCAGATGTTTGTGGCAGAGTAAGTGTTTGAATAATAATGATAATAATAATAATAATGATAATAATAGCAGCTCACTGGTGATGCTTTCAAATGTGCAATTCAAGTTTTAAATAGGTGACAGATCATTAAAAGAAGCAGAAAATGTAACCCTGACTTTTAGTTGAATTATTTTCTTCTCAATACAGATATAAAAGCTGTCGCCAGCAAAGGAGAATAAGAGTAGAGATAAACTGCCAACATTGGAGAATGAGGAAATTGCATTTACCTTTGGAAAGACCATGATGTCTTGGTTCAATTCCTATCTAGAAACCAATTTAGGGATAAGTAACCATGGGAAATGGTATGCCACATTACTTACTCAGTTCTTTCCTGTTCAAACATAAGAAAGGAAGGAAAGAAGGAAGGAGGGGAGGGAGAGGCAATAAAAGGAAGTGGAAGGTAGAGGAAAGGAGGGGGGAAAGAAGAAGAAAGGAAGGAAGGGAGGAAGAGAAACAGGGAGGGTGGGGAGGAGGGAAGGTGGCAGAGAGAAGTAGAGACAGACGGAGACAGAGACAAATTGAAAATGGCAAGTGATGAAAGAAATTTGAGTATAAACAAAGGGCGCTAAGACATTTCCAGGGCCGTGTACGTCCTCTGCAGTTTCTACACATTGGATTGCCAAGTACTCTGCTGCTCTCAGAAATTTAGGCTATTAGCCTTTAGCAATTTAGTTTGAATTAGTTTAATCAGATGATCAGATTAGAATTTTGCTTAGGACCCGCCAAAATCAGCCACCCTGAGGAAAAGCTTTGATTGAGAAGTGAAACTGACAGGTTTCCAGTGAAGAACAGGGCCTGTCCTTGGGCGGGAAGAGATGTGGGCACTCGGGCACTCTGTGAAAGTGACTAGGATAACCAGAGGGCAGCATGAGAGCCCGTTACGCCTAAGGGTTGATTAAAAGTTTACCAAGAGGTGGGAAATTCCCCAAGAAAACATCGTACTTTGCATTTTGGCTCAAGTTCCTGGTGACAGCACAGACTGTTGATGTCTGCTCTTGTTACATTTAATCATAGTGATATTACGTGTGAGATTAGAGGCACCGCATTCTTTGAGAGGACAGTTGAAGGTTATGGTTTCTACCAGCATATCTGTTCAGATCTCTATCCCACTGGTTTCGCTTATGGACAAAAAATTTATTATATTTAGACCTTTGCTCTCAAAGGCTAATGTGATATTAATCATATTTTACCAGACTTCAGATTTTAGTTCTAAAACCTCATCAACATTCTACATGTTATGTTTTGCATCGGACTTTTTTTTTCTTTTAACTTTTTTTAAATGTATGGTATAACATATATACAAAGCAAATAAATAAAAAGGCAATAGCTTTTAAATCATTCTTAGACAGTTGGTTACAGGACAGATCTCAGGGGCTACCATACGATCCTTTCATATTTTTCCTTCTAGCTACTCCAGAATATAGGAGGCTAGAGGGCTTAAATACTTTATCATTACAATCGACTTCCTTTCCTTCTTTTTTGTGAAAAATAGCATATACACAAAAAAAGCTTAAATTTCAAAGCACAGCACCACATTTAGTTGGAGAATGTATTTCAGAGTTTGACATGGGTTACAATTTCACAATTTTAGATTTTTTGCTTCTAGCTGCTCTAAAATACTGGATATCAGTTAAATGATTTAACATTCATATTCGTTTGCTAAATCCTATCTTCTCTGTATAACTCCACCATCAACTTTGATCTTTCCATGCCTCTCTTTAGGGGTGTTTGGGCTATGACAATTCTAAATTTTTCATACTGGAAGGGTCTGTCACTGATACGGGGTAGGGAGATGGAACTATCTGATGTTCTGGAGAGGCTGGGCTAGGTGTCAGGACTTGTCTGGACCAGGGACCCATCTGGAGGTTGTAGGTCTCTGGAAAGTTACTCTAGTGCCTGGAACCCTTGTGGAATGTTATCTATTGCCCTTGAGGAATCCTATATATTGTCCTATTGTTGGAATGGTCCTCGCTGGGGGTTGGCGGGTTATGACACGTAGCAAGGTCTACCTGAGGCTTGCATAAGAGCCACCTCCGGAGTAGCCTCTCGACTCCATTTGAACTCTCTCTGCCACTGATACTTTATTAGTTCTTTTCGCCTTTTTGGTCAGGTTGTAATTGTTGATCCCACAGTGCCAGGTCTGGATTCATCCCTGGGAGCCATCTCCCATGTCGCAAGGGATACTTTTACCCCTGGATGTCATGTTCCACGCAGGGGGCTGGGCAATAATTTCACTTGCAGAGTTGGACTTAGAGACTGAGGCCACATCTGAGCAACAATAAAGGTCTTCCAGAAGGACCTCTTAGACATGCCTATAAGTAGTCTAAGCTTCTTAGCTACCTACATAAGCTTCACAAGAGTAAGCCTCATAATCAAGGTCATGGCCTATTTATTTGGGTGTCCCTAAAGTTTGACACAGTATCAGGGGATTCCTTGATGGTGAGATTTAATAGTTCCATATTTTTCTCCCATCCTTCAGGGGACTTTGCCAATACTTTTTGATTATCTGCTTAATACATACTCTAGGATGTATCCAGGCATTGCAATAATCAAAAAGGACCTCCTTCTTATTCTGTGCTCCATGTGTTTCAGTTGTTCAAATGAGCTATACAGATAAGTTGAATTAGATTTTTTTTATTAATTAAAAAAAATTAACTAACACAACATTTAGAAATCATTCCATTCTACATATGCAATAGTAATTCTTAATATCATCACATAGATGTATGATCAACATTTCTTAGTACATTTGCATCGATTTAGAAAAAGAAATAGCAAGACAACAGAAAAAGAAATAAAATGATAATAGAGAGAAAAAAATAAAAATAAAAAATACAAAAAATATATTAAAAAAACAAACAAAAAAACAAAAAAAAACTATAGCTCAGATGCAGCTTCATTCAGTGTTTTAACATAATTACATTACAATTAGGTAGTATTGTGCTGTCCATTTTTGAGTTTTTGTATCCAGTCCTGTTGCACAGTCTGTATCCCTTCAGCTCCAATTACCCATTATCTTACCTATAGGGTAAGATAATTAGATTTTGTACTACAGAAAATTTCAGTTCCAGGCCAAATAAACCTTTCTTCCATTGGTCTCAAGGAGTATGTGTGGTTCTAAAATATAGACACTGTCTTCCTTACTCCTGTATTCTGAATTACTTTAACCCCAACCTGCTCGGCTTTGTTCTTCTATCTAAATATCAGGTTATATATATGAAACAGCCTCTCAAAATCCCGAAATAATAATCACCTCTCCAGACTTAATGTGTCTTCTCTAAAAGCTTACAATCTAGGCCCCTGTTTTCTTATAAGTGTTTTCTAAAGGTGACCATATCTTTCTTATTCTTTTCAGTCTGGCTTATTTTGTCTCACCAAATGTCCCACATGTTCATTCACATCATTGCATGCCTCATGACTTTGCTCCTTTTTGTAGCAGCACAACCTTCATTCATAAGTATACACTGTCGTTTGCCAATCTACTTCTCCATCAGTGCATCCTTTGGCCGCCTGCCTTTATTAGGCATCATGTAGAGGGCCCGAAGTCCATGGTCCATCAACATTCTCAAGTTTAGATAATTTCATTGTTCCCAAGAGAAAGAAAACCAATAAACACACCCTTGCCAAATAGGAAATCTAAACCTCCTCTTAGCTTTTGTCCCTCCCTCTATTATTTACCTCTGCTGTTGCTGTAGTAGGGCTGACGTTTTTCTTTTGAGCAGAGCTCATAGCATGCAATAGCAGCCTGTACTTTGGATTTAAACACTTTATACAAGAATTATATCTTTGAAACAATTCTTATGAGAACTAATTCGTATTTCTAGTGTGAGTCAGTGGGACATGTAGGTCTATACAACCCCTTTCAATCTTGTTCATCTTCAATATGGTAATATTACTTCTAGACCCACTAGAGAACAACCTTCACTTCTATCTATCCCCTTACATTGGAGTTCAACCTCATTAGCTAATGGTTCACCCATCTTTAGCTTGTATGTATCTCTAAGTCCCCTATAATTCTATATTATAAACCTCTGATTATACCTTTATGCTGGCCATAAAAGTGGAATCATACAGCATCTGTCCTTTTGTGTCTGGCTAATTTCACTCAGCAATAGTCCTCAAAGCTCATCCATCTTGTCATGTGCTTCAGGACGTCATTTTTGTCTTATTGCTGCATAATATTCCATCATATGTATATACCACATTTTGTTGATCCACTCATCTGTTGATGGGCATTTGGTTTGTTTCCATCTTTGGGCGATTGTGAGTAATGCTGCTATGAACTTCAGTGTGCAAATGTCTGTTAGTGTCATTGCTTTCAGCTCTTCTGGGTATATACCAAGTAGTGCTATTGCTGGGTCATAGGACAACCCAATATTTAGTTTCCTAAGGAACCACCAGTCTTCTACGGTGGCTGCATCATAATACATTCCCACCAGCAGTGCATAAGTGTTCCAGTTTCCCACATCCTCTCCAACATTTATAGTTTCCTATTTGTTTAATAGCAGCCATTCTTTTTTTTGAATTTTTCATTTTTTTTAAATATAACAAGTACAAACATTCTTAACATATCATCATTCCATTCTACGTATATAATCAGCAATTCACAATACCATCATATAATTGTATATTCATCAGCATTAACATTTCTTAGAACATTTGCATCAATTCAGAAAAAGAAATAAAAAAAAACAGAGAAAAATTCATACATACCATACCCTTTACCCCTCCCTTTCATTGATCACTATCATTTCAATCTACTAAATTTATTTTAACAGTTGCTCCCCCTATTATTTATTTTTGTTCCATATGTTTTACTCATCTGTTGATAAGGTAGATAAAAAGAGCATCAGACACAAGGTTTACACAATCACACAGTCCCATTGTGAAATCTATATCATTATACAATCATCCTCAAGAAACAGGGCTACTGGAACACAGTCTACATTTTCAAGCAGTTCCTTTCAGCCTCTCCATTACATCTTAACTAACAAAGTAATATCAATTTAATGCATAAGAATAACCTCCAGCATAACCTCTCTACTCTGTTTGGAATCTCTCAGCCATTGACACTTTATTTTGTCTTATTTCACACTTCCTCCTTTTTGTCGAGAAAGCTGTCTCAATCCCGTGATGCTGAGTCCCAGCTCATTCTAGGATTTCTGTTGCACATTGCCAAGAAGATCTACACCTCTGGGTGTCATGTCCCATGTAGAGAGGGTAGTTTGCTTGTTGTGTTGGCTGGAGAGAGAGGCCACATCTGAGTAACAAAAGAGGTTCTCTTGGGGGTGACTCTTGGGCTTAATTTTAAGTAGGCTTAACCTATCCTTTGTGGGTTTAAGTTTCATATGAACAAACCCCAGGATTGGGGGTTCAGCCTATTGGTTTGGTTGTCCCCACTGCTTGTGAGAATATCAAGAATTGTCCTCTTGGGGAAGTTGATTTTCCCCCTTTCTCACCATTCCCCCAAGGGGAATTTTTTATGCACTGTTCAAATCACTCTGGGATTTATTTGGGCATCACTCTGGACAAACCTACAAAATCTCATGCCCTACTCAAGGTTCCACATACTTATGATGTTCAATTAAGCTGTCTGCATAAGTTAAATTAAGAAATGCACTAGTCAAAATAAAAATTTTGTACCAAATAAATATTTTTTGCTTTAGTCTCACACATAAGTAAAATTTTAAAATATTAATTACCATCTATTTTCAACACCCTGCAATATTGACATTCTTTTGTTCTTCCTCATGCAAAAACATTTTTATATTTGTACATTTAGTCACTAAATCATTATGCAATCTAGAGATTCCTAGATTTTACCATCTCAGTCTTTATCATCTATCTTTCTGATTTCATTTGTGCCCCCAGCCCTCCTCCCTCTATCATTCTCACATTCAGCTTCATTCAGTGTTCCAACTTTATTGTATTACGGTTAGGTAGTATTGGGCTATCCATTTCTGAATTTTTACAATCACTCCTGTTGCACAATCTTTATCCTTTCAACTCCAATTACCCTATTTCTGTCTCCTGATGGTCTCTGTTACCAACTGAAATTCTCCAAGTTCGTTCACTAATGTCAGTTCATATGAGTGAGACCATACAGTATTTGTCCTTTTATTTCTGGTTAACCTCATTCAGCGTAATGTCCTAAGGTCCATCCTTGTGTTACATGCTTTGTAACTTTATTCAACAGCAGCCATTCTTATAGGTGTGAGGTGATTTCTCATTGTAGTTTTGATCTGCATTTCCCTTACAGCCAATGAAAATGAACATCTTTTCATATGCTTTTCAGCCATCTGTATTTGCTCTTCAGAAAAATGTCTATTCATTTTTTAGCGCACTATATGATTGGGTTGTTTGTTCTTTTGTTGTTTACTTGTATGATTTATTGTATATACAGGAAATCAAACCTTTGTCGGCTATGTGATTTCCAAATATTTTCTCCCATTGAGTTGCCTGCCTCTTCACCTTTTTGACAGAGTCTTTTCAAGGGCAGAAGCATTTGATTTTGAGGAGTTTCCATTCATCTATTTTTTCTTTTTTTGCTTGTGCTTTGGGTGTAAAGTTTAGGAAGCAACCTCTTATTACTAGGTCCTGAAGATGTTTCCCTAGATTTTCTTCTAGAAGCTTTATGGTGCTAGGTCTTATATTTAGGTGTTTGTTCCACTTTGAGTTAATTTTTGTGTAGGGTATGAGATAGGGGTCCTCTTTCATTCTTTTGACTATTGATATCTAGTGCTTCCATGCCCAATTATTGAAAAGACTATTTTGTCCAAGTTCAGAGGATTTGGGGTCCTTGTCAAAAATCAGTTGACTGTAGATTTGGTGGTCTATTTCTAGACTCTTGATTCAATTCCACTGGTCAGTATTTCTATGTCTGTGCCAGTACCATACTATTTTGACCACTGTGGCTTTATAATAGGTTTAAAACTATTTATGCCATTTAACACCAAGTTCCTGTGAATGTGCCTCTTATAACTGTGCTTCAAAGTCAACTGATATTGAATGATCTTAATTATAAAAATAAACAATAGAAATAGCTAATATTTATTAAGCACTATTTCTGTACTAAGTAAGTTATATGAATTAACATTTTTAATCCTCACTTTGGCTCAACAAAATGCATGTTATTATTATCTCTCCATTACATAGATGAGGAACTAAAGCGTAGAGAAAAATATTGCCAGTAAAGGAAAATAGAATAAAATAGGGTAAATCCAAGCAATCTAATTCCAGAGCCTATGTTCCTGATTAGTACCTATACTATCTCAAAGTAACAAAAATTAATGACTATTTACTGTATGACAGGCACCTACAGTATATATATATATGTCCTTTGTAGTATAATCATTGCGTTCTTTTCCAGCAACATCTCACAAATTTTCCATTTTGTGCCATGAATATATGAAACTAGGTTCCTTGTCATGTTTCCTCTCCCTACTTCTGGGCACTTTGGGTAATGCCCTTCCTCCAGTACTTGGCCTGGCTAACTTCTATTCGGACACAGTGATGGCATTCACTCTACTGGGAAGACTCTGTTAACCAAATAAAAAACATCCTAGAGGCACACAACATCAGATTTGAAGACACAGAAGATAATAAATAGAGATTTTATCTCAGAAAATATCTGCACATTTTTTGTTACATTTTTCTGTTTATAGTCATGATCTACAAATTTATTCTATTGAATCAATTTAAAAGTAAAATACTTTTGTGTCTAGTAACTCTGGTACAGTTTAAAAATTTTGTAAATAATTTATCCATTTTTAGCAAGTATTGGAATAGAATATGTTGTTATTGTTTTAAGTGGTCATCAATCATTGTGTTATGAAGAATGTAGCATGACAAATCTATTTCCAATACAGTGTAAAGAGAAGAAAAAGAAATATAATATCTTAAGGAAAATTTCCAAGTCCAAATTCCATCTGGATTCCTGAGTTTGGCATCCAAATTGAGTAAGAGAGGCAATGATATTGAATTCTTAATTTTGAGTCGGCTCTCAGTCATCCAGCATGTCTTATGCAATTTTCTCAAGAATAGCATAATTTCTTAATTTTTAATAATATTGTCTTTCTGTTGCCTTTACAGATGAAGCAAAATTTGGCTAGCCCATCAGTTTTGATACTTTCCACAGCATATTAAAGAAAAACAAACTCAACCTGACTTAATAAGGGAATTTACTGGTCACATAATTGAAAGCAGTAATAGGTTGGGTAGGCTTAATGCTGGGTTTTATAATGTCATTAAATTACTAGTTATTTTTCCTCTTCCTCTCTGGCTTCTGTGATTTCAGCTTTATCCTAGTCTTGGTTCTGTTTTGGCTACATAAAGGTGACTCCCAGGTTTACATGCCCCGTTTTATATGAGGAGTATATGGACAGGTCATGTAATCACCCCGAACCAATCTCAGCGGTTCAATCTCAATCTCAATGCCATGCATTGATTAGCTTATCTGTGACTTTCACCTAACCCAATTGACTTAAGGCAATTATACATAGTTGGCATCTGATCTCTAAGGTTAGACAAATGTCTTTATTCAAAAATGCTATCTCGTTACGGAGATATTATTAATTTTCACATTGTGGAGAAATAAAGTGGACAGTCACTTTTATCCCTTTGTGGATAAAACACACACATACTCTCATCTTTTAATAATGGTAAGGTTTGTCCTTAAACTTAATAATTAATGTATTTTCTCTTTACTGGAATGGCCTAGGTCTGGGTCTTTTTCCATCAACTTTTCCAAGCACATGGTGAATAATGTATTTGACTTTAGACTTGAGGAAGTTCTCTTCTCTTCTATATTTCAGTTTTGTTTTGTTCTGAACCTTCAAGAGTATTTATTATCCATGAACTACCTTTCTATTTTTAGTTCTTTCTATTGATATAATTGTTTCTAATGATTTTTTTTCTGCTTTCCTGGAGCAAAAGAAATATTTTGAATTGCCCATTAACTCTTCTCTTTTTTGTTTTGAGTTGAGAACTTTTTTCTGCAGCTATGTTTTTGTATTCCATATTTTTCCAGTTGTTCCAGTGTGTTAGTCAGGAACTATTAAGATATCTTTAGAACTCTGTCCTCTGCCCTGACTCCATTTATCTGGCATGGGAGGATGTTCAGCTGTTAGAGTAGGAGCCATTGGAGGGAAAAGAATGAACTTGATTTGGGGTTGGATATTTGAAAAATGGAATCTGGAGCATTGTAGAAGTACCTGTGCTGAAGATTTGGAGGTCATCCATCTATGTGTAAAAGTCAGTAACATCTCCAAGTAAAGTAAGTAGAGTAAGAATAGAAGAAAAGAAGATCAAGGAGGGGACTTTAAAACAAAATTTTCTTTTATTATCTTGGAGCTTTCTCACCACCCCCAGGCTCTTTAACTCGTACACCTCTTTCTCCTTCTCCTTTTCCTCCTTCTTCTTTTTCCTCTCATTCCTCCTCCACTAATTCTCCTTCTCCTTCTCTTTCTTCCCTTTCTTTTTTTCCTTTGGACCAAGCCTCAGTCAATGGCAAACAGAACTGAGCACAAGATATAGGGAAATTTGAGGCAATCTCCTTTGACCCACATGGCTATGCCTTGTTTATGTTGCTCTGTATCTTCTGTACTAGTCTCCTGGCCTCCAGACCTGTAACTTCTGGGCCTCATATTCCCTTCTTCAGAATGATTTTTCCAAAGCAAGTCTTTATCAACTCTGAAATTGTCTTTAGAATCAAGCCCTAACACCTTAGCATAGAGCACACGATGCCCTCACACAACTTCCTGCTTCAGACCTCATCAACTCAGCCCTTGCTCCAGCCACATCAACTGGACCCTCTGCCAGATGTGTGGTTTCTCTGCCCCCATTCCTTTTCCATCTGGTGAACTCTCCCTCATCTTTGGGTACATGACCCATCCAGATCTCAGCAGGGGATGCTTCGTAGGTCTCTGATAGAACTCTTTTCGTCTCCTTGTGTATATGCTTTTTTCCCCTGAAAGATGTACCAGGCACCTCCACTGGGGAGAAGCATATGATATAGGTAGCCTGGGGTCTATATATATCATATACTATTTGACTTAGGTGGGAAGTCCTTCTAAGGAGGAAAACTTGAGAAAGATCTACATTTAAAAGAATCAGATATATAAGAATAAAATCAAAAGTAAACAAGCAAAAACAGTGTAATGGAAACCAAGACAGTACAGTAATTTTATTAGTTTAGTTCAGATATCTCAGGAATTGCTTCTGATCCATTACATCCATACTTAAGAAAACATATAGGCAACATACCCATGAAGTGTTCAGATTAATCAGTTTTTCTCTGTTTAAAATATTTTCCTGGGGCAATATTTTAAATATTTGCACACCAATATTTATAGCAGCATTATTTACAATCGCAAAGAGATGGAAACAGCCAAAATGTCCGTCAACAGACGAGTGGCTAAACAAACGGTGGTATATACATACGATGGAATATTATACAACTTTAAGACAGAATAAACTTATGAAGCATGTAATAACATGGATGGACCTAGAGAACATTATACTGAGTGAGTCTAGCCAAAAACTAAAGGACAAGTAATGTATGGTCCCACTGATGTGAACTGACATTAGAGAATAAACTTGGAATATGTCATTGGTAACAGAGACCAGCAGGAGTTAGAAATAGGGTAAGATAATGGGTAATTGGAGCTGAAGGGATACAGACTGTGCAACAGGACTAGATACAAAAACTCAAAAATGGACAGCACAATACTACCTAATTGCAATGTAATTATGTTAAAACACTGAATGAAGCTGCATCTGAACTATAGTTTTTTTGTTTGTTTGTTCTTTTATATATATATATTTTTATTTTTTATTTTTCTCTATATTATCATTTTATTTCTTTTTCTGTTGTATTGCTATTTCTTTTTCTAAATCAAAAAAAATATTTTCCTGGGGCATTATTTTTTTCAAAATTTAGAACATTTTAGAAGTATAGAATTATTGCAAAGATATTACAGTCTCTATATTCTCCACAGCCAGATTCCCCTATCATTAAAATTATACATTTATGTGATATATTTGTCACAATTAATGAACCAGTATTGATACATTATTACTTGTTTATTCATTTCCAACCTACATGTATAGTGGTTTCAGAATTGTCAACCTGTATACCCTATGGATCAGCTTTATCAAGTAGAGTGCAGTTACTTACATACAATTCCTCTGCCTTTACATTCATTTCCAAAGTTACTTAGGAACTTATTCCCCATCCCCTTTAGTGATGTTGTTTCATACTTTTGTAATACATTTCATATGTTACATTCTGTGTTCTATCCTAGGATCACCTGATATCTTAAATGATTTTTTAAGTTTATGTATATTGAGGTTTTCTCTTTGGGATGTAAAACTCTAAGAGTTTTGACAAACGCTTAATGTCTTGTATTCACCATTACTTGTGTATCGTAGGGAATGGTTTTACTGCCCTAAAAAAATTCTCCTCTCATTCACTTATTCAGTTACCCCCTACACTGAACCCTGGCTACCACTGATCTGCTTACGATCTCTACAGATTTGTCTGGTAATTGGAATAATGTATTATGTAACCTTTTCAGACTGACTTCTTTCACTTGATAGCCAATTTCTTCCCTTTTTTAAAATAGCTTATTTCTTTGAATAATATCCTGTATGGGTGCACCAAAGTTTGTTTATTTATTCACCTATTATAGGAAATTTTGGTTATTTCCAGTGTTCTTTGGTTATAAATAAACTACTATAAACCTTTGCTTGCAGTTTTTGTGCTAATCAATTGGGTAAATACCTAGAAGCATGACTACTGGATTGCAAAGTAACACTATGTTCACTGTTATAAGAAGATGACAAACTTTTTACAAAGTAGCTGTTCCACTTTGCATTCCTACCAGTAATGATGACAGTTCCTATTGTTCCGCAGAGTTCCCAGCAGCTGATATTGTCACCTTGTTTTAATTTTAATTTTTAGCCATTTTAATAGGTATTTTCTGCTACCTCATTTTGCTTTAATTCTTTAATGACAAATGATGTTGATTTTATTTTCATATGTTGATTTGCCATCTTTTGTGAAGTGTCTAATCAGACACTTTGCTCATTTTAAAACTGCATTGTTCATTTTCATATTGTTGAGTTTTACAGGTTTTTGCACATTTTGGATATCAGTCCTTTATAAAATATGTGTTCGGCAAATATTGTCTCCCACACTGTGGCTTGACTTTTCATTCCCTTAACAGTATTTTTCACAAAGCAGAAGT
This sequence comes from Tamandua tetradactyla, assembly GCF_023851605.1. Lineage (NCBI taxonomy): Eukaryota > Metazoa > Chordata > Mammalia > Pilosa > Myrmecophagidae > Tamandua > Tamandua tetradactyla. The sequence goes on from NC_135336.1 coordinate 73,992,903, forward strand.
TTATAAATTTTAATAAAGTTCAACTGATCAATTTGTTATTTCATGGATCATATCATTGTATTTAGAAACTCAGCCTCAAACCCAAGTACACATAAAATGTTTTTCAATGTTTTTTCTGAAAGTTTTATAGTTTTGCATTTTACCTTTGGTTCTATAATCCATTTTAGGTTAGTTTTTGTCAAAAGTATAGAGAGGGTTTGTGTCAATTTTTTTGTTTTGTTTTTGTTTTTACATGGAGACATCCAATTGTATCATCTGTTGAAACTTCTAGAACTACCTTTGTTTCTTTGTCAAAGATTTGTGGGCTATATTTGTGTGTGTGTTGGTGGTAGAGGTGGGTGAGGGGTGATTTCTGGGCTCTATCTTTTGTTCTGTTGATTTATGTATCTATTCTTTTGCCAATACCAAAAGAATAAATGCATTCTTTTGCTTAATGGTGATTTGTTGTAGCTTTATGGTAAGTCTTAAAACTGGAAAGTGTGAGTCCTTAAACTTTGTTCTGAACTTTTTCAGTATTGTGTTGGCTATTCCAGGTCTTTTGTTTTTCTATATATAGCTTTGAGTCAGTTTTTCAATATCTATAAAAACAGCTTGCTGGAATTTTATTGGGCATTGTATTGAATCTACAGATCAAGTTGGGAAGATTAACACTTTAACAAAATTGAGTCTTTCAATCCTTGAACACAGAATATCTCTCCACTAATCTAGACCTTCACTGATTATTTTTACCAATGTTTTGTAATCTACATATACTTCCTGTATACATTTCATTATATTTATAGTTAAGTATTTCATTTTTTGTATAATATTATAAATAATGTGTTTTAAGTTTCAAATTATGATATTAGTTGTAGGTCTTATATAGATGTTCTTCGTCAGATTCAATAAGTTCCTTTCTATTCCTAGTTTGCCGACAGTTTTTTTATGAATGAATGTTGGATTTTGTCAAATGCTGTACCTTCAATCTTAGGTCATATGATTGTATGGTTTTTCTTCTTTAGTTTGTGATGTGGTGGATTACATTGGTTTTGAGTGTTGAGTTAGCCTTGCATCAGAAATAAATACCACTTGGTCATGGTCTGAAAATCTTGGATTTGATTTGCTAATATTTTGGTGGGAATTTTTGTGTCCAGGTTCGCAAGAGATATTTGTCTGTAGTTTTTCTGTGTTGTAATGTTTTTATCTTGTTTTGGTATTAGGGTAAAGCTGCCATTATTGAACGACTTAGTATATGTTCCCTCTGCTTTGTTTCTCTGGAAGAGATTGTGGAAATTAATATCATTTCTTCTTTAGTAGTTTGAAATTCAACTGTCAGGCCATTTGGGTTGGTGATTTCTTTTACAGAAGGTTATTAAATATTGATTCAATTTATCTAATATATATAGGACTATTTGTATTATCTATTTCTACTTGTGTGTGTTTAATCTTTCTGAATTTATGAAATATATTCAATAATACATAAAATTTTCCCCCAGACATTTCCTAAACAAGTATACAGGACTGAAAAATGTACTGAAATCAATAAAATTTTGCAGTGAAGATGTGAAGTCATTTTTGAAATTTTAATCAGACTAGAAAAGAATATGTTACACTTTTTCAACTACTTAAATTCATTTTTTTTGTCTGAGTGTCTGTATGTGCCATGTGGACTCTATTTACTGCCTCAAGTAAGAAGTACAAAAAAAATTCTTGCTATTTTGACAATTATATGTCCTGTTATACTTTGTTTTAACTCTTTGCTTATGATCTTCATGGAAAGTATTTGCTTAGTCATTTAAGAACATTTAAGAGTTGTTAGAAGATCACATTCAACTTACAATTAACATTTATTTGAAGTTATTTCTCATTTTTTTTTTGAGGAGTCTCACTAAGAATCAGGTGTTTAAAGTACTAATGTGTTGAAAACACTATATATCGCTGAAAGTTAAAGCTACTGTAATGTAGTCAGCAAGTTACTTTGGAGGGGTTAGCCTTCTGTTCACAATGATTTTATCTTGGATATTATCTTTAAAAGTCAGCATTTTAAGAGATGTATGGTATTTATGGTCTCAGCTAAGGGGAATGTTTACTAAAAAAAGATAATAGATGCTACCATAATAATTTCACACAAGTAGTGGTGTATTTAAGCACTTAATGATACTTATATCATGTAGATGTAGGGTATCAAAAATATGGCATAAGTTTTGCAATAGTGCCTTTCACAGTAACACGCTTAATGTATTCAAATATATAATAATTATCAATATTGTTATAGCATTCTCTCACATTTACAAAACTATTAGACATTGCCACCTAAGCATTTTGATGTGTGCAACAACCTCAGTGTCACACTCCCTAGAACTAGCTGCTTTACTTTCAGTTTACTTACTAGATTATCAGCAATATGAGGTCCAGAATTGTGATTTTCACAACACTTAGCCCAGAACTCTACACAAAGTCAGTACTAATGTAATTTTTGAGGGGCTGGGTGAATCAAGAGGTGAATGAATGAATGCTCACATGTACATATCAGTTAGTGGAAGTTTGTGCCAGGTCATTGCAGGGGTGATGTTGATGGGCCTTTTCCTTACCTCTGTTGGACCAGTCTATTTGTTTGCTATTTGCTTCTTCTCTTCTATTCTCACCCTATCTCATTAACATGTGCTAATAACCCAATCAAAATAGAAACACTACCCCCATCATATTTATGGGTTATGCCTGATCTCTAGGGGAAGTATTATTCCTCCAGGGGCAGGAATCTTGGGGCCATCTTAGACCCCATCTACTACCACAATCAGCACCAGTATTTCTGCCCAACTTATTTCCCATCACCATCTTGTTTATTCCAACTTCTTATATGTAAGATTTCCATCCTTTAAACATCGGGGAAAATATGGTTTTCTTTGGGAATATTCAGCTTAACCTTCTGACTTGTCTTATCTTTGGTTACCTGCAATTCATTTCATGTGCCTAAATAAAAATATTTTTGCCAAGCAGCCACATGTCTTTTCCTTCTTCTGTAAGATCTATGCCCTTTGAAATGGCTATTGAAAACTTCCCCTTACAAAGAACTTTTGTAAGAACTTGATATTAATTTTTGTATTTAGTACAAAGTCCTGATCATGAATTTTCTATGCATTAGAACTTTCTTGCAAAATCAAAAGATTCACATACAGTTTCAGTGTCCTAAAGGAAAAGCTAGGCACTTCATCATCCCATAATTCTTTTAGAATTTAGTGCATATTAGTTATGCATATATTATTTTGTTGTTTGCCAGACAACTTAAGCACAGTATTTCTGTTCAAAATCTGAAAATTAGAAAAGATATCATGGAAAAGTGGCAATTATGTGATATTTTCCCTCATTTTATTATCATACTATACCATTTATATAAAACTCTGATAAACATATAGATTTTCCTCTTTTCCGGAAAATGGTAATAAAATATGCTTCTTCCATAAACATGCTCTCTCAGAACAAAATCAACTAATGTAAAGAAACAAAATTATATTTCAGCAGTAAGGCAATTTCTCACTCCTTTTTACTTGGATGTGGTGTGAACTAAACCTGTTGTTCATTGGGTGTCTGGTGTCTAAGGGCAAGACATGGAAGTAATACAAGCAAAGTAATTACTGAGATCAACAAAGGTGCGACATAACCATCATTTTAAGCTACCACAGAAGTACATAAGCAATGTGATAATGGGTAATAATTTCTTTAGCAGGTTGTAATAGACCGTTCAGAGAAGCATGCCAAATATATTCTTGGAGTGGAAAAAATGGTCACAGAAGAAACCATTTCCAGACATTATATTTGATTCCAGAGGATTCTCAAAATCAAACTATACTCAGCTACATATGGAGCCAAATCCAAGGGGAATCCTATGAGTTTATACATGTATCATTTGTAGAATAAGGATAGTAACTCACCTCCTACACATTATTGACCAGCCATGTATTTGTAATGAATTGTATCTTTTGGTTTGTGTGTACCCACCCATAGAGCCTGATAGTGCAACCTCTCTATAATCGTCTCACCACTTCCATTCTGAGGAAATGACATTTGATTATAAAATGACAATTTCTATAATTTAGGTCTCTAGTTTCTAAGATAAGAAAACAGACATGTCATTTGGGGGCAAGAATAGAAACAAAGTAAACTCTCTGTTTGAAGCAGAAGAAAGAACTTTCTGGAAAAAAATTCCTGGGCACATTTTTAAAGTGTCTCAGAGACATTTCTCTTCTGCCCTTCTTCCGATCGCACTGTGGGCCACCATAGCCAGCTGAGAATTAGGTATGTTAAAACATTAATAAAACAGTTTTAGAGGCTGTTTGCCCTAACTGCAAAGTCATCCTTCTACCCCATGCAACAACAGAAACTAAAATCCCCAAGCAAAGGGGTCCTGGCCTCTCTGTTCTAATTATTGATCTTGGCCAATAAGTAGGAATTTGATGGGGAATAAGAATGACTAGTTATAGGCCATGCTACTGTATTTGTCTCTGCTTCTTCTGCTTTTCCATATAGCGAACAGCTTCCTGACTGATTTTTTCCACCTATGCATTGAGTCCTGTTTGGTGTGAAAAGTTTGATTATTACTTGAGTTGTACTTTTCCAGTTTAGCTCTCTTTGTTTCTTTTTAACTTTAGATTATTAATGGGTGAATTTTAATGATTTGCAATCCCAAATGTGATTTTTACACTCAGTGTAATAACTAAATAAGCTTAGACATTTGGAAAAGGTAAATTGGGTCACTCTGTAGGTTTTCATAGAATGAAAACAAACTTCTTGTGTGCTTAGGTGTTGCGTCTGGAAGAACTTTCCAGAGCATTGAGCATCAGCACTGGTTTTAGAATGATGCCTCTCCAATTCTATGATGCCAACTTTCCATCTTACTGGAGCCAAGGAGGTTTAGGTTGGGATGAAGGAATCCCATCTTTTTTTTCTTAGAGATGCTCTGTAGAGCCTCTTTATTGCTGCACACAAGGCTATTTTGGCGTTAGTAGGAACGCATCAGGAGAGTTTGGGGTAGAATTTCAAACAAATGTATGAATCCTTGTTACCTTCAAATCCCAATTGTCGCCCATGATATAAAATATCACTCTCCCCTAAAAAAAAAAAAAAGTCATAAAAGTACCCCCAAGCCGCCAGATCCAAATGCTGAGCAACCAACAGTCCTTATTTACCATGAGAAATAGGGTTAAAATTTGCTCTCCAATGACAAATCCCAACCCGGAACAGATTTCAGCCAGGCAGCCAGCCGAGCTTGCCGGGTGAACTGCACAGGCCACGGTGGGTGCAGAGCTCAGAGCCGGAAAGCAAACAGCTGCTGTAGCCTGATTTGAGTTAAAATAGTGTGAGTGTTTAGTCTGGCGCGCGGCTTCAGGGGAGATTGGCAGCTGGGTCAAACAAAGTCCTTGCATTGGCTCCCTTCCCAGGCAGCTTCTGCTAGTATTTAGGTACTAGTGCAGTGTAGGGCCCTTTTCTCAGGCAAAACCTAACATCTGACCGCACCCTCTTCGCTTTTTCCACAAAAAAAAAAAAAAAAGGAAAAAAAGCCTTCTTTTTTTTCCCCCTTCTTTCGTTAAGATAAATTCTCCAGTAGACATTCTCTCCCACTAATTGTGTATTAGCAATGTATTTTATCTTGAGAGCTGACGCACTGGCCTCTCAACGTAGTGTGGAAAGCAGCCTGTTACAGTGCTGGATTCATAAAAGGGCCTTTATGGTTTGTGAAAGAATATCTGTGTGCTTAGGCAGGAAACTTTTTGATCTGCAGCAAAGCCAGAAGACATCTAGGTAAGGCTGCGTATCAAATCTACTTTTGGGGGGAAAGTTGGGCAGTGGGAATGGTTATTTCCCATCGCCTTGAGTTTGGAGGGTACATGTTCACTTTTGTAGAAGTTTAAAAGGTACTGAGTATTGTTTGCTTATTTTTTTGTTTATTTGTTTAAATCTTACGGGAATACTGTAGTCAGTAGTTTTGCGATCTTGTTTTCTGCTATTGAACTGATTATAGTGGATATAGAGTTTTATTATATAGCAAAATCTTTGTAAACGGCCACAGAAAGAAAGTGTATTTAGAAAGGAAATTGACAAGTTTTAAAGAGTAATTGTACAATCATTTGAGAAGAGAGGAACACTACATTAGACTAACAAGGGTTTAATTACCAAAAAAAGTTTAATGTTGCTTTGGAAGGAATATTAAGTATGTTGTCTTTGTCTCTTACTTTTTAATTTTAGTCGCTGATTTAGCCTGTTGGGTCACATTTTTTGTTAGTGCTGAAGACTGCCATGAATCTCTAATGAGGCCCTTTGCACATGATTTTGGCACTTGGCCAAAATCAACTTCCCAGCGGCAAGCTTTCTCTAAAGAACCTGGAGCAATTTTTTTTTTTTTTTTGATTAGAAATCATGTCTGAAAGCTGCCACAACCAGTTGTGTAGGCATGTCAAATGACTTTATACAGTAAATATGAAACAAGGATTTTTTTCAAATTTTTCTTCATGTTATTGCTTTTATCGTGATGAATTCTTTGCTTGTTGCCACTAAAGTGGGCTAGAACAAACACAACCTTAAAGAAGATTTACCCGATTTTTAATTTTTGTCAGCAGACCAGAGTGGGGCTGATGATCTCCTTGAGCAGTATACAGTGCAAAAGGGTTTTTTCAAAACATTCAGGATAAATAACAGATGAATTCTTAAAACTTTTAATCTCTGTGAGTAATACTCAGTGCACAGTAAGTAATGAAGTTTTCTACAAGTTTCATCGTGCGCACAATTAAGCTTAACATTTTTTTAAATGGGATTTCTGTAGGTGGTAAAGTATCATGGCATTTGAGGTTTTAAAAATGTTAGCATCTCTTGTGTAAGTTTTAAAATTTATTAATACCTCGATCTTCCAACAAATATTTTAATACAATGTCTGGTATGTAAAGATGGCTGAAACTTTAGTAGTATTTGATTGCTGCTTTGCAATAAAAGAAAGATGAGTTTTCATGAAACAATTCTGAAGCTTGAAAACACAACCAATTTTAGGGACTGTAATTAATTAAGTTTGGATATTGCTATGAGTGAATTCTGTCATGGAAGCTGATATGTCATTTTATAGTCCAGTGTTTTAAGAATTGTTTCCAAGTTGAGATGAAATACTTACAGTAATCAGATATTGTTAATTCAGATTTTATATAGCCATTTTCAGCAATAAAATTAGGTAGATTTAAGAAAAGTGGGATGTTAGTAGTTTGGTTGTTTAAAGAAATCTTATCACTATCTTAAATGCAATTTTACCTTGCATGTTAGTTTTCAGTAATCAAGCATGCAACTTCATTTTTACTTTAATATAACCATATTTGTTTATCTTTGAAATATTGATGAAAATCTGATTTTGTTTTCCTTTAAGGGAAACCAGATTTAGAACCGTCTTAGTAGTTATGTTTATCATACATTTATTACCACATTTATTTTGCTTATTTGGATCATATAAAAAAAGGGAAAATAGACTTTAAGTAAGTTTTAGGAGGAGAAAATGCATATTGGTTCTTATTCGTTCAATCTATACATATACTTTTGGTATTGCCATGTTGTGGAATGAAATATGATACTGTATACACATTGCTATTAGTTGAACTGAGACAGAGTGTTTCAAATGATCATATCAGTCAACATTAAAAGCATGGATTTTATAAATTGGCAAGGGAAATATATCTGCTATATGGAAATTTACCTGGATGTGTACTCTCTTTCTATGCGAGTTCACATTTGGATTCTCATTTAATGTACTCTTTATTTTTTTAATAAAAGGAAGTTAATGCATATGATAGGTATTTCAAAATGTAAATTAAAAACTGGAACATTTTATCATTTATTATCATCAGACAGGTGCAGGAAAAACAGGATAGCTTGTCTTGTTCAGCATAAGATTCTTGTTTAAAAATTCTTTTTGAATTTTATATTTAGTTTAATTTTAGACCCCACACATACAAACATTTTGTTTTTTCTTTTTCACTATTTTTGACTCAATTATTTTACTTGACGTCTGAAATCGGCCACATTTTACTCTAAAATTTATTGAGAAATATTTCTATTTCAATTTACACAGTTTTTGGTGATTAATAGAGCCTATAGCAATGTAAATGCTATCAACTGGAGACCTTGTAAGGTACACAGATATGTTAGTTTGTGAGTACAAAAGACGCTTAATTGTACACATGATTACTGACAAATATTTTTGAGTTGAGGTAGCTACAGGTAAAGTATCAAGACAAATTTAAATGATACGCTTTACTGAAATAGGTAAGAATTTGTTTTCTTTTGCTATGGCAATAAATAGTAATCGAGTTTTTCAATAGTGTAGGCTTTTTGGCAAAATTACTAGCTAACTTTCCTGGGGACCATAAATGCAAAACACTGATTACATTTTCTTCATTGAGTTGACATTTTAAAGACAACATTAAAAGTACAATTACTTTGAGAAAGAATATTTAATGTGTTTGTCAAATGTATTCTATTCATGAAGAAAGGCTTGAATAGTTTGCCTCATTCATCATTTTTCCCATGCTTTTTGGAAAAATTAAAACCTGCTGTACCTTACAATGTGGAAACTTTTTCACTCTTCATAAAAAGTGAAATTCATTTGTAGTTATCAGTTTAAATTTTATGCCTTTACCTTTTAAGCATGATGGGACTTTTTTTGTTTCAGTTATGTTTCGTGCACATAATATGTTATCTTTCCTCTAATTAAAAGAGACATTAAATGATCTAGTGTCAACTTTATATCGAAGAGAAGGCTTTAAAACTGCAGAATGTTATCCACTATTTTAAGTTGTGAGACATGTTTACAACAGGACGTTTTAGATGAGCATTTTATCATTTAAATAAAGTGTTTTGTTCTAAATGGTCTAAATTCCAGCAATGAGATAAATGTATTGCTACATAAGACAGAACATACTTATTGAATTTTGGCACAACTTCAGTGACCTCTGCCATGAAAGATTAGTATATGGGGGATGATCTTGGATTTGCAGTAGCAAAAGTAGATAAACTAAGCATACGAAGATATCAACCTTTGTTGTTTTGGAGAAAGTATGTGCTCAAATTAAAGGAGATATTTTTCATGTGAACTAGTGATAATATTTTTTTCACTTTATTAATACACATAAAACTTGAAACACTAAAAATTAATTATAATTTGTAATGCATTTGTAAATCTTTTCCCATTAAATTAACTCTAGTAATTTATTCTTTTATAAGATGAGTAACCATTATATTTACAAACAGGCATCATATAACTATACAATAGAGGACAATAATTTTTAAAATGTGCTTTGATTTAAGTGCAATTACTGTAGAATAAAAAAGAATAATGCCTTCAGATTTTAAGTTTTTAATATTAAATGACAGTCGATTTTCACTTGTCGCATTTTTTACTTCTTATTGGTTTACTTTTTCAGTATCATAAAATAAATATTTTGCATTTGACTTAGTTTTTAAATGTGATTGAGTTCATTTTATAAGCAATCTGACCTATTTTATATTTAAACAACAGTGAGTTATGTCTAACTGTATATTATTGTCTCGAAGTCAATACAGAATAGATCAGTAAAGAGTGCTCCTGTTTTGAGCCTCATAATTTTTTCTTAAGCAATTTTTGAGCTCTATCTTATTTAATATGTTCATGTGTGTTGGTCAGAATATATATCTTTTTACCTACTAAGACATTTATCTTGCAAGTACTGGTGCTTGAACCAGGAGAGTATAGTAGCTGTCTCTAAGGCTATTCTTATGAATAAATAACATTTTTGCGTTTCTTATTCAGATTTAGTCAATATGAATTGTTTCAAAGCAGATGATTCAGATAATTTAAGGCCCTGAATATTCAGCATGTATTAGTGGTCATTTACATGTTTTTGGAGTGACTCAATATTCAATTATTGGTTTTAAAGATTTACTAATTTATGAAAAATCTGAAGTACCATAATCTGCTTTAAAAACTATTCAATATTTAGTAATTTTATAATTGCCTCCACTTTGCTGCTATTGAAATATTACATAATAGCTATCTTTAAAAATAGCTTGAGACCAAGCATTGCTTTACTTTCCGTTTCTCCCACTAACATAAGAGGATAAGTGTGTGTGAGGGGCTGAAGTGTTCTTGAAAACATTTCATAAAAAATGTTCTTTCCTATGACTATCAATTAGTTTATTATTTGCAGGGCATTTTGAAAGAAATGGTTGTCTTATTTAAATGTATTTATAAACATTGTGGAAAATGTGGGCTTTCTTTGGACTTTGGTCTTGAAAATATGATTGAGATTGGTCTTGAAAATAAGATTGAGATTAATGATATGGTGTCTTTTTATAGCAATTAGTTACAACTTGATATTCATACATAAACAAGCTCCGGAAAGATAGACAGTAGTCTCTGAGACTGCCTTCTTCCATTTACACTTCACTAAAGAATTGCTGATAATGCTCTGGCAAAGATTTAGTGTTGGTCCAGTTTGTATCATCTCTGGTGTTTTAGGCCTATGCAGGCATTCCCCACTTTTAAGTCTCTGGTTCTTGCTTCAGAGCTCCATGTCACTGATACCCAATATTTTTAAAGATAAAGAGGCTTGCAGCAGAACCCACCCATTCTTGTTGGTTAGTGGAATGCTGTTGATAAGAGTTTCTGTGGCAGAAGCAGCGTTCTTTTATGTAGAGTGATTTTAAAAATCGCATTTTGGGTAGGTCAACTCAATCAATCAGATAAATCAACCCAATAACAAAGCCAGTTTAGGCTTAGCAAGGATAATTTGTTATTCATTCATCTCTAAACCTCTGTACTTTTCTGAAGAATGTACATAATTGTACATGAAAGGTTGAGTTGCTAAAATTGTACAATGACTGTGTTCCACTTGTGATGATTTAATAAACAATATTCTGTCCACCAATACTATAAAGCAATACATTAGTGTGTCTAAAATATTTAAACAATGGCAGAAAAATTGCCCTGAAATTAAGCTTGTGGAATTAGCATTATAATTCTATTTGAGATGTCATCTGCAAATACTTTTTAAAAGCCATATTTTAAGATTTTCTGCTATTCTAGCAATTTTTGGAAACTTTCTATCACCATTGCCTATTCTGCATGATTCTAACCTGGTTACCTGTTCTTCCTTCTCATTCCTGGGCCCATTCAGAAATATTGTCTAGAAGAATGTCAACAGTCAGTTTTAGGCACATTCAAGGGTCTTGACATTCAAAAGGTTAATGCATATTAAATTCCTTCTCAAGGATGATTTAGCTATTTCTGAAATGCCTTCAGTTGTCAGAAAATGAGTCAACAATCATATAGAAACAAATAAGGATTTGTAATTTTGGCAGCTGAAACAGAGTAAATATCAGCTCAGAGTATTTATAGAATGAAACCTTTTCCCATTAACATATTTTTGTGCCAACAAACTTAATTTGGAAACTGGTATTTGTTACTAGAAGATAGTAATTGACTTTGGTAATCAGTAGTTCAGCATGCCTGATTCAAGACAAAGGACTGATTTATTGACTAAGTAGGTATTAGATAAAATGTAAGCTATTACACCACCTTAAATGTGAAATTTGTTTTAATCCTCAATAACCAATCAGTTAAACATGAATGGAATACTGTGTGAATATTTTCAACTTTCAAAATCAGTCATGTCTCCCTATATTTGGTCTCTCCTCTTGTATAAGTAGGTAGCCTAAGAGTAATCAGGCATCTTACATTTTTTCAGCTTAAAGGTTACTCAAGATGAGACTTGCAGTAGCTAAGTAACACAAAAGTCTCAATAATAATGAAATGAGATTATACAGCCCAAGATGAAATGGCATATAAAGCACAGGTGTTTAGGAACATTTGTGTGGTGGGATATAGAAATTGCACTGTTGGTAGAGCTTCCCCTTTCTCACTTGAAAAAAAGTACAATTTAAAGAAATTTCCAGATGTGTAAATGCACAACTGCTTCCTTCTAAACTAGATTTTGCAAAAATGAATTAAATTATAATGGGTTTAAAAGGCACTACATTTTAATGGTTTTTAAATTGGATTGGAAATATCATTGCTAGGTTTACCAGATGAAGGGAATTAATGCTTATGAGTACTTGGGACAATTTCTATCTAGGTGGCAGTAGACTTAATAAGGTATTGGAAAATACAATCAGGGGAAAACAATGGTTCTGTGAAGATTGATTATTAAGTGTATAGATCAACTCTTTATATCATATACTGTTCTGATAGCTTGCAAAATGATTCAGTTAAAGCCAGGAAGAAAGTATGTGCATGTGTATGTACATGTTCACAAGATGTTGTATGTGTGTGTGTGTGCGTGTGTGTGTGTGTGTGTTTTATTTGTATTTTTTTTTTTTTTTTGCATGGGCAGGCACTGGTGATCAAACACAGGTCTCTGGCATGGCAGGCAAGAAGTGTTTGTTTTTATATACATATATCTTTGTTTTCTTTGCTTACTGATAAGGAAAAAATCAAATATAATAGGTAGGTTCATTGGTAAAAGTAGAGAATATTGATAAATAATATTGGATTATAAGAAATGGACATGAACCTATATTTCTGGAAAATCAACATCCTTTTAACCTATGCGTTTTATTGGATCTACTTCTATGCCCAATAGAGATAAGCTACTATCAATAATATTATCCCAGTAGGTAAAGTTCTCTTCTTGACCAAGTTCCCTTGGCCTTGAAATAGACTTCTTTCTTTGCAGCTAGGAACTGGCTAAGTTTCTAAAATCTTTTGGGGAAGGCATGTATGTGGTTAAGGGGAAGAAGGAGGTAGAAAGTATGAGCTTACATTGGATTAGGAAATTAAAGAGCTTTTACCCTGTGTAAACTTAGAGATTTATCACAATCAATCCATTAATATTTCAACAATACTCTACTTTTCTAAGAGTATTGCTAAAAGAATTCTAAAAATTTGACCTTGGAAGTAATTAGCAAATTGAATCACTGGTTATGAGTATGCTGATGGAGTCCATTATCTATCTTGTCATCACAACATATTTTCAAATGATTGATTCTTGCCCTTGAAAGTCATTGATCCAATGGTTCAGATCCTGTGCAAAGTGCTTTATATATCTTATCTCACTTAATTCTTTAAATAAAACCATGGAAGGTGGGTATGTATCCCCATTATACAGATGGGAGCTCAGAGTGCTTAGGTAAGTTTCCCTGAGTTCCAGTACTAGTAAATTGTCTAAGGCAGGATTTGAACCTATTTTAATTTTAGTCCTATGCTACGAATCTAATATCTGACCTTGAGAATATGAATGAATATTAAAAATCAATCCTCTTATTTAAATGATGTTTTTTATGGTTGAAGAAGCAGAGGACTAGGAATATTAAAATAATCCACAGGCAGAGAGTAGTGAGGGATAAAGGTCTTTTGCACAGTAGGTGTCTAGAGTACTTTTAATATGGTTCTCAGTTATGCAATAGCCAGTGACTGCCAGGGGAAAACTTGTTTCAATTAGAAAATAGCACTAGCTTGTTTTGTCAACATACACGTTGTTATAAAGGAAGAGTTGGAGAGGCACAGTGAATTGACACTGTGGCCAATCTATACCATCCACTGCTCACGAGCAATACTTTAGGACATCCTACAGAAGTACGCACGCAGAGTCCTTCCCAAAGTGTGTAAGTGCACTGAAATCAGTGTGTCCCACTGGATAACGGTGTGTCTTTATTTCAAAGTTAAGAATTTTATTATTGCCATGCCTGCGTGGAAAGAAATGTGGACTATGTTAAACAGAAAACATTAACAGTTATTTAAAAAATTAGATTTAGGTTCTGTTGATATGCCTGAAACTTTAAAGAAATAAGGATATGGGCATAAAACCATGTTACAAAATTGTGTTTTTTATTTTAAATTGTTTCTTATAAGACTGAATTTTACAATTTGAAGAACTTGAAGAACACTGAAAAGTTGGCTCAAAATTACTTTACAGCACTCAGGTTTTTGACTCTTTGACTACTGGGGCCATAATCAATGGATTTTATTTCTCTAACTTCCTTATTTTGTGCAGGAAAAAAAATAATGACTTAGAGGGCAAAAATGGCCTTTCTGTTCATAGTAATAAAGTCAGTTTCTGGGACAGCAGACATTTGAATACACGTCTTCTTCCTTCCAGTTTTATAGTACTTCCTCTATATAAGGGCCCCTTATCCTATAAAGTCATTTGTATACAGCTGGAAAAATATTTTTTCTAGTTTTTTTTTTTTTTTTGCTTTTATGGTATGGAAATACAACAGAAGAGGAATTTAGTGTCATTGACAAAATGTAGGAAATACTAATAAAAAGCATATATAATGGAATATTAACTTGTCATGAATTACTGTTTCTGTAAGTCACATTATTAAAAGTTTCTACACCCTTGACTTGTATTCTAGGACCCTTTGATCCTTCAGTGTTTTTTTGAAATGTCTACAGTAGCATTCTTTCTGAAAAATTTCAGATGGCCCTTTGGACTTTTTTTCTTTTTTGATAGGGACTGAAATTAATTTATTTCCGTTGGGATTTCTAACATCCACAATCTGAAGCATACAGTTGCAAGGACTTCTACTTATGTATCTATGGATGTAGCTTATGCATACATATATGTAATCACATTCCTGATCAGGATATAAAAGTTTTCAGCACTCCAGATGATGCACTAAGACCTATCTGACATCATTTTAAATTAGGTCTACCATCATCACAATAATACCAGCATCATAAATGCCATCATAATACCATCATCATATTATCATAAATACCTTCATAATACCATCCTCATAAATTAGGTTTACTAGTTTTTAAATTTTTTCTTTTAGAAGCACACAGTATGCATTGCATTTTTGGTCTGGCTTGTGCTATTCATTATTTTGTCTGTTATTTGCTGATGCTGCACATAAGTGTAGTCTTTCTTTTTTCATTGCTGTGTGGTATTTCTTTGTGTGATTATACCATACATTATCACTTCTATGTTAATAAATATTTGGGTTGTTTCCAGTTTTCTTTTTTTTTTTTACATGGACAGGCACCGGAAATCGAACCCGATCCTCTGGCATGGCCGGCAAGCATCCTTGCCTGCTGAGCCACCGTGGCCCGCCCTCCAGTTGTCTTTTAATGTTATTTTAAAAATGTATACCAATCTAGTACCAGAAAAGCTGTACTCAGTTTTTCTCTCTAACTGATGATATATGAAAATGGGTAGTTTTAATTAATGAACTACAGGCAATCCTTACTTTTCATGGTACAGTGCTAACTGAAACTCATGTATATCAGAATCATATTAAGCAATGACACAATATTTCTTAATTATTGATGAAAATATTTTCTGAAGAAGAGAATTAGTATGTTTTATTCTAAACAGACGCTGAAGAAAATATCCCTAGAAGATTTAAGCTTTCAGCCATCCTTCTTTGCCCCCTTTATTTATTACATGTCTGTAGCTGTCATTGTTGGTCACTACCAGAGTCCATGTTTTTCAACTCAAATAACAAATTCTTTCCCTTTCTTTTTAAATCCTTCTGGATTACAAAATTTTCTGATATAAAGCAAAAATAAGGTAAAGCACTGACTTTGACATTGATTTATTTGGAATGAGTCTTAGTATTCTTAACTATAATTTCATATATAAAAATAAGATTCAGTATTTAACAATCAACATAAAGGTTTGTTTGAAAGAAATAACAATAATTTTAGAGAGACTTTTAAAAATTATCTATGCTACTTTTGATTATTCAGCAGTTCATGTGACTCTAAATTCAAATAGATATATTTGAAGATCACTTACTCTACTTGGAAAACACAAACAATGCTATTAAAAATTCTTAAGTTCTCTTTATTGCGGAAAATAAAAAGATAATATTAAACCAAGGTAGAAGTTCTTAGGGGTTCTTAACCCATTCACCTATTGAGTTTATTTGCAAGTGTCTATCTATGTATGCATATTAGTGCTTTCCCCAAGTATTAATGAATATATTTATTATATTGGCTATATTGATGAAGAGTTTGATGTCTTCAAATGGGTATTTTTATACCTGCTAATAAGCATCTACTTTAGATAAAAAAAATAACATCGAGGTAGCCTGTTAGAATGCAGTTTGCATAGCTCTTTTACATGATAATCACATGAATTATGAGAAGGGGCAATATCACATTCCCCTCACCCCAAATGGTGAAATAATTAGTATCTAATAACTAGTAAATACTAAGCTATGACCTGCACTAATATTTTTTCACTCTAAGTTTGTTATCTTTTATTATAAGAGACTATCTCTATAAACAATGGAACCAGGATGAACTAGCAGCTTAACACATTCTCAAAAAATTATTTTAAAGAAAATTGATTTTTATTTGCATTTATTATGCTACAAAATTCTCTTATTGTCTGTAAATTGATCAATAAACAATGATAAATTTGTTTTTACAGTTCTCTGGAGTTATATTTTAGAGGCTTATAAAGAGAATAACACCACTTCCTAATATTTTTCTTTTTAAATACCAGTTCACATTTGGTCTAGGTCAATGACACTTAAACCTTATTATTGTTTTGCACTGCTATACAATGCCCAATGATGATTCCATTCCTGACATGAGCTAGCAATAAGCATCTCTAGCAGATTAAATTCACAATTTAAATATGTAATGGTCCCTACAAAATTCCACTGCTGTGCTTCTGCTTAGCTAGATGCATTTGCATCAACTGGAAAAGAAGACCAACTTTCTGCATTGTCTTTTGTCCCCATAATTTTATCTTAGTAGATAAATACATTTATATATGTAGGAAGGCTACAGAAGAAGTAAACTAGTGTGAGCATTTGAGAATACTAGTTTTTCATAATACTATGCTGTGTGTATATCATTGATTATGGAAATATAGTTGACTTAAAAAAAAAACAGACAAAAATATATATACATAGGTGACTTCAAACTCTTGTCATCTTTAACTCTGGATGTCACCGTTCATCAGTTGGCCGTAACTGAACTGTGAGAATGGATGGAGTTTTTCTGATGTCACTGTGTAGGTCACGTTCACCACTCAGATTTGAGAACAGCAGAATGAATCACCTTATAGTGATTTTTAAAAAGTGATTTTAAGAAGCTGATTTTTAAAAGCAAAGGCTTATTAACATTGAATTCATTAGAAATTAATTAGAGATCAGGAAGGAAACAACTGTCAAAGTCCTTAAGAATATTTTTTAAGTACCTCCCCTTAGGTATCTTTGACTAAATATGTCAACTTTGTATCCATTTTCTCATACTGAATACATTGAACTTTTCATTAGAAGCTTTTTTCTTGCTTCTTGGTTAATACATGCCTATTCTTTTCATAGTACTCAAGCAACTTTTTAAAAAATCATCGTAATTAGTTCATTAGTCTCTATTTTTGTTCTCTTCGAATTCAATGCTTATTTGCTTTAAGATAACAGCTATAAAAATGATCATGGTCTTCAGAAGTATTATTATTCACATAACTAGCATGGCTTGTGGAGATAGAAGTAATATATATATTTATTGACTTAGCCCCTGGAAATTATTTTATGATTTGGGATGTTTAGCTGGCATAGTCTAACTTTATAGTGTTTTTGGTGGATTCACAAAGATCTCTGGGGAGAACGACAATAAATTTGACTTTTTTATTAGCAGCAATTTATTTTGAAGTCATAGATATTTTTATTTTGAAAAACATTACTTTACATTCACCAGTTTGATGTAAAACAAGAAGTAGTATATCAGTAGGCTATGTGTTTCCCCCAAATTGTTTTTTCATGTAAAGCAAAGATGAATTCATATTTAAGTAGGAGGAACAATAGGGAGAACTAAACATGATTTTTCTTTTGCCTAAACTAACTGTGAAGCAATAAAGTACACAATTTTTAACCAATTAAGACATGTTTTAAATACATAGAATTTGCTGTCTGTAATAGCCCTTTGCTATTGTCATAGCTACGAGTGTAGGTGATCAATAAGTTTTCTTTGGAGGAAAGAGATGTTTCTGGTATTGTTTTTCCTTTTTTGTATTTACCCTTGTCTTATTTGGAAGAAATACAAATTTATAGAAACAAACAAAGGAAAAATGACAATTCTGGCCAATATGGACCATAATGATTCCCAGATTCCTCTAAGGAAAAATCTTGCTGTGTGTGGAAAATTGTTCTGCCCCATCACAACTGTTTGTCCTTTATTCAGCGTAGGACCTGATAGTTGATAGGAAATATTGATAAGAAAAAATATTCCATTCTGATGCATAGCTAATTTGAGTTGTGTTAAAAAATTATATAAAATTCAAACCATAAAGGATTTGAGAGATGGAGATTATTCTATTTTTTTGCATTAGTAATTTTAATTAAAATATAAGCAAATAGTCTTTTGTAAAGAAATGTTAAAACATGTTGCAAAATTAAATGATATGTCTTTCACCCTATATTATTCTCCCAGGCTCTGATACATTTGAAATAACTGCTAAATAAATGATACAAAGAAAAGAAAATATGAATAAAAGGGCAGGGAATAGCCATAGACCATTGTAGCACCTTTCTGCTCCTAGGAATAATCAAAATCGATGTGCAATCATAGTGGGTTAGTTGGCTCTCAACTGCCTTTGGTGCATTGAATATGTATTTCCATAGCGCTATTAAAAAGACATTTTTGCTGTCATGAAGATTGTAGCTTGGTTGGGAATCTTAACAGAAATGAACAAGCATTAGAAAATTGGAAAATAGGGCAAATGTGAGATAGCATTTAAATGTTGGTATTTTTTTCTCCTATGCTTTACTTACGAGAAGAAAACATGTTGAAGTTCAGCAAAAATCCTTTTGATCAACTTTCTAGGAAAAATATACTGTAACTATCCCATGAGCCTGTTGGAAAGGTAATTGAATTCAGCCAATTGCATTAGTTGACATGCGGTGCCCACAAGTATGAAACCTATTCTGATAATACATCCAGCCACTATTTCTATCTCTGCTGCAGAACAGAACCTGGTATAAAATAAGTGCTCAAGAAATATATATTTAATTAAAAATGGATGAATGATCCTAATAAATCAATGTTTGTATCTCTGACTAGATTGGCTCTTCTCAACATGGCTTACTTCCTTAGAGAGGAAGAGATTCTTAAAGGTTGCACTGGAGCTTTTATTTTAATGGTTCAGTTACTTTGCAAAGGAATAGCATCTAATCGAAACTTAAGTATCCTGAAAAATCACTTTGATTCCCATTTTGTAATATCAGCAGTCAATATAAAATGATAATTCCTAAATATGTGTGGGAACCTGTAATCATTGTGGTTGTATCTGGTGCACAAAAGAATAAAAACTATCCCCAGGGATTTAATAATCTAGTTTCTAATGCAATTGAAAATCAGTTTAATAACCAAGATGTAAAAAACTAAACTCAGTCTATTCTTACCAATATAGATTTTATTTTGGTGGCCTCATCATGTATCATATTCAAATATTTCCTTAGAGGAATCTGGGAATCATTACGGTCCATATCAACTCTCAGGTCCTACAATGAATAAAGGACAAATAGTTATGATGGGCCAGAACAATTTTCCACACACAGCAAGATTTTCCTTAGAGGAATCTGAGAATCATTACGGTCCATATTGGCCAGAATTATCATTTTTCCTTTGTTTGTTTCTATAAGTTTGTATTTCTTACAAATAAGATAAATGGTTTTCAAAATGTAATTGTGTGCGTGTATGTCTGGACGATTTAGGGGCTTTTTTGAACGTAGTAAGTGGGTACATACAGACCACTTCTTCACTCAAATGTGAACTTTTATTGTTGCCCCTTATGAAGTCAAATGAACATAATGTATATTATCATTAAGAAATTTTTATATTTAATGAAGATGCACTTGGAAATGTTATAAGCAATAAAGAATCAGTATTTCCATGCTTTTGAGGACCTTTAAAGTTTTGAAGTGAAAGATTTCTATTCCTAAGAGTGATTTTATCCTTGATTTAATGATGATTTCTGAATCTTCCAGTTCCCAGACTCATGGTTCTTACATTTGTGTCTGCTGCCTTTGACTTTCTAGGAGACAATTTATCACTAGGGGATTTCTTTACTAATCATCATGAAGAACTAATCAAAATCAATTAGTTTGGCTACTAGTAGACTTAAGTGATGGGAGAATATAAATATTTAATTATTGAATTATTTGATTGTATATTATTAACACAAAAATAAATCCCCATAACCTCTCCCCTTTCTCCTTACCCCACCCCCTAAAAAAAAAAAAAGGAAATTGAATGTAGTTGGGAGAAAATAGCTTTTTACAAGTAAAAATATTTTAAAATACACAATACTAGAAGCTACCACTATGCCCAAGAGAATGAACTGGGCTTCCCGTAGAGAACTTGTTAAAAGAATGGAAATGGTGACAGATCACTTAGTTCAAGTCCCATCACATCCCTTACTAGTTATCAAATCTTGGAAAATTTTCTTTCCTTGACTTACTTTCCTTGTCTGTAAATTGCTAATAATAACAGAACATATTTAATAGTATTTATTAAATAAATAAAAATATATAACGTGTCCTCCAATTAAGTGAAGATGTATAGAACTTAATCTGAATGTGAAAATGAAAATGAGTATGAATGAAATCAGGAGTTATACTCCTTTGAAAAGTTACTCTTTGTTGGTATGAAATCATTAAAAGATGCATCAAAGTATCTGATGTATTGTCATCATGAAAGTCAAAGCAAAAAAAGTAGCCAGTTTTTAAGAACGTTGTAAAGTAGTGAATGTTGCTTCCTATAATTTTTAAATTAACATTATTAACTGGAGGGTATGCCAGCCTTATCTTCCATTTCTATTTTCTTCTAAAACATTTCTTCAGGAAACCATCAGTACATAAACCAGGGCAAAACTTCAAAGGAGCTACTTCACTTCTCAGAGTGTAAGTTAACACAGAAAAAAAAGTAAATTTCAAATCCAAGTTTCATATATTCCCAGGGCTACAGTTGGGAGGTAATGAAATATACATCTCATCTCTCCTATTTCTTTCTGGAATCAATTGTCTCCCTTGGTTTTCTTTTCTGAAGTAACTGGTTATTTTGATTACCATCAAAAGGAGGAATGGGTTCACAATTTTTTTTTCTTCTGAGACTAATTCTATTGCTTAGTAAATAAGTGAAAGAAATACCAGACAAAGCCCAGTATGATTTTTAAGGACTGGAAAGGAAATCCATATTTAGTTTAATTAATGTCTTTTATGTACAGGTCTCAATATTTACATTGAGAACAAACCTGAGCTTAATTCAGCTCTTTAGATATGAAATGGGGTTTCAAAGTTAATTTAAGCAATTTTTCGTTAAGATGTATTAGTGTTAGGGTATCTTGCCCCACTTAAGGTTTCTTTTTATGCCATATGATTTTTAAGTTTTGAGCTGCTTAAATGTTTTTGTTGTAGTTTCCAGTGTGGGAAATCTTATGGTCTCTAATCCATTCTCTTTATAGAAAGTACAATAAATAGGTCCATTTAAGAGCAGGAGAGATCTTTTTAAAAATGACTATCTATTAGTATGGAGCACAATATCTTATTTATGTTTACCTAAATCTAAGAAGTTTTTACAATGTGCAATCTCTTACATTGTAGATACTGAAAACATCAATGTTTCTGTTCTCTCAAATGTTCACAAAAGTTTCAGCCTTACTGGTGTGATGTGCTTTTTCCTTTTTCCTTCAAGGTCTAACCAGAGGCATAAATCAGAAAAAATTAAATGAAGAATTTTTTTTAAAAGAGTGGAACTTTGGCAAAGGGTAATTTGGTAGTGGAACCCTTGATTAGGTTAATGCAATCAGGTTGCAGAAACTACAGGGCTGCAGTATAAAAAGGATGCCCAG
This sequence comes from Tamandua tetradactyla, assembly GCF_023851605.1. Lineage (NCBI taxonomy): Eukaryota > Metazoa > Chordata > Mammalia > Pilosa > Myrmecophagidae > Tamandua > Tamandua tetradactyla. The sequence continues at coordinate 74,014,754 of NC_135336.1, forward strand.
AATTCTTGAGTGCAGCAAAACAAATATTTTTAGCAGAGGCCTTGCACGCAGTCTGGTTGTTGTAGAAAAAAGGAGGAAAAATACTGCTCAGTTAGTCTAGGGATTCCTTAGTACATCTGTATACTATCCATCAAGCTGAATAATGAATTTAAATCATCTGTCACTACCTACTGACACTTCTTTCTCATAACACCCTTCCAAACAATGTTTCATCAGGAAATTAAATTTCCAATCACACAGGTTTAAGGTTATTTACAAGACAAACTTTCTACTATGCTCACTCATTCTGCATACCTTAGCAAAAATATTACGCTAGAATATTGCAGGCATTTTCCAACTGTGCTCCAAATCTTGATCCTCTCAAGTCTGTTACGTACTCTGTTTTGTACAATTTTTCTTTCAAAAATTAAGATCATATCTCTACTTATCTAAGGGCATTTTGTGACCCTGTTGCCTGAATAACCAAATCCGAACACTGCAGCTTAGCATTCAAGTTCTATCCAAGGATCACCTCACACCATCTCTTTGGCCTTTCTTCTTTCCACAGGTATTTCCATGGTTAGAGACACAGAAACGTCTTGTTTCTTGAGCACACCATACTAACTCCTCATGATGCTTCTGCTATCAAAAATCCCATTTCTCTTTTTCTGTATCATAGAGAAGAATCATATTTCTGACTCTTGCAACTATGTCAGTTTGTGCAAATTATTTAATTGCTTTGGAGTTCAGTATGGACTCTATGGGGCCAGATGTGTTGTAGAATTCAGAATAGTTGGAATTTTAGAAAAGTAATATCCTGGCTGAACCATACATTTTGTTACTCTCCAGCAAATTCTGGGTGAGAAATCTATAATCAAACACATTTGTATTTCTGCACTGAAAGGCATGGATGTTAATAATAAAAGAAATAAACAATGTAAGAAGTCTTTGCTTCAAAATTAATTGACCACAAACCTGAAATGCATTTTATTTTTCAAAACTATCTGGATTCTGAATTTCAGGTTCAGATCTCTAACAACTATTTCGTAGACTTCAGGTCTGGATTAAATGACACGATACGTTTAAGGAACTGGCAGCCATGTTTGGCACATGATAAATACTCATTAATCTGTAGCTATTATTATTATATTACTGGTCCTTTTTTGGTTCCATTCGAATACCATGTACTTGGCAAAAATTCCCCCTAGCTAATGAGAATTTATTCTGTAATCTTTATACAATTTCTTCTTTATACAATTAGTTTTTTGCATTTTTGTCTCCACTTGTCCCTGATTGTAAAATATTCGAAGGCAAAAAGTATCTTATAATATATTCAAATCCATAGAAGGCAAAAGTATCTTATAAAATACCCAAATCCATGCACTCCCAACACCCTTTCAGATTCCATAACATCTCTTGTCATCTCTTCTCTTTTTTTTTTTTATCTTATTTTTCTTCTTCTTCCAATGAAGAAAGCATTAAGATTCTAGCTCGTAGATAGCTTCTCCTTACTTGGAGAAGCCAGGACTTCTCCCATTTTGCCCCACGCAGACAGGAATTTGTTATTAATGTGTGCAGTAGAGGCAAATAACTCTTCCTGGGTCAAGAGCTCTGCTTCAGTTTGTTAAACTGGGTGGACTCGAATTTAAACACCTTCAGACTTCACTTGGGTAATCTAACTTTTAATATTCTTTTATAGAGCCTTCTTTCATTTCACGTAATTAAATACAATTTGAAGAAACTGTCACAGGGCTTTAGAAATAATTTTAGATCACTTAAATAAGAGAAAGTACTTAGTCTTTAATAAAGTTCATTTGTTATCTGTTGAGAGTATAAAATTTGACATTTCATTTTCGTAAGAGGTTTATATACACTTAAACTGTGATGGTCTGGGATCTAAAAAAAATTGGTTTGTTTTTGTCAATTCCCTAGAAGATTCTAACTTGTTTTCGTAACTTGACGTGCATAAACGTCATGTATGTATACCTCCAAAATTCCTTGCAATTTTCATTTGGGTTGTACAAATTGTTCAAGAGATTAATTAGATGCAGGGCATGATAAAAATGGAAATTAACATAGAAATTTTGTGGAGACTTTAATAAATGAGATACCCTTAATTCTTTGGATTTTTAATAAATAAGAAAAATTGAAAAATTAATAGGTTGTTTTGAGTTAAGACAAAAGGTAAGACAGAGAGCAATGAAGATGGAGATAAACAGATTAGAAAAGTTTCTAATAGGGTAACTAATTCTAGACTCTTCAAGTGCAAAACCTTGGTCTTATAAATATTTGTTTTACTTCCTAAAAAAAGCATGCATATTGAGTATCATTAACAGATACTCAATTAATACAAACTTGCTCTTGGAAGACCTTTCTGTGAGGAAACATTTCTCAGTGTTGCCTGGTGAGTTACATTACATAGAAACATGGGGGTGCAAGTTCCATGGTAGAATTCTCACCTGCCATGCGGGAGACCCGGATTTGATTTCCGATCCATGTACTTCCCCCAAAAACAAACAAAAGACAAACAAACAAAAATTCAACAAATGTTGCTGCAATAACAGGTTAATCACACGGAAAAATAATCAAATGTGACCCCGTCCTACAGCATACACACACACAAAAATAATACATAGGAACCTATGATGGCTCAATAGAAATTTTTCAGAAGAGAGATCTAAGGATATTTATGGTGATGGATGAATGATAGAATTAAGAGAAAAAGTGATGGCATTCTGAAGGGAAGAAGCACCTTATGTAAAATTTAATGTTTCTTAACTTGCTTTGTTGAATAAGCTGAACTTTCCCAGAAATTCCATCTTTTAAAATATGACTACCACAAATAACCAGAAATATAATAGCACTTATACTCCAAGAAGAGATCTAGGTATAAGCCATGCCCTAGACCTCCAGATTCATTTCTAGTTTCAAGTCATAGCTTTAAAAATTTCCAAAATTCTCCCCAGAGTCTATAAGTTTGGATATGTATTTAATGATCAAAAAGAATAAAAACTGCATTTTGTTCAGTTACCAGGGAATAGGCATTTTACATTGTGCTTTTACTTGTTGTGTTGGCTTTTATAAAGAAGAAGAAGATTTTTAATTAATAAAGAGACAAATTTTTCACTATTTCAACAAGTATTTTCCTAGTAATCATTTATTCTGTATAGAAAGTACTAGGGCCAAGTTTTTTAGCACTAAATATTATCACTTACTGTAACAAGATATTTATTATTTGAACTTACTACAGAAATAGCATTTAGAAAAAAATTTTAAATAAATATAAAAAATCAATTGCGCCCATGTTGAAATTATTTCTGTTCTGGTAGTCTGGGTAAAAAGTTGGTAATAATGGATTTAAAATGAATATTCTGATGAATCATAGAACTCAGAGTTTCAAAAAAATACTAGAGGATAAAATTTTTGAAATTGTGTATGTCAATAAAAAAGTAAGATGAAGAAAGCAAAAGACGTGAAGATTCCTAGTATTAGCCATCTATAGAAATTTCTCTTAACTTTTTATTGCCTTACCTTATTTATTTTATCTATGAATTAAAATGCTCAAGATAACTTATACACTATTAGAAGAAAAAAATATTTGTCTTCAGATATCAAGCAAAGAAAGTAACTTCAGTGAAAAGTAGTTGGAATAACAGATTTCTAGCTACTGGTCAAATAATGTCATTATCTCATGCACAATTTCTGCCTGAGATTTTTGAAAACTATACTAATTGCTTTATCTGATCTTTTGGAGGCAGAAGACTTCTGTCAATGGAGTTGCAAATGCAGAGCCATTTGGGAGAGGACTGTTTATAGGAGTTATAGTTTAGAGCTAAACTATATTTATTTAATGGTATTACCAGTTAAAGTAAAGTAGCCCCTAAAAATGGGGATTTTCGTATTTAGGCATTGTCACTTGAACCTAGAGGTGACATTTTTTTTCTGATTTGCTTATATATTGCTTTATTTACTCCGTTTAAAACCAAAAGAATCCCCAAGGTGTCTACTTTTAAATAGGTGACAGCAGTTTTATATACTCAAGAAAATATTTCCTTTATTAAATTTCAAATCTTGAGCTGAATTTAGCGTTGAACATAGTTTAGTGATTGCATATTATTTATTGTTGATAGTTTTACATATGCATTGTTGTAAAGCATCTGAAAAAAACAAACTGTTGGGGGGGAGTACAAAGGTAGTTCAATGGTAGAATTCTCAACTGCCACGAGGGAGACCAGGGTTCAATTCCTAGCCTGTGCACTTCCCAAAACACACAAACAAGCAATCAAAGAAATAAAAAACCCAATAAAAATTCAACCAATGGTGCTGCAATAATGGAATACTCACATGGAAAAATAATATGTGACTCCTGCCATACAGCATACAAAAGAAAGAAAAGGCTGTTTTATCATGAAAGGTTGAGCAAAAGAATAATAAAAATACTAATTTAAGAGAAATGCAAATCAGGTAGGCAATAGTTAATCCTTTGTCCCAAAGGTGTTGATGGGAAAATGGTCTGCCACCCAGTATTCAACTAGCTTTCCCACTTCCCAATGAGCTCTACCAATTTTCTACATTTCACTTGCATTAATGACTTACGGGAACTGCCCTAAAATGATCACTGAGGTGTCCAAAGTCTTGCTCCAAACTACGAACCATTTCATAGGTCTCCATTATGTGCTGTTGAAAGAGAAGATTGGTTGGGGAGGTATATAGGAAGAAGTTAATTTTGAAAATGGTATTTAAATTTTTTTTAATGTGCTTCCTGCCTGTTTAAACATCTCAGGGTGAAAGACTATTTCTTATTTCTATCTATGCAGAGTCTTGTATATAGAGAATCCTTTCCTCATGAATGTTTATGAATAAAATTAGATATTAGAAGTAAGAGTGAGCTTTATTCTTGTTGCCTGCAGGGTTAAGGCAAAGTTCATGGGATAAATCGGGTTTATTTATTTATTTTTGAATGAATTACAGTATAATAGATAGCAGCCATGTAGAGGACGAGAATTAAAGAAAGTTCATCAGTTTGTTAGTCAGTCCTTCCATTTCAGCTTAGGATTTAAAACCTTTCTCACTACTCTTTAGCGTATGATCTGGTCTCAAATACTCACCAGTCTCTAAATATGCCATATTTACCAGAACAGTTCTATTCACTTGTGCATACTGTTCTACACGTTTGAAAATTTCTTCCCCTCTTTTTCCACCTGAAAAATGTCTACTGATCCTCCAATAAGCTGATATTCCCTTTGAAAAATCATCCCCAGCTTCTCCAGGCAGAGTTGATTGCCCTTTTTTTTTTTGTAAGCACATATCTCAGTCGCATTGCTTTTCACATTGACTTAATATTCATTTATATACATGTCTGCTCTCAAGCTAACATGAGAGGGACTCTTATTTATTCATTTTCCATTACCTGCTATTCTGCCATTCATAACTGGCATTTGTGATGGGCTAATTAATCTTTCTAAGCATTGAATTAGTCTTTTAAAGCAGTAATATAATATATTTAGAATGAAATGATATATGATCCTAAACAGTTGTTTGTGTTCACTGCTGCTTACTTCCTCCCCAAAGTAATTAATAGTTAAAAATATATACAGAATATCAGATTTAGTAATGAGACAATATTTGTTGAGCATTAAGTTGGATAACTTAAATAAAATATTCATTAATATCATATAAAGAAAAAATTAAGAGTATATAGGATTTTTTCAAACTGTCTCTCAGTTCTTCATGGACAATCAAATTTTATGGTAGTAAAGTATATTAGAAAATACCTTATTTGTTACATTATCTATGTACATTTAATAAATAAATGAATGAGTGAACTCCAGGGATGTTAAGTGACATGCTGTTCTAGTTTGCTAGCTGCCAGAATGCAACACACCAGAGAAGGATTGGCTTTTAATAAAAGGGGATTTATTTCATTAGTTCTTCAGAGGAAAGGCAGCCAATTTTCAACTGAGGTTCTTTCTTATGTGGGAAGGCACAGGGTGATCTCTGCTGGCCTTGTCTCCAGGCCTCTGGGTTCCAACAACCTTCCCCAGGATGGTTCCTTTCTACATCTCCAAAGGCCTGGGCTGAACTGCAAGTGCTGAGATGAGACATGCTGAGCTGCTCAGGCTGTGCTACGTTGAGCTTTTTCATTTAAGCACCAGCCAATTAAGTCAAACATCATTCACTGCAGCAGGCACGCCTCCTAGCCAACTGCAGATGTAATCAGCAACAGATGAGGTTCACGTACCGTTGGCTGATGTCCACAGCCACAGAACTAGGTGCCTTCACTTGGCCAAGTTGATAACTGAATCTGACTACCACACATGCTGAGGTCTCATTTGTTAATGTCAAGGCTAGAACTAGAACCTAGGGCACAATGTCAAACCAAAAGTGAACTGCTGATTTTAGAATACTGTGACTTCATCTCTTAAATTTTGAAACATAATATTAATCTTACTGAAAATTTGCAAAAACAATACAGCTATTCACATATACCCTTTACCCAGTTTCCCCAACAATTTTGGAAACTGTAAAATTATTTTCTTGCTCAATTCATTCTAGTTTGGGCCACTAGGAAATTTTTCAGGCTGACATGCCCCATTGACATGCCCCCATCTTTGTTCACACGCTTTTCTGGTTTTTGGCATTGCAAGATATTGTAGATAATTTTGTGCTTTTTCTTGCCCAACTCTGGAATCAATCATTTCTCCAAGGAGTTCTGGTTCCTCTTTTTGTAGAATGATATTTAGAAACCAAAATCTGAGTGTGGGATGTGTCCATAGCTACTTGGGTGTTATTGCGTCTGGGCCCTCTTAGTAGAAAAAACTAGGAAGTATAGATATATAATTCATGCATAAACACTCATCCATGTTTATTTATTTGTCTGTAAATATAACTATGAATTAATACTGATATCTATGGTTCCAATTTAATGTCATAGAGTTCATTCTAGTCTCTTGCCTTTTTATACAGTTGGAGGTTATTTTTATAACTCATAGAAATTATTCGTTCATTTGTTTTACCAGTTTTTTTTTGTTTTTGTGAGTCTTTCTCAGTTTTTGAGAGATCTTGTTATATTGTGGCTATCAGTCCTTTGTATATGGTATATGTTATGAATATTTTCTCCCAAACTTTCAAGTCTCTTTCACTTTGCATATTTTCTCATACATATTTTAATTTTTTTTAAAGAAAGTCACATTTAACCATGCTTTCTTTTATTGTTTGGTATCCCTGTTATACTTGTTTCATAAAAGGAACTCTGAAGTTTTACTTCACTTTCAATGCACTAGAATAATTTATAGAGTTACATATTATATGGTCTTTGAAAGTTATGGTACAATTCCCCTGTAAAATCATTCGGGCTTGCTACATTTTTGTGTTTAATTCCTTAGTAATCATTTCTGCCATTTTCCTATGAAAATTATTTTTAATTCTAATGAAATCAATTTATCAATCCTTGTTTACATCCTTTATATGTCTAGTTTTTCAAATTTATTTGGCAAGAGGGCTGCAAAACAGATGAGTATATTTGAATGTATATTTGAATATACCTGAATGTAAGCACACGTGTGTTAAATTCTTTGGTTTCCATCATTATTCCCCATTTTCCTTTCTTATTTTGAATATTTATGATTTCTCACTTTTATTTTATCAAGTTAGCTAGTGGTTTGTCTCTTTTTAATTTTCTTTAAAAATTTTAAGTTAATTAGAGCTACCCTTGTCCATTATCTTACTTTCTGATAATTTTCTTCCATCTTTATTTCTTTTCTTACTCTTTTGATTTTTTTTTCATTTGTTTCCTTTTGTTAGTTTTCTAGTTTTTTGAGAGGATAATTCTGTTCATTTATTTTCAAACAGCACTTGTCACAATGCTGTTTGAAAAATATGACAAATGCTGTTTGTCATATTTTTTCTTTATGGACTTCATGGATGTTATTTTCTTGGTCATCTAATATAAGATCAAATTTTGTGGTTATGCTGTGACTACTTGAAAAGAATGTGTATTCTCTGTTATAGGGAGGTCAATATATATCCATAAGTTCTATGCTGTTCATTATTTGGGCTAGATCTTCTAACTCTTTATTCATTTTTTTGTTCACTTGATTTGTCTTGTACTGGGAGTACAATTAAAGTATCTTATTTGGGGGCATTTCAACCTTTGTCACCTTGCATCACTTGAAGATTTTGCTTCACAAATACAATGATTTGATTTCTTGAGAACTTTCCAGATGCATGTCTCCATGGGTGAGTCGTTCTTATCGGAATTGTCTGGTCTCAGCGTAGAAGTAATTTCTGAGTGGCTTTCTGGTTCATGAATTCCCTTGACAGAATTGAGAACAGATCTATACTGTCTCAAAATGAATTCTATACCAAAAACTTGGCTGTTCAGATTTACTCAAATCTATATGGGGTTTGACTGGTAAGAGACCCCTTCTGAACCTTTGTCATTTTGACTTGATAGTCACAGTACATATTCAACCATTTGAACATGCTTAAATGTACATTTGCCATGACTCTCCCCTGTATAGAATAAAATTATTTTCCTAAATCTATCACGATTATCTTCCTAGGTAAGAAAAGTTGGTAGAGAAGAAATAACAACTGATCTAACACCATTACATAAAATGAAGGTTGTGACATTTTAACAAATGTATTCACAATAATAATTAGAAAAAAAAGCCTTTGTACACTATAATTATCTGGACATTTAGTAAGTGCTGTGTGAGCAATGATAAAAACATAAAAAGAAGAAATGTAAAAATTATCAGAAAAATTAGGCAAAGGAACTATAACTAGTGAATTCAATCAAGTAAATGAAATGTTGGTTAGAAGCCAGACTCTAATAGTTTGAAGTTTTTCTAGAAAACCTAGTTTCCTTGAAACTGCTATTGTTATCTCATAATGCCAGGTAAGAAAATATTCTGAAAAGTATTTGTTCTGAGATTTTAGTTGTTTTGCTGAGGCTCCAGGTTCGATTTCAACTGAGCCTAGGTTACAAAATTGTTAGACTAAAGTCTCATTCAGTAACTGAACAAACTGACAAATGAAAGCATCCTATCTCTAAAATTTCCCACAATACACAAGGGAAAAGATCAGGTAATGTGCGCTGTCTAGCATGGCATTTGGTTAGTAGTTTCTGTTAATCTTGTGAATTTTCATAGCCTTTGATTGCAAAAAAAAAAAAATACAATGAAATAATTCAGAAGGTATTTATAATCCTTTCAGATTCATACGGTATTTGCACATAGCACACTGACATCCATTTTTACAAAATTATTCTGGCATCGGCTTGGTTGGGAGCAGTTAGGTGTTGGCCTTATTTTTTCCAGTGGTGAAAAAAAAAATGCTCTGCCTCAGGCTATCAGTGTGAATCTGTGAGATGATAAGAGCCCGGAAAAGTCCAAATCTGTCTTTATTTCCCAAGCCTGGATTTCTCTATAAAACTAATTTCAATTTTGATATAAATATAACTTTCAATTCACCTTCATAATGGTCATAAACATATAGTGCTTCTTTTGACCTTGTTACAGAGTTTGTCACCTTGTGCTATTGGAAGCAAAAACATAAGTAAATATCAAGAGAATTATACCAATTTTTAAAATGACCAAATTATTATTGGCCTGTGTAGGGCACAGTTGGATTACATCATTGAGTTATTTAAAGCCTCTATTAGTGTTTCTATTTCTTCAATCCTGTTAATATTCCTCATATTTTCGGAAGTAACTCTGTAAGAATATCATCAAAATTGTTATTAGCAGTGAAATTAACTTAATTCATTGAAGGTAAACAAATCTTGTCAGTTTTTACTCTGATTTAGAAGAAGTAAGAATAAAAAAAATATGTTAAGAAAGCCATAACAATTGTTTACATTAAATAGCACAAGGAAAAATAAGAGAACTTTCTGTCTTTTGAAATAAAATAAAATGTCCAACTACTAATTTATCACAATTCTTTACTATAATAAGACTAAAGGAAAATCAATACAATTATTTAATTTAGGAGGTAATCATGCATCTCTCTATGTTTTTAAATATCAATTGAGGTACAGATGTTTTGCTGTTCAACAGATGCTTTTCAGAGATCTATGCCTCACAATCACATTCACTTTGGAACTTTGAATGTGTCAATGCTTTGATATATTTCTCAGTAAGAATAGTAAAGAACTATTTGCACTGATATGATTTGAGGTAAGGTTATTGTCATCATATCCTGGCTTAAAGAAAGGAGACATTGTATTTATAATTACATACACACGTTTTTAACAGTATTTAAAGGACCCAGTATTTTGAACTTGGTGCAAAAAAGCCCTGTGCTAGTGAACTCTTTCCCCACTGGTCCTTTAGAAGCAAACTTTGTAAGCAGGGAGATATCGCATACAATATCTAAACTTGGATATGTGAACCAAATTTGGATATGTGAATCACTTTTGAAACATTAGTTTGGTTAATAGTTACTCCAGATTCATAATAAACAATGTCTAGTAGAGAAGTTGTTTCAGTGTTTTCTTTTTCCTTTTTCACCAAAAGGGAAAAGGGAGATTTTATTGAATCGAAGTTGTGCTATGATCATACTTAGTTATTTGTGTGATTGTGATATAATGCTAAGAATAATAATGTATCAGTTACTGTGTATTCAGTATTTATCTTGTGCCAAGCACGTTGCTAGACATTTTATATCTACCATAACATATAAAACCATAACTGACACTATTTGAGACATTTTGCTTATGTAGAGACAAATCACAGAAAAATTAGGGAACTTACCCAATGTTAAACTTCTGCATAGTTCATTGTCATGTCTAAGAATGTCTACTTTCTTTGGTTAAGCTAAATCTCTGAAAATCTGCCTTGATCACACAATGTAATAACCATATAATAAACCATAATTTCTGGGCAATGGTGAGGAAATTACACTCTACTTGAGAGATATCATTTGACTCTGAGTATAACTGAGTACAATATAATTATCAGCTATTTTGTAACAGGCTTTGATTGCACCTGTTTTTCTAGATCACTGCAATGAACAAGACTGTGGATTTCATGAAAATCACAGTGGTATAGCTATAAACACTACAGTACAAATAATGTTATATTTAGCATATGAGACAATTTAATGTTACAATGATTGTAACATCTCCATTGCCTTTAATTGAAAAAAAAGGGTTCATAAGAAAAACTGTTTTGTATTCTATTGAAGTGATGATAGAGTAATTATGAAGTAATTTTTTTCTGATGAGAAACATACAAAACATACACATTATATAAAAACCAAGGAAATGACAATATAAAATGTGCATCTACTCCACATTTCCATATATAAGAGTATTTTCTCCAATGTTCTGGGCTTGTCTAAGTGAACTACAACAAAGTTTGAATATTCATTGCATTAAGTAAAACTTCATGTGATTCCTGGTTCATACTTCTAACTTTAACTCAAGTTATTTAGAACAAATTATGCTGTTTAAATCCCTAGCTCTGTGCTTTAACTTTCAAACAACTTTATGAAAACATTTATGTGCTCCACATGTATTGAATACCAACTCTGTGCCAGATACCTTGCTCGAGGCAGGAGGACAGAAACAAATGATACGATCTGTTGTTTAAGACATACAAATACGTAAATGACCATCAAGAACTGATGTTCATAGTCTCCATAAAAAGTCTATGGAGATAAAAAAAATAATAATAACATTTGTATGTTTAAGACATACAAATACATAAATGACCATCTAGAACTGATGTTCATAGTCTCCATAAAAGTCTATGGAGATAAAAAAAATAATAATAATAAAATAAAAATAAGTCTATGGAGAGGTTTCAGGGGATTCCCGAAGTGCTAAAATTACATGCAAAATGTTGTGGGCTATGGGCGTTTTTCTAGGCAGATTGCTCATGGATTTCATCAGATTCTCAAAAGGTTCATAATGTAAACAATGCTAAGCATTGCTAATCCTTTTCTTCCCTATCAATGGAAGAAAACTAGCTTTAGCTGTGCATTTATTAATATGTGAATAAATTTTGGTTCAAAAGTGTTATGACTTGTTTATAGATCTAGAATATTGGCAGATCTAAAACAAGAATAGAGGTCTCTTGAACTGGACCAGGGTTGTTTCTCACTATATATTTATCTCACTGGCATCATCTCAGTTTTTACCTAAATTCTAAAATGTTGGCTTACCAAATAGTGTGAAACATTTTTTTCCTACATTTTTTTCATCTGTTAAATGGACTCATTGGCTTTGGTATGCCTACATGTTTAGAATGGAAAATGCCAACCCAGCATTAATCATGCAAAACCCTAATTTGGTTTTTACCTATGCTCAATTTTTGTGAATAAAAGCAAATGACAGTCAGAAAATTTAAAATATAATTTCCAAATGGTGACCTAATCACAGAACACAGTTTATCCAAGTCACTCTATCTTTATGTCTAAGGGTCATTGGCCATCATAATGATCAATGACCAAAGAAACTGTCCATTGTATTTCTTCATTTCTCTACCAACTGGGACAAAGACACAAGCTAGCATAAATTTTGGATAGGTCATCAGGATTGGTACAAGATGTTCTGGCTAGTTCTGTTAATAAAATAACATAATTAATCTGAAGAAACAATTCTCTGTAGATTCTGGCCATCAGTGGTTTGGCCTGCTTCTTTGGTTTGGTGTTCAAGTTTGGTTCCTTGGTGGGAATAGTTCAAAGGTATTAGAAAGATAGCATTTGTCAGGTATCAGTTTAAATGGGTGACAGAGATTTTGTCCTTTCTTGTATGACCTCAGACTGTCACTTTTAGCAAAATCTATCTATATTTAAAGATTGATTAGTTTATTTATAATCCTTATAGGAGAGTTGTATTAAAGAGTTTGTTTTTAATTTAAAAATTGGAGGATATGATCTCATCAAAAGAAGGAATATTTCTCTTATTTTGCCATTATGAAGAATTGTGGTACATTTCATGCATCTATCTAACATTTTTCAACTGTGAGACTGAAAAATAGAAGAAAATTAGGTCAGGTTTAGCCTTTATAAAAGGCAATTTTACTCTGACACACCACTGGGTGGAGTACATCCCAAGGCCAGAGTCTAATATTATATTGTAGGATAAGTTTTTCGGTGTCAGAAAGAAGAAACTCAATCAGTTTTGAGTATTGTTTTAAAAATCTGGACATGTTTAATAAAAGCTAAATGACTAGCATATAATACCAGCATTGAATATGCTGTGGCATTATAGATTTCAAGATTCAATCCATCCTCCTTAGACCCAGGGGAGATAAGGTTGGACACCCTGCCTAGAAAATTCGGAGAGAATTATTTGGAAAAAGGCCATTTTATGTTCTGGTCAAAGGAGCAGCTGCAATTTGGTCTGAATTAAGTGCTTTAACTCTACTTGGAAAAGCATAAAGCTTATTTTTGATAATGGAATTAAACTGTACCCAGGTTTGAATTTGACTTTTCGTTTGATGTTTCTTTGGTACAGCTTATGTGGGAGCAGAGCCCAAATGTTATAATAAAATGGACTACTGTCAGATGTGCTGTGGGACTATTGTTATCAATAGCAGTTACCTGAATTCGGCCTTATGGATGAGAATAATTTCATATTAGGTGTTAGTTCCACAAGATTTTCAGTTTCCCTTTTTTTTTTTATATTCCTCTCATCTCTCCCTTTTTTGAGTGACCCGTTCCTTGAATCCTTTCCCTTTAATGCTAAGAAAATGAAAATCACTGATGAATTCTAAAATTTTCCAACTTCACAAATTCTTTGTGCTTTAAAACTTCGATTTTTGACCATTCAAAATTAGGTCATTTTTGTAAAACTATTTAGAATCTATAATCTCATGTAAAAATTTGCATGTTCTTTGAAAGAAAGGAGTCTCACTTCCTCTCTTTGTCTTTGTTTCTTTTATTCCTTTAATATTATTTCCTTCTCACAGGACCCCTTTCCTTTCTTCTAAACTTCCAGCTCAGAAATCTCTCTCTGTAGCTTTCATTCTTCCAAACCTTCCTTCCTGTTCTATTTTCCATTTGAAAATGAGTTTTCTTTTATCTGTTTTTTTTTTTTTTTGATTCACAGCCTTATACTCTGTCCTTTGCTCAATTTTCTTTCCAATGCTATTAAAGATTTTTTATTTCTCTGCTTCCCCAAAAGCATAGCATCTCATCTTTTCCACTATACTGAAGCTGTGGTTTACCTTGGGGAGGGACTTTCTCGTTCACACAACTCACTGCTATGATGATTTCAATGGTGCCAGCATATTTTAACCACATCATTATCATGTAGTTCCAAAGCCTTGCTCACTGAAAACACCATCTTTAAAAGGATTTAGTCTCCATTAATCAATTTTAGAACTTGAGATTCAAGCACGTAAAGCACTTATTAGAATGTTCCCTACTTGTTCCCACATTTATTTCTTTCTCTTTACTATCTAAGAAAAAGGAATCGTGCAAGGGTCTTTTCTCCTTCTGTGCTTACCTCTCCTTTCTATACTCCACCGAACTCCCCCATGTCTATTCTTCCATACAGTAGTTAAATCAGAGCATGCAGCAGGATGGCATTGTGTGAACTGGTGGCCACACAAGTACTTTGCATTCACTGGAGGTTTAGAAATACAGCAGCTGCATATAAATATGCATAGTTGAGAGATTCATGATGGTGCCTCCTCATTCTCGTGCTGGTTGGCTGCAGTGCAGGCACTACAAATCAATGAACGTTTTCCCCATCCATCAGCTGCTTCGCTTGCAAGCAGACAAAACACTTACAATGCCAGAAACCCACAGAGAGCTCCTTAGTGAACGAAACCTCACTGTCACAAGATTCAAAATAGCCTTTTTCCCTCCCACCCTGATCTTCCACAGCTCTCGACCTCAAATGTCTTTTTTTTTTTTTTATCCAATCTGGATCACAGGCACTTAAAAAATAACACCAGGAAAAAAAGGGCGGGAGGAGGTTGGAGGGAAGGAGCAATGATAAATAAGGGTTTTGAGGGTCCTCCCATTAACACTTGTCACAAAACAAAGGATTCTTTGAGCACTAACCCTTTTTGAAAATAAAACCCACCATAAAGATGAATCGGATTGTGTCACCTGTATTGCTTTACAGTTGTAATGGTTGAGTGTTGAAGTACTTAAGTATGCAAAGCTTTGTCCCATGCTATGGCAGGCATTTGTTATCTATCCTTAGTTATAAGTTGGTAGTAGCTATTGAAGGAGTTATGATATGCTTGTATGAGAAGAATAAATCACAGATATGCTTAATAGAAGAAATTATGTTATCTGCCATTGATTGAGCAATCTTAGCAAAAAGCTCAGTTATATTTAAATTGTGAACTGTTCAATCCATGTAGAAATTGTAATAAGGGCTCGGTTTCATTTCATAAAATTTTACATGCATTATATTAATGAATCAAATTTATATTTCTTGATGAGATAATATAAATTCATTACATCTGGAGAGCAAGTTTATTTTCTGTTTTTGAATATATTAATGTTAGCAATATAAAATAGTTCACTCTTCTGTAGCATGAGTAATTATGTATTAAATAAGAGTTTACAACACTTTCTCTGATAACTTGTCAATCAAGTTTCCAATAAGAAAAATAACCCATTCAGTTTTTAATTCATTTATACATCCATTCATTTTTCCAACTGCTTGCCAAATACTTACTACAGCGTCATGGAACATAAAGCAATACATGATATCTTCTATAGTCCCTGTCTCTATCTAAGACATGAATATTCTGGCTAGGAAGAACATTTATATAAATGACCATGTTACTTTCAAATTTTAGAAACATCTATTTCAGGGTGTGTCATACTGAAGATACTTAGCAGGTGTTTGATAATTGTATGGTACACCTATTCAAAACGTTATCTACCTGATTAAATATGTTTTTTTGCCATCTTGTAGGAAGGGTACAAACAATTACAGGTAAGAAATTTATAGTTATCCATAAATATGACCAACCTGCCCGAGTTTTATTGGCTTGTGAGGAGCAATACTAAGATTTGAACCCCTCTCTGCTTAGCCCCAAAGCCCATCCTTGCATTGCCACTAGGCCACATTGAATTACAATGCTGAATGTGATAATTGCACGAGTAGATCAGAAGAGGTAAAGATCATTTCCAGCTGGGATGACCAAAGAAGACATGGTTAAGAAGGAGAAGCATCTGAGCAGGCCTTTGAAGAATGGGCACAGGAACAAAGTGAAAACTGCAGACTGGGGCCAGCCTTGGCGAAACCTTATGTCTCTGGAAAACAAGTTGCCAGGCAGATGAAGGTGATCCCTTCCAGCGAAATGGATGCTTTAAATAACACCACTATTTAAAGAATTGCCAACCAGACTCTTCACTCATTAGAAATATAATCCACAAATGGATTTCTATTTCAGGTTTCAGATGGAAGTCATTTAAACTCTCTTGGCCTCAGTTTCTCCATTTCTAAAATAAGGGGCTTGACTCCTTATTTTGCAAATGTTTTTATTTTCATTTGCTTCAAAATATAAAAACTGCTAGGAGTAACTAATTCAATGTGTAGCAGTTAGGTAAGACTGATGCATATGTGATTCTTCCTAGAACACAAAGAATATCTATATATTTACAAATCTATAGCTCTATTTGTCTGTTTATATCTATATATAGAACAATTCTTTGCATTTAACTGTCTAAATTAGGCACTAGATTTTTTTTTCAACAGAGCTTTCCTTTGTCATATATTTTTCCTCAGTGCTTTCCACTAGTGTTTGAAGGCAAGCCAATTCTTTTAACAATTTAATCAACACTTCATGAGAAAATAATCTATATAAGTGTATCATAAATACATGATTTGGGGAGTATGTGCTCTTTCAAATTATCCGTTTCTGTATTTCAATTATTGGAGAAGATACTGAGAATTGATATATTAGGTATGAATTCATCAATTAAAAAAAAGTATTTGTTGTGGTATTAGATGTCTTTGAGTAGACTCACAAATTTTCTCTTGTTTAGCCTATACCCCAGACAATATTCAAAGCAAGATTTTGACAAAACTTATCAAATAAAAATATACATAAAAAATCAATATATTTCAAATGAATATGTAATGTCTATGCATATACAGAAACAGAAGTTGAGGCATCGTGAGAACTTAAAAAGAATATTCCAACAGTACTTTTTTCCTGACTTCAGATCTTATTTTTATTCTGTCAACATTTCCCCTGTGTTTTCCTTTCCAAAGAAGAAAAGAAAATAAAAGCAGAGAAGTGTTTTGTTTGAATTTGGGGTGAGAAGAAAATGAAACATCATGTTTCTCATAATTTTTGCATGGGCTACTAAGGGGACTTTAGTGGGAGCTCTTCCTTGAATAGAATTGCGCTGGATGAAATTCCATCCTGCCATTGTTACAGGAAAGCCCATTCAGGGAGAATTGGATGGTGTGAGAGTCCCAGACTCTTTCATTTTCCGTCTTACACTTTCTCTTATGTCCTAAAGGTTAATGTTTTGGTGAAACTGATTGGGATTTCAAACTATTTGGAATTGAACTTGATTTAGGTTTGATTTAATGATTTGAGTGAAATTGAACCTCACTTGCAGAAAACAGCGCAGTGCTTTCATCATATTAATTCTGATTCTGATCCTAAGAAAGGATAACTTAAGCTCATTTTGGTTAAATCAGTCCATGGTCAAATTAGCTAATCTGCTTAACAAATATGTACTGAGCACCAACTGTATTCATTAGTATTCAGTGTTGTTAAGATGAAAGGAAATATAACACGTTTTCTGACCTTGATGGCTTATATTTTATGTAGAAAAATAGGATTTAACCCTTAAAAAGTTAACCAGTTTAAGAATTTATGTAAAGAATTGCTAAATGAGTGATAAGGTGTGCCTGTCCTTTGGAAGTTCAGAGAGCACTAATTTGCATAAACTCTAGTCCTGTTCACTAAGTAACACCAAACACCACTTTTCTAATGGGAGAATGCTTCCTAGGTAAATTTGCCGCTGGTCGCATCTGAGCAAGTACAAGTTGAAAACCACTACTCTAGGCCATGAAAATAAATGAAAAAAAAATTGAACAGAGTAATAGCTTAAAGAAAAGAAGATAAAACCAGGGCAATGGGTAAATCATAGTAAAATCTTTTATTATAACAGAAAAAATCCTCATCTCAGAAGACACAAATTCTTTGTAGGTATGATCTTCAGAACTTATAAAGACTTTTCTTGTGGCAGTCCTTCTACTTTTAAGGGGAACTATTGATTTTTGTGAAATAAAATCGTCAAACGTATGCCATGGAAAACTTAGGAACGGGTGTTCTTCGTTAATTTCATAACCAGTCGTGGAATTGAAAGCTTATATTTCAAGAAAAAGGAAAACCAGTAAATACCAAGAAAGTACACAAACATCTTAAGACTAGAACTTGGATGGAGAGTGACCGTAATAGCCCTTTAGTCTTTTCATTTTCTTAGGTATTGTCTATATAACCATCTATTTCAGTAAGCAGCAGGTGTAGAAAAATCTTAGGTTGGAATCAATATTTAGAAGGAATTGACTCCAGGTTAACCCATTAACTCTCTCAGTGAACATGGACATGTGTTTTAAGTCATCTAAAGCTCAGATTTCTCAACAACACAATGTTAAATAATATTTGTGACCTTAATTACCTGCCAAATTGTTGTGAGGATCCTCCAAGAAGAAAATGAGCTTGCTCTAAAAAATGGTGAAGCCCAGATTTGAGCTATTGTAACTGCTGCTATAGGTCTTGCTTTGTTCTATATTTTTCTCCTAATAGTCATTAAATCAAGAGTTGATATAGTTTAAATTCTACCTTTAAATAAATTTCCTCTTAGCAGAAATTATTTATGTATCATTCACTTATTGTTTTCAGTAGATGAAGCCTAGAAATTTCAAACTGTGTTTTCAGGGTGATGCTTTGGGTTTTAGAATCAGACTTCGAAAAATTCAGAACCTAACTGTACCATGTTGTGCCTGGGGCATGTTACTTAATCTCTGAGTTTCAGGCTCTTATTCTGTGAAAATGGTGATTTTATCATTTGCTTCCTTGTTTCTTGTGAATATGAAATGGAATAAGATATGTATAGCACAAAAGAATGAGTTTGATGCATGTCCTCTGTTGAATGCTTAGTGATTATTAGTGTTGTTATTCACCCATCCATTCATTAGATATTTTTATCTGTTAGTTGCTGTGAATATGTGAGAATAGTGAATAGAGTTAGTTGCTGTGAATAGTGAGAATATGAAGATGAATCTCTTACACCCTCCGCCATTAAGGAATGTTCAGTATGGTCAATGAGAGAGAAAGATAAGGGCAGACAAAAGAGTGGGCAGTTTTGATATAGTGTAATCAATGTGCTGATGGGTAAACAGAAAGAGCTAATGGAGCACAGAAACATGTTAAGCTCAGGTTTGAAGGAAGGAATTTATTTGCCCACTGGTTTAATCTTCAGTCCTTCAACTAATGCTTATTTTTTGTTAACTATTTGCTAGTCATTGTTCTAGTAGCTGCAAATAGTATGGTGAAGAAAGAAAAACAGATATTGTGTGCTATATGTGGACAGAAATCAACTAGTGGGTGAGAAGAATATTCTAATAATCACTACAATACCTATAAAATTATAACTCCAATAGCCACTACAAAGTAACCCAGTAGTTCTCAACAGGGGATGGTTTTGGCTTCCAGGGGATAATTGCCAACGTTTAGATATATTTTGTGTTGTCAAACTAGAGGAGTCCAACTGGCAGCTAGTGGTAAAGACCAAGGATTCTGCTAAACTTCCCACAATGCATAAGACTGGACCTAAGACAAGAACTATCTAGGCCAAAATGTCAATGATAACAAGGTTGAGAAATCCTAAAGTAGCCTCATAACCCCTTACAGAATATCAAACAATGAAGACACTAAGAGTGCTCCTCTCCTTTTCGTTGATCTATCCCTGTTATGTATTGAATAAAGACCTCTATAATCATTAGCATGTTTAAGTCCTAACCCTTCGTCCTCACTTGTCAGTAGGATCTTTGAAGGTGTCATTATTTAAGATAAGTCCAAACAGGATTGACTACACCTTAATCCAGTATGACTTGTGTTCTTATAAGAAGAATAACTTAACTTTGGACACAGCCAGGAGAGGGAAAGAGGCAGCAATTGAGTTATGGAATGTCTGCAAGCCACCATGGGAACACTACAGATTTCAGAGAGAGCATGATCTGTCCACACCTTGATATTGGACTTCAAGCCTCCAAAATTGGGAAAATTCTTGTTATTTAAAGCAACAAATTCTGTAGTGCTTTGTTGCAGCAACCCTTACAAACTAAGGTGATCTCCAATGCTGAGAAATGTGCTTGGCACATAATAAGTACACTGTAAATTTCTTAAGGATAAATAAATGGATTGGGAATTGTGGTAGTTAGACTCAGTTGTTAACGTGGCCAGGTGAAGGCACCTAGTTTTGGTGCTGTGGACATGAGCCAATGGTACGTGAACCTCATCTGCGGCTGATTACATCTGCAGTTGGCTAAGAGGTGTGCCTGCTGCAGTGAATGATGTTTTTTGACTTAACTGGCTTGTGCTTAAAGGAGAGAATTCAACGTTGCACAGCCCAAGCAGGTCAGCATACCTCATCTCAGCACTCGCAGCTCAGCCCAGGCCTTTGGAGGTGCAGAAAGAAATCACCCCGGGGAAAGTTGTTGGAACCCAGAGGCCTGGAGAGAAGGCCAGCAGAGATCACCCTGTGCCTTCCCACATAAGAAAGAACCTCAGTTGAAAGTTAGCTGCCTTTCCTTTGAAGAGCTAACGAAATAAATCCCCTTTTATTAAAAGCCAATCTGTCTCTGGTGTGTTGCATTCCAGCAGCTAGCAAACTAGAACAGATTTTGGGACCTGAGAAGTGGGGTGCTGCTTCAGTTTGCAAATACCAGATATGTTGGAACATTTTCTTTGGATGGCTAAGGGAAAGATTTTGAAGAAACTGTGAAGAGAATGATGGAGAAGTCCTGGAGTGCTTGAAGAGACTGTTGGTGTAAACGGAACTACTGCCAATCTGGACAAAGGGGGCATAAAGGGACAAATTGGAGTGTGTGAGTGAAAACCATGGAAGCTCAAGTCTGAAGCCAAGAAACCTCAGCCAGGAGAGTGGACCCACCCATATACATGGAGATGGTGAGTTTACCCTGAGGGCAGAGGATGAATCTCCCATCTCGCTGCAGTGGAAGAGTTGTACAGCCTCAGGTCTTGGAAAAGGTATAGCACACTCCTTGTGGACTGGGGAGAGCCTGGCTGCCACAACATGGAGGGGTTGAGCATGTGCCCCGGAAATGGCAGAGAGTCCAGGGGTGGCCCTGAGGTGCCTGGAGAGAGTGGAGCTGAGAAAAAAGTGGTCTCCTCAGTGTTCCCCCGAGGCTGATTTGGCAAGAGGCAGGCCACTGCATAGGCCCTTGGAAAGGGAGGGACTGCCACTTTTCTAAAGCTGAAGGATAAATGACTTTCAGACTTTGGAGTCAATGGTGTTTGCTCTGCAGGTTTTCCTTCCAATTTCTCCCTATGGATCCTGTGACTGTCCATCCTTTGCATATTGGCTCCAGACAACTTGTTTTGAGATTCACAGGTCCACAGCCAAAAGAGAATTTTTTGCAACTTAATATTGTTTAAGGTGATGCATGTAGTTGCCAAGTTGACAAGGGGTGGACATGTGGTAGTTATATTCAGTAGTCAACTTTGGCCAGGGGAAAGCACCTAGCTCTGTTGCTGTGGACATGAGCCAATGGTTCATGAACCTCATCTGTTGCTGATTACATCTGCAGTTGGCTAGGAGGCGTGCCTGCTGCAGTGAATGATGTTTTTTGACTTAATTGGCTGGTGCTTAAATGAAAAAGCTCAACGTAGCACAGCCCAAGCAGCACAGCATACTTCATCTCAGCGCTCGCAGCTCAGCCCAGGCCTTTGGAGGTGCAGAAAGAAATCACCCTGTGGAAAGTTGTTGGAACCCAGAGGCCTGGAGAGAAGGCCAGCAGAGATCACCCTGTGCCTTCCCACGTAAGAAAGAACCTCAGTTGAAAGTTAGCTGCCTTTCCTTTGAAGAAATAATGAAATAAATCCCCTTTTATTAGAAGCCAATCTGTCTCTGGTATGTCGCATTCCAGCAGCTAGCGAACTAGAACAGGAATGATTAGCAGGAAAAAGAAACAGTGTGTTCGAAGGCTCTGGGCTCTCAGGAAGCAAGCTATGTTAAGGAGTTTAAAAGTCCTGTGAGCCTGGAATCAGAGCGAGCAAGAGGGTGGTTCAGATGAGAAAACCAGTGAGAATGGGCTTATAGTTATTTGAAATCTATTTGAGTGCCTCAGGCATTTTATATATAAAACCAAAATAGTTTCTCCTGAAGTTTTATAGTTTATTTTTGTTCTGTTCTTATTGGAGACTACATTATACTTGTATAAGTAAATTTAACCTTTTTATTTTTTTCTTTCTAAAAGTCTAAAATTTACTGAAACTACATTTTTTATCTTTGCTATTTTCTGTGTTTGGGTGCTCAACCTTATGGCTTGGATCAGAAACAATAGAAACGCATAATTCAATGACATAGACGAATTTATGCCCAAGAGCAGATTAACCTGATAGGGATTATACTCCTTGCGCAGTAGTTCTTGAGCAGTGTTTGTGGGGTGGGTGAGGTGCTAGAACAGAAATGGGGCAGCTATTCTGTCTGACGTTTCTCAGTGATGACTGCATTATAAATAGTTTTAATTCTCATTTACTGATAGTATAAGAATTAAACACTGTTTAATCACTGTGTGTTAAACATGGAAAAATTACTAATGATCAGAGTCACATTTGTGAAAACTTTATATTATGAATCAGCAAAAAACATCAATACATTAAGTTTCTGTTTTCGTTTTTTCTTTAAATAATTAGACTATAAGCAATTCACCTTGTCTATGATAACTGGACATACACAGACCCTTCACTGTTAAAGAAGATATGCCCCACTTCTCCATCCATGCACACGGACACACACACCATCATTTTATCAAATGCTTCAGCCACATTTGAAGACAAAGGGAAGTCTGACATCACATTGGGAGACTATAAGTGAGAAAGCAAAAGTGGGTGGGGGATGGGGGGACTAAGGAGAGGAGCATGCTGCTGAGTGTTTATCTCTGTCCATCTCAAGTTCCATTCCATTGTTTGAAAAGCATCATTAATAAACCATTTAAATCTTTTGGCTGTTTAAAATCAAACAATTCCAGTGTTCATATTATTAAAATGATAGTATTTGCATGCTTTTGTACCCTGCTTGCATAATTGCAATATGTTTCTAAACAGGTCCAATTTGTACAATGGTGTGATTTGTTTAATCTGGTAGACAGCTCTGCCCTTGATTACCCCGGTTGACCACGGTTAACTATAAAACCTGGAGGGCCACAAACTGAAAGCATAGCTCCTTGAATCGCTTTCATTTTCCTAAGGGAAACCCAGGCAAACTGTTGCGTGCTTTGTAGTTCTAGTACTGTTGAAAAGTTTCATTTTTCTGGTGAAGAAAGGACTTTCAGGAGCAATTCTTTCTACATCGTGAAATTTTAGGTACCTTCCGGATTAGAAACCATAGATTAAGGGTTTTCTTTCCCGGAGTCGGGCTATGTTGGGTCCCAGTGATGTTCCCTAATGTTTGGAGGATTTGCTCTGAACAGAATGATGAAAGACCCCATTCCTTAAACAACCTTCTGCCCTCTGAGCTTTGAAAGTAGAAGAGCCAATCTTGTTCTGCATTGCTTTCTCTACTGTTACCTATGATTCACATTTTAGAAAAATTAAATTTTTACGTTTCTTACCCAAGTTTAAATAACATCTCAAAGAGAATATACTTTAGTGTAAAAACTCTCCAACTTGTAGTAATTTAAAATATTTAGAGGATTCCTTTTAAAGTAAAATAAATTAATACATATTTTATACTTCTTTAGAAATATTTTAAAGAATTATCTCTAAAAGGCAATACAATTAACTAAATAGTTATAAATAAATAATAAAGAAATGTATGATAAGTTATCACTTACAGAGCACTCAAAATCCTGTTTCTAACCCACTAAACTGTATGCTCGCGTAAATAAAATCCTGACATGTTACTCCCACATGCACAGAGATCCCATCAACTATGGATAACAAGAAGAACAAATATTTAGCATCAAGACTATTACTTTCCACTCTTACATCTATGGAAAACATGGGCCATCAATTAAAATATTCTATTTTACTCTTAATATTCCCTTAGAGTCCTTTTAAAAACACAACTTGTGTTCTCAGGGTCCCCGGTTTAAAAAAAAAAAAAAACCTAGAATTTTTTTTCTTTTTTTAAATACAAAAAAAAACACACCAAATAAAAGCAAACATTCCTATTTTGATCATTCCGTTAGAATATTTTTTAAAGTTTTTGTGAACCTTCACTTGTCTGGATTTTGAAAAACTAAACTGAGTGGTTAGATGCAGTATAGTGATTTGCATATTATCCTCAGTCTCAATTCTTGATCAAGATGTGTGTTTGTGTACGTGTGTTTGTAAGTACACACATTGTTTGGAAGGAGTGCATGAAGAGAGAAGCCAAAAGAAAAAGGGCTCAATTGTAAAATGCAAACTGTCAGTAATTTGATCCAATAATACATGAGCATGTGAGCAGACACTTAGGGAAATGGGATCTCATATTTTACATGGGATGTTTTTGAGAATTGTGAGACGGCAATTTGAAACATTTCTACTTGACTCACATCAGCAAATTCGACATTAGTAAATGTTTAAAACATTGGTAAATAGTACAAAGTAATTTTGTCTTTGGTGCCTGAATGTAATTTGGAATTCCTAGACTTTGTATGGATTGAAACAAATTATTTATCTTAAAATATGGAACAGTATTAGTACTGGCCAACTGATGGAGTTGAAAAGAAGTGTTTCCAAAAATACAATAACAAAATGGGTGAGGGGGACAATATTTTTGCAGCACATAATACCCCATGAATCTTGTTTCATAGTAACCAGGCAAGCACATTTCATTTGTAGGAAAAAAAATGAAAAGGAAAATCTGACCAAGGATTCTTGGCCTTACTGTACAGCAGTGCAGATAGGTATCTTCCTTGTGAATCGTGTTGCAACTCAATTCATTCATTCACCAGTATGTCCTACATACTTGCAACATGCTCAGAATTGGTCCCACTTCATGGAGCATACAGTCCAGAGGCAAAGGAAAACTGATTACTCAAATTTAGGCTCAGAAAAGTAACATTGTAACTGCTGGAGAGGAAAAGTGCAAAGTGAGTAACTGGGGTGGGATAGAGCAAGGCTGGACTGAGGAAGTAACACTTTAGCTGAAATTTGAAGGATGGACAGAGGTAACCCAGCAAAAGGGGAAGGAAGAGAACTATACTCCATCATTTTTATACAGATACGTCTTCTTATTAAAGGTAGGATCACACATGCATATTATACATGTGGACCTCAAAATGTTGTTGATATTTGGGGTGGAAAAGGGTTTAAGGAATGTGTTGAGTAGAAATTTGTTGGTAATCAGATATTTATTCAGCATGTGGCTTACATTCTAAAAAGGGGGCCAGATAAACATTTAAGCAAATTAATATATAATATAATGTTAGGTAGTAGTGAATGCTATGAAGAATAAAAGAGCAGAGCTGGAGGACGGAGAGTGTAGGGAGAGGTGCCATTTTGGTTTGGAGGAAAGGGAAGTCGCCTCTCAGCAGACCCGGATGAAGTGAGATAGAGAGCCACGTCCTAATTTTTTTTTTTAACTTATAAAGGAAAAAGAGAATTGAAAAAAAAAAAGATAAGAATGAAAAATGATAATACTTGTTATATCTGAGTTGGATACTTGAAGTCTGTTTTATTGTTCTTTACCTTTCCAACATTTGTATTTTGAAATTAAAAAAAAAAATTGACAAAAAATAAGTTTCCAGTCAGAGGGAGGGGGTTGGTGTCTACGAGGTCCTGAGAGAATCCAGTTGGGGCACCAAAAGCCAGGGGTATCACTGGAGAAGTGGGTAAGTGAAAAATCAGCACGTGCTTATCAGTCAACTCCCGTAAGAAGCTCAGTCTTAATTTCAAGACTAATGGGAAGATGTTTAAGACATTGAAGAATGTTAAGAACAAGTGTAAGTGATATAATTGGATCTGCATTTTGAAGAGGTTAAGAACTTCCCATTTATTCAAGATGATTTAAGCTAGCACTTACATTTGCCAGATTCTGTTCCAAGTGTGGGCCTGTGGTGGTGATAAAGCCAAGTAGCTCTTTATACTCAGAGAACTTGCAGTCTAGAGGTGAGTGAACATTTTGGAGTCGTCTATAGATGTTCCATTTAGCTGGAAATGCTGAAATCCTCCAGTGAGTTGTTTGTCCTGCCCCTTTAGTAACTTACATATTAATACCTTCAACAAAAGGGCAACCACCTCGATTCTAGTGGCCTGTAGAATTTTGGTACCTCACTAGTTTTTTGCGTGTGAGAGAAAAAACTGAAGTTTTGTGTAAATTAGTAGCTTTATATAGTCCATTTAAAAGTTTCACATTTTATCAGTGCAATATTCATGTCATCCTTTCCCAACCTTGAGACTTCCAGTACCTCAAGATCAAGAAGTCCAGAAACCAAGAATAGAACCGCGTGAGGGGCATGTTCATTGCTAAAACAGAACTAAACAAAACAAAACATGCCCATTTCAAGTGTCATTTTAGGATTGGAACTTTACAGCATTTGCCAAAAAAGGGATTTAAAATTTAAGTATCAGTGTAAAGTATATTTCTAATTTTTTTTTTCTTTTTGGGGTATGTTTCCTCTGTCCACCAAACACTTGCTAATTGATTGATTTGCGACTGTGGAAGACCTGAAATAGTGCTAAGGAAAGTAACTCTTATTCTAGGTGACCACATAAAGGAACTCCATCCACTTCAAAATATGGTTTAAGATATTCTTCTGAATGCTTTCCTCTAATTTTGATATTTCCCATTGATTTTGCATCATTCTTTTGGTTCCTTGGTGTTTTCCACAGGACTTAGCTGATATGCCTCTAGTAACTAATGAGGTCCATCGTCTGCCCCTAGGAGAAAGGAGTATTAGATTTTATTATTGACTCTCTTTCTTTAGTTTCATAGAAAATAGGGGTCCCACATTATTTCAGCATCTTAAGTGATCCTTTGCACCCAGATATAAATTGGATGGAAACTTAAATTTTGTGTAATTTTAATTCAGACCATAAAGTATAAGCAACCTTATATTTGTCATAAAACAAGAGTACTGATCTTTCTGGAACATGGAGGAGTTTTATATCTTAATCCTCAGAGAATCTAAAAATCAGCTAATTATGCTCTGAAAAATGGACGTTGTGTCCAGACTACAAAATCCACTAATAGATCCCAAAGAAAAAAAAAGGCCAGTAAATATCTATGCCTTTCTTAATTACTGATTTGATAATTACAAGCAGATGATTTGTAAAGACCCTTTCATATGCTTCAAGCTTTTTTAGCCAAATAATTAAGTATTGTTATAACAGTTATGAGGTTCCAAGTAAAAATGAAATTGTTAAAAGAATTGAATGTTGGGTTTTAAAGAGATTGTATCAAAATCTATGTATCACTTTAGGGCTTAATAGTTGAGTTTCCCTACCATTTTACATTGCTAAATTTATAATTCTATTTTAAATTTTACTGTTTCTATTTTTAAATTATATACTTGCAAGCTAATATTGGGATATGTTTTTAAGATATCATGGGTAATTTGAATAGTGAACTGAATCATATGTATTTTTTTCTTATGCAAATGGAAAAACATTGGTAGAACACAATTGAGTATAACAAAGAGTAATTATATATGTCCCAATGTTAGAATTGACTAAGTTCTTTTGCTTGGTTGGGGCTAAGCAATAGAATGAAGAGTAAAATGAATTTATGAGTGATAAAGTGTGAGAACCCTTATTTTAGAAAATAGGAGACTGACTTGATTTTCAATTCTTTTATTTGCTAATACGTAGGTTCAACCTCCAGGAAAAATAAAGGATATTTCCCATTTAATATCTTTGCTCCATCTTTTTAACCCAAAATTTAAGTCAGTGTGATACAGTAGAAAAACAAATGCACTCAGATTAAGTGGCTTAATCTGATTCTTAAGATTTAGTGCCATTTATCTAATAAACAATTAGATGAAGCTACAAAACTCATCATTTAACCATTCTGCTTTTATGCTTCTGAATGATACCTACATCAGAACTTTTGTGAATGATGATAAGTAATTAGGGAACATGCTTTAAACAATTTTAAGACATGGCAAAAACACAAATATTGAAGTATTATTTTAGATATTAGGGATTGAAAGATTTGGCATTAGGTGGACAGAGCTCTGTGTTCTAACTTCAGAGATGGCTGCAGGAATTGGGCTTGAGAATGAGAGGGACCCAGAACAAAACCCTGCCTTTGCCCTGTCCAGTCTTTGTGGTGTTAGGAAGTCACTTAATCCTTTTTAGTGTCTGTCTCCTTGTCTATAAAATGTAATAATAGTTATGATTTTTATGCTGTAAACATAGTTCAAAATTATACTTCCTGGAGCTGGGTGATTTCTAAATATAGCACATTTTACTAGCAAGGGGTATATTTTCTCCTAAAGATTTTTATTTTTATGCCATCCAGAAAGGCATGGAACATGACAATCTGACAACGTGTTGTTGGGGTGCAGCACTGCTTTCCTCAGATCAACCAACAAGACCTCAGCAGAGCCCCTACAAATTGCCTAGAACACTTCTAACACCATCCTAATGGGCGTGTTCCAACTGCCACTTGGAAAAAAAATGATCACTTGAGATCGATCTGTACAGCGAGTGTTTTGGCAGAAAACCAGTCATATTCTCTCCAATAGAGCCTTTGTGGGAAAAGGCCTTATCAAATTCCTTGGACATGAAGTTACTGTTGGAACTATTCTGAAACCATTCTATCACCATGCAAGGAACTTGCAGCTTTTGAAAGGTCAGGACAGAACTTAAATCATTTAGATCATCTTAGGATCGTTAGGAAATAAAGATGGTTATAATATTATAAAAGCTTTGGGCTTTTCTTTTTTTTTCTTTGGTCTTTCTTTTCCCTTCTGTGAGAAGAATCTGTAGACCAGTTAACTAAACTGTAACTTCCTTACAAAATTATTAAGGAAGCTAAACATAACCCTAATATTGCCCAAACATGAATTCAAAGTGTAGAATTGAGTTAATCAAAATGTTAGAAATAGAAGAGAAAACTGAGTGGGGTGGGCCATGGTGGCTCAGTGGCAGAGTTCTTACCTGCCATGCCGGTGAACCAGGTTCAATTCCTGGTGTCTGCCCATGAGAAAAAAAAAAAAAGAAAGAAAACTGAGTGGATAGAAATATAGGAGGAAAAATACATTTTTAATTTCTTATGAACAAAAACTCATGCATTGGTAATTAATGTAAAAAATAGGATTTTAAAATTAAGCTTCATTTTTTAACCTTGTTTTTATTCTTTAGTATTCAGTAAGTAAAAGAATATAGATTAAGTGAAAGTATACTACTCAAAGACAATATTTGATTTGAATCTGGAATAGGCGCTGAAAGGGAACTTCAAAATCTAAATGGGAGGGTTTTAATGCTTATTACTTTTTTAAAAATCAATAATAACCCTTGTGGGAAATTAAAATAAAATATACTATAATGATAAAATTAGGCTTTACTCATAAACATTGTATTATACATCTTAATATGTTTATGTGTCTGTAAAATAAGAGGACTTATTTGGACAGCCAAATAATTTTTAACCCAGTTGGCCTGCATATAATACTTTTTAAAAAAAATTTATTTTAATAAACATGTTAAATACAGTTCCCTATGCATTATAAAAAGCATGCTTAGTTTGTGTTAGAGGTGTATTATGTAGACATCATAGAGTTTTTTGTTCCTACATGGTTTAGTTTTCTCCTGTTCTTCAAATGATTTGAGCAGCATATTCTACTTGAAGACTATAAATTTGTCTTTTCTCTTATCATAGTGAAGCAATGGAAGCCTTCAGGAATGAATTCTTAAATGCACTTATGCAGTATTTAAAATCCCATATTGTTCAAACTATATTTTTCTGAATTAGGAAATTTGTTCAATGTTGTTGATGACATTTTAATAAACAACATTCTCTTCTGTATAAGAGAAGAAGGGAGGAAAGCAAGAATAGTGTTTCTATGAATCTTATATTAAATATGGTAATGAGAGCTGTATCTTTGTTTCCAAAACTCTGGGATAGGTTATATAATTTTTGCAAAATCTTGCCTTCACATTATGATAATTTTGCCTTAAATTAGCAGTTATTTACACCAAATGTATCAAAATTCTAGTTTCTAGTCAGATATTTGAGAAGATAAAATACATAAAGTTAGTGTTTAACCAAATTTGTTTGTGCACAATATGTGTCTACCCACATTAATTTAGATAGATAGTATCTGTACAATAAGAAAATTGAAGTATCATCATATGTTGTCTTATTGAGAAATAAACCCACACATTATATTTTATTAATTGCTGAGATTTCAAAAAGCATATATCTTTCTAATTCATTTTGTGATTTAATTTCTCTTAAATATGGTTAGGTTAAGTTGCTTAAATTTGGCACACATGCAAAAGAATTGCCTCAGGCATTCCTTCTTAATGATTTAAGCAGAATTTAAAAATTGGAATAATAAAACAAGCAAATAGATCTTATTATGCAGTCATACTTTATTTCCTTAGAGATTCTACCTATCTAGCTAGATATAACTAGAACCTTCAAATTATTTTAATCTCACAGTTTTGAAACACTATCTAATGTCTTTTTTATACCTGATATAGCTTTTACACTTAATACATTAATCTTTTGACATGCTGAAAAGAAACATGAATTAATCATTGAGTTTGTCCAGCAAAGGAAGATGCATCTTACTGATACTTTGAGCTTCCAACATGGCATACACAAAGCAGTTTCTGAGATTATAGCTCTGCAAAACATTCCCACAGCTATTGTGTTGCTGCTTGCTCAGTTACAGTCTCTTAAAATTCTAAGCCTTGAAGCTCTACAGGGGTGGATTTTATGCTTACATAATGTTGATTTTGTTATTGTTCTTCCTGAAAACTTAGAGGTTATTATCATTTAGCTGCAAAACAAACTGGGCTAGGGGTTTCTCTGTAGCTTTTGAAAGCATATACAAGAAATGTTTCATTAACTGTCGCATAAATTATGTTTTATTAATTAAGAATCACATGACTATATTTTTTTGAAGCAGGAATCACATGACTGTTTTTTGTTTTGAAGCATGAAGTCTAGCCAGAGAGCAAAGGAGAATGTTCCCACTACTGCTTGTAATAGTGCAGATCAGTTTAGAAAGGGAAGCATAAACAGTGGTACATTTTCTTTGAGATTTGCCTAGAAAATAGATTTTATGTGAAGGACTACAGGGACAGGGCAATTTGCCTCATATCCAGCTAGTAGTGTTATTGACTGATTTTGTTAGCGTTGAAGCTCACGTGCTTTGTCCTGTGATTTTTCCTGCTTTCTATCTTTTACTTGTTAGTAGTTGAAGATCAGGATTCTGTCATCTAATTCTTTAGTGTCTCCCTCCACTAATGAAACTGGTAGATACAGTAAATGTTGGTGACATAGGTCATTCATTCAGGCAGAAATTTGAAACTTCTTTAAGATGGCAGTTATCAAGAGCAAAACACATGATTCTCCTCTCTTGAGAATTACAAAGAATTAAATAACTTAATGTTGTGGAATGAGCATGCAGCTGGGAGACAGAAATTCTACCCTTAGTTCTGCCACAGGCCAGCTATGTGACCCAACTTTGCTTATCTGTAAAATGAGGAAGTTAGACCAGTTGATATTTAAATTACCTTCCAGGTCTAAGACTGTAAATCTGTTCTAAGGAAGGGCACCAGAAAGTTCCCTCCAGTAATTCCCTGTAGAAGGTA
The DNA here is from genome assembly GCF_023851605.1 of Tamandua tetradactyla. Taxonomy (NCBI): domain Eukaryota; kingdom Metazoa; phylum Chordata; class Mammalia; order Pilosa; family Myrmecophagidae; genus Tamandua; species Tamandua tetradactyla. The sequence goes on from NC_135336.1 coordinate 74,046,682, forward strand.
ATGTCTCCCTAGAAAGTAGAACTTTTGTCACTCTGAGCTAAAATCCTTTGATCCTGTCCAAATGTACTCTAATCTCAGTGTCTGTGTTTTTACTGATATAAAACACGTTATGAAATCTAGAACTCTTGTTGTGTTATTTTTTAAACTTGTGTTATTTTATTGTTCTTTAGTTGTTGTTTTGCTTTGTTTTAGTAATATGGTATGTGTTTCACTTTGCTAAATCTGCCGGAATGCGATATACCAGATATGGGTTGACTTTTACAATGGGGATTTATTAGTTTACAAATTTACAATTCTAAGGCCATGAAAATGTCCAAATTAAGGCATCAGGAGGAAAATAACATTCTCTGGGTAAAGGCTGGTGACATCCAGGGTTCCTCTGTTACGTGAGAAGGTACAACACCCATATCTGCTGGTCCTTTTTATCTCTGAGCTCTCTCTAAATGTCTCGGTGATTTTGTCTCTCTGAGAGAAAGCCTTTATCCTCATAAAAGACTGCAGTAAGGGATTAAGACTCACCTTCAGTTGGGTGGGTCACATCTCAATTGAAACAACCTAATCAAAAGGTCCCCCCACAACAGGTCTGTACCCACAAGAATGAATTAAAAGAAAATGGCCTTGCCTGGGGTACATAACAGCTCCAAACTAACACCGTATGACTGTCCTATTAATAACGCTTTGCATTAGTGTGGTACATTTGTTACAATTGATGAAAGAACATTTTTATAATTGCACTGTTCACTATAGTCCATGATTTGCGTTATGGTTCACTGTGTTGAACAGTCATATGTGTTTTTTTTTTTTAATTTTTATTCTAGTAACATGTATGGCCTAAAATTTTCCCTTTTAACCACATTCAAATATATAATTCAGTGCTGTTAAGTATTTTCACGATGTGGTGGTACCATCACCACCATCAATTACCAAAATCAAGAATCGTAAATCCCTACAACCCATGCTCTACAGTGACCCAAGATGCTCAATCCACATCTACTGTTTTTATTCTAATACTCTGCATTCCCTATATCACTGTGAGTGTTGTCGGCATCATATATATGTGCGGAGGGATCAGACATTACCTTGTGTATCGTGTCCAGCAAATAAACTACTAGTATTTAGCGTCAACTATTATATTAAAGAAGTCCTGCTATCTTATTATTTTCTTTGTCATCTATTATCTATTTCTTTTCCAGGGTATTCTTCAAGGGTATTCAGAGAGCATTTCATTTGCCTATAAAGGTAGGGAAAATAAATATTTTCTGAGTTTTAAAGTATGTTGTATTTGTTTTAACTATATTTCAAAAATTGACTTCTTTGAGTGACATAAATAGATATTACTTATCTGATTAAGCGAAAAGGGTGTTACGTCTACTTGCTTGCTAAACGTGAAATCATCTAACACCTAGAGTTTAATCTTCAGTTTGAAATTTTCTTCCATCCTATTACAGTTAATATATTACCTTAGGCAGAATTCATTCTTTCCTTTACATTTTTATATTTCCCTCTCCAGAATTTTATGGTATTTTGATATTATTGTGTACAATTTCCATACATCAGGAAAGCAATTTAATATAGATTGTCAGCAAACTAAGATTCTTCTCCATCATAATTTCATATTTTTCTTACTATTCTCAACCTGTAATAGTTTAAGAAACAACCAAAGTAATCATAATTATAATTAGTTGTCCATGATTAAATAAAATAAATGCTAATTTGGAGGAATTTATTTTAGTATTAGTTTTACGTAATAGAGTGCCAGAAAATGTGGCCCCTTTCTTGGCTTGAGTGTATGTGAAGATAAATTTGGAATTTCTAATCTAGTAAATAAACCTCTGATAATAGCTTAATTGTAGCTATTCCAAGCAAAATTGTTTAATTGTGGTGAATCATATGCAAATTGTTCAGATGTAGGTCAACCCCCACTCCCACATTCAAGCACCTCCTTTCTAATTCAGGATAAATTGCTCAGTGCCTAAAAGAGGCAGAACAGAACAGATTAAAATTAAAAAAAAAACAAAAACAAAAAAATGAGCAAAAGACCGGGAGTCAGAAAGTCACTGAAAAAATGCTTAAGTGCCTCCCTTTATTGATACCTTAGTTGATCTCTGATGCTTGCTGTGTGTTTATAGCAGTATATTTCATCACTACTCATGAGATAGTTGTGTGGCTGGCAAGTTTATGATGCCTCTAGGGCTCTAAGTTTCCTTATCTGTAAAAATGCATACAATAATATTATTTTTTATTACTCATTTAACTGGAATGATAATCAAGTAAAACAAGGAATGTAAAATGAATTTGTAAATCCTCTAATGCTGTATGGAAAGGGCAGGTTATTTAGAGTGATCTGGTCGAATGACATAGCAGAGCCTCAGGTAATGGATGGGGAGACCACCTTGTGGCACCCTGGGCGTGATGCCCCTTGAGATACACTGCAGCTGCAGAAAATAAAGAAACCTCATTCTTCTAGTTGTTGTGTTATAGTCCTCATCTGTTGATGCATTTGTGGTGAAGTATTATATCATTTTGTGGTACGTGGCTGAGTTTCTATGACTCTTTTTATTCTTTATGTTATCTACTGTATTTTCAAAGGAAAGTTTTTATTTCCAGTTACTAATGCATTGAAAAAAAATAAACAAGGTCACATGAGTCAGTTATATTTGTTGTCTTTTAACTTTAAGTGATTGTTTTTAAAGTTTTTGATATATTGGCAGAAATCAATGTCTTGACAGTTATTGATGAAAAGGTAGTATTTTGGCTTTAATTGTAATAAAATTAAATTCTGCCTTAACATAGACTTAATTCTCCAGTTATCCTTCTTCACTAGAATTTGCTTTTTCACAAATTCGAATTTATATTTTTATACAATGCCTGATTTTTTTAACACTTCCAAAATATAATTATTGAATTAAAAAGGGGAAAATTTTTAAAATCGTTTAACTGGAAAAAATTGATGTATACATTATAGTTCTTCAAATAGAAATATATGTGTCATTTGATTTATTTAAAATAAGAAAAATAGAGAATTATATTAAATAGAAAGTGATAGTTCCCTCGAAGATAGCTACTGCTCAAGTTTTATATTTATTCTTCCAGATTCTTTCTTTATATATGTAAATATCAGTATCAATATGTGTACATAATGATTTCATACCATGTGCTTGATATTGTATTTTCAGTGTTTTAATTATGGGCATCCTTCTAAGTCGATATATGTTATAGATTTCATCCTTTGTAATGGCTGTATATTAGGCATCTTTTTATATATGCCATGATTTATTTAATAGGTCCTCTAAACATTTTTTTCTAAATAGAACTTTAAAATCAAATGAAAGGATGCCTTCCCTAATTATGCTTTAGCAGGCATACAAAGGAATAATTCTCATTTATATATTGAATCAGATAATTAAAGAGAGAAGAAAAAATGTTACTGTAAAGAGGCATAAAGTTTATTATTAATTGCCTATAAATGGCTAGAGGAAAGGGAAGCTAATAATGTAGATATTAATGCAAGTGAATTATAGATTTCTAAAATGAAATTCTATTAATTTTTTCAGTGTTGACCAAATGACACTTCTTTCCATGAGCTTTCAACGTTCTTTCCCTTGACACCACTCCTACCAGTTGTCTTACTTTTCCATAGCACTTTGGGGAAAAAATAGATCATACCATATCATACCAGAGTAAAAATTCATTTTGTATGTTATCTTTTAACACCATTGGGCTCTTTATTCTTGGAGGGTAATTACTGTGTTATTCATATTTGAACTTATTCCTGAATAAATATTTATTTAGTTAAATTGAAGGGTGAGAAAGGAGAGGATCAAGGAGAAATGTTAATCTTGCTATAACTGTATACAGTGCCACATCCATGGAAATAAATCATAATCAATTCTGATGAGTTAGATACAAATCATATAAACTCATAGTTTTTGATAGACAATGAAAATTATTTTGGGTAAAATTTGAATGGCTCTTTGTGGTATTCATGCCTACCACTGAAGCACTCTGGAAAAATTTTTACAAACTTATGAAAAAATTATTTTATGATGTTGAACTTTTATATGCATGGCTGCATATGTTCTTTATAGTACCCTGTAGTGTAGCAGTTAGTTTTAGCATTTTAAAAATGACAAAGCTGATACCAAGGGGCCTTCCTAGGTCAGTCATTTCTGAACTAAATCAAGCCAGAATTGAACTTCCACATCCCTTACATCGCAACTATGGTGGTAGCTTGGGGGACGGGGGCAAGTTTTAGCATTTCTGTGGATATTTCTCTGTTATTAGTTTATTGAAAAAAATGCATTGTTATATAAGATATAGATTAGTCATTTCAAATATTGGCTTCATTGTCTTTTGCATGACTTTCTTAACCTAAATATTCCGTAAGTTAAAATGTAGATTAATGAAAAGTGTGTACTAAGATCCAGATTCTCTAAGATTTTTTTCCCATTCAGTTTCATTAATGGGGGCTGGGAGGTGCTTTAAGCTCTGCCTCAGTTACTTCTTTTAAAAAATAAGGACATAACTGGTAACTGTCTTCCCTAGAAGAAGATGGTATATCTGAAAAGACTTTGTGAACTGTAAAGCACATGCAAGATGTTGCTCTTCTTAATACTGTAATAAAAGAATTATGTATATTAATACTATAATAAAATTATATTGAAAATGTAGATAGTTATTTACAAAATAGCAATAATGTATAAAAGAAGCAGTTTTTAATATGAAATCTTAATAAGGATGACAATGACTTCAGTACTTTATGTAATACAGATTGCCGCTCATGTCATTTGAATTTTTGACATTGTTTTAAGCAGCAAAAGTAGAGTTATTGCCAGATTGAATCCTGCTTGAAAAAATCTCTGATTCCACAATACTCTGAAATCCATGGTAATATGTATTTAAAATATAGTGAACCCATTCCTATTCCCTTTATAGAAAAATTAAGGTTTGGTGAATGTAAAAGACTATTTTGAAATGAAGTGTGATGCCTAGTCATCATATTTTTTCTCCTTGTAATTTTCGGAAATTACTAGATTCCACTCTGATTTCATAATACTTTTTCTGGAAAGTTGTTGGGAAAGATCTAGATTAGTCTTTTCTGACTTTGTATTTATTTATTTTGAGTTTATAGTTGACCTTTTTATACTTAGTCTTTTAAATGTATAATTTTTTAATGTGTTTGTTTTAAAAACTCCGGTCCCTTCATAGTTATCTATTTGGCAGAATTGCAAACGAAATTGCAAATTCATGCACATAAATGAGTATAATAGACCAATTATCAGATGCGCTATAAGAATGAAGTAGACTGGGAACAGAGTATAATATGGTTAATGTAAAAAGGGCTACCTCTTCTCAGTTCCATTAATTTATCTAGCCAATTGTATGTTCCAGGTGCCAGAAACTTTGAGCTTTAAGAAGTTGAAAATTGGAATTTTTACGTGAATCTCAATATTTTTTAATATTGGCTCAAATTTTTAAAAAATATATAAAAAACTGTTTAAAAAATAAAGTATGCCTTAAGCAGACAATTTACTAACTTTTCAAAGAGACTGAAAAATATTTGTTCACTCAAAAAATGAATCATTGACCTCTAGGAATAAAACAGAAATTAAAGAACATGTGTTCCCTTCTTCAATAGAAATTTCCTTTAGAACTGTTAAGAAAGTGATGGTCCTAGAAAACCTATCAGATGAGCGTACTCAATCTATCTTCAGATTCCAGAAGCCAAGGAGACCAGGAGGGGAGAACAAAAAGGGTAAGCTGAAGGTCTTGTTAAAATATATTACCACCCCCAAAAAATATATTACCCATGCAGAGTGCATGGGTGGTTCAGTGGTAGAATGCTCATCTTCTATGCAGGAGACCCGGGTTCAATTCCTGGATGATGCACCTAAAGATATATATATATATTTACATAATATATATATATTACCCCATGCAAAAGAAGGATGGTTAAGGAACATTTCTTTTCTTTTTACATTTTTATCTGCGACCCCCAACTGACTTTATGCTACTAATCTTTTACCATATTTTTTATTCAAGTCTTTTGCAAATCTTTTGTCTTTCATTAATCCTAAAAGCAAATGATAAATGAAGATAACAATTCAAAAGGAAGACAAATGCAGTGGGAAAATAAAAATCAAATGTACAATTGTCTCATAATTACTTAATAAATTTGGCTCACATGGATGAATAAGTTGTTTTGCATTATGTCCTTGCTCAGAATTACTTCTTTTATGAGCTATCTTGCTTTCCCTCTGGACAGACTGATATTTCCCTCTTCAGTTTCAATCCTTGCTGATATTACTGCCTATTTCACTGCACTTAATGATATTTATTTACAGTTGCTTACATGCCTATTTTCCCTAGTAGAATTGAGAATCTGGAGGCCAGAAAAAATGTCTTAAAAATTGTTTTTGCAGCAATCCTAAGCTTATAGAAAAATTTTTAAGTACAGAACAAAGGCCTTTTTTCCCATTTTCCACTTGAAAGTAAGTTACCAAACTGATGGTTCCATCACCATAAAATATTTTAGAGTGTGTCTTCTACAAACAAGAACATTCCCCTATATAACTACAGTAAAATAACCAGCGTCAGAAAATTAACATTGGTACATTAATATTATTGAATTATGAGATCCATTTCAAGTTCCATGGATTATTCAAATAAATTCCAAATAATGTCATTTAGAATGTATGAATCCATTGCTCAATGATATGACCTTTCATGTTGATGTTTCTTTATCTCTGTTAGTATAGAAAAGCTGTGCAAACTTTTTCTTCGTTTTGTAATGATGAGCCCTTCAAAGATTACATCCCAGTTATTTTGTAGAATGACCTTTAATTGTCTGGTTCAGGGAACAGATATTATGCAAATTTGACCCTAGAATCTAGGGAAGTGTATGGCAGAGATGATTTTCAATAAATACTAATTGAGGAATGAATTAGTGATTGAAAATCTCTGCTGGGAGCCTTTGACTCTGAATCACAGGGCTTTAATAGCAACTATTTCAAAACTCTGAAAGAGAAAAATTGTAAAACATATCTAAAATAGATCAAAACCTAAACCCTGTCTCTGTGTCTTTATGTAGTAGTATTTTTCAAAGCAGACTTCTCAAAGTGTGGCCTGTGGACTGCTTCCAGTTCACACATTGCTTCTAGTTCATGATGGCATTACCAGAGAAATTGAGAGTAAGCATTTAGAAACCTTTTTAGGATTTTAACAGAATAATATTATTTCTTATAAATCTAATAACAGCTCTAAAGCAAGCTTATACTTTGTGTTTGAGTTTTTATTTCATTTATATAACTTAAATTTGTTTAATTTACATTGTATTTTACATTCAGTTACTAATCTACAATGGATTCATAATTAAAAAATGCTGATCATTTACCAATGACAGTTTGAAAAGCACTGCTTTAGGGAACTTAGAGAAGAGTGGAATAAAGGTGAGTTAGGATTTGAGGTGAAATTAGAGCTGTAGCCTGAATAATGAATAGGAACTGTCTAGGTTATAAAGTAGCAAAATGGAAAATTCAGGCATAATGAACTCTAGGAGCTTATGTGTGTGTGTGTGTGCCTGTGAGCATGTGTGCATTTGTATGCAAATGTGCATGTGTAAGCATGCTGGTATGTGGTTGTTTTCTGTGCATGTATGTGTGCTTCCTTGTGCATGTATGTCTTTTTGCAGATGTGAATCTGTATGTGTGTATACGCATGTGTACATGTGCATGGTGTGTTCATGGGAGTGGGTGCATATTGAATACATATTCATGCGTATTCAGGTATATGCATGATAAGTTCCTTGAGCTGGATGATCCTGATCTCTGCATATAAAATATGATGGATAGATTAAGTGCTTTTCTGATTCCTTTCTTCTCTGGACTTCCTGAGGAGCTTAAGAGTCTGCTCAAGTCTAACACCAGAGGTGGCATCCACTTTTCTTCAGTGCTTCAAAAGACAATAAGACTTCCTAATTCCAATACTGGGTAATCATAATTCTTCCCACATCAGGTTTCATTGCATCCCAAAGCAATTGTCCAAATGACATTCCTCTCCATAAGATATTCTCTTTTCTTCTCATCCCTTACTGAACTCAATCTCTCCCTCAATCACCATAAATCTACACTTCCCATTGTGGCCCCAACACCAAGCAACTCTGACCAAGAAAGTGGTCAGTGCTGCTGTAACCAATTCTAGATGGCTTCACCTTTACATGCTTTACCATTACTTAAATGAAGAGAGAAAAGATATCGAAAAAAGGAAATGATTAAAGAAAGAATAGAAGGAACATAAGAAATAATGGCAGAGAAAAAACCTAAAAAAGAAGGAAATGCATGATTGCATTAAGTTTAATTTACATTGTCAGCTTCAGATCCTAGGAACATTCGGCTCAGTTCAACACATATTTATTAAGCAAGTGTCATGGACCAGACACTGAACTTGAGAGAGAAATAGAAGAATGAGACATAGAATTTGCCCAAGAATCACCCCAGTGATTTGTATAAGGCAGATAAGCAAATAACATTTCAAGGTAGTGGTGGTATATTCTTTGGGTTATTTGCAAGTACAGACGGAAGGTAATAGACTAGCCTCCATGGCTTCTTAGAGGAGATACCAAAAGGGTCTTGAAGAAGATTAAACAACAGTTAAAAAGCAGGATGGGAAAGAGTGCAAGTCAATAATCAGTGTTCATTCAGGATCTGGTACATTGTTGGTGCTTAATAAATGTTTGCTGAATGAATGAAAAATTTACCTAGTTAGAATTAGCTGACACAATAGAGGCTAAAATAACTCTAGAAGAGGATCTAGGCAGAAGCATGGAAATATAAGACAGTATGCTGTGTGGGGAAAGGAGGGTAGATCAGCAATTCAGCAGTAGTGGAGTATCAATTGTGAGAAAGAGGGAGGTGAGATGAAAAACGACAAGTAGAAGCTAGGTAATCCTCTGTAATACTAAGGTCCCTGTGTTATCTGTGGGCAACAGGAGCATGATATTATGAGATTTGTACTGCAGTTTGAATGTAGGTGACTTGGTGGGTAAGGAATAAGGGGAGACAGTGATATGTATTGGGAGGCTATTTCACTAGCCACTGCAAAAAATGATGGCGACCTAGAACAGTAAGGAATGGATAGTGAGAGACGGGAGTTAGAGCACAGATTCAGGAGTCAAAAAAATAGTCAATGAATCTTCTTACTTAGTTAATGGATAGAGGAGGGAAAAGTGTAAGCCATAGTGAAAGAATAAAAGAGAGAGAATAGAAGTTGGTTAACCCTCAGATTTCTGACTCATGCTCCTGGATGGATGAAAATAAACTAAATTGAGATGAGGTATATGGGAGGACAAGTAAATACGTGGAAAGATTAAAAGAATCCAGTCTAGACATTAAATTTGAGGTACCAGTTGTGGAACTCAGAAGTCAAAACTGGGAGAAATATATGTATCTATGCTTGTGTGTATGTACTTGCATCTACAGTGTGTGTGTATATTATAGCAAGAGGTAAATGTGCCGAGTCTGTCTACACAGCATGTTTTAAAAGCTTTGGTTTTTCATTAACTTATTGTTGTCAAATTAGCTCGGTACTTGACTATATCATTTAAAGTTCTATTAATTCTTTCCATATTTCAAAACGCATCACAAGAAATAATGTTGTAGCTTAAAATGGTTCCAGTCCTGTGAAAATATAAAATGAGTCTACTACAAAGGCAAAGAGGAAAACTAGCAATTATGTGCCTGTAATTGTTTTTTTTTTCCAGTTTCTTAGATTTTGAGACAGAAACATTTGTGCCTGATTTGTCCTTATAAATCCCTTAGTTCTCTACTTTTCCTTGCTTGTGGGTGTATTTCCATGTCCTACTATTACTGGAAAGAAAAATTCATCATCTTTTCTGTTTTTTTTTTCCATTAAAAACATGTAAAATATATTTAAAATTCATAGAACAAACATATTCTCTGCTACAGTATTAAGTATAATATTGAGGTAAAAGAAAACAGTGAATTAGTGTTCACCATACAGTCATCATTTGTTGTTTCAGTTATCTCTTGATCCTTTTTAAAATGCAAACCTTAGTGACTCTTCTATCAGTGGTGACCCTTGTGCATCTCTTAATTTAAAACAAAGTAGGTTCTTGAACTCTCCATATATTTGAGTCAGTGTTGTCAAGTTTAGGTTTCCATTCAACTCAAGCATCTGCAGAACTGAGAATAGATTAGTCAATGGGACAAAAGATTTACTCCCCAATCCCCCAAACTAACAGGAACCCAATACCTGAGGATTTCAATAAAATGGAGACCTCCTTGACAGCATGGCCATCATCATATCCCCATTTCTTCACCCATAATGCCTGAACAGAATTATTTTCAACCCAGTTAATGGAAAAACCAGGATGATAAGGTAGGACATGAATAATTTATAACTCTCTCAAATAAACTGCTTGGGTCATCTTTTATGAAAGAAGTAGACAAAATTTACCTGATGCCTTTCCTTTTCTCCTACACATAGTCAGTGAGAAAGGGTATCCAGTCATTAGTAGTCAGTTTTGTTTACTTACCCAAGGAAATAGTTACTAAAAACATCTATCACTGCTGCAAAGACTGCTGAGTAACCTGGTCAATTCAATTCTGATTCTAATTACCCAGTTTAGGCCAGACTCCACAGGACAAGGGTGATCCTCCATAAGATTGCCCTTCAGGTACCAGTAGCAAGTTCAAGGACCTAAGCCTCTGCAATTCTGTTCAGCTGGTTACAAATTCAGGGGCTCATATCCTCCCCTCAATTTCAATAACTCACTAAAACTACTCATAGAACTCACTAAATGTGCTATGCTTATGATTATAACTTTATTACAGTAAAAGGAAACAGATAAAAAGAAGTCAAAAGAAGAGACACATAGGGCGTCGTGTGGGAGGGTCTCAAACATAAGCTTCTATGTCCTCTCCACATGGAATCAGAATGTATTACTCTCCCAGCACAGCAGTTATGTGTTTTCACAATATTGGAAGCTCATCAAACTTTGAGTGAACCAAGTTTATATGGGAGTTTCCTTACATAGAAATGATTGAAAGATTCAACACCCATCTGCAGATGTCCTCCCTTCCCAGAGTTTGGGGTGGTGGGGCTGATAAGACTTACCTCAAAGCCCGAACCCCCTAATTGGCTGGTTGGTCATCCTAGTAGGACCACCCCTACCCTAAAACTGCAGGTGTGACTGGCCCCTCCCTGTCATCTCCTTAGCATATGAACTACCAAGTGTGGAAGTTATCATATAAACTACTAGGCTGATAGTTCTGGTCAACTTCTGAATGGACCAGAAGAAGGAGAAACACTTCTATTACAGGAAATTTCAAAGATACAGAAGTTGGTTCTCCAGAAACTGAGGACAAAGACCAAACACATTTTTCATTATACTGCTCCTAAAATATAAGAAAAAAATTTATAAGTACCTAAACTATCCAACATATCTAACCTTTATTGAGTGCTTTAAAAATCAGTTAGAAGTGTTTAAGAGCCCAAATTCATAGAAGATGTAGGCAACCTCCCAAAATTTATTTTCACCTATTCAATTGTTTATTTACAGATTTAATCAATGAGAATTAGACATGTAATGTGTATTAGGCACTGTGCTAGGCTTTGGAAATTTGATAGGAGTAAGGTAAGTTGTCTGACCTCAGAGGGCTGTATACTCCTGTGAGAACAGAGAATGGGCTCTTAACGTGGGCTAAAAGTTTCAAATCTGGCTTCCGAGAGGAGGGGATATGAAGGAGGGGTTTTGAAGAATTAGGTAGACTGACAAGGTGGATAAGGGAGTTACAGGCATCATTAACAAACAGTCATGGTCGAAAAAAAAACACATTTGAAGAATAACAATATGGTGTATCTGGAATGCAGAAGGCAGGTCCAAGGGAATCAAGACTAGTAATCACAAGCCAGATCACAAGAGCTTTAAGTGCAGGGCTAACAAGTTTGAACTGAATTCTGAAGGTAATGAAAAATGGTATTTAAAGCAATGGCATAAATTGACCAGATTTACATTTTAGAATGATCTCTACAGGCTTTTCCAATTGTGAAAACTGTATAAATTGATCAAGCAAGAAATGGTAATGGTTCAAACCAAGGAAGAAAATATAATTTGGAAGGCTGCTCAAAAGATATATAGATTTCAGATTGACAGGACTTCACCATTCAGCTGTGGGACAGTAGGGAGAGCTGGAAATCCAGGATGATTCCCAAAGTTTTGCAAGAAAGCTATGTGGATAAAGGTGCCATTAGTTGACTACAAAGAAGAGCGGGTTAGAGAAAAAGATGACAAGTTCAATTATGAACATATTGAGAGGTTGAGGTGTCTGGAGTACATTTGTTTAGTTAGGTGAGTTATGTAAGTAAACTGGTCCTTGAAAGAGAAACCTGGGCTGAAGTCAGTGATTTGGGATTCATCAGTAAAAAGGTGCAGGTGGAAGTCAGTCCACTAGTGGGAGGAAGTAAGCAGACCTTGAAAACATGTTGAGCCAATAGATTACATGAAATTATAATTGCAGGAATGATGGGACAAATGAGCCTCACCCATAATTCTAATGCCTTTGAATATTAATTGTTGGATGGTTTCTTTAATAGACCCATTGCATCACTTAAGATAATGAACCATAGTCTAGCAAAACCTTTCCAAAATAAAAAGAAGAGTGCTCAAACGTTGATGCTTTGATGCACTATTACAAATCATATTTTTTAAAAACCTACTTTATATTTTGATTCACAAATGTTCAAACCTGTACTGTCCAAACATGAGCACAAAAACATGGTTGATGTTTTGTTTTCTTTATAATTTTATAGCACCCAGCTTACTTGAAGAGTATCCTTTCAAAGTGTGATGTTTTCGATGTTTTCAATGATCTAATTCATTTAACCATGGCGATTTTTTTCCTACATTACCTCATCAGAAAGAATGCCAATGACATAAAAATAAATAGGGGCAAAAATAAATTAAATATTTGAACTTAATACCTATTGCTCAACTTTTATTATGATTAATGCTGCACTCATATGAATTACTGTAATTTAGAAGAAAACTGATTCATTGTCTATAGTATGAGACAAAGTTAGAGAAAGATGAAATGATAACTGAAAGAAACATAGTCTGAGAAGTTTTTCTATTTTTTCATTTCAAAATTAAATAGGTTTTAGGCATCTTTTAAATATTTTAGGCCAAATTTTAGTCATGGTGATGTTCAACTTTTAATTAGGCTTATGAACATTTGTTAGGCTTCTGTGGGATCTATATTAGTAAGGGACTATATGGTTGAATGTCCCAAAGATAAGTCAATTCCATCCATGGTCTTGAAGTTTCTTAAGGATTCATTTTTACCCTGATTTTAAAGTATTTAATCATCATCAAGATACATGATCAGTTAAGCTTATAATAACTTTGTTCTAATTCGGATGTGAAAAAACTTATTTTAATCTTATCATAATCTGCATTTAAAAGTATATTTGTTGAGCCATATCCAAGTCACAAATAAACAGGCAAATCCTCTGTTATTCATTAGTCATTTATAGTCACATTTGAAAACTGAGTTTATAGAAAGTTCATACCATGATTAAAAATAAGGAATTCTTTATCATTTGAAATACTTTGAAGGTCAGTCATTACTCACTAACACACTGGATAAGTACATTACTTTATTACCCCAAATCCTCACATCTCATTCCCATCTTTACCCCACATCTCTGTTCTTTTCAGTGTTGTATTTTCTTAACCAGATAGAGCCACGTATAGCTGTGACCTGTGTATGGTAAATAAATACGAATAGCATTTGGAATGCTTCCAATAGAGGATTTCATTTTTTCTTTTTCCTACCAGAGACAAACTTTCTTCCCAAGTGCTAAATTAGCACATATTGTTTTCAGGAGTTTAATTTTAGAGTTTCAGTATGGGATCAAGAGTGAGGGGAAAGGTAGGACAGTATAATTGTTTGGATGAATGTCGAAGAATTCTATCATCCAAGGGCTTATATTTTCATGAGTTTCTTGATGTATTATATAATTAAAACATGCATTTTAATTCCTAGAGCCTGCCCATGCCAAAACAAAAGCAAAAACAAAAAGAACCAAGTGTTTTAATTTAATTAAAACAAGCTTGGAATTTCATGAGTTAAAAACAAGTTTGTATTTTTATCACTTTAGAACATAAAAGTTTTGTCACCTTTGATTTTAAATAAGGAATTCATATATTTGTAAAGGAGAAAAGACATTTTTAAATGCTTTCAACAGTAAGTTGCATTAAGAAAAATAGATGTTTTCTTTATAAAAAAGAAAGCACTCCTCTTACAACCAAATAAATTGATATTGATCTTTTTGAAGGAAGCTTTTTTTTTTTTCACGTGGGCATGCACCCGGAAACGAACTCACGTCTCCAGCATAGCAGGCGAGAACTCTGCCTGCTGAGCCACCATGACCCACCCAAGGAAGCATTTTTGAGATGTTTATTTTCTCACTTATTTAACTGGCATACATATCCCTCTTCTCTGGCACTTGAATTCAGCTTGGGCTAACTCATTCTTTCCCAGATTCACATCAGGCTTTGCTTTACTCCTTTGGGAATGTCATTCTTTTCATTAAATGATACACTTTCCCTTTTTTCCTGATACTCTTCCTTCCTCTTCGCTTTAGGAGAAATGGCCTCACAACTTTCTCCATCAGAGCCCTCTTTTTTACAGTCTTCTCCCTACTCTCCATATGCTCCTATGTATACTCCTAGCCTTATCACCATGTTATCAGGAAACCATCCCCTTCTCCCTGAGGCATGACCACATAGCATGTGCAAACCCCACTCTATGAATAGATATTGAGCAGAGCAAGTTACACTTATTTGGTATCTGGCATCATCAAATATTTTCTAAGCAGACTTATTTTTGTATTCCCAAAACCATACTAAGTGATGGCAGCTATGCCCTGAGTGCTCAGTAACAGTTTATTGCGTGAATGAATGAAGGAAAAATAGAAGGTTATCATCCAGAAAAATAGAAGGTTATCCACATTTTAAAATATATCGTTCAAGTACTATTATTTGGTTTTTCTACAGTGTTTTTTGGTTGATACCAAGGCACATTCTCCCTGATTTTGTCAGTGTTTTAATACTATTAAATAAATATTTCCTTATGAAAATTAAATCTATTTCTATGTAAAAACTCAATATTTCATTTTGTGCATTCTACCTTAATTTGATTGTAATAATGGCACTTTTATAGATATATTCATCTTCATTTAAATTTTTCCTGTGGGTATATTTCTGGAAATGAATTTATTACATTTTAAGGCTTTTCACTCATTTTGAGAAATTACTTTCCAGAAAGATTGGGCCAATTTATATTACCACAAGAAAGTTTTGAGGCTGCTAAAATTACTCCTCTCCTGTCAATACTGGAAGCCCCCACAATGATTAATCCCTGCTAATTTGATAAGAATAAAAAATATAACTTGTCAAAATAAGCTATATTTCTTTCATTTATTCTGGTTAGTGGACAAATCTTTAAAAGATTTTACATTATCTTTGTGAAAGTATTCTGGCTTCCAGTTGTCCCACTCACTGCCTTTAAAGCCGTGCTCCCAGAGAACTTCACATTCTGATCCTATTGTGCAGAGACTATCAATGACTTCCAATCATCCGTTAAACAAAGTCCAAATATGTGATCCAGCTTACACCTTTACAGTCTGTCACAATCTCCTTTCTTCCTATGGAATTTCTTAGGTCTCTCACATGCACTCTAATTTTGCAGAGTTGGCATATTTTTTCAACCCCTTCCTCCTATAACTGTTTGCTCCCAATTCTACCAATTGAAATCTTACCTATATTTGGTAAATGTGCCCATTTATATGAAATCCTTTGTCTATTTAATATCCCATTTAGTTTTCGGTTTTAGGTGTTCTAGATGTTCAATTGTACCTGAAATTCTCAAGATTGATTATTGCAAATGAGCTTTGAAAATCTGTCCTACTGTTATAAGATTTAATTGCAATAATTTAAAATAACTCCCAGGTCTAAATAGCAGAACTTTCCAGAAATGTTTATAAAATTTTAGTTGCTGAGTCTTTGAAAAAATACTTAAAAATATAGAATTAATTTGTTTTGTTTTTTAAACAGTTAAGAAGCTTTAGAATGATTTCCATATGGCAGTTATGTTCTATGTGAGTGTACATTTAAGTTTAATTTTTAAATTATGCAGACTAACTTTGTAAAACTGTCACCAAATGGTAGTAATTAAACCCCATTTATTTTTGTAACATTTTTGTAATACATGTGTTTCTTTTTGGTAATCTGTCTTCCATTCACCCAAACACATGTATTTCCTAAAGAGGGGATGAATAACACAATAATCAAGATTTGCACCACGTTTACAAGTAAATTATTTGTGGAAAAACATAGCCCAGTTGGTTTGATAATTATTTCCATTGGCTTGTGATTAGGGCTGTAACTTAAATGAGAAAGTAAATCGAGGTTTTTCAGTTGTTTTTTGTTTGTTTGTTTTTTTTCCCTCTGCCACCTGTCTCATTTGGGTGCATATTCATATATATATTTTTGTGTGAATATATATATATGTATGCATATACATGTCTGTGCTTATGTATATTTATGTGCATATTTATATATTCCTTAGCATAGTATTTGGCCTTGGTAGTCAGTAAGTTGTGGTCATTTTTTATAACCATTGGTAGGTCCAGTTTTAAAAGCTGTATATGAAGATCAATCAAGGATATTAAAATTGTTTAGGTTTTCCTCTTTGGAGTAACTCTGAGAAAGACTACCTAGAAAGTAGTAGAGTTTGAAATTTGGGAAGTGTGAAATTTATCAATTTATGATAATGGACTCAAAGAAGGCATAGTTATCGGTTTAGGTAAATGTAGAACAAAAAGTGGTATAGTAAGATCTTGGTCACACACAGAATTATGAGGATCCACGTTTATTAATGAATTTGACTTATCACAAGTATTTCTAGATTAGCTCCTTGCTGGTGAGAATTGATGTTTTTCTATTATTCAGCTTAATTCATCTAAAAAATTAAAATTTCTTATTGGCAAAATTTGACTTTGGCTTCTTAGCTAGGTACATTATTTCCAGGGGCTTCAAACACTACAGTTACTCAAGGTCTCATTGGGTTTTAGACTAAGGCATAGTACAATGTTCAGCAACTTGGTTTAAAAAAAATTGAGCCATTAGAGCGTACGCTTTTGATTTTGCACTTATTGACAGAGCTCATTAAGGCAAAAGATTAAAGATACTTTTTTTTAAAAAGGGGAGGAAGCCAACTCCATGCTAGAAGACAGTGTCAAAGCTGAGTTTGAAATTAAATCCCAAGTCTCATAGGTTGGCTTTTCAACAATTCAAGCCTCAGTTTTTTGCTTTAGCTCCCATTTGAAACAAAATTAAATTTGCCAAGCCCAAGTACTATGTGTTGCTAGAGTTTTTGTTTCTTCACATGGCATTTCTTTTTTAATCATCCAGTCTCTTGTTTTTATTATTTTTTAAATCTCTTTTTCTGTGCAGTTTCTTTTTTCTAGAACCATTTTCCTTCATCCTACATTTGAATTTCATGATTAAGCTTCACAGTAATATAATACTTTTGTCTACTTAGAATCAGCATGTTTAGGTAAAAATGTGCCACTTTCCCAGTACCATATTATGTAGGAAATGTGCTCTACATAATAATGGATTAAAGAAAAGTCTGAAAGCCTAAATATCATAGAAACTCATCTTTCTCTAGGTGGTACCAAAGCAACTCCATAACACATGAGGTACTTCATCATCACTGTGGTTAAACTGATCATTTTTTCTTTATCCTATGACCAAAACCAAACAAGAATAAAGGATTACCCACCAAATACATTTAAATTATTCATTTTTAAGTTGGTAGTTTTGCATTAAGGAATATACTTTAATCACAGAAATGCCTTTCTTTTAGAGAAATAAAGGATGCCAACTAACTAGAGCAAAGCCAAGCAAAAAGAATGGGGCCATTCATGCCCCTGAAGCAGTGAGATTGGCACTTAGTCACCTAAAATGACAGTGTCTCTTGGCTGAGGCTGCCATCCTCTCTGCATTGACACATGGAAATGGTAGCTGAGTTCATAAGACATAACTTAATATTGCTCTTCTTAATGTGAACAGAGTGTGAAATAGAGCTCTCAAAATGGATTCATGCATCAGAAAGAAAGATAGACAATAAAGACTGAGATGGTATAATCTAGGAATGCCTTGAGCATAGAATGACAGTGACCAAATGTACAAATTTAAAAATGTTTTTGCATGAGGAAGAACAAAGGAATATCAATATGTAAGGTGTTGAAAATAGATGGTAGTTAATATTTGAAAATTTTAACTTATGTTTGAGACTAAAGCAAAAAATGTTTAATTGGTACAAAATTTATATTTTGACTAGTGCAGTCCCTAATATAACTTATGTGGACAGGAACACCATAAGTACAAGGAACCTTGAGTAGGGCATAAGATTTTGTAGGTTTGTCCACAGTGACGTCGCAATAAATCCTAGAGTGATTTGAACAGTGAATAAAAAAAAGTATTTGCAAAGTCCCCTTGGGGGAATGGTGAGAAAGGGGGAAAATTCAACTTCCCCAAGTGGAGAATTCTTGTCTTCACAAGCAGTGGGGACAGCCAAAGCAATCAGCTGAGCCCCCAATCCTGGGGTTTCTTCATATGAAACTTAACCCTGCAAAGGATAGGTTAAGCTTACATAAAATTAGGCCTAAAAGTCACCCCAAGAGAGTCTACATGGGACATGACTCCCAGGGGTTTGGATCTTCCTGGAAACATGGAACAGAAATCCTAGAATAAACTAGGACTCAGCATCAAGGGATTGAGACAGCCTTCTCATCCAAAAAGGGTAAAGTGCAAAATGAGACAAAATAAAGTGTCATGGCTGAGAGATTCCAAACAGAGTCAAGAGGTTATCCTGGAGGTTATTCTTACACATTAAATAGATATCACCTTGTTAAATTAAGATGTAATAGAGAAGCTGAAGGGAACTGACTGAAGATGTAGAGCTGTGTTCCAGTAGCCATGTTTCTTGAAGATAATTGTATAATGATATAGTTTTCTCAAAGACTGTGTGATTGAGAAAACCTTGTGTCTGATGCTTCTTTTATCTACCTTATTGACAGACAAGTAAAACATATGGAATAAAAATAAATAATAAGGGGAACAAATGTAAAATAAACTTAGTAGATTGAAATGCTAGTGATCAATGAAAGGAAGGGGTAAGGGGTATGGTATGTATGAATTTTTTCTGTTTTCTTTTTATTTCTTTTTCTGAATTGATACAAATGTTCTATGAAATGATCATGATGGTGAATATACAATTATATGATGATATTGTGAATAAATGATTATATATGTAGAACAGAGTGATCATATGTTAAGAATATCTGTTTGTCGTCATGTTTTAAAAAAATTAAAAATTGATAAAAAATGGATTCATGAATGTAATGGGGGAAAAACTCATTACAAAGTCAATGAATCAGTGCATTCAGTTTATTAAAGAGATTATTTGGGTGTAATCACCTTCCAGGGAAATGAAAACCCTAGTGTTACTGAATTTAGGCTTCCCTTCAAAGACTGCAATCCTGGACATAGGGTGGTAAAGGAACAGTAGTCATTGCATTGTTAGTCATTTAGATTTTTCTCAAAGCAGATAAACCAGAAAAATACCAGTACTACTTCTGTTCTCTTTAATACTGACATAGAAATAACTGTCATTTTAGCAAGTTATGAGTAGGAAAAATAGGAATAAAATTTTAAATTTAACACTTAGAGACCAAGTAGGATTCATCCCAGGTATGCAAGGATGGTTCAACATAAGAAAATCAATTAATGTAATACACCATATCAACAAATCAAAGCAGAAAAATCACATGATCATCTCAATTGATGCAGAGAAGGCATTTGACAAGATTCAACATCCTTTCCTGTTGAAAACACTTCAAAGGATAGGAATACAAGGGAACTTCCTTAAAATGATAGAGGGAATATATGAAAAACCCACAGCTAATATCATCCTCAATGGGGAAAAATTGAAAACTTTCCCCCTAAGATCAGGAACAAGACAAGGATGTCCACTATCACCACTGTTATTCAACATCGTGTTGGAAGTTCTAGCCAGAGCAATTAGACAAGAAAAAGAAATACGAGGCATCAATATTGGAAAGGAAGAAGTAAAACTATCACTGTTTGCAGATGATATGATACTATACATCGAAAATCCTGAAAAATCCACAGTGAAACTACTAGAGCTAATAAACGAGTACAGCAAAGTGGCAGGTTACAAGATGAACATTGAAAAATCTATAGTGTTTCTATACACTAGCAATGAACAAGCTGAGGAGGAAATCAAGAAACGAATTCCATTTACAATTGCAACTAAAAGAATAAAATACTTAGGAATAAATTTAACTAAAGAGACAAAAGACCTATACAAAGAAAACTACAAGAAACTGTTAAAAGAAATCTAAATTTCTTTTAAGTCTAGAAGACCTAAATCAATGGAAGGGCATACCGTGTTCATGGATTGGAAGACTAAGTATAGTTAAGATGTCAATTCTACCTAAATTGATTTACAGATTCAACGCAATACCAATCAAAATCCCAACAACTTACTTTTCAGAAATAGAAAAACCAATAAGCAAATTTATCTGGAAGGGCAGGGTGCCCCAAATTGCTAAAAGTATCTTGAGGAAAAAAAACGAAGCTGGAGGTCTCACGCTGCCTGACTTTAAGGCATATTATGAAGCAACAGTGGTCAAAACAGCATGGTACTGTCATAAAGATAGATATATTGACCAATGGAATCAAATAGAGTACTCAGATATAGACCCTCTCTTTTATGGACATTTGATCTTTGATAAGGCAGTCAAGCCAACTCACCTGGGACAGAGCAGTCTCTTCAATAAATGGCGCCTAGAGAACTGGATGTCCATATGCAAAAGAATGAAAGAGGACCCGTATCTCACACCCTATACAAAAGTTAACTCAAAATGGATCAAAGATCTAAACATTAGATCTAAGACCATAAAACAGTTAGAGGAAAATGTAGGGCGATATCTTACGAATCTTATAATTGGAGGCAGTTTTATGGACCTTACACCTAAAGCAAGAACACTGAAGAAAGAAAGAAATAAATGGGAACTCCTCAAAATTAAACACTTTTGTGCATCAAAGAACTTCATCAAGAAAGTAAAAGACAGCCTACACAATGGGAGACAATATTTGGAAGCGACATATCAGATAAAGGTCTAGTATCCAGAATTTATAAAGAGATTGTTCAACTCAACAACAAAGAGACAGCCAGTCCAATTACAAAGTGGGAAAAAGACTTGAACAGACACTTCTCAGAAGAGGAAATACAAATGGCCAAAAGGCACATGAAGAGAGGCTCAATGTCCCTGGCCATTAGAGAAATGCAAATCAAAACCAAAATGAGATATCAAATCACACCCACCAGAATGGCCATTGTCAACAAAACAGAAAATGACAAGTGCTGGAGAGGATGTGGAGAAAGAGGCACACTTATCCACTGTTGGTGGGAATGTCAAATGGTGCAACCACTGTGGAAGGCAGTTTGGTGGTTACTCAAAAAGCTGAATATAGAATTGCCATATGACCCAGCAATACCATTGCTAGGTATGTACTCAGAGGACTTAAGGGCAAAGACACAAACGGACATTTGCACACCAATGTTTATAGCAGCATTATTTACAATTGCAAGGAGATGAAAACAGCCAAAATGTCCATCAACAGACGAGTGGCTAAACAAACTGTGGTTTATATGTATGATGGAATATTATGCAGCTCTAAGACAAAATAAACTTATGAAGTATGTAACAACATGGATAGACCTATAGAACATTATGCTGAGTGAGACTAACCAAAAACTAAAGGACAAATACTGTATGGTCTCACTGATATGAACCAACATTAGTGAATAAACTTGGAATATGTCATTGGTAACAGAGACCATCAGGAGATAGAAATAGGGTAAGATAGTGGGTAATTGGAGCTGAAGGGATATGGACTGTGCACCAGGACTGGATACAAAAACTCAGAAATGGACAGCACAATACTACCTAACTGCAATGTAATTATGTTAAAACACTGAATGAAGCTGCGTGTGAGAATGATAGAGGGAGGAGGGCTGGGGACATAAATGAAATCAGAAAGATAGATGTTAAAGATCGAGATGGTATAATCTAGGAATGCCTAGAGTGTATAATAATAGTGAAATGTACAATGTACAAATTTTCAAAATGTTTTTGCATGAGGAAGAACAAAGGATTGTCATTATTGCAGGGTGCTGAAAATAGATGATAACTAATACTTTAAAATGTCACATTATGTATGAGACTAAAGCAAAAAATGTTTATTTGTTACAAAATTTAGGTTTTGACTAGAGCATTTCCTAATATAACTCATGTAGATAGTTTGATTGAATGTCATAAGTACTTGGAATCTCAGGTAGCACATGAGAATTTGTTGGTTTGTCCAGAGTGATCCCCCGATGAATCCCAGAATGATTTGATCAGTGACTGGAAAAGTATTTGCAAGCCCCCTTCGGGGAATGGTGAGAGTGGGGAGAAATTCAACTTCCCCAAGTTGAATTCTTGATATACTCACAAGCAGTGTGGACAACCAAAGCTATAGGCTGAGCCCCCAGTCTTGGAGTTTGTTCACATGAAACTTAACCCCACAAAAGATAGGTCAAGTCTACTTAAAATTTAGGCCTAAGAGTCACCCCCAAGAGAGCCTCTTTTGTTGCTCAGATGTGGCCTCTCTCTCCAGCCAATATGATGAGCAGTCTCACCACCCTCCCCCTCTCTGCGTGGGACATGACTCCCAGGAGTGTGGACCTTCCTGGCAATGTGGGACAAAGATCCTGGAATGAGCTGAGACTCAGCATCAAAGGACTGAGAAAAACCCTAGAATGAGCTGAGAATTAACATCAAGAGACTGAGAGAACCTTCTCGACCAAAAGGGGGAAGAGTAAAATGAGGCAAAGTGTCAATGGCTGAGAGATTCCAAACAGAGTTGAGAGGTTATCCTGGAGGTTATTCTTACACATTAAGTAGATATCACCTTGTTGTTCAAGATGTAGTGGAGAGGCTGGAGGGAACTGCCTGAAAATGTAGAGCTGTGTTCCAGTAGCCATGTTTCTTGATGATGATTGAACAATGATATAGCTTTCACAATGAGACTCTGTGAATGTGAAAACCTGTGTATGATGCTCCTTTTAGCTACTATATCAACAGAAGAGCAGAACATATGGAATTAAAAATAAATAATAGGGGGAGCAAATGTTAAAATAAATTCAGTTTGAAATAGTGGTAAATGAAAGCGAGGGGTAAGGGGTATGGTACGTATAGTTTTTTTTTCTATTATCATTTTATTTCTTTTTCTGTTGTCTTTTTATTTCTTTTTCTAAATCGATGCAAATGTACTAAGAAATGATGAATATGCAACTATGTGATGATATTAATAATTGCTGATTATATATGTAGAATGGAATGATTTCTAAATGTTTTGTTTGTTAATTTTTTTAATTAGTAAAAAAAGTTAAAAAAAAATTCAACACAGAATGATTTGAAGTCAAAAAGAAGGCAAATATTTTAGATCAGTGGAGTGCTCTTGATTACTTCTGAGTTTTCTGACCTTCTGCTATACACTAAAGTTTTATAGAAAATAAAGAGTAGTCTTATGGCCTATAAAGGAAATAGAAAACATCACTTTTGAGGTTGTTTTTGAACATGCTTATTTGAATTTGAAGTGAGAAAAAATATCAGAATTCTGAGAATAGACTTACTATCTTAAAATAAGCACATGTAAAGAGATAAATGGGTTATCACAGCTCTCCTCTTTGCTTTGTACATTCATATTACATACACCAGAAAAGCACTTCCCACTCACTTCCCTTAGACCATCCCGTTTTTGACTTTTCCATTCCATTTCATGCAAGCTCTCCTATTTCTCAATCCCCATCAATACACCTTTTTCAACAAATTCCTAAACTGCTTTTTTTTTTACAGCATTAGCCATCTTACTATATTAATTATGCCTCACTCCTAAAAGATAATTTTGTGGACACACACACACACAAAGCATTAGAATTGGCATTTAGATGATTAGGCAAGAAGGGTCAGAATGTGGCTGTGTGAACCTAAGGAAAGAATGAAGTTCATAGAAACTGGAAATGTCACCTAGATGAGTTTCTGCTGCACTTCTTGGTGCTGTTTTGGTTGGTTGGGATCATTGACCAGTAATTCCTGTGCTTTTGGTTGAATCCCATTGAAGGCAGTAATTACAAAACAGGATTCTACCTTTTGTTTTTAAAATGTTATTTATTATAAGACTATAAAAATGCTCCAAGAATTCTGATGGAAACTTTCTTCTGGAATTGTAAATGGCATTTAAAGAAATGAACAGACAAAAATAATAAGCTGAATATTTTACAAAAGAAAAAAAGTCTCTCAAAATGGTCAAATCTATCCTGTCCCATTAGTGCAGTGAACAATGATCACTTACCCTTGAGGCATATGGCATTGTTACTGATAACAGATCACAAGATTAAAAAACTTTGGTTAGAATGAATGAAATAGATCAGAATGAAAATAAAATTCCTTCAGAAATCCAAAAATAGTGTTTTAATAAAGAATCATTAAAGATGTATTTATTGACACATTCACTTATATTTACTGGAATAGTTGTGCCAATTTTTAGTAAAAGCCTTTAATAGCATGCAGTGTTTTATTTACTTTTGAGTAGGGAATATATGCATATTTTGGGTTGAGCAGAAATTAAACTATTTACATGACTTCTTATGGTTCTGAAATAGTATCCTTAATAATGCATGGAAACGCAAAAGTTATCATGTACAAGAATTTTGCCTTGTCAGTAACAAGTAACAAATATTAACTTTCCTAATAATCAAAGCAAAAACATTTTTTTGCCATATTTTGAAATTTACTTCCATGACAAAAAAATGAAAAATAAATGCTTTACAGATTCTGAAACAGGAAGGTATATAATTCTCTAATTTTTTAATTGCTTATTGGAAATGTGCTAAAATTGATCATATTATATTTTCATACAGTTTTTGTCATAGTAAAAGATACTGAAGTAACTATCACAGTTCCTCTACTCCTATATATTATAATTATGGAAATGTGTTTAAACACATGAAAGAATATTGAATAATACAAAGCCATTTGGACAGGAAGTGTTATTTAACAGGAAGTGTCATCAGAACTCTGGGTTTTAAAAGGAGAGGTAGCCTAGTGAGAGTGGCAATCAGAGAGCACTTTGTGGAATTATTACAATGTTGTAGATGTTGTAGAACTTTGTTAGGGAAAAGAGGGTAAAAGTTGAAGTTATTTTGTTTGAGGGGAATCCCATAAAGGAAAGAATGCAGTTTCCAATAGATATGACCTTTCATGAGACAGTGAAAAATTACCTGAGGTATTTGTTAGTGAGCATGTAAATAAGTTTAGTGAAAATGGTGGGAAAAGTTTATGTATGGCCTTGACATCTAGATAGAAAAGTTTACATTTAGTGTGGTTTGAAATAGGGATCCATAATTGATTTTTAAACAGAGTTATGATACGATGAAAGCAGTATTTAAAATGGATTAGCCTGGAAGTCATATGCAATATATGGGTGACAGTTGGAGAGTGTGAGGAAAGGAGAGAGGCAGCCTGGAGGACCGCAGGAAACATTTGCAGTAAGGCAGGTGTGGAGTGAGCGATAAGCCTTTAGCTTCAGTGGTGGCAATTAGAATGGCATGAAAGGAGAAGATACCTGGGGCATTTAATTTACAATAACACTATATATCTATATTTTAATCTTATGACTATAACTACCTTCATATGCTTGATCTGAAGGTTGGTCTTTTAGTTCTGTGTGGAAAATATACCACCCCTAATGCATTCCTTATCTCTCAGTTAAAGACATTATTAAAAATCCACATTCTCCTTTCTATACAAAGATAATACTACATAGTACTACAGATCCACAGAGAGCATGTACTTAGAATGATTTTCCAACAGTGGCAGTAGAATTTGCTGAACCAAACACAGAGTTTCAGACCTTCCCAGTATGAACAATTATGGGTACTTTTGAGATTGTTTGTGAGAACTGGTGACCGATTTGATGGCTTGGGACTGAAAGCTCTTTATCTATAAAGGTAGCTGGTAAACACTGGGTACCATTACCCAGCATTCTACTAAGCAACTCTACCAAGGTAGCATGCATAATATGGAGGGTAAGCTAACTGTCAGAGAAATGGTAAAAAGTTAATCTAACAGGATTTCTTTTCGAATTCTATATTGAGGAATGCTTTTGAACTTTTCACTCGTTTTATAGATTATTTGTCATAATACAGGCTTCAAATTAATTTATTAGTAATATTAATAAATTATTAAATTTATTAATGAATTTAATAAATTCATTATTAAAACAAATAATGAATTTGATTAAGACATGATGTTGATACCAGTATGAACCTTATCAATGATAAATGAGTTCATTTTCCATTTTTCAGATAATTACTTATACTATGCTTATCAAGTAGCATACCACTTAGAAATCATTTATGAGATGGAGCCCTGCAATAAATACTTGAGGTTTCTTCCAAAAGAGTGAGAAAGTTTTTCTTACTTATTGGAAGGATAAGGCCCATTTTTCAGTTAGAATATGAATGTTGGAAACAAAGTTTTGCTGTTGTGGTGATGGTTGCTGTTTTCTTTGTTTTTAGAATTGGACCAAAGAGCCTTGACCATTGTATACTATCTTTTGCTAATATCCTTTAATCCACCTAAGGGGATCAATACATGGATGATTCTCACATAACAATGTCATGTAAATTTTGTAAGCAATAGCCTGGTCAATTATTTTTGTCCGGTTGTTGATTCAGCTGATTTCCTCATATTAATAAATTTCATAATTAAGTGCTCCAAGGAAGTCAATTTGGTAGCTCAAAAGACTGCTTTTAATATGGTTTTTATTTTTCAACATGAGCCTTTCACAACATTTGACCAAGCCTCTGTGTATCTACTAGTCTATTTTGCCATTTATACCTCTCTGAAAAGAATACTGTTTACATAGTAGTTATTTATGGGTTTTTGAGAATCATAGAAGAATTCTAGAGATATAAGTAAAATATTGTGTGAATTTTATTTAATGAAGCAGGGGTTTTTAGGGCTCTTTCAACCCTGTAGTTGCAACTCCTATTTTAGAAAGGCATTAGTAACCAACATTTGAAACTGTCTAGGAATTTGCTCTAGACAACATATAGCTCTTTCATTTTTAAATGGTGGGGGAAAAGCTTCACTTTCTGAGTTGTACTTATCTGAATAAAAAGAAACTTGAAATGATCCTGACAGGTAGCCTAATTGTCCTTGGCGCTATACTAACTAACAAAGCTTCAGGGTTGGGAGAGTAGTATTTAAACTATACTTAGAATTCTCTATTTTGGCCAATTTATGCACTCTGTTCTGCAGATGCAATGATAATTAAAACATTACCATCAAAGTAGGAAATTCATCCTTAAAGAAAAGATAAGACCTCCTTGTTAATGATGAAGAAAAAGTTGTAAATAGTTTATATGAGAACATTAGGTTGGGAGAATTGAAGTTGTGCCAGGATCTTTGGAACAGAAAGCAACACAGACCTCTTAGAACATAAAACATAGTAAATGATGAAAAAGGAGTACAGCAATATTTAGTTAGTTTGTATATTTTGGGTGACTACTTCATAAAATGAATGCTAACAAGTAAGCAAATATAAAGCATATTTACAATGTTAAATCAAACAGAAAGACCAAGAATTGATTGCACCAGATTTTATCACACTAAAAGGTAAAAAAAGGCAGTAGTTATTTTAAATAAAGCTGTATAATAACTCTACTAAAAAAAATTCTAGTGATGCAGAATTAATGCAAGTCAAACTGGTATAGAAGCAAACCAGGTATTTGAAATTCGTATTTTAAAATATATTATCATAAAGCTCATCTGAAAATTGCTCATATAACACATTTATTCCCATGGGAAAAGTTCATAAAAATATAAAAAGCCTGCGTGAAAAACTGTACTTATATTTCACAAATTAGAATTTTTTGTATTCTATTTCAGTGACTAAGTCAGAAAAGTAATGTTTTGTATTTCTTAAGCCCTACAATGCACAAATATCTCTTTATCTTATGAGCAGAGAACAAAATAGGAGCAAAAAAATTTTGGTAGTACGTGGTACTTTATGTCTTAACCACTCATAATGTAGTCTGGGCCGTCTAAGTAGCTTAAGCACCATAGAGCAACCTGTTAGTATTGTTTATCTTTTGGTTATTTTTTCCATGCATTACAGAATTTATACTCTCAGGATACTCTATAAGCAGTTATTTTTATTGGAAAATTATGTTAGGCCTATTTGGGTTTTCTGCTATTTCTTCCAGAAATGAATTTTATGTCATAATTTTTTTCCTCATCAGCCTATGCTTAATAGGTAGATAGAGAACAAAAGCAGAGAACAGATTTTAAAAATTGGGTTTTGGTTGGATGACTGAACTATGAAGTAATGTAAAGATCTTTAGGGAAAGTTTAGGGAACTGCTTCATAAAAAAAGAGAAGTTAGTAATGAAAATAAAGAGAATAGATGTTGCTGATGTAACCATAGAACACCAGATATCCGTGGGACAGCTTATAAATCAGTGGACCTTCGTACGCCCATTGCATGGGTATATGTAGGGGGGACCAGTGTCTTTGCTATTATAGAAGAATTTTTCATTTGGATGCAGTTACCACTGTAGTATTAATATTCTTTGCAAAAAAATAAAATAAAATCAGCAATTTCTGCATATATATTTAATACAACACATCCAAATATACTCTTAATCCATTTCAATAAAATGTCCTGAGTATAATTCTTCAAGAAGTAGGTTCAGCAGTTGATAATCATTGTGCATCTGTGGTTGGTTAGTGCAGTTGGTTGAATTGTGGAACTAGTGAGGCCAAACTAGTAGGGTTGATCGCTGTGAAGGCCTGGATCACAGACTAGTTATGTCTAGTTTGAGCAGTTCAAACCCTGCTCAACTGTCTCGCAGCTGCAAGCCACTATGTAAGGAAGGGAACGGGGCAAGCAAAAATAAATGCACACTAGTAAATACAGCAGCATACCTGGAAGTGATCCTCAATCATATATAGTACCTCCGCCTGTTAATGATTTGTCAGTAATGTTCATGTATGAAAAGAAGCATTAATTATGAGCTCAGTACTGCTGCAAAAGGATACACAGAAAACTTTTTATGGCCTCAAATGATACATTGGGGAATAAATAATACTAAGAATTAACTGAAGAGAGCATGAAAAATAGATAAATTCATAACTTCAAATTGAGTCTATTTTGTATTGCAGGGGATACAAATTCCCTGACTTTCCCACATGTATTTTTTTATCAATATTGTAAGATATTGATAAAAAAAAAAAAAAGAACATCCCACAACCTCCTTTGAGTTCTTAACCAGCTGCTAAGTAAGAAGATAAAAGGCCAGGCTATCACCATTTGCTGTAAATAGACTAGATTAGAGGACACAGCTTAGACCCACAGATAAATGGGTTTCTTAACAGTAAACTCAGAATTAAACAAACTTACCTACCTATTCACAGACTAGAAAACACAGATATGTGGGACAGACCCTATTTTACCGCCCAATGACTCCTTTTTTTTTCTAACATGAGGTGGCACCGGGAATCAAACCTGAGTCTTCAGCATGGCAGGCAAGAACTCTGCACTGAGCCACCATTGCCTGCCATGGCTCCTTTTTGTAGAAAGGACACTCCCCAAGGAAAGGAGGAGAAAGTATTGAACTATGCATGGACGCTTTTTTCTTTAAACACATCGATCTGATTAGGTCTCTGGAAAACCTGAGTGAGAGAAGGAGAAAGGCCTGGATTGTAATATATAGCAGGAAATATCAAGCACAGAGGATTCCCTCCATCCCCTACCTCACCTACACAAAATTATTTAATTGAATAAATGACCAGCGTAAGATGAATAGAGACATGCAAGAAATGAAAACTTCGACTGTGTGCACGTTTTGAGAATCACTGTAGCTGTGAAGTAGGGTGGTCTTCCACGGAGATCCCCTAGAGATCTGAGGGTGAGTGTTTCCCATAGTGGCTGCCACATCATGATCATAAACACGATTGTAAAGAAAGGTTTGATTGGAGATAAATGCATACCATGAAGAAAAGGTCAAATTTAAAGCAAATGTTTTTTTCTGAAATAATTATTTTTACTAATTCATTATCCTTAACAATACCTTCAACTCAACAGTTTTCTGAGACACTCCATTAAAAAAATTCCATGATCAAATATGTCTTGTAAGCACTTTGAGCCATGTTCCTTCTTAGGAATCCACAATGCTTTTCAGTTCTTTAATGTTTCACTTTGTCACAGGGCTTCCCATACTTAGAAAGGATACCCAGGTAAGTGGCACTTGATTAACTTAAATGTGGAAAGAAAACATCAAAACCATGGAATAACCATGTTGTTTGTAGTAACATTGTATGGTGTATAGTTTATTACTAATGATGAAATCAGAAATTATCCTCAAATTATGTTTATTTGAAAATAAAAAAGCAGCCATAGATACATGGCTTACCTGGTGGAAAGAAGGTTTCTTATGTTGAAATTTAGGCTTTCATTTTCAGGACCAATAAGCTATTGTGTGTGTGTGTGTGTGTGTGTGTGTGTGTGTACATACACACACATGCATGCATATATACAGACTCTATTTGTTGTAATCTATAGAAAAAGACTTCAAGAATATGTTTAATATGTTCTCTTTGCTGCAGTTGTTATTTTGAGCATGAATGACTGCAGATCATTAATCACATTAGTGATTATTATAAAGCAAACTACACATTTGTCAATTTTTTTCATAAAATTTGGTCAATGAAAATATTCAGTCTAAACTTTGGTATAAAATTATATCTTTTCTCCCAAAGAAATAAACCACCTTAGACAATTAGTTTGACTATAGAAGTTGAAATAAGTCAACATTCATTAATTGGGCGAATACTTGCCAAACACTGCTTTTGTGCCAGTCTTTTCAAAGCATCAGTAATAAATCCGAATAGACAAATATCCATGACCTCAAGGAGCTTACATTCTAAAGAGAGAAGCTAACACCTCCTCTATTTCTCAAATATATTGAAGTTAATATCTTCCTAAAATTGAAATAAATAAATATTTATCAATATGGAATTAACAGCCCACAAATTGGTAACTAAGCCCACTAAATAATTAAGAGGTAGGAATGTTTGGGGTGGGGGGGGTGTTGAACATGTTTGTTTACTCTTTTCCAGAGAAGCAAAGGATTGTAACATTATACCAGTACAAAAATCTGTTATGTATTTTAGAACCTGCATAAAGCTTTCCTTATGAAAACAAGTCATTAAATATCACTGTTTTGTTCCCTAGCATTTAATGTTTTCTTTCTTCACCCTCTTCTCTATCTCAAGACAATTTCTAACAATCAATTCATCTTAGTCACATTCCAACTTAATTCAGCTGCACTGTATGAGTAAATATTACTGTTTTTAGACATTAAAACACTTGACTAAATTAACTTTATTAATTTCAAGACTCAAATTCTTTAAGACTCCCGTGCTTGTTATAATACTTGTACCTCTAATGCATGTGGCATTTTGTCCAAATATGAGGTTTCATGGTAATTATCAAGGGTGACTCAATGTTTTCTATCTAAATTCCATGCTTTTTCAGTACTCCTGGATTAATACACATTAGACCAGAGAATATTTTATTTCCCTAGGGAAGAAAAAATCAGATAACCTTAGACACAATATTCCATGAAAATATCAAGTTATTTTGCTGTTTAAATAAATGTAATGCAGGCTTATAGGGTACTTGCATAATTTCTTTTTCTGTATTTCTAACTTGCCTTGAATGAAATTATATTGCAGTTTATTTTTTAATTGGTATTATAACATATTTGAAATTTAAAATAAAATTCTATTTTATCAACATAAAATAGATATTTTGTTCCAAAATCTGTAAGAGTCCTACATGCTGCTTGCAGTCTACCAAAAAATTTAACCTGAGATTATGTACATATATTGATCAAATTTTGGTCTCAAACTCAAATTTCCACTTAAGGTAGATTTATATTTGATGTTTTATGAAATCTAAGATGCACAGACCTTCAAATTCATGCAGTCCTATTATTCCTTATGGATTCAATTTGATGTTTGGATGATTCCACTACATCTGAAAGAAATAAAGTGTAATTGTGAGGATTCAAAATTGTGAGAAAAAAATCTATAAATAAAAATACTTTTGAAATTCAGCCTTCCATTGATGGAAATGATCATAAAACATAATTTTGGTATGTTTTTTAAATCTGTTGATAAAAGTGAATGACTGTAACTCAACTTTTCCTACATAAAATCAAGCTTATTTGAATTCTCACTGAACACTTCTCGAGAAGTAATTGCAAAACAGAACTCTAAACATTCCTCATATTCTTTGCCCAAAGTAAACTCTCCAAATAATCCAGGTTTCACAAAGCTCAAAACTATGTCTTTTTAAGTTATTTTCTGTGAATTTTGTTTCCCAAACAACATGGGGTGGTCTCATTTAACCTGAAAAATGTTCAGCTCATCTGTAAAGGAAAAACAGAAATTTTATGCTCTCTTAAATCCTTCTAGGAGGTTGTGAGGTTGGAAGGGAGAGAATGGGAAAGAGAAAAAATGCAAGAGCTAAAAAATTTACTTTTTACAAAATGACATACTTAGGGAAAAAAATGTAGCCCCTGGGTAAAAAAAAAATGGTCTGGATTTTAAGCCCTGGATATATTACTTAAGTAAGTATTCTAATTACCCTGTGCTGCAGTTCACTGATCTGTAGTTTGCAATAATAGTACCTGTCCTGCTCAACCTATAAAAATGTGGTATTAAATGGATGATGACATATATGTAAAATATCCATCACATAATTGTACAATTATGGTAGCATCATTGATGTTTTTAAGAAATACTGGAAAATTTTGCTAGCTTTTTGTTACTAAATATTTTCAATGGGGCATACATCTGAGGCTTAAAAATTATTCTGATAGCTAACATTATTGAATGCTTTCCATGTGCTAGGCACTCTTTATGTGAATTTATTTAACCTTTCAACAGCCAATAGAGTAGTTACTATTTCTATTCCTTGCAAAGGAGAGGAAAGTGAGCACAGATTGATTAAATAACTTGACTAGGGTCAGAGGTCCTAAAGGGCCTCAGGTTGTCTGGCCTGTTCTGAGTCTGATCTATTCTACAGAATTCCTCCACACAATTTTGCAGATGCTCTTTAAACATACCAGAGTAATAAGGCAAGGGGTACGTACAAGTATGCTTACTATCTTGAGAACACTCCCCTTCCACAGAACTTTAATATTTTTGAAAAAGTCACTACCTTATATTAAGTTGATAACTTATTTTCCTTATTCCTAGCAAGCATAAATATCTGGAACTATAGAAATAAAACCATTTCTACAATTTGCATCTCTTATTAAAATAAAGGAATTTCAATAATTATTTGGACAAAGGACAGTGAAAGGAGTGGTGGGGCAACATTTAAAATACATTCTGAAATATTGTGTTAGAACTTTATCAGGTATACATTTATAAATTTAGAATTTTTTAAATATGAACGATTTATAAATGTATCATGTATGTATTTATAAATAATACATGTTTTATGTATATGGCAAACGCATTTTGTAGTATAATCTAAGCAATATGTTTTTGAAATGAAACATATTGGTCACGTTTGCTCAGCATATGTAAGAATTTCTTATATATAAATATGTATGCATTACTATCTCAGATGCTCAGACTGATGGTTAGGTAGACCTATTCTCCACTCCCAGAAAATTTGTGTACAAAGAACCACCATGGTCAGTTTCCAGGATGTGCAGTTAACATAGCACTCATTGATGCATTGTTTGTGACGTGAATGAAGGAAATAAAAATAATCAAATCTGACCACAATTCTCACTCTAGTCAAAGCTATGTTTTCTTCAACAAGTTTTATATTAAGTTTTTGGATCATTTTTTAACCAAAATAAATATTTAGCACATTTAAATATTATTTTTAATTTTGCTGCTCTAACTCTTCCTCTGTTCTATCTGAAAATAACAAATATTAAGCTAATCCTTTTCTTTTAAGTTGAAAACATTATAATATTTTAAAATAATTTCAATTATATAGCTGTAAATATCTGATCTCATATGTGTGTGTGTATATATCTATGCATGTGTGTTTGTATACATCATAAATATTTTATATAACTCTCTTTTCCTATTATTTCCCTATTTTGAAATAATAAGAAAACTCATTTGGGGAAGCAGTGCTTGGAGTTGTTCATTAGAAATCAATTTCAAAAGTATTGTGAAGACACAGTTAAAGCTCATAATCTACCTTGCAGCATGCTTGAACTATTTCTTTTTAACTATTTAATCAAATGAAATATGCAGTTAATAATGATTTTATTCATGTATATGCATTACACGTGAGCTTTATCTTTTTTCTTTTATGTTTTTGCTCAGAGGAAGAGTATTTTATTTCCTATGGGCTAAAATAGATGCTATACTAACAGCTTACTTCTTTCAGAGATGTCTAGATACCATCACAGCAAATGTCAGACAGAGCTTTGCAATACACGTACAGTCACATAACTGATTTTTGTAATACTTAAAGCACAAGATGGAATTTGAAATATGTCACAGAGTTGTTCTTAATTTTCAGATTTTAAAAGAATCCCGAGGGCTTATGTGTGTGGAAATCTTTTCTAGATAATGTTTTCATCCCTCTCAGGCTTCTCTTGATGCCTCTTCTCAATCATAATAGCACATTCTACTTTTTTTACTTAACTGTCATAATGTACTGGAGGAAATGCATTTGGCCATATGTTTAAGAACTTTTTTTATGTGTGTTATAACGGCTACAATATTTTAAGCTTGTTGAGGACAATGGACTATTTGTGTATAGCACCATGCATGCACAAATTTATTAAATATTTAAGAACTGAGGAACATTTTGACACTTTCTAATAGTTTGATTTATCTGTTGCTTTTCTTGGCCATAGAAGATTAAATTTAGTAAATGAGGAGATGGTAAAGAACATGACAAATAGGACAGGTTGATATTCTGACAGAGACAAAGAAGAAAGAAATGTAATGAAGCCAGTGAAAACAAAATATAATATATAATATAAAATATAAATATGTGCAAACACAAAGACAATATAATTTAAGGTAAACAACCAAACTCTATTTCTGAAAAACTATATCGACCTTCTACTATGTGCAATAGGCTACACGAGCACTCAATATTAGGGCAAGTTAGGGAAGATATTCCTTGTTCTAAAAATCTAACTCTATTACAGAGCTGAGCCACTAC
Organism: Tamandua tetradactyla; assembly: GCF_023851605.1. Taxonomy (NCBI): domain Eukaryota; kingdom Metazoa; phylum Chordata; class Mammalia; order Pilosa; family Myrmecophagidae; genus Tamandua; species Tamandua tetradactyla. The sequence goes on from NC_135336.1 coordinate 74,082,188, forward strand.
ATTCAACCACAGTGACACCAATCCACCTAGTAAATTAAAATTATAATATATTCTAACTAACATATTCTGTTTAAAGGGTCAAAATGTGCAATAATTTCTAAAAAAAAAGATGTACTTATTTTTAAAAAGATTGTCCTGTTAAAAATAATTAAGGGAGTATTCCATTTTCAGATGATGTTGTATAAAATATATAGTCGTGTAATAGCCTTCTTTTAGCTCAAGAATTGGGAAATAGAAGAAAGCAGTGACTAAAGAAGGCTCAGTCATGTTCAAATCACTTTCATTTTTAAATTATACATAATATTTTAATTCATGAAAGTAACATGAGTAAAATTATTCTGGCATTGCTGACCAAATGAAAGTTGTTGACAAGCAAAAATCAATGTTATCACCCATTTAGAATCATAATTGGGAAAATTGCATGCAAATAAACTCCTAAACTCCTTTTGTGGCCTACGACATGATTCCAAATCTAAGGATCCCATGGGATTTTCGTATGATTCTCCTAGAGAGATGAAGGATATGTAAAAATGGTATAGTCAGACCAGCAGCCACCAAAATAAGAATGAGTTGGAGAATTCCAGTATGGATCTGGAAAAAATTTAACACAATTGAGTACAGATGGCAACATATGAAAACCCATGTGTTTTGCTAATTCTACCCACACTTGGTTCAACCACACCCCTTTTAAGGAGAATCTGTCATCACACATGCAGAAAACCTGGAAGAGTGCATTGTATCAGAAACCCACAATTTAGTGAGGAGTTTGTGGGTAATTTTGTCTGAAACCAAAATTATTTTAAAATATCACTAATTGACAGCACATATCTGAGGGTAAATTTGGGTCATATGTGACTGTTCAAAAGGACAATATGTTATCTGTAATTGAGAGCAGACACAGGAAGAAGGTCTGGGAAGATGTGGTAAACAGAAGCCTGAGGTGGATTTCCTTATGTGTACTCAGACACTGTCAGAACAGTGTACGTGTTCTTTTTTATTTTCACAAAGGAGGGATTACCTCTACCTTTCTGGTATGACTTTAAATTGTTATTATTCTTTTTTGATTCTCTGCGCATCCTGACATTATACTCAGACATCTCGAGTATATTCATGTGACTGCGGAGACACTCCCACTAAACAATCCAGGGGCAAAATAGAAATACGCAGAAGTATTCTCAGTTCAGAAGATCTGGCCCTTCCTGGCAATACTGCCAATCATTGCTTCTGATGTGGGATTGTTTTCTGAATGGACACTTTGGCTCACTCTCTGCTTTATTTCTGAAATCCCCCAGGGGATGTGATTGGTGAATCCATATTGAACATTGATATCAATCTATAAAGTCCTGATGGTGCCTCCCATTAAGTAGAAAGGGATGTCCTGACTATTTATGACTTTGTTTCTTAAGTCTTCTAAAGAAACCCTTCCATTTCGCTAATTGGAGGTTCTTATAGCTTATTATTCTCTTTGACTGTTAAATTAATCAATACGTAAAGCATAGTTCTCGAATGGGCAAGAGAGATGTTGGACTTCCAAGATTGACGTGCTTAATATGTGAGGGATATTTCTTGATATGTGAATCAAGAAATAAAATAGCATGCATATTTAATATAAATGGGCTTCCTAAACAAAATCAAATTAATAAGACAACTAACAGTTTTACTGTTCTGAAACATTTTAACTACCTGAATATATTACTTTTAAACTTGATATGATTTATCTTTGCAAACTCTTAATATAGCGTAACAACCTATTAAAAATCACATGGGAGGAGGGCATTTATGACATGATTCTTAAACCTCAATTTTAAAAAAATCTCAAATCAATTTATTTTAAGCCATTATCATTTGATTTGTATGACTTCAGGCATGACCTTGACACTCCCAGCTCTTAAACCAGCCACAGCTACAAAGAATCTGCATATTTCTTGAGGACCAGTCACTAGATTTGAGAAGGCCCAGATATCAAAAGCACTAAAAAAAAAAAAAAAAAAAAAAACGGGCACTTACACACCAGTATTACCACTCATAAATAAAAAAATTGCTCTTTGTTCTAATGCATAATTGGTGGTATTATGCTAGCAAAGATAAGCACACTTGTATGAATTTCTTCATACTAAGAAAACTCAGATTAGAGAACTCATCTTAGAGTTTGCACCGAATCAATTTGACAGTCCGCATAAATTGCTTAGCACCAGGCCTATACTTTGGGGAGCTCAATAAATGGAAATATTTCTGTATTCATATCTTTCGAAGGGTTTAGTCTAAGACTTTTAGATGTAAACAATAATCCAATCGAAATCTAGGAAATATATTCATGTCAGTAATGATAAAACATCATTTTGCTTTATAGTTGGTATTTTAAGGAACCATGTTTATTTCAGGCTCCTTATTTAAATTGAAATGTCTTTGTCTCCTCCCATCTGATAAAACAAATATGGTGGTCATGAGTTCTTAATGAATCTTGGTGTTTAATTGATCCTAAGGATAAAACTAAGCAGTTTTTACATAATTTTTACATAAATCCAGACCATGGTCGTCATCATCATCAAAGAGAGAGATTTTTTCTTTATCTCTTTTGAAGAGGAAAAATCTAAACATTCTCCGCCTCTAAAGAAATTCTAGGCAGTATTATGAGGCCTGAAATGTTCATTTATATGACTTAATAACTGTATTTTATAATGTAATTAATTAACTGTACTTTGTGAGACAAAGCATCTTATTTTTCATGAAAATAATTCCATTAGTAGCCTACATTTATACCCATATACCCTCAATGGAGATTGACTTGAAGAATGTACATGTTTTTATCCTACTATCCTTACCCTCATCTAGACTTTGGTTTGAAATTTCTTTTTTGAATTTGTGCTTGCTATGGTTTTATTTTTTCCTAACTTTCGGTTTAATCTCAACTCCCTTGTCATTGTCATCAGCCACTTGTTAATTTTCCATTTTCAGTGGCATCTTTGCACAGCCCAACTGCCGCCATCAAGCATGTCTACTATATCACAATACAGCGCAGTATTTCTTAAAGCCTATTTTATTTTCATCCTCTGCTCTAAATAAATCTGAATCATTCAACTAATTTGCCTCATGTAATCTCTTCTTATAGATATTATCAAAGCATATATCATACAAAAAAGGAAAGACACAGATTCAGGTATTAAAAAAAAGCAATATCTCTAAGCTTGTGAAAATGCTCAGACAAAAAGTGATTTAGGGGAGGTAATTTTATCCAATTTTGTTCTTTGTCCCAAGCTCTGCATTGTAGCACTAAAACTAGTTAAAGTCCCTTAAATGTAATATGATGAGAAAGGAAAACACAAGCAGAAGTCCAGTGAGGGAGAATTCTAAACAGAAAGGAACAATTAGTTGAAATGTAGAAGATATTCAAGAAGAAAAGAAAAGTTACTAGATGAAGTAAACAAAACTACATCATGAAACAGTAATCTTATAAATAAGCAATTTACTCCAAGGGCTAGGAAACTGTAGCCAACCTATTTTAACTATTCTGGTTCCTTTGCATTTCCATACAAATTTTAGTATGTTTTTGTATATATTTACAGAAATTCTTGCTGAGATTTTGATAGGAATTGCATTAAACCTGTAAAAATTGGGAAGAATTGGAGTCTTTACTACATTGAGATTTGTAATCTATTTCTCTCCAGATCTCTTAGATATTTTTCATCAGTGTTTTTCAGTTTTCAGCATACAAGGTCTGTAAATTACTTTTAAGATTTACATCTCTTTCATTTAAAATAGTCTTGTATTATTGCCTTTTATTTCGTTTTCTTGCTTTATTGCACTGCTGGACTTGAATAAGAATGATGAAAGTGGACATTCTTGCTGTGTTCCTGATCTTTTGGAGAAAGAATTCAGTTTCTCACTATTAAGTATAATGTTAGCTATAGGGCTTTATTTTGGTAAATTGTGGAAGTTCCCCCCATTCCTTATTGTCTGAAAGGTGTTAGCATGAATGACTCTTTCTGCATTTGCATTTTTTTTCTTCTTTAGCTTGTTAATATGCTGGATTATGTCGATTGATTTTGGGATATTGAACCATACTTCCATCCTTGGAATAAACCTTGTCTGATTATGTTCTATAACTTTTTAAAATCTATTATTGAGTTCTATTTGCTAATGTTTTAAGCATCTTTGTAATTTTTTTCCCTAAGGGATAATGACTTATAGTTCCCCTTTTTTGTACTGTTTTTGTCTTGCATTGGTATAATGGTAATATTAGCTTCATAAATGAATTGGGAAGTGTTCCCTCCTCTTTTTTTTTTTCAGAAAGATTGTGAGAAATTAGTAGTAAATCTTTAAATATTTGTTAGAATATCCAGTGAAATAATCTGGGTATAGAACTCTCTTTTTGGGATCTTTTAAATTTCAAATTCAATTTCTTTAATAGCTGTAGGACTAATCACGTATCCATTACACATTAATGAGTCGTGATAATTTATATTTTTTGAGGACTCAATCTACTCCATCTAAGAGTTCCAATTTATGTATCTAGTGTTGTTTGTAGTTTCCTTTGGTGTCTTGACGTTTGCACGTTCAGCCATGATATCCCCCTATTTCATTTGTGATTTGATAAATTATACCTTCTCTCTTTTTTGTCTGTCAGTCTTCTGAAGTTTCCCCAATTTTATTTTTTTCAAAAAACAAAATTTTTGTTTTTATTGATCTTCTCTTTTGTTTTCCTATTTTAAATTGCATTAATTTGTACTCATCTTTTTTTCTTAACTTCTGTTGGCTTCAGGTCTTTTTTATTCTTCTTTTTCTTATTTCTGGAAAAGGAAACTTTGATTATTGATCAGAGACTTTTCTTCTTTTCTAATATATGAATTTAGTGATATCAATTTCCCTCTAAGCACTGCTTGACTCTGTCCCTCAAATTTTGATATGCGGTGTTTTCATTTTCATTCATTTCTGTGTATTTTATTAATTTCCCTTGAGACTTCTTTGCCAACCCATGGATTATTTAGAAGTGTGCTATTTAATTTCTAAGTGTTTGGAGATTTCCTGTTATTGTCCTGTGGTTGATTTCTAGTTCAAACCACTGGAGTGAAAAAACACATTGTATTATTTCAATGATTTAAAATGTGCAAAGATTTGTCTTATGGGACCAGAATATGGCATATCTTGAAATAAGTTCATTTGCACTTGAAAAGAATGTGTATTCTGCTACTGTTGGATGGTATGTTCTAGAAATGTTAATTAGATTCTGTGGGTGAATAGTGTTGTTGAGTTCATCTATATTTTTGCTGACTTTGTCTAGTTATTCTGACAATTGTTGGTGAAGGTCTGTTGAAGTCTATAACTATAATTATGAATGCAGTGCTTTTTCTTTTCTTTTCAAAAATATCTGGTTTACTCTCCATATTTTGAAGCTCTTTTGCTTGAAGCATACACATTTAGGGTTGTTATGTTCTTTTGTTGGATTGGTTCTTTTATAATTATGCCATCCCTCTCTGTTGCTGGCAATTTCCCTCAAGTCGAAGTCTATTTTATTGACTATTAATATAGCCATTCCTGCTTTCTTTTGATTAATGGTTGCGAGATAAATATTTTTCCGTCCTTTTACTTTCCATTCACATATATTGCTTTATTTTAAGTGTGTTTATTATTTAGTTGGGTCTTTAGAATTTTGGCTTACTACTGTTTTTGAGTGTAACTCTTTGGTCACTTTTTAAATGATTGCTCTATGTATTATATTACATATATATATATAACATATCTAAGTTTACTGGTATCATCATTTCAAGTGCAGTGTGGAAATCTTATCTCTTTTTATATACTTTTACCCTTCTCCCTTTATAACAGTTTTAATATTTCCTCAACATATCTTTAGAACCACAATTTTTGCTTCCACCATCAAAAATAATTTAGAAAATCCCAGAGAAAGACAGTCTATTGCATTTGCTCATTTTTTTGTTTACTATGCCCTTTTTTCTTTTGTGATGTTCCAACATTCTTTTATGACTTTCCTTCTGTTTAGAGAACATCCTTTAGCCATTCTTTTAGGGTAGGTCACCTGGTAAAAAAATTTCCTTAGTTTTCCTTAATGTAAGAATGTCTTGATTTTTGCCTTCATTTCTGAAGGATATTTTCACAGGATATGCGGTTTTGTTGATAGTTCTTTTCTTTTAGCAATTGAAAATATTGTGTCCCTTCCTTTTGATCTCCATGATTTGTAATGAAAAACCTACTCTCATTTGAATTGCTTTCACTCTATAGGTGAAGATGTTTCTCTCTTGCTACTTTCAAGATTTTTTCTTTGTGTTTAATATTCAGAAGATACAATGTGACTTTGTGTGTAATCCTTTGAGTTTATTCTATTTGTTGTTTGCTCAGCTTCTTCTATCTATCAATTTATGTACTTTGCTAAATTTGAAAAGTTTTCAGTGATTATTTCTTTGAGTACATTTTTTTTACCCTCACTCTCTTTGGCCTGTCTCTCTGGTACTCTGACGACACAAATATTTACCTTTTTTTACAGCCAGGTCATTCTCTTGCATATCTGTTAACTTTTTTTTTTTTCATTCTGTTTTCTCTCTGAAGCAGAGATTGGATAATTTCTGTTGTTCCATCTTCCAGTTTGCTGATTCTTTCCTCCATCTCCTCCATTCTGCTGTGGAGAATCCATTGAGTTGTTGTTGATTATTTAAATTTCAAATATTGTATTTTTTAGCTCTAAAATTTCCATTTGGTCATTTTTTATGTCTCCAATATCTTTTTATTTTTTAATTTGTTCCAACCATGTGCATAATTACTAATCGAAGCACTTTTATGATGGCTACTTTAAAATCTTTGTGAAGTAATTTTAATATCTCTGTCACCAGGTATTCATATCTATTGATTATATTTTTATTATTCAGTTTGAGATCTTCCTAGTTCTTTGTATGATGACTGATTTCTGATTAAAACTAGACAATTTGGGTATTATGCTAAGTCTTCTGGACTTAACTGGATATTATTTAAGTCTTCTGTTTTAGCTGGCTTTCCTCTGACACCACTCTAGGAGGAGATAGAGGAGTGTCATCTTGTCATAGTCAGGTGTTCAGAGAAGTTCAGGTTCCCCCTCTTCCACCTCTGACACCTGATGTCAGAGGGCTCCTTTTTATTCTTAAGTGAGAGACAGTTCCTGCTCCCCAGTAGGCCTCCACTGATACCTCCTTAGCTGGGAGGGGTAGGAGTGGCTTTCTCCTGCTCTGCTGTGGCCTCCAGTGACACGTTGGGGGGTGGCCTTGTTACCTCTAGAAAGTTTCCACTTTCTGGACTCTCCACTAGACTTCCCCTAACACTACCCCAGTGTGGGAGAGCAATAGCCCCTCATTAAAGTTGGCTTAGGAGTGCATGTTCAGGCTGTCATGCAGTCTTCACTGACACCATGGGAGTTAGAGGAGGTATCTCTTATCACTTGGAGGGTGAAAGTCCCAGCTCCATACTCAGGCTTCTCTTAAACCAAGTAGGGAGTTGGGAGGGGAGTTTGGCAAGGGTGTTCTAGCCTGGCAAGGATGAACATCGGGGCTCCCCACTTGGCCTTTACTGTGTGGATGGAGACTGGAACACTCTTTTTAACCATTTTAAGGTAATATTGTCTGAACGTTTCTCTGTTTCTTTAGGCTGCCCCTTTTCTGGTCCTTTAGGAACCTAGGCTATAGTTGTACCTAGCAGGAGGATTAGGAAAAATGATGTCTAGTCCATGTTCCTGGAAGCAAAAGTGTCTTGTTGCATTTTTGTTTGTCATTTTTTAAATTGAGATGATGACATAAAATGTTTGCATCAAATTCTTTAAGGAAATTAAATAGAATTATGAAAAATGACTATTTAAATCTATTTTGTACTAAGAAGAGACAATTTGAGACAGAGAAAGCCTACTTATAAGTTAAATGTATATATATATTATATATATATATATGTATATAAATCCATTTCATTTCCACTTACCAATTTCTACCAGTTTGTTTTTGACTAGTTTGTCTCTGTTAAATGCTCTTTTAGTACTTGGAACACCACTGTTTAGTTGTATGCTTTTCTACTAGCATTCAGTAAATATCTGCTGAATAAATGAATGAGAAATGGAACTTTAAATTGTCCGTTCTATGAGGGGTTATCAACTTCTTGCTATGCTGAATCATGGAGCATATGGGTCTACCTTCCTTGATTCCCTATCAACCACCCTAGGGTAGGACTTAGAGCAATTTTGGAATCTAGAAAAGGAGAATAATTTTAATTTCAACACATATGTAAGTTTTTGTTTCATGGTTTAGAGTTGTTTTGTAATTTTGAATTATAAATTAAGAAGATATCATAATGGTTCCCATCTGTGGGTATGTATGCATGTTCATCTACCACTCCCGAAGAAAGTGGCCTGAGGGGCATGGCACAGTAAAAAGGATCATTTACCACTTTTAAGTATGTTTCCCAGACCTCTGAATGTTTTTGTTTTTTAAGATGACTTTCTTTCATTAGGCAAGTTGATTATCTTTTTAAACATTTGTCACATTTTATGCAATGTGTGTGCATGTGACCATGAGGAAGGAGTAACTTTAGTCCATCATTTTGATAAAGCACTGAATGTAATATTTAATTTCTTGCATGCACAATAATACCCAGATAAAGGTTTTCCAATCAGCAAAACTTTGTTTTTTTAATGCAGTGAGGTGAACATGGTTCTTTTTAGTATTACTTGGTATGTTTGGTTTAAATACTTATAATGCTTGCTTTCCTGCTTGGCTTTAGATTATGCTTAAGGAAATTGTGAATGATTTAATTCACCATACTTTTGTTAGAAAGTATGGAAATGTTTGTACATGGGAACTCTTGCCTGCTAGAATGGAAATTCATTGGGGAGGGGGAGCCATTTCATTTTATTGCTTAAAAGCTGTTGATATATTCCTGCATCTTTCAAAGGCATCTTTCATGCCACACAAGCAAACTGTAGCCAGCGAAGGAACAGAAAGGGCACTTCTCACATGTGTCAATCTCAGCAAACTTGCACAGCAGCTGTGCTAGGTACTGATGAGGATTACCGCAGGACCCAGTTGCAGGGTTTTGTGTGGTTGAAGAGACAACTGGCTCTCTCAGGGGACCACTTCGATGGAGATTACAGCAATAATGCATCCCCACTGTTGCCAGTGTATATTGTGGCTATGTACTACAAAATCAGTGCCAGATAAAATCAGAAAGTAATAAAAAGCCAGAAGAGATCTCAGAGATTTTAAATCTTAAAGTGAGAGACTAAAACAAATGCCCTGGGCTTGTTACACTCACTTGTAAGAGTGAGGAGACAGAGGACCCTTTAATTCAGAAAACTTGCAGGGCGTTCAGTCTTTTCATTTGAGAACCATTTGGGTGTGTTATGAAATAAAGTTGCAGAGTAGGCATGTTCAGACCTTTATTTGCTACATTTAGTAGGAAAGATCCCCCCCCCCCCCGCCGCCCCCACTCCTAACTACAAGAAGCCAGAGTTTTCTGTGCAAACGAAACAGGCGTTTCAAGAATCAGATTCACTTTGGACGACTCTTCACATTCCAAGTCATCATTGCATTAGGCAGCACAATTCCATCTCTGGTTGATGGGCAGAAAAAGTGGGCAGCTTGCCAGGTAGACGTTTCCATGACTCCCAGCCCCCAAAGGTGATGCGTTTTTCAGCTAATTCAATGAAGAGTGGGCTGAACTTTGGGTTTGAACGAGACAATAGCTGCCTTCGCAGTATCAGCAGAATGGTTGATGGGAATGCACTCTACATTTGGCAGAGAATCATGTGACCTTACGACTGAGATTTTGTGATGGTGCCAACGGAGACTTGGAAAGCAGCAACCGTCCTGACTTTTTTCTTCTTTTCTAGCATGGCTCAGAAAATGGTGGATCTTAATACTTGACTTTAGTCAGACTCAGCAAGCGATTGAGCTTTGAAGCACAACTTCGCCTTTATTCTGGTTTTTTGGCAGACCACCAGGAGGCTGTCCCTTTCACGCCTGATAAATTCTACTGCTTATCTCTAAATAGAAAAAAAAGAGGAAAATATAAACAGAATATTGAGGCATAACAAGTGAATACTAAAATTATATGGGTTTTTCTTTGCCTTTTTTCACTGCTGATTTTTTTTTTTTTATGTTAAAACGCTTTCTGCTTGCTGAAGAATCCAAGTAGGTTTTTTTGGAAGGGGGGGTGCAGTTAATGAACAGGCATTTGAACTGGGCAAACAGGGCGACAGCAGCAGTGAGTATGAGATCATTGCAGCAGTAGCTAACTGGCACCCTGCCTTCTCACCCCTTTGCTTCAAGAGACAAACCTGTGCAATCCTCATTTCTAAGTCAGCACAGCCTGGAAGGATTCCTGGTCTCTCCCACCTTCTACCATTCTGCTGTCAGTGACGGCAAGGATTGGTGCAGCTTCTGCGCAGCGCTTTGTGCTTGGAATACCGAGAAGGAGGAAAAAGAAGACAAGCACCCAGTTTCTTTTTTGCAAGAAATGACAGGAGCCCCGAAGAAAAAAATCTGAGTTTGTCCTACTACATGCAAGAGTGCTGAAAAATGAGATGCTCCTGCTCAAAAACAAAAACAAAAGCAAACAAACAAAAATGCAAACCAAACCAAAACAAACAAAAAAAAAGCGCAAACATTGGCTTATATAACTACAGAGACATCGAGCTTTGTAAAGCAGCTTTTTAAGGCAACATAGCCAAATGCACCTTCTTTATTTTTATTATTTCAAAAAAATATGGCATTATTAGCAATATGTTGCACTTGGTGAAGTCGCACCTTTCACATCAGGTATACAACTTTTTTTGTTTCTTTTTAAGCCTACTGTTATAAAAAGAGATCCTTAAACTTTCAGTTTACTCTTATTTAACTCATCACCCACTTTCCTCTTATTAACTTTTTCCCTTTTGCTCTCTTGTTCTAATCCTGATTAGAATAGAAACCTATGTAAAAATAGAAAAAAATCTGTGAAAAAAAGTGGTGTATGTTTTTACTTTTGTTATACACAGAAGTTTTGAAAAGACATTAATGTGTTATCTGTGCTTTTTATGTTCAGTATTAGTTTTTGCTATCTAAGAAAAGTGAGTGTTTAGATTTAGTTGGTATGGAAAGTAAATCTTTTTTTGTACTGTGACTCATAATCTGAAATGTGAAAGAAGAAACTTTTTGAACTTCTAAAAAAGGGTCTTGTGAGAATATGCATTAAACTGCTGATCAGTGAAATTAGTTTGGGGAAGTTGCATTTAAACTATTTACCAGTATTTCAGCAGTCTCTCAGAAATAGAGATGACAAGAATATTTCTCCCTGCTAAGTAGAAAAGGTACTGGATTCACAATAGTACTGTCTTCTAAAATATATTTTAAAAGAAACATTTGTCCTAGAGCAGTTACAAATAGTGTGGAAGTACCCATTAAGTATTTTAGTGGAAAGAGTACATACAGACCTGTTTTAAATTTAAGCAGTATATTGGCTTAGCAGATAAAGGGATTGCGTTAAAATATTTTGTCTGTTTGTAAAAGTAAATTGCTAAGCAATTTAAACATTTTATAACAAATCCAGTTTTGCTTCATTCATTTTGAAAGAATTAACAGATGTATCCCACATTTTTATTTTGATTAAAATGTTTCTAAGCATGTGTAAAAATTATTAAAAAGAGAAAATGCTTTTGAAATATACAGTGTACATCAATGAAGACTACAATTAGCTTCATATGAAATGATGCAGTAATGTTTTCTATGAAAAATAGTAACTTAAAGCAAACTGTTTTTGCTTTATTTTTGTATTTTTTTACATTTTATTATATTGAAAATATATGGGGCAAACAATGAGATACATAGAACTGATGAATTCTGCCTTCCTTTTTGTTGTACAAAGAATTATGGGATATCAAAAACGCTATATACTGATAACATTTAAGTTATATATCGTACGAGGTTTATTGGTTATTATTCACTAATTGTTTAAAAAATAGCCCTTGTTTCTCCACACTACCTTGGTTAATGAAACATCAACTTCCACAGACTTAATTAACATTTATAAACCTGTTTTCATGTTTCAAGGTCCTTTAGTTGAAAAACATTATTTTAAATGTTATTTTTAGGACCCATTAATCTCTACACTCTTAATTATCTTATTAAGCCCCATGCCAAATCCAAATCTCTTTCCGCTTTCACCACTTTATTGTGTAAAACCTAGTCGCTTCTTTAACAGCCATGCCTCCTTTCACTTTCAAAACTGTTACTGTGAAAACAACACCAACCAAATTGAACGCATAAATGCAAACTATGAAACCACATTATATGTCATATGAGTAGCCTTGGGTGGGGCCCTGTGATTCTTCTTGCCTGTTTTTTTTAAATACTTTAAAAGGTTTTGCCCATTTTGATGTTGTGTTTTCTTCTCGATTCTCTACTTTCATTCCCACCACCTACCCAGATGCTTCTCTTACACAGCAGTTGTCTAATATTTTCTTTTTTTGGTTGTTTTAGGGAGAAACTTAAAATGGATATGAGAAGTGGAGAAAATGATCATAGGAGAAAATCATCTCAGGTAAAAATAAAAAGCAAAAGAGCAACTAATATTTAATATTTTTTAAAAAGCTACAAAATAATTGTGTTAAGTTATAAGAATTAATGTCATATTCTTTATGAAACTAGCTGTTGGAATTTTCATTGATGGTTTTCATTTTTGAATTTTTAATATTACCTGCCCTGTTGACAAAATTTTGCCCAAATTTGTGATCAGTGTACAGTTTGCATCCCTTTGAATGTCAATCTGTATATCCATACATATAACATATGTGTCGTAGAGAGCTACTTAGAGAAAAAATTTTGTTTTTGTATTTGTCATACCATATAAAAAGAAGTGAAAGATGGGGCAAAAAAGTTTTGCTTTTTTTTTAACACGATCTAATAAGAGAATGAAACTGAAAGAAATGTACATTCTTATGGTTATGATAAAACCGAAAGCAAATATTGCCTTTTATTTCATATCTAAATTCATTAATATCATTTGAATATTTTTGCCACAATTGAATGCATAATTGTTGATTATTTACTCTAGTTCCTAATGAGTATGGGAATGATTCAGAAAATAAATAATTGTGAAAAAATATGTAGATCAACTGATCTATATAAAATCGGTAACATTTTATTTTGTTTATTTCAAACTATGCAAAATCATTAAGCAATTTGGATATAGTATTACTATTTTCCACAATAAAAATATATTTAAGAAATGATAAACTATTTTAGATATTGAATGAACCTATCATGATATTTATAATTTTGTTGCAGTTAAGCTTAGGATCATAAAAATATATATGTGACTGGCTTTATGTTTAATCTGTTGTGTTTTTGCTTATTGTATCACGGTTTAAAATTCTTTTGAATAACTGTTTTCTTTCCCCAACTTGTTGACCAGATGAGAGTTTTTGAAGGCATACATTGTGTTTTAAGGGTATCTTTTTTGAAAAAATAAGTTTATTTCATTTTAGTGACAAGATACCCTCTTTCATCCAATAGGTCTGAAGTATAACTGTAAGCACAAAGTAATGGTAATAATGCTATTAACGCGTCACTAATTTTTGCTTTCTGTTATTTATCCAAATATTGTACATTTTAATATCAATTCAACTGTAGACACTTATGTGTATTTTAGAGCTTTTAAATAATTTCCTGTGTTCTCTGCTTAGTCAACAAGATTTTACTTATTTTATGAGAAAGTTATAATGTTACCAATTCCTTGAAACCCCTAACGGAGGTTTTGTAAGAAACAAAACAAGCACAGTCTTACTCTTAACTAACTTAATAGTTGATTCGTTTTTCATTGTAGGTTTGTAATATTACATTCATGCCTCACAACTACATAATTCATACATGCATGTATGGATTCTTTTTTTTTTTTACTTCTGAAACTCATTGATTAGAATATCATCATTGATTAGAATGATCTAACTCCAAAATATTTACCATTAAAACAAAAGTAGCCTGTGTTAGCTTTCAGTATTTAAAAACAATTCTCGTGCATATGAACCTGTATTTAGCTTACTTAGAATATTTATGAAGACCTTTGATGAGAATAGACGCATCCTTATGATCAGTTCAGCATTTAAAATATTTATACTATAGCATCAATTATTTTGTCTCCTAATTTCATCATATATTTACCACAAATTCTACATTAATAAGAAGTACCTGTGCGATGTTGCCCATTGGCATAAACCCGTAGATCCGATCTTGTGGTGAAGTGGACCGCACAAGCTCGCTTCTATGGGTCCATGTCAGTGCGGTAATCTGACAAAAATGATAAAATACAAGATTCAGTATTATTTCAGCCCAATTGCTATTAAGCTCCAGTTGATTATATACTCTTGAAATAATTCTATTTTCCTTTGCTTTTCAAGTATATAGCAATCCTCATAAGGCAGGCTACAATTGTCTACTATTTGGGAGGGTTTTTGGTAGAGTTATCTACACATGGAATTCAAGTGTAGTAAGTTGCTTGGGAAAGTTGAATTTTTATAGGAGGGCTTGAACGAAGACCTGAATAGATTCTGTTCAGAAACTTCCGTTCACAGTGCCATGGTTAGTGCACTTCATCAACTTTGATAAGAAAGTTAAAGGCTATAAATGAATTTACTTGTTACTACAGAGCCTATTTCTTCTGAAAAAAATGAGTCTGAATGCTATTGATTTTTAATATTACTAATCGCCAGTAGAACTAAGTCAGGAGAGATGTTAGAGGACATTTTGTATGAGTTGTATTAGAAACCTATGAAGCTAAGAGGTCCTGGAATACACATTTTAGGTTTATTGGTAAAATGCTAGAATGTTATATCTACACCTTTGCCAAGCCTTTAGGTGTATGACCGCCATATTTGGAGGAGCTGACTGAAGAAGTGATAAGGAATTGGAAGCAACATTGGAAGCTGTGTGCATCCGGGTTGAGGTAGTAGGTTGTATGGTTTAGAGTTACACCCTGGGAGTTAACTGTACAACCTTCTAGCTTTCCTTGGAGCACACTTGAGCCATCGAGGAGTTCTTCATCATTTTATGCTGATTGAGCCAATTTTTCTGTGCAAGAAGGTAATGTGTCATGAGTATTTTAAGCAATTGGTTTAAACATTTATTACATTAAAATGGTCCTTTCATTCCTGGCTGCTGGATTATTTCATTTGCATCTGCATATGAGCAATGGCAAAATGATATTTCCAATGGGATTTTACTCTATGATTAAGCATTTTAAATGGGTTATGACTTTAATTGCACTAATACTGAAGCCTTTTTTGTCCAGAGATTCACACAATTGGGCATTTAATTTTGCAAACTAATCATTTATCACTCTTTTTTACATTGACTAAAAGTAAAAAAACAAACAAACAAACAAAAAGAACTGCTATGTTAATAATTCCCATAGCACTTAATCTGACTTTTTCTTATGACACATCACTTTCTGCTTTATTATGGTTGTTTATATGCTTATTTATTTTTTTCCACACTAGACTGTAAGCCCCTTGTGGGCAAAGTTCATGTCTTATTTTTCATTGTATCCCCTGCGGTGTGTTACACATAATAAGCACTAAATATTCTTTGGATGATTTGGATGACTTACACTAGAGTATAAGACGTCACTCTTTTATGAGTTTCTATTGAATATTTGAATGAATTACAACAGTGATCACAAATATGAATTTTGTTTATTTTTCCTAAAATTTGTATAATTTGTTAATTCTCAGACTGCCCTGAATTAGTTATATCCTCGACTTGATTTTTTCTGAGTTAAGTATGTCCACTTGCTCTAGACATATAATTTAAAATTGGCGTACTTTTTCCTCTAATGTAAAACAACAGAGAAAACTAATTTTTATTAATAAGCTCATTAAAATTCACATTCATAAATTTAAATTATGTATATTTTTGTAAACACCTTTATTTCCAGATGAATTGTTTTTTTCAGCATCAATTTCAGCTAAAGATTATATTTTGTCTCATTTAATATTATTATTTTAAATCAATTTTTTGCATTCTACTCTTCTCTTTATTTTTATACAGCTATACCTGTGTAATAAATCAGAAACAAATCAATAAATTAATAATAAATAAGTACATAAAGTATAGTAAAGTATAGTGTGAGAATTGGAACACATCTTGCTTAAAAGGAAGACACTTCACAATATTTCTTATGTTACAAAGTAAAATTGGTCTCTTTGGAATATGTTAGCTTGCTGTCAAATTTAGTGGCAGTGAATAGTGAGATTTGACATGATCTTTCTTCAGCCACAGAATTAAGCGAGCATTGATATTAGAGCTGTAATTTAAAATTCCAAACATGAAACATTGCATAAATAAGAAAATACTTTTAGATGCAAATCTATATTAGGAACCCTAAGATACTGGTAATCTGATGATAAGTCCTCAGGAATATCTCAGAATCTGGAAATTACCAACAATAGTGATGAAAAAGTAACTTCTAACCTGCCAACAGGAAGAATAAGTGAGTCCTAGAAAACTGAAAAACACTGCTTTCAAGCAAAATTTTTGGCCAGTATTCAGAAGTAAAGTCTCATAGTCTTTAAGAAAGAAAAGTCCTTGCAAGAACTAACTGACAACAATGAAAAGAGACAAGAAACAGACAAAAAAAAATCAATAAAAAGATAGTGGAGAAGGCAGACAATGGTGGCTCAGTGGCAGAGTTCTCACCTGCCATGCTGGAGACCCAGGTTCGATACCCGGTGCCTGACTATGCAAAAAAAAAAAAAAAAAATTAGTGAAGAGATGAAAAGGAAAATGATTCATAGTAAATAGAGGCAATGTTGTGCCTACTGGTGGCAGTTTGACATAGAGATGAAGAAACCTATAGCAGAGTGGTAGACAGTTACAACCTTGTAAATTACTTAGCTCGTGAGAGCCTAGGATCCTTTTTATATATGTGTACATATGTAAGTCTATGTGTGCACATGAGTATTTTATGTCTAGGTTGGGGGATCATCATGTAAGCATGGATGGGCCAAAAATATATTATTACCAGTAAATGGTTAATTCTGTGCAGTTCAATGGAGTTAAATGTATCACAGAAGTCAATTATAATGTGCAATTTAGGAGTAATCTTATAAAAATACCATGATGAATGCATAAAATTGGGATTTTTTTTTTTACCCTATAAAGTAATCTGGGAATAAAGAATAGTTGAAAAGTGACAAAGATGTAGCTGTGATCTGTTACGTTAGTCATGTACAATACAAAAGTCTTGAAAAGCAGGAGATACCATTAACTTCAATGAAGAGGGGGGAAAGAACTTCTCTAGAGTATGAGCATACATAGGAGAATTATGTTTTTGTCTTTTAGTCATTAAAATTTTTGCTGCTCAAATGTACAAAATAAAAAAAATTGCTGCTCAAGATATGGGAATTATTTAATTTATAAATGCTTATGGAAAAATGATGAATGGCAAATATACAAATTGATAGCAAGATGATTTTTTTCTTAAAGAAATTAAGATCCAGGGCCACTGCGATGTCAGTCTCTAAGAATAAGTAAATTATATGCAAGAAATCAGAGGGAAATGGTGTACATTTAAAGGGTTACTATTCAGCTATGGTGGAATAACTATCCAGATTGTATTGCTCCCTTAAAGATTTTAAGTGCTCAGGTTTTACTCTACATTAAGGTTTCCACATTCAGAACAGAAGAAATGTGAAAATTCAGGAAGGAAATTAAATATTAGTGAATCATAATTTTCTTAACTAACACATCTTTTGATATTTTGGACCCACTAAATGTAGGTGCCTCTTTTTCATAGTGACTGTTTTGTCTTAAATATTTCATGGAATGAGGCAGAATGGAAAGAAAGGAGGGCGGGAGGGAAGGAGAGAGAGAGGAAAGGAAAGTGAAGGAGAGAAGGAAAAAGGAAAGGAACAGAGGGGAGAAAAAGGAAAGAAGGGAAAGAAAGAAAAACAACTGCAAAGCAATGTATTGGGTCTCAAGAGAATAGTCTAGTTTAGGTCATAATATTATTAACCAAATTGACCGAAGTAACTAACTACGAGGAATATAATAAATTTCTTGGCAATTGGACTGTGTCTTCCTGAGAACAATCCAGCAATACATAAACTATGTTGTTAGGATAAATGAGTCATTTTCTCTAAATAATCATTTTGTTTCTTTTACTCCCTACCATCAAGTGCTGACTCATGAACATAGGTGATTCCCCAAGATTCCCCAAATGATGTGATATGGGGTTCTGTCGCCCTGAACATTATTCCACACCCACTCCTAGTGACTCTGCCACAGAATACAGAAATAACTTTTAAGGTCATGACTATACCTGTACTAGTATCTAAAGCACCTTAGAGAGCTCCTCCTGGGAAAGATTATTAGGTAAAGATTCTGACATACCAAAAGACCATTTAGCTCTTTAATTCCTGCCATCTACCACCATGTCCAAATAAAACTATTAACTGTTAAAATTATGTTCTTCAAATCCAGCTACATCATCTCTTCATTTACAAAGTCTTTACTGATTCCCTAAGAGACAGTTTCTCATTTTGGAACCCAGATGGCCATTGGATTTTGTCTGACTACCTTTAGCAATAATTCCAAGTACCCAAAGCAGTGTGACTTACCTTTGTGCCTCTTGCAACATTGTTTAAACTGTATAGATATTAAATAAGTACTTTTTGGATTTAGTTAACTTTTAGATCATTTATTGGCAGTCATGAGAGCTCCACTCCTTACAACAAAAATTATTTCAGAAATAAAGGTCTGTGGCATGCAAGATGTTTCCATTCTCTCAGAAATACATTAAATGGTATTAGGTATATTCTAACCATGTCTTGAAATATCTACATGTCAGTCTTAATTAAGTGTATGATGTATCATTTGAGGACAACATATAATACTATCTAATCCCTATTATTTATAATAACTCCAAGGCCCCTGTGTACAAAAATGTCTGTCCTTTATGAACTCATAATTCTTAACATACTGTTTGGCTTATAGAGAGGATCAATAACTCATTGGTGAATGAGGAATAATTTTTAAAATGAAATAAAAGCATTATATGGCATAATGGAGCATTTCTGTATATAAGTGGACTTTTTCAAAGCTTTAAAATTTAGAATTTAAAAGACCGTAAGAATATCACTAATTTTATTTTATCTCTTGATGGTTTTTAAAAAAAATACGTTTAATTTGGCATCATCTCTTGTACCTTACTCTATGTGGAAGCTGTGCGGTGAATAAACTCCTTGCCATATTTCTCCCCTATATTGGATCCCTCTTGAATCAGTTCTGTTTCTCCCCTGTTAACTCCTAGAGACATGTTCGACTCCGATCAGGTTCAGCCTTGTGTTTCTAGTTACTCTTTAGTATGTATATGATGTAGATCATAAAGTTAGATCATAAGCAATAATGTATGCATGATTTTTTACTCAGTAGGCACTTAATAAATAGCACTTAATTGGAATTAAAAATTAAAACAAGATTTATTAGTAGTAAGAATATTAGCTCATTTTCGAGATGCCCAAACTGAGGCCCAGAGAATTTAATGATTTTGCTTGGTTCCATCAACTAGTTTCTATCCAGGTCAATGATCTATCCAAGAAGAAATATCTTGTTTGCTGTCAAAAAAATTGGGGGTAGTTGTTCTCAATTCTAATATGTCACTAAATAATTTTAAATAAATTAGTTGATTGAAAAATGACCATAGTGTTTGGTTTTGAAATGCTCTAAATCACATGGCAAATTACCCTCAGACTCAGCTATGATAAATATAAAATTACAGCCATTTAATATTAACTCCTTATCCATTGGATTTTTTTTCCAACTATAAATGCACTCCTATGCTTATAGCTATCTACCCTCTAATTCCACCCAGATATTTCTCCTTCTTCCAGAATCTTCTCTAGAAAAGAGGAGTATCGTTTAGTGTTTTGTGGTATAGCCTAACTAAAAATGGAAAAGATATTAAAATGGTCAACCTAAATTAGCATTTTGTTGCTTGGGAGAATGGAATTTAATGTGAAATGTTAACCATAACTGAATCAAACTTCAGACCGCCATGAGATATGTATCATGATTCCTAAGCAGGGACTATAATTTTAAATAACTTCAGGGTTCAAGGAGTATAATAAGCCAGACATTAGAACCAGAGGAAATAATGGGGTCTGTAATAAACCAAGGAAGTCAATCTAAATTTGGCCCCCATCTCCGAGAGTATGTCACACAGTAAAGCCAAACTTTGGTAATTCTGTTCTTTTATTGAACCTAACAGTATCTGTTCTATGCTTGAACTAGATAACTTGGAGAGTTTCCAAATAAGCTTGATAGTCTATTAATCTGTGATGTTTTTGCATAATTCTAAGGTACATAAAAATAACTTATTAACCAAAGTATAATGATGCTGTTATTTCAAATAGATGTGCGGTTTGTGACAGTTTAAATATTTCCTTGTTTTTAATTGATTAACGAAAAATATTTATTGATTAAGAAACAACCAGCAATCACAATATTATTTTATTTCTACTTTATTGATGGAAATACAATAGTAATAGTAGTATTCCTAATATTAGTATGTAGTTTTAGTTTTCCATTTGAATGTAAATATCAGTGTACAAAACAATGAAATTGACGTAATTCTTATTTTACAAGTAATTGGTGCTATAGATAGCATTTTCAAGTCAAAAAACCCAAAACGTTAAACAGAGATCTGTAGAAGAATGAACATAATTAAAACTTGAGTGGTCTCATATCCAGGTAGCTTATACCCAGGAAACTGGATTGTAGTTCAAGAGTATAGTAGCATTGATGTTGTCAATTATATTTATTGTGTTATAATTTAAAAACCAGCTATGCATAAATCTGGAATTAGAGCAAGTTCCTGTAATACATTTTTCAGTGTAATTTAATCCAATGAATTTAAATTTGGCAAATAGAAATGATACAGTCAATTACAAAGACACTGAATTTATAGTAGTAGAAGAGATATTGGTTTGTGATTTTGCTGTGTGTAATAGAAAACCTTTTTTTGGTATTGTAATAGGGACCAGTAGATGATCAGTTAATCTGCAAAAGTTTTTTAAGAAGGGAATTTTTTAAATTATTACATACATACATTACATGTTTTGTTTAAACTGTAAACATCTGATTATATATTTATTTGACAATATTTTGATGTAAGCCAAGATCTGTTTTTGAGTTTGGTTTTGTGCTGATTAAAGATCTTAGTCATCTTTTCTTTCTGTAAATTCCATTATGCATCATCTCTGATTTCTAAATTTTCATTGCATTATAAATATCTTTAAGTACAAGTCCACTGTAAAGAAATCCAAGAGGAGAATCCTATAGTTTCTATGATTTCCCCCCCAATAATTTGAAATTATCTTACCTACATCTAACAGCGTTTTTTGAAGTGGCTGGCTTTTAAAAAAATCTTTCCAAACTATTCAGCTTAGAAACAGAACATTTCTCATTCTTTTCATGTTCGAATTTAAATTGCTTTATGCAATATTTAATTATATTATGGAATTTCAAACAAGTCCAACTGACATAAAAAGTTTGAAGAATAAACATAACTGACTCTCAGTAAGCCTATAAGTCATTTGATGTGAAATCCATGAGTATTTTAGAGCTTTCCATGGATGAAAATGTTCTCTGCAGTGTCCAAAACAGCAGCAATAGCCATATGTGGTCTTGAGCACTTGAAATGTGGGTAATGGAAGTGATAAACTAAATTTTTAATTTTATTTCATTTAAATTTAAATAACTACACGTAGCTAGTGCCTAGTATATTGGACAGTGCAATTCTGGAAGTAACCCACTTGCACGTTAACACACTGGGGTCATCAGTGGAGAATGTCAAATTATACAGTGGTGGTTGATTAAGAATATCTCCATTGAAGTATAAGATTACCTACACCATTTGGAGGAAGAATGATTTGTGAAATTCAAATCAATTTGGAATGCAGGCTTGTTTTATTTCGTTTGGTTGGGTTTAGCTTGTTTGCTTACTTGTTTTGGTTCTATTTGAGTATGGTTGAGTTTGATGGAATTTTCAAATAAGGGAGCCAATGAATAAACATTGGAAGCTACAGAGAATAGAACATTTCATCATATATCTAATTAAAAAGTGGCAACATTGTTTCTCACATTGGTGTAAAAAAATATATGTTTAATCCGGAGTCATAGATGCATAAAAACCATACGATGAATTGCTGAATCCTTGTGCCCTCTGAAAATATGTATATAACTTTAAGTGTAGTGTTCATTTTCTTGAGGGTAGTTTCAACTGTAATTTTTCATAGGAGTCCATGATTTCCTGAAAAAGTAAGAATAACTGCTTAATCATTTTTGAGGCACTGGCAGTTAAATTCAGTAGTGACCACTGATAGTTTTGAAAGCTTGTCTTACAAATATTGCAAATCCATACATATGTATACATATATTAAACTTATATGATTTATATATAATTAAATGTAAAAATTAATTAAATATTCAGTAATATAAAATTTAATTGAATACTATGTGCATAATGTAATTAGCTAAATCGATAAAATAGTAGTAAGAAAAGAAAGAACAGTCTAATTTTTTGGAAAGAGTAAATTAAGTTGGGTAGCTAAAATCACTCCCATATTAGGCTTGAACATTCAACTGTAAAATTATTGGAAAAATTATAAGAATATAGATTGGGCCTTCTCTCAGTTTACAGTGTGCCTTTAAGTTCTGGTTTACGAATGAATGAGCTCATTGTACTGGTAAATTGTGGGTGTAGATTATGAAACATAAAAAGAAAGTCACCAGTCCCAGACTCAATGAAAGGACTCATCTCACATGAAAAAAATCTGTAAAATTGGAAATTTGCATTTTTTATGTAAGATAAAATACAATGTTTACGTTTTTGCGTTCACTTTCTATGTTTCTCCTTTAACTAGTAGTTTTGCTTAATCCATCAACTACTGATCCCAAACATACCAGGTAGGAGGGCTTCTGCTATAACAATATTAGTTTTTTAAATCGAAGGAAACCCCATAACCACATATAAGATAAATTCTAGTACTAAAACGGGTATGCGTCACACCAAATGAGTGCATTTCCACTGTTCGGTTAAAAGGCTTCCTGTGACAGAGCCTCACCAAGCTGACGGAAGTAGATACCCACAAGAAGTTTGAAAGCAAGATTTATTCTGCTTCATTTGGAATGAAAGTAGCGCTTTCCAGTTGAGCTAGCCAGCCCCTTCTCGCTTCCAGAGCCTTATTCTATACCTTTATTTCTTCCAATGTTGACACCTACACGACGGAAGTTCAGTGACCTCTTTTCTGGTTCTGGTTTTTTTTAAAACATGGAATAGCATAAGGTTGCAAACCGTCCCTAAAAGCAAACATGTTTGCTTCTAGGTGAACATTTATCAGCTCAGTGTGGTAAAATACTTATTTAATGATAAACAGAGGCAATGAACAGCATCAGTCTTTCACAAAATGATTACTTATATTTTTAAAGTCTGGGTATTCAAAGCATGGTACTGCTGGGGGAAGGTGGAAAGTTTCATAACCTGTGATCGTCAGTTTCATCATCTCTACAAAATAAACCTCTCACAGAATAAACCTTCTCACAGAAGATTACCTGATCTGATGTCTGTGAAGCACCTAACATGGTTTCTTGCATAGTGTAGGGACTCAAGGATTACCCCCTCCCTTCTTTTTTACCGTCTTCTAATGATATTAACTTGACCCTTTGCTTATTATTTCCATCCTTTCTCTACGTGTAAAGCCTTCTTAGGACAGTGGCTCTTAACTTTATTGCTCAAGGACCCCAGGAGGGAAGGAAATGTGTGGAGGGCAGTGAATATAGCTTAAACTCTTTTAAATGTTTTTCACATTTAAAACTGCCAAATGGGCACCATTCCAATAGTCATCTATTTTGTGATGTGATTTCAGAGGCCTCAGAAGGGTCATCCCTGCTCCAAAATACTTTGGTCGTTCATTGCAGATTAAGCTTGGTCCACAATATTTACCTATTCACCAAACCCCCAGGAATACAGGGATGGAACTCAGGCCCAGGAGTCATGCTAACCTGAATTTATAACAAGTGTGAGTCAATTATTGCTCCAAAGTCAGTTTTTTCACCAGTGCTTCATGTTCTTCATCTCTAAAGTTAAAATTCTGGGGACCAAGATTGCAAGATTTTTTGTGGATTAACAGTCTTACATGAGGCACAGTAAAAAAAAAAAAAGAAGAAGAAGTTCCAAATGCTGCATTACCTGTTGTGTCCTGTGATATTCTAGGTGTTCTTTGCTTTAGTTACAAATGACTCTTGTATGTTTTGAGATACTAAAATGCAACTTTTGTCAATTACATTACACATTTTAAATAGTGCAAGGTATTGTTTGTTTATTAAATGTCCCACATGTCTAGTGATGCAGAATTTATATTGGCAGAGCCAAACTATGTAAGGGAGACGTGGCTGTTTTTTCTGAGACTCCCCTTGTCTACTGAACATCACGGCTGCTGGATTTGTTGTTTTGAATAGGTCACATTTCAGATATTCTGCCCATCGTCAAGTCATGGTAACCAATGTCTCACGTTTTACTTCTGAAATTATACTCCAGCTTCATGTGTCTGGAGTTCATTCTTTCGTTTTGTTTTTTTGGCATCATTCTTATTTGAAAACCTAAGCAATCTCATCCTTACTGTGTCTATAGAAATGAAGTGAAATGATAAATTGTGGAAGGGCCTTAGTTTTCTCATTTGTAAAACAGGGATAGCAATCCCTCCCCGTGATACTTCTCCAGACTATTGAAAAGATCATTATACATAATGTAAAAAGAGCATCAGTATTCTCAGAAACAGTAAAATTAACTCATTTAAACTTATCTACAGGAAGCCCTTAAGCAGATTTCCAAGGAAGGAGAAGTAGCAAAGCATTCTTTAAATGTCCATTTCCCAGAGAGAGCCAAAGTCTCTTGCTCTCTTTTTTTCTCCTTTGCTCTCTCTCACTTTCTTTCCCTCTCCCTATCTCCTCTGTTCCTAGATCCTGCTTATATTTCTGTTGCTTAACTCTATATCACATCTGTCTCCTCCACTACATGAGTTAGTTTCACAGATCTAGCTAAGTGGCAAAACTAAGAACACTATATTTAGTATATAAATGAATGAATGATTGAATTAATAAAATCAAATAATGAAAGAAGCTACAGGCATGAAGATTTCAGTTCATACGAAACTAGAAGGCACTCACTGGCTATGGTGTAATTAATACGTCAATAGCTCGCCGATCTTGTCCATCATCTTGGTCATATGATGCCCTAGGAAGCTAGGCCATTCATAGAATTCTTGTAATGGGTTCCTTCACTTCTAAAGGTGATTGTTTCCATGTAAACCAGGCATGCATACCATGCCTGTTTGATAAGATGGATTACATTTCTTATTTCTCACCAAAAAATGTGTGAGTCTCTATGCTTTTATAGTTAATTTTATTTTTTAACCTGTAGAGACTAAGTTCAGTTTGCAGTGCTAGTCTAGTGAAAACGTATTCCTTCATTTTATTACAGGCAATTTTTGTTTTACATAGTGAACAGGAGGTTTGTTTTCTTTTTTTTTTTTTTTTCTTTTGAGCTTGGTTCATAAGTTAGACTTTTGAGGTTTTGAACATGGTTCCCTTGCTTCTTTTCCTCAAGCTGAGCGTAGTGCCATGTCAGGGTATTGGATATTCTCCCAAAGCAGGGTAACTTCCAGGAACAAAACAACATAGGTCTCTAAAGTTTAGCGGTATAATGTATTTAGGGGCTGATTCCCATTTTCTACTGTTTGATCGTATCTCACAAATTCACAGAAAGACCCTGCTACCTCTCTGGGTCCTTAACAGGGCCCTAAATACACTCCAAAAGATAGCACCTTGAACTGCTTGACCCCTAGCACCCATTTCTGTTGCAGTTTTCTCAGAGATTTCAGACCCCTATCCATTTTCAACTGCTGACCACCTGACGCGTGGCTGTGGAGGTGTTATAGCCTTCAGAGCAGGTCTTTCATATTTGGTGGATGATGGTTGGGAGTGGGAAAGCAGGCCTTCTTTACTTAGATAGTATCATTTTAAAGAATGGGCTTGAGATATAGGGTTGCTAGATTTAGCAAATAGAAATACAAGTCTCCTAGTTAAATTTGAATGTTTGATAGGCAACAAGTATGTTGTGTGTCTCAGTCTGTCCCATATTTTATGTTGTTTTCATTGTTTATCTGAAGTTCAAATTCAACTAAGGACCCTCTATTTTTACTAAGCACCTCCATCTAGATGACATTTTCTACAATAGGGTGTCTTATTTCCCTTTCTCTGTGTATACCCGCTCTCATTTAAAGAAGGGAAATAAAAAGTAATAGTGGAGTGGTGCAAAGGTGGCTCAGTGGCAAAATTCTCTCACCTGCCATGCTGGAAACCCAGGTTCGATTTAAAAAGAAAAGCAATAGTGAAATGAGAATAAAGATTTAAATACTGAGATACCCGTTGAAAACCTATGCAAATTTATACAATAATTTATACTAAATTAATAAAAAACTGGAGAGAAACATTTTTTGTCTCTAAATGTTAGAACCATGTATAATTAGTATTAGTCAATATTTCTTTACATGACTAAGCACAGTACTTTTGGCAAATAACTTTAATAAATGGATGTCAGCTGATAACATCAGCATATAATTTAGGGAAAAAAAATTAGAGTGTCAGTGTTGCATTCTGGATATTCTGTGATATTCTACATGGTCTTTGCATTAGTCACATATGGCTCTTATGTTTTTAGAGCTCTTGAGGGAAAGTTCTCCAGAATATGAACATTGCAATTGAAGCAATTTTACTGCTGAATTAATGGAAAGCATCACTCACTTTTCATATAGTCGGTTCATATTCGTTAACTTTAAAATCTCTATTAGGTTTTTAAATATCAGTTGACATAATATAAATCGTATACATGTAGCACGTTCTGTGTCTGTGTTGGCCCCAGACTTGGGTGAATATTTTATGTGGCATCTAGAGAATTTATGATACGCATTCCCTCACTATGTTCCCACTCGTCACAGTTTCACCCTTTGCACAGCTTGATCTCTCTTCCTTCCTATCCTCACCACCCCCAGCTCTGTGGCTCCCACTCTTTCCAGTTTTGCTCAGATCCCCAGGAGAGCCAAGCTTTCCAGATGGGTCTGCTGTTCCCCACACTCCTCAGCCCCAGGTTCCTTCCTATATTTACAATGTTGAGCAGACAATCACAGGCCTGCAAACTTTCAAAGTGTCACCCATCCAGTCACACATATGCTTACCCCCATGTTCATGCACAATGCATCTTTTGATTTAATAATGAAATTTGTTGTGTAAACTTGTCCATTTCCCCCTATTTTATATACAAAGACAGAAGCACATAAAGATTAGGAGTTTGTTTTCAAAGTCACATAGTCACTGACAAGTCAAGGCAGGAACTCAGATCTCTTCAGTAATTGATCTTTTCTGAGATGCCAGTTTTTCCTTTGTGGTATGGAATCATTATGATCACATACTGGTGTTTGTGTGAGGATTGAATGAGAACTTAAAGCAACCTGCTGATTGTTTATAGTGATTTTTTTTAAAAAAACTGTTTTCTCCCCTAGTTTTTACTAAGCTGGAGTGTTTGATCAGCAATTTGTTAGAAGACTTGGCTTTGGTTTGGGATAAGAACTCCATTCATTTACCAAATCTCCAAGTTCTTTTTTTTGTTTTATTTTGTTTTATATGGATAAGTTTACTTAACTTTTCTATTCCTGGACATTGTGTTTTGTCATATGATAATGCTCTATTAATATGTCATTCTACAAGCTTTCCATTTTAGAGTTTGAGTAATTAATTAGCATGTAATTGTAACTCGATAAATAGTTTCAATTGAATCAATGGTAGTGTCTAGTATCATTAGTATTTCCAACTGTTTAATGACACTGTTGAACATAAAATAAGTAACATATTGTAAATTTTAACGTGAACCAAGTATATGTTAAAGTAACTGGATTAAAAAATTATTCCATCTCTCTGTGTTAAATATTTATTCAATTGCACAATATTTCACTTTGACTCTTGTTTAAGCCTCTGGCTTTCTTTAACTTTCTTAATCTCCCTTCCTTCTCTGTAGTTCCCTGAGCAAAGAGTAGTGTGTGTTTTGTAAAGGTTGTAAAATGTTGTCTACATCATAAAGTTTAATTTCCCCTATGGGGCATTTAAGGAACTTTACAATCTGTTTCCGGTGTAGCAGCATAAATTAATATTAGGTTACCTCCATTTGCTGTCACCCATCTTTTCTAACCTGCTATACCACTACCCTGTTTTTGAGGCACACTGGAGCTCCATTCCTAAGTAGCTCATGACCAGTGCTGAATAATGGAAGGCAAGAAGGTGCATA
The DNA here is from genome assembly GCF_023851605.1 of Tamandua tetradactyla. NCBI lineage: Eukaryota > Metazoa > Chordata > Mammalia > Pilosa > Myrmecophagidae > Tamandua > Tamandua tetradactyla. Next base: position 74,110,577 of record NC_135336.1, read on the forward strand.
AGTATAGACTTCTGAATGAGGCTCATGGCTCATCATTTTGTAGGTGTGAGTACTGTCTCTCTGTAAGCCTTCCTTGTCCTATCTATAACTAGGGGAACAATGCAGCTTAGGGCTCCTGTGAAATTAAAGAATAAGCATAATTTAGATTATGTTAGAAATTGCTTGGTACATGGAAGTCAATAAGTGGAAGCTATTGCTGTATGAAGATGAATATGAAAGTCTTTGCTTATTTTTCTCTTACTGAAAAGTTTTTAAATTGCTTTTTATTCTGGCAAAACCACATTCATTCTTCAAAATACATTTATCCTTTATGTTCATATACTTATATAATTATTAGTGTTAAACTTGCATGCTCAGTTATGACTGTGCCCTTATTCCTTAATGGTTTTATATTCTTTCTCTTCTGACTATTCTCTATGTCATCAACTTAATAGTGTCACTCATAGGTAATATGAGTGAAGCGAACTTCAGTGGTCATTTACTCCAGTATACTAAATTAATAACTAATTTAAGAAAACTGAACTTCATGCTCATATTTTTGTGTGATTATTTGTATAATGTTTGTGTCACTAGTAGTTTCCAGACTTCCTGTGAGTTTTCAAAAAGTAGAAGGCTGTATCTATTGAATTGGCTTATTATTCCTAATAGTTCCATCATGATTGGCACAGGGTTGACCCTTAATGATGAACGATTGTAGAATGAGCAAGTATTGTGGAACTGCTTATGACCAAATTTCTGAATTCTAGGCTAGTGCTCTTTGTACTATACTGTTTCCTTTCATGCAGACTTCATCTAATTTTACAGTGTCACTTACTGAAAATCTCTCTTGAAAGTTTTTGTAAATCCTGGAGCAATCCTTATGAAGTTGGTCCTGGTGAGAACAGGAACTCTTCTAGTTCTCAAACACAATCACCTAAGAGTCTTTAGACTTCTAATGATGAATACCCTACAGAGAGGCAAAGGGAAATTTGAGACTGAAGAGGTATTATTTTTTTCTTAGTGAAGTTGATCTGGATGGGGGCTCTTCCATCTATGATATCAAATCCAGTGTTTTTTACTTTGTCTAACAGTTGATTTCTTCAACTTTAACTCCATAATAATGCATATATACTGTTGATCTTGGCTGTCTTCAAATGACTTTCATATTTTTTAGGTTATTTCTACTCCACCATAGCCCAGAGAGAGCAGGGAAGTTATTAGGATCTGTGTTTTATAGATGAGGAAACTAAGGCTTGATTCTAATTTAAATTTCCTTTCTCCCATCATAGTGTTCTTGCAAGGTCCACTTTTGCCTTCCCTTCTTGGTAGAGCTGCGTTAGACCTGTGGCTGAGTTATTCACCTGTGAGTTGGGGGATCCTAAAATTTGTACATAAAAATTATAACAAAGTTCCTAGAATAGCTGTGGACTAAAGGACCTTGGAGTCTCCATGCTAAGGGCATGTTTGAGTCCTTAAGCTAAACAGCTAGTTGACTTTGTGGCTTAGGAATGCAACTCTGCATTTAGTGATGAGCACCTTAACTGAGCAAGAATACTCAGTGAATCTTTTATTTCCTTGCTAGGGAAGAGAGAGACTCCCCAAAGCAGTGTACTCTAATATCAGACTATCAGAGTTTGAATCCCTTGATAGATTTATGGCCTTAAACAAGTTCTTTAACTTCTGTGGGCCTCAGATGCTTCACAGGTAAAGTGGTGTCAACCTCAAATGTTCCTGAAAACGATGAGTGAAGTGATGAAGGTAATAGAACATTGCCTGACACATAATGAATGCTCAATAAATATTAACTCTTAGTTACTATTAGGATTCATCATTTTGTGAATTTTAAAAGCAATGGTTTCATCTAATCTGAGTTGAACTATAAACAAATGCCTTTTAAAATAGAAAAAAAGGGGCAGGGATAAATATCTTTGTTTACAGCTAGGTAATTTCAGTCAATTCTGTTTTCAGCAAAAGCATCTTTGTCAATTTTGGCCACGTGGGAAACTGAATACATCTCAGGCAATTTTCACACCTCATTGGGGATGTATATCACCTTATGTTGAAAGTACAATTACGAGTGCCAGATCCTGTCTTGCTATTTGAAATAATAAATATAATTGATGCTTGATGCTTGAAATTCATCTGCTTAAGGTTATGTGTTAATAAAAGGTGGAAATTTGCCATATGCATTTAGGTTTGATTTAGGCATAGGTGAAGATTGTTTGCCTATAAAAATATCTAATATTTCAAGAGCATTTGTTGCTTTATTTTAATACACATCTATCATAAAATAATAATTAAGTACTCTTATTTTTCTATTAAATTAGCTAGGACACTACAAAACAGAGTATTAATAAGGCTCTATAAGGAATTCAATCTCCTAACACCTAAACTTCACATATGAAAGAGCGTCAAAGGTCCTTTGAAAATTCTGTTTAGGCAGAGTTGAAGGTAAAAAGGAAATCTCTCTCTAGAAAGTTATCATATCTGAATATTAATGTTCCTTATATGGCCATTACTTCTGGCATTTCATTTTCCCAATGCACTTTTTATACACATGCAAAATTATGGTCCATTACCAACCACTAATGGAGAATTTTATGACTAATTTTTGCATCAGAAATGATTATTTGCTGTGTGAGGATAGATTTGCAAAACAAGATATGATAGCATTTAAATGGCCACTTGTTTTAGCAGAAGATTGTCCTGAGTGTGGCCTGAAATTTAAATTTCTGTCTCCTGGCATTATTTCCAGGAATCTCTCATCTTTAAGGAGCATAAAGGAAGCCAGTTGGAGTCAAAATAGACTATGTCTTTCCAGTAGGAAACTTGGGCATGGAAAAATCATCATTTTTGTGATAAATATATGATCAGAAGCCAGGTTCATCCTCCAAGGTGATAAGCAACTCAGTTCTTTCAGGAACCAGGAAGATTACAGATTTCCCTACTGTCTATTCATTTCATAAAGACTGGTGGGTATGATATTTCATGGGGTCAACTGAGCAAAGTCAACTGTTTCACTTATGGTATAAGTATTATGGGAAGTATTCCATAGCTCATTTCTTCCCTAAGCCCGTATAAGTGTTCTTTTAAACTTATTTCCCAATCACAATTTCTAAAAAAACCCTAGAGCTCTCATCTTATAATAGCATCATCCGTCTCTGTCTTATTTTCATTGGGTATGTTCGATATGTGAACCCATTAAAGTTATTTTTAAATGTCTTCAACTATTAATGTTGCTACAATCTATTTTAAACATTGCTATTAAAGATAATTATAATGAAAATAATGATTCAGTAAAACATGAAGTTTACATTTTATTATAAATAGTGCTTAAGGAGATTTGATTTTTACTAAAATTCATGCAAAGAAATACACAGTGATCTTGCAATATTTTTTTCTTTTAACTTCTAGGATTTAACCATACTTAAATAAACTTGAAGTATTTATTTTATAACTAATCTCTACTGAAAGCCCTTTCAAACATTGTTTGCATATTGTTTAAAGTGTAAATGAGTAGGATAAAGAAGACAATTATTAAATAAAATAGAGGTTAAGTGACCACCTGAAACCACAAAGCTAGTTCATAGTTATGCCAAGAAGCAAATCTAGTTTTTCTGGTTTGTCCATGTTATTTTCACTACTTCTTTAAAAAAGTCAACGTTTTAAGATATTTGACCTCAGCACACAGTTTGTTATCTCTATTTGTCAGCACAAAATATACTGCACACTATTATGGGGTTTACATGAAATGTACAAAATCTAAATGGTAATATAACACACAATAGCTGATGATTGAGCATAAATAGCAATATAATGTGACAAATATTAAACTGTTACATCAATATAAATATTTCTGTGAATGGTATTCTTTCAAACTTAAGGAAATCATATAATGCTAATGCTAAACTAATGCTTGGTAAAAGCATTCAGAGAATGATAAAACATTTTCAGAACCTTTTTTTTTTTTTTTTTTGCTCGCATAGGCAGGCGCCTGGAAATGAACCCAGTCTCTGGCATGGCAGGCGAGAACTTTGCCTGCTGAGCCACTGTGGCCTGCCCCATTTTCAGATTTTTAAAAATAATTTGGTAATATGCATTATATTCAGGGACACTTTTAACAAGTTGGGGTTTTTTTTGCATCGCAAAGATGGGATTCTGCTATTTGCTTAGATAGGACATTTGCTACAAACACAAGATATTTCAGCTAGGAGATAGTTGGAAACATAATTCCAAACAGAAAACTTCCTAAATGATGGGAGAAAAAAATTTTAACTTAGATATTTTTTCCATACAATTTGGAAATAGAAGAGCCATAAACACAGATTATAAGTGCATAGCCTCATGATCTTTGGAACAAGGCAGGAACAGAAAATATTAAAGAAGTTCTTCTTAGTATCATACCTGGTGCTCCCTATTTCCTCTGGGTCTTTTCATCTCCTGTTCCATTGCCTGAAATATTTACCTGATATCCTAGTAGTATTAGATGTCGTGTTCTCCAAGAATCTTCCCCAGACTCTTCAAATCTGCCTCAAGGACTCTCCCATGTGCTCCTTGTCATCCTGTACTTTTCCCAACCTTTGCCACAGTATGACTATCAGACCTTATTGTAGTTTCCTATTTACCTAGCATTATCTCCCACTAGACTCTCAACCCCCTGAGGCCAGGAACTGAGTGTTTGGTCGCTGAGAGCAGAAGTATTTCATAAACAATAAGTCAACTCTGGGGACTCAGTGAAGGCGCACCGAGGTGTAATTCTTTACAGCTTACATCCACAGGATTTCTTTTGAATTTCTTCACAATTCTTTCGTCTCACCCATACTACAGGTGAGGAAGCTTAGATTCAGGCACACTAAGAGGATACACATCATAAATGGCAGAGTGAGGAAATCAAGCCGATTCTGTTTTCTCACTTATTCTTTCAGTCAGAAGATCTCTACTGAGCATCCTGTGCTTGCCAGACCCTATTTCAAAGGTAGAGATTCAAAGATATACCTGGCAAGGTCCCCTCAAGCTCTCCACCCAGTCAAGGTAGACTATAAACAGTAATTATAATACAATGAGAGAGGGGCTTTGACAGAGCAGTGTACTGTGTGCTGTGGGAATTCCATGGAAGGAATAAATGACTTTGCATATGAAATTGCCCTATTTTATTTTTTTTCATTTTTTAAATATTCTCTTAATACTCTTTTATCTTAATATTTAGTCTATAACCGCCCTAATTCGGAAAGAGGTAGGAAACAGCCTATACAAATTAATGAAAATGTAAATGTTGCAATACTAATTTTAAACTAATTAGTTTTCTTTATTGTTCCTATTCTACATTAATTTGAATATCAAACGGAAGTCTGTATAAAGCCTAATCCATGATAGTTTTAAGTGACTTGCTTAGAAAAATCATCATCATTGTCATTTATATAACTTGGAATCCTAAGAGAATTCTTAAAAGAGAATTATCATAAGCACATTACAAGAATAGATGAGTAGAAGAACTGGGGTAGGAGTGCAATATGGCATGGAGATGGCTTAGGGTGAGTCAGGAACTTGTGAGACTGTAGAAATCCACCGTGTGCCCGAGCTTTCATCTGATGTTCATCTGCTGTTTTTAAAAATCTTTTAAAGTAAAACTAGCTGACTGGATGGAGGAATGTATTTCACTTTCCATCTTTTTAATGTTATTCTTCCAAAGAAGGAATCAGCCATGGAAAATAATGGCATTTAATGATAAATGTTTATAAAATATATTACTGAGTGAAAAAGAAAAAGGTAAATGTCCATAAACAGCATGAGTCTATTTACATCACTTAATCATCGCCAAGCCTTTCAAAACTGTAAAGTAATGAAAATCAAGAATAAGCCCTGAACATATCAGGAAACTATCTGCTCATTCTTTGGGGGACAGAGCCATGCCTTATTAATCTTTATGTTCTGTATAACTTAGTGTGGTAGTTCGCTCGTGGTTAAAAGACTTCAACTACTATGAGACAACTGCCCCAATCCAGGGTTTCGTTCTTTAAAAATAGAGCAAACAAATAAAAATTGTAAAGATCCGAATGAAATGTGGGTAAAGTGAACCTCTTCTTTAAAAGTCTAATCTCAGAAACCTAAGAGCAAACAGTAGCCAGCAATTACTGCTAGGGAACTCACCAAGTGTTTGAGTACCCATTCCCTACTGAAGCAGCCACATCCACAAAATGCAAAGTAACCAAGAAAGGGAAGCCCCCTCTTTCCAGATCTGAGGAATGCACATTTAACACATTCCAGGACAACCTCCCCTGCTGGCCCAGCCCATTGGCTAACCACCTCAAGCTTCCTTGTATAGAAATTAATAGGAAAAGGGATGCTTTTCTGGCTTTGCTAAATTGCTCCACACTGATAACTTTATAATTAGGAGAAAGAGCATAAGCCCATTGTGAAGAGGAAGAAAAGTGCACACAGAAGTTTCTGGTAAAGGAATTGGAAAGGAAAGCAAGAATGAACACAGTTGCTCACATGGCAGAGCTGGGGAGCACAATCTGCTAGATATTTTTCCCTTCTGGTCACTCTCTGTGTTTCCTTGGTTCAATCCCCACCTGCCCACCCTAACTAACAGCTCATATTTTCCCAGTTTAAGAATGGAGGGAGAGGTATAGGTTGACTATCCCTACCTGTGGTCGAGCAGTATGAATGGGTCAGTGGACAAAAAGCCTTGCCCTTTAGACTTCATAAACTATGGGTTTACTACAAACTGATCAACCACATAGGGAAACCCTTTCCACCCTTGGTAACCGGACGTAAAAAATCAGCAAAGTGAACTGCTTACCATTTGTCAGAGTTTTTTAATTGCTGCTTAGTTACCTATAGATATCCCTGAAGGGATCCTGGAATATAGTGTGTCTATACATGACTTGCTCCTGATTCCTTTACTTTCCATCACTATCAGCTATGCTTTTCTTAGTAAGCATGTCATAAAAGTTTAGCAAAATTCTGAAATAAAAAAATGACCCACACATGAAGCTTTCTGTGATAGTAAGCAAGTTAATCGTAGTGATGTCTAGCAATTTTTTTATATAGTATGATTAATTTTTTTTTTTTTTTTTAATTTGGCATGGGTAGGCTCTGGGAATAAAACCCAGGTCTCCTCATGGCAGGTGAGAATACTGCCACTGAGTCCAGTTGCACCATCCCATAGTATGATTTAATTTTAAATTATGCTGTTTTTTTTTTTTTTTTTACATTGTCCTTATATATGCATACCTGTTAGAAACTATACTGGATCGCTTTCTCATGAGAGAGGCACCACGCTTGAATTTTTTTTGAAAAAAAAAACCTCATATCCTACCTTCATATTGTAGGAGTACCTAATTTAACATCTGTTTTTCATTATGATCAGGTATTAATTTGAGACCATGATTCTCTTTTCTAAACAGTAGATGTAGGAGGTATGGAGGGTTGTATTTGCCTTAGAACAAACCCTGGACATATTCTAATCTTGCTTTGAGAACCAATCGTTTATGTAAATATTTATAAAATATTTAGAAGTGAAAGCTTTTATCATTGCTTCTTACATTATTGTCTATTGAAAATGAATTTATACTAATCCTGGTTGATTCAGAGTTTTAAAGCATTACATTCTAGTTCTGCCTTCATGTGAGATATGATTAAAAGACAAGTTTTTATGGGACAGAAGCTAGAAATAGACTTTTCCCAAAATAGCTGTGTTTCTTTATACCATTCTGTCAGAAAATGTATGTCCCTGGGCATTGCCTGGGTGCTGTTTTCCTAATACTAAAAGCTATATAATTCTGTTTTCCTGAATATATTTCAAACCCTTGGCATTTATGCTTTTTATCATTCTCAGGTAAAATCAATAATCTCAAGTGTCTTTCCTAATTATCTACAGAAGATATAATAAATTGCAGTACAAGCCCTCATCTGAGAATTTGGATCTATCTCTGTGAATCAGTGGAGAGGATCAAAAGTTAGAGCATATTTGTAAGTTCTGAATGATTTTTTTAATATTGACTCCAGTATGGCTTTTTATTCTAATATATCCCCTAAATACCAATTACCACAGTATCTATGCTTTTCCAGTCATACCTGCAATCTTGTTTTCCTATTTTTATTTGATTTTCTAGTCAAAATCCTTTTGGGGGAATGGGGAATTGAAAAGGATGGTGTTTTGAGGAGATAATACAAAGGAAGTAAAATGGGAAAAAAGTAGAATTATGAAAATATTTTAAGTGTTCCAAATGCTGTAATTAAAAATTCAGTAGAGTTTATTGGGTACGTTTAGAATTAAGCACTAAAATATTGAATATAAATTTTAACTATAAATATTTTAACTTAAAACTATGCTCATTGAAAAATGCATAAAATATGAAATACAATTAGTCAGGAGAGTTACATTGAGTAGTGCATTGCATCCTGTACCATCAGACTATGATTTCTATGGTTGAATATTTTGCTACCTCAGCTCATAAAATGTGCATTTTCTAAAATGCTAGTCCTCCACCAAAAATAAAGGTTGGTTCTTAATTTGGTTGTTGATCCCATATAAACATTTTGGATTCTTACCACTGAAAGTTCTTATTTAAAAAGTTCTTATAGAGCATACAGGTATCTCTGTATATAGAACAGGTATTTAGGGTCTTTGAGATGATTCTGAGATTTTAAATACTGCGTGTTTATAACTTATTAATGCTTTTATGTAACTTGCTAAAAAATAGCTTTACTGTTTTCCTTCATGTCGTATAAAGCTTCAGAAGAGAACTCAGATGTTTTAATTTTGAAATAATCCTTCATGCCCAGACCCTTCCTCTACTGACTGAATACTTTTATCAAAAATAAACTTAATATTGGGGAAAGAGAAAATTATGAGCTATGTATAAAACAAACTGTCAAGTAAAAGGAAATGTTTTGGTTTTGTTACCTCAGCAACTTTATTCCATATTTTTTAATCAAATATATATATTAGAAATAAAGATGTACCATGTTTTATTCAAATTAATACAAGCTCTCCATATTTTTCAGGTTACCTAGTCTTCAGGGCTCTAAGGGGTTTGCTGTGAAACCACTTAAACAAACCTTAATATTTTTTGGTCTCCTTTTTTCACTGGTTATTAACACAATCTACGCCAAGCATCAGTGCTAGAACCTTTTTCTTAAAACAGATAATCCTAGTATCTTCCACATTGCTCAATGATGTTTTTCCTAGGAAAGAAAAATCCTCCCTTTTAAATTTATGTGAATCTCTTGCTCCCGTAGTTGGCCTAGATTAACCATACTGCTAATTTCCTGGTTCAGCTGAAAGAAAGGAGAGCTCCAAGTTTTGTATTTCTTGCAAACCAGAAAAAAGTGAGTAGCACAGATTAGAAAATATTCATCAAATTTTCTATAGTTGTTGCCTTTGGGTAGGTGACCACCACCCCCAACCCCCCACCCCCACCCCACCCCCGCCCCCGACCTTGTTCATGCCTGGCCGCCTTCTGCAGTGAAATCAGTTTATGTATGAGGCTTGTCTCTCAATATCTTAAAAGACATCTATTAGATAATAATGCATTGTAAGCACCCAAGGTTCCAAAGCATAGATTGAATTAAGCAAATGTATCCACTGTTGGTAAAAAAGGTAATTAAATCACTGAGAAACTGTTTTGAGGCCCGCATTGCCGCAGGGTGGCATTAGCCATGTAAATATGACACCACCAACTTATGGAATGTACAAAAAAGGGGTGGCTCTTGTGCCAAACAAACCTTTTTCAATTAACGCTTCACAATATGTAGTGTGAACTGTTGTAGTCTGTGTTTACCCATCCTGAGGCTGATACTTTTAATGCTTCAAAAACTGTTGCCTATATATTTTCTGTCTGGATCTTGGGGAGAAGGGATGAGGGCACTGTTACAATCATCCGATTGCAGGCACATTTTACCCTTGACTTTCAGTAATCTAAACTAGAAATACCTTCTCATGAAGTAAATCATAGTCCTCTAAATAGCAGCTGGAGAGAGCTATAAGAAATCTTCTGACATCATAAACTTTTTGGTTTCGAACATATAATACTATTTTGAGTTTCATATTAGTATTCCCACATATGAAAAGTTTCCCAAAATATTTTTATTCATATATTTTTGAGGAAGAGTTATGATATTACGTTATTGTGATGTCTCCAATAGACCTTTTGATATTCATTATCTATGTGCTGGGGAATGATGAGTTTTCAAAATGAGATACATTGTATTATCTGTTCTGTCCCTTTTGCTAGTGAATGATTTGCTCTCTCATTGTTTATTTAATTGTTTTGTCTGTACTTCTCTTACCTTTTTTGAAACAATGCATATTCCTTTTAATTAGTTCTGGTTATCTAAATGAAATAATTATTCCCTAATATTGAATAACTGTAAATAGCTTTATACAATTCTTCAAAAATGTTAACGTTCAAGTAGCTAATGTGGTTCCATTCTTTATATTTATATGTATTTTAAAATATTCTTGTTTAAAGATGTTTCCCTTTCTTCCTCCCTTCCTTCCTTCCATCCTTCCTTCCTTCTCTCTGTCTTTCCTTCCCTTCCTCCCTCTCTCTCTTTAAAAAAAAAAAAAAAAAAAAAAAAAAAATATTCTGAAGAAAGAAGCAGTACTTATTCTTATGGGACTTTAAACTGTTTTGTCCCCATTTGCTCAGGAATATTCCTATTTCTTGGGGCACCCAGAATTCATATCACATCATTCACCAATGTATAGACACCAAATGCTAGATAGTTATGTGTGAGCATAAAGAGGTTAAATTCTCCTATATTTTATTAGTGAATATTTTGTCAATTTACTTTTTCTTTTCCAGTGTTTATAACTTGAATTTTGTTTGTGCACATTAAATATAGTTTCACAGGCGTATGTAAAATGCTGATGTTATAATAGAGAAATGCTTGTCTGGGACTCAGACTGTAGGTCCTACTTTGTCCTGCCTACACTATTTATCCAATTAAACATGATTCCACCCCATCCAAGCTGTTTCGAAGGCAGCATGGAGATCAGTCCAGCCTCATGCAAAAGAAATGGGGACAGGATAAACTGGTCAATGAATCCACATTAAGCCATGGATGTTTAAGTCCCTTTTCAGTCCACAGGTTGTTCTGTACTAGCTTTTGCATGATGCTTTTTGAACTACGACCCTGGATTTCCTCTTGATGCACATATTATCTTTTTCATCATTGCCAGCGTTTCCTTTTCTATTTATTATTTTCGCCAGGAAGGAGAGAGGCCTATTAGTAGTAGCTTTGATATATTCCCTTTCCATAGATTTACATGTTAGTTAAATCACGCAAATTAGATCCGTTCTTAACTAAGCAATTTTAAACCAGTGTGTTCTGATCTAATAATCTTTCTGGAAGAAATTATTTTTAATTCTATATAAGACTTTTAGGTGATGTTCTCCTTGTGTTAGACTATCAAACTACAGTTAAGTGATGTTGTTTAATAGCCAGACCTTGAGGTCTGAGAATTTCCTTTATCAGAAACGCAGTTAATGTGGCCTACGGCCCCAAATAGTTATTACATTTATGGAACTCAGTTCTCTGGGTGCTTCTTTCTTATTGGAGTTATCATTTTTTCAAGCTATATTATTGTGCCTCTTGAGGAAGACTTAAGATTTTCTTTGCTCCACTCATAACTAGAAAATATGTAATGAATTTTGAGTATATAAGGAGAAAGAATTGGGAGAACGTGATTAATTTTTAATTGCTATAGTAAATAGAATCAACTTTTGTTAACTAAACACATATTTAACTACTGCCATTTAAACTTGAAATGCAAATGACTGGGTTAAATTAATTGTGTGTTCTCTGAAGTACTCATTAAACTCTCAAAGGAAAGAGAAACAGCCACAAAATCACCAGGTCTGGTGAGTGAAACATTTAAAAATTTGGTTCAAAGCTAAGGGAAATTATTATAATGAAACAAAAAGCTCATCCCCAAAGTAGGTAGAAATTGAGGTATGCCCATATGATCAGCGTAGTGGAATTTCTATTATTCTGCAGCTGCCTTAGAATTCGTAAAGTCTGGTTTTCATACTACTTCATTGCATCTGCTCTGAGGATGAACACTGGGTGATATGGAAGTTGTCTGTTATACCCAAGGACTTGAGTATATAACCCAGAAAAACAGTAGAGAGGGGAATATAATAGAAACTTGTTTTGAATGTCACTTTAAATTCTGAAGCCCTTAGTAATTTCATCGTTTTTATTGTGTACCATTGTTATTTCTCCTTAAGAACAGACTGTTCTATGACTTTGCTTTCCCATTTTCAGATTTTTAAAAATAGTATCTAACACATTTTGTGTTTAGTCTCAAGTAAAATTTACAGGACTTCTTTAAATTCTTAACTCAGTGTTTTTCAAGATAAATCAAACCATTATGAATAAAGGAACACAAAATTCTTGACTGGTTTGAGGTATGTAAAAACTCTCAAATACCTGCATCCCAAAGAATTGTAGACACAGCCTAGAGAACCATCCTGAAAATTAAGTTAAATACCAACTCTGTTTAGAAATTCTAGCTCTGTGATTTGTTCAAGATAGTCTTTTTGTGAAAAAGGTTTTGATTGTAAAGACTGAATGAATGAATAAGCATTTTTTATTAAACAGGCTAGACTTTGTTCTATTGCTACTGTTCTTTTGTTATATTGTGAGTTTCTAATTCATGCAATATCTAACATGGTTTCCTTCTCTTTAGAAATAACCCTAGGGAAATATTGTTTGGATCTCAATTCTAAATAATGTGACATATATATTTGATATTTCTTCCTGTTTGGGGGTGTTGTGCAAAATATTGATAAATTTTTTCCCAAATCCTTAAGGGGGAAAGAGCTGCTCCTTATCGTCTTTATGCCTTTTATTCCTCCCTGCCACTCTATTTACTGAATATTTTCTAAATTAATAAAAGGGAAAAGGTGCTATAAAACTTTCCAAGGTACACGGGCATGAATTACTCACTTTATAGTTATGAAAGTTGGATATCTTGAGATTTGGATAAATCACTACAGTCACAGGTCAGGCCCCTTAAAAACTAATTGAGATTATATAAGAAAGCTCCAGATGAATCCCCTCCTGCCTTTGTATAGAAGCCCCCATTGTTAACATTCTCAGTACAAAAAGGACACGGTTCTTCGTGCAGTAAATGGAGGACCTGTAAATATTTATATTTTCCTGAATTGCTCATTCATCAACTCCTCCTTCCTATAGATAGGTATGTTTTAGTGTCTGTGGCAAGTAATCACTTTTAAAATTTATTATAAGATTGCCTTTACAGAAGAGTTTAAAACCTCTTCCATATTTCTCATTGTCGTAAGAATTGAAAAGTTTTTTGCAAAGGACAAGTAACTTTGATATGGCCTTAATTAGAATTTGGAAATTTTAGCTATCTGATTTTTTTATTTGAAATAGCAGTGCCCTCAGATCCTGAAAATTCCAAAAATTGTCTATCTTTTAACTCTGCTAAACTTTATGTACCTCAATAGGTAGAAAAAGTTCAAGACCTTATCCCATACTCTTTGGTGTGCGTCACAACTTCAAAAGCCAGCAACTATGTCACCACATCCCAGGTACATAAAAACAAGTTTAAAAAATAGAAATGAATTGGATTTTTTTTTTCCTTTTAGCGCACTTGCTTTAAAAGTAGCAGGTAAAAGAACCACAAATCAATCTGTTACATGGAAATGTTATTTTATGTTTGTGTGTTGCTTTCTGTTTCCATTGAGCTTAAAGTTGCAAAATTAGCATTCCATTTCAATGTGGTAGCTTAATACTTGCTCAAATGAGGAAACTGAAACCTGGAAGTGCTAAGAAGTCTGTCTGTAGTTGCACAATGAACACGTCAGAGGCAAAATTAGAACACACAGTTTCTGAATTTCAATACATCCTTTCATCTGCTTCCCTTTTATTTATTAATTTTTCCTTAGAAGTGCTGTGTACATTGAAATTTTAATTTTGACGTCTACATTAGTATATTGTACAATATACAAATTCTGTCCTTAACTTTCTTATGGCAATATCTATGTAACATTTTGAAAATGCTTTATTCCTTGAAGATATGGAAAGATAAATGCATAGATTAATATGACAGATTTGGAAGATTTGTGGACCCCTCTAAAAGAAAAAACAAAAGAAAATGTAAAAAGAATGCTTCATAATTCTTGCTTTGAAAAAGAGAGACATTTTAGCAATTTAAAATCCACTAAATGCAGAGTCTGGTGGTGGTGAGATGGGGGAAGGAAAAGCCAAAGATTGACCTAAGTTGAACTTCAGCTGATCCTGAACATAATTTTTTTCAAGCAGCCTGGTCAATAACTTCACCCATTGGTAAGTAATGTCAATAAACCTCTGAAGACAAGCAAAGCTCCAATGTCAGTTCTCAATTTCCTAATATCTTTGCAAAGCTATGGACCATTTTTACAGGAAATAAGTCATGACTAACTGAAATGATCAACTAAACATAAAATTGGAGCTATATAACTATGTATATATGTTTATATGCATGCATGTATGCATGTATAACATGTATATTATATTTACATATACATATGTATAATTTCTTTCTTATGGATTTTATACCCAAATTGATTGCAGGTTCTCTCTTGAATAGAGAATTGGATAAGGTCTTGGATTAAGCACTAAGTAACTGGTTAGTAATGGCTACTTATTTATAAGGAATCAACATATATGATAATCCGATAAAACAATCCAAATGTCTTGAGCAAATCTTATGATTTTTAACTATCCTGATTACTTTAACTTGGTGTTTTACAATGAATGAACATAACCAAGGTCCAACTCTGGTAGAAAAGTGACTGGATTTGGTAGAATTTAGTCAAAAGAGTTCTGAGTAGACTTTCAAAAATATTTTGAAATATCTGAATAGACATTCAAAAATCTACATTTTTTACGTCAGAGTAGACTTCCAAAAATAGTTACTCCTTATTTACCTCCAGTGATGAACTTTAACTTTGAATATAAGTCCACCAGTATTTTACAAGTCAGTATAAGATCCAGTTCCTTTTTATCAGAAATTGAGGATAAATTGTTTAAATATCTCATTATTTGCTTTAAGAACACAGAGACAAATTAGTTCACGTGTAATGCTAACTTGAAAGCATTGATTTAGGAAGACTGTATAATGTGTTACGCATACACCTTCTCTTGTGTGTCTCTTCCCTGTTTCATCTGAAGTTACTTCTCCAAACCCATCTCCCTGCATTCTCCTCATATTCATCTTTATGACTCTTCACCCTTCTTTGAATATGCATTTTTATTATTTTATACATTGCTGAGTTCCAAATCATATTTAAATTTGGAAAATTCTACCATTTCCCCATGTAGGCTGGATTATACTTGTGTACCATTATAAACAAACTGTATGCAAACAAATAACTAATATAAATAAATGCCATATTTGTTATTAAATACACTCATTAAGATAAAAAGCCTTTATTAAATAACAATCCAATGCAATTTTTTAGGATGATGTAATGGTAATTACAGGCAGATAATTTTAAAATTTATGTTGCGATTCTCTCAACTTCTAGCTTCAGGGAATTAAGAGTATTGTGTTATTGTCATTATAATGATTGTCTGTAATTTAACAAAGGCTTTGAAGTATTGATAAAATGTCATGTCTTGGGAGATTTCTAAAAAGTCACACTAATATTAATGGACTAACTCCTTCAGCATTATAGGAGCAAGCTGTGTTCACAAGCAGACATGGAATATTTGCCTGTTTTAGACCATTCTCTATCAGTCTACTAGCTCAAAACTAAATATGAAACTCAATTCTTAATTCTTAAAAAGAACTGAATTGGCACACATTTTGGAGTTTAACAAATTCATGATGACACAGATATGGCATTTTTTTCTATGAACTTTTCATAGCATCTAATCCATATATTAAGTATTAAATTTTTATCTTATAAGTAAATGTCTAAAAAGCTTATTTGAAACTAATGCATATTTTATAACTAAAGAGCCAAATAAATTTAAAGCAAGGACTGTGTGTTAAAAGAGACAATGTTTAGTAACATTAAGTTTGTCAGGACCAAACTCATTAAACTTAGTTGTTAGATAAGCGTATTTCACAATATCATCTGTTGGGAAAAGATGTATGTCAAGTTATTTTCTAATAATGACCTTTCCTTTTTCCCCCTCTGAACAGAAATTGATGTTAGAAGTCTTTGCACATGTTTATGTTTGTTTTATGAACAAATATTTCAGGAACAGTTTCTATTCCTATTGTTAACTGAATTTCTACTATGAATTATGAAAATTCTTGGCTATTTTTGCTTTAACAAATATAGCAAATGTTCATTTATATAAATATTTGCATATATGTGCGTATGTAAATATGTTATATGTTACACTTACTTTTAGAAATATTACACATTTGAATGAATATATAGACAATTCAGGATCACAAGATTCTGGATTTTATGTGCATTAAAATAATATCTATAAATAGCACCGAAAACTTCAATAATCTTAATTTGCCATGAAGAATACTTTAATACTGCACTAAAAATCGCATGTGGAAGTTGCTCAATTTTAGTCCCATTTTAAAACAATGAGAATTTTAATTGATTTATTTTTAATGATATAATCATAAGATTAAACTGTGCCCATTTGAGAATTTTGTCCTTTAAATTAGACTTTCCCCCTACTCATCTAGAATATTTTCAAGTTGACTGGTTATTTCTGGATTGTTTATATATATATATATATATAAAATTTTTTATTATATTTATTTTATTATATAATAATAATATATAAAATATATATATATTTTTTAAATAATGGTTACTCTTGAAGTGATGAAATTTTCTAAGAGAGAAAAATCAAGGATTTTGCATTTCAGGAGCAATAGTACAAGTTGATGTATTTTGGGATTTATGTAAGTTATTTATAAAAATGATGATATTTGAACTGGAAAGACATTAGGAATTATACAGATCAATGTCCTTATTTTATAGGGGAGATACAGAGAGGTAAAGTGCTTTCCTCCAGATCCCACAGCCATTAAATAGCCACAGATGGACAAAAGTACAGATCTCCTATCTTTAGGTTAGGTGCAATTTCTCAGTACTTCTGAAATTCTTAGAAAGTAATCCTCACCACATTGAGTATTTAATTATTATTAAATAACATTTCTAACTATTCCAGACCATATTTCTGTAGCCTACATACACGGTGACACACACACAAAAATCAGTCACTGGTTTAATATGAATTCGTATTTAATGGGGAAACTAGTACTTGCGATGTGGTTTACATCTGTCATTGAGTATAACTGAAGATATATTTTATTATTATATAACTTTTCACTCTTTTTAATTGGAGGTACAGATCCTAAGAAATTTACTGATTATTGATCCAATGCAATCAAAATAGCCAGACATTTTAATACGATGCTTAAATAATGAAAATAACATCTTTGCTTATATATTAATTAACTAAAGAAGGAAAATAAGTTACTATATATTTATAATTTGTTTGTATATTGTTCTTTGACACCAAATTGAGAAGTTGGCTAGTCATATATATATATATATATATATACATTTTTCCATATAAATGTTTTTGATCATTTTTTTAAGACAATAATACATTTAAATCAATATATTGTACATAATTTTTTTTTTAAATGCCAAGGATACCTTTGTTACATGTATTTTTCTGGGTTTTTATTTACCATAAGGTTTTCTAACTTTTAGAGAAAGCTCTTTACATCAAGAATTTTCTTCTTCAACTTTTGTTTGTTAGGGTCCTAGCTTTTTTCCCTATTTGCAGTAATAGGTTTCTAAGGTAGAAGAAAAGTGGCTGCTGCCCCTTGGGTTTCTCTTCTTCCTGTGCCAGAATCAGCTCCCTGCAAAACTGTGTGGGGAACATTCTTAATCCGCATTTGTTTCTCCCAGGACTCTGGCTCCTTGGGGATTTGCCTGCCTAGCTTGATGGGGTTATTCCAGTTCTGCTTTCTTTCGGATAGTATTTCTCATTCACTTTATCTAAATAGAGGATTAGATTAGTTAAACCTAATTAAACTTGAGATATGAGTAGGTACATTTCTGGTATCTGGTTTTGTTACTGGTTCTTATGGTTGATGTTTCTGCATGTTATGTAGTGTTTTAATGCAACCCTCTTTTAAAAGTGACAACTCATAGGAAAAAGTTTTGACGAGACTTAAGCAAGTTGGTTGAAAGAAACAGGCATTGAAGTGCTTAATTCAATTAGCAACTCATACAGTCTATATTAATGAAGGCACAAGTAGCCTTTATACATTAATTTCTTGAAATGAACGGTTTGTAGAAGTGAATGTGGAGTAGTAGATCCTTAGGCAAATCTTCACTGCTGGTTGAATTTATTTAAAGAGCTTTTCTGGTCACCTTTGAACCTCAATGATTTCTCCAGATGTACAGAAGTGAACAATGTAAAAATCTTGCTGTTTCAGCAGAACTGATTCCAGCTGGCTGGGAACTGGATCTGCAAGTCATTGGTTACAGCTGTGTTTCAATTTATGTGATGGTTGAAAAAATAAATTACCCGATTAGATGGCTAGAAAGAGGACTCTTTGTTTAGCCCTTGTGTGGGGACTGAAAGTGTTTATGGTGCTGTTTTCTACACAGTCTTTGCAAAATAAGCTGGACAAGTAGACTTATTCAATACTCCTAAGAAATGTTGCATATTCAGCTTTAATTTTTTACTAAAGAAACTATTTTTTATGATACTGTCATCCAGCAAATGTTTTAAAGATCTAGCATTTAAGAGAAGTAATAAATTTTCTGTCCTACTGAGCACTACATTCAGTGATTGAAAAGCAGGGTTTTTTTTTTATTATTATTTTAATGTTGTATGCTTTAGAACATGTCTTGTTATAAATGGAAATACATTTTTTCTTAAATTCAAAGCTTTATGATAGCAAAACATCTAAACAAATTATAATTTAATCTTTCTCCTTAATGAGTAATGGCTCACAACATTTAAGGAAAAATATATTAATTACATTTGTCAGTAAAGCAATAAATCAAGTATTTACTGCAAAGAAATAGGCACACTTGTGGACCACTTAATTATGGGGGTTTTGAATTTGTGGATATGTTCTTGGTCATCTAAGTAAAATTCATAGAGATAGTAGGTACAGTATTAAACAGTGTGTAACTTTTCAGATAAGTTAAAGTCATCTGATATAATATTGAATGAGTGTTTGGGGGCTTTTGGGGGGGCATTATTTTTACAAGGTACTTAGGTTAGTTCATTCAGTTTCTTTATGATCATAAAGCTGTCAGGACCAATGGATTGTTTTCAGTGCAACTCGTTCCATTGAAGAATTAAATAAGTGTATAGGTTGGTCTGGGAAAGAAGTCTGCAATGATGTGTTTCATCGTTATTTTCTCTGACACTGATTTTTGTAAATGAGTTCCATATTTTTTTACAGTGTTCCCTTTATTAAAATCCTGAAAAAGTTCCAAATTCTCATTGCATTTTAAGATGACTCCAAGCCCTTAATCAGGTGTCAGCAGTGTTCACCAAGTTCCATAGCAATTTAGTGTAGAGAATACCTAGAGATTTTATCGTACTTTCCAAGAAAATAGATGATCCCTTACACATACCCTTTCTTAAGCTGAGATATATTATTATGAAATTCAGACAATGCTGAATAATTAACCATGATGTACCCAAAAGAAGATAAAGATAGGATTGATCTGTCTTGAATTGGCAGACAATTTTGCTGTGTCAGACTATTTTCTTGATCAATGAAAACATACCCTCCGACCCTTAACAAAATCAATACAATTGATTGGGAAGAATGGAAACAGAGCATGAGAATGCTGGATACACTTGAACCTTCACTCTTCAGAAATATTTAAGTTATGTTTGTAATATTTAGAGGTGTGTATTATGTTATGTTTTCCTCCACTCCCCATGTAATGAAGGCTTCTTCAACTTAGTTTGAAACCTGCATTTCAGAATATGCTACAGAGGCATTCTTCAAGAAAGAATAAGTTTTTAAAAGTTAAATTTGTTTCATCATATTTATGTTTATAAAAATGTGTTCATCAGGACCCAAGAATTTCCAACACTGAACATAGAGATAAAAGAGTAAAATTCCAATCTCAGAAAGTGCACATATTATATTGTTTCAAAAATATGTTATTTTATTTTAATGGGAAAAATTCTGGAAAGCATGCTAAAAAAATCTATAAAAAGAAAATACTTCTTTATTTAACATCATTTATCTTTTATGCACTCTTCCTTGTGATGATCAGTGAATGAAACATTTTATTTTCTTCTTAATAAATGAAACCCCCAAAATTAAGCATATATCTTCATCTTGTGGAAAATTCTAAACATCCAGAATGGAAATGATCATGCAAGATCATTTTAACTATCCATTAATAACTTCATTGCCCCTCAGTTATGCAGCATTTCAAAATGAGTATTTTTAAGAAAAAAGTTGTTTGAAGTTTTTGTTAGGTGACAGAGATTTTTTAACCTATGACTCACTTGATTCCCTGGTGCCTTTTTTCAAAATTTCTGGGTACTTTTTTTTTTTTTTTTTTTCATGGGCAGGCACTGGGAATCAAACCTGAATTGCTGGCATGGCAAGTGAGAATTCTGCCACTGAGTCACTGTCACACTGCCCAAATGATTTCTGGGTGCTTTTTTCTTTTTTTTTTTAATAAAGGAAATTTTTTTTTTTTTCCTATTTTTTGGCATATGCAGGGTCTGGAAATTGAAATGCGGGTCTCCCTCCTGGTGGTGATAACTCTCCCACTGAGCTATCCCTGCACTGCCCTCAAAATTTCTAAAAGCAACTTTAGGAAACTTTGTAAACTTTCATAGTTTATCCTAAAGTATTTCTTTCTTTCCTTTTTTTTTTTTTTTGTGTGTGTGTGTGTGTGTGTGTGGGCATGGCCCGGAAATTGAACCCAGGTCTCCCGCATGGAAGGCAAGCATTCTACCGCTGAGCTACCAATATCCTAAAGTATTTTAAATTTAAATATTTAAATGCATTATTAAAGTAATGCATGTCTATGTGATCAATGAATCCTGAAATGTTATTTTATTGATATAGGCTAATTTTGCAGACATCCAGGACTACTATTGATTCTTCATAATGTTTTTTACAACAGTATGTATACATTTTTGGAGCTTTAGAAAATTATTGCTATTTCTCTAGTTCTAAAATTAAAATATTTCATAGAACATTTCAAATACATGAAAATTTAAATGTAAATAGAGTAATACACATAAAAGATCTGCTATAACATTTTAATATTATCATATTCTGCAGCTAATATGAAAGAGGCAGGTAAAGGATGAGATTTCACAGAGTTGTAGGAAGAGAATATACCAATAGTTTCTGGGGATAAATGCTACTTGACAGTATTGTGTGGATTAAGTGAGATAATTAAATACACAAATGTCTAAATAGTAGGTGGCAATGACCAAAATGTTTTTCCAATTTTATTCCCTTTCCATTGCACAAAAGTTTAGAGCGCAATTAGGCCTTGGTAACAATTAGGACTTTTCCATCCTAATCTTGCAGGTAAGAAAACTAAGATTCTGAGAGTGAAAAGATCTATCCAAGATCATAGACTTCATTAATTACAGAACTGACACAACTACCAAGTTTCCTGATTCCTAAATCAGTTCTATTTCTACTTCCCCACTTTATTTCAACATGATGTGGAAGATAGCATAATGCCATTTTTCTGTAAATAATAGTATTTTCTATAGTTATGCTAATTAAACATAAACTGCCATTTCGAACTCTAAACATGACAGTAATTCTGATATTATTTAATATGATTTAAATCCTTTCTACTTATGTCCTGTCTTAAAAAGTCAAGATCAGCTATTTTTCACGCTCATCTTTTAGGAAGCACATCAACACATGAGAAATGCTCATTTATTGGTAGGATTATTATATAATCTTGCTGACTATTGAAAAGGACTTCCAGACTTAAATATAATTTGATATTATACATTTGGTGGCCTTCAAATTGCTCCTCCTAATCATTCCCTGCCCTTTCCCTGAAAGAGAAGCTCCCCATCAGCATTCTCAACATCCATATGTGCATGTGTGTCTGTGCAGAGATGACCGATTGTCACTTTCCCCTCAAGTTCTCTCTTCAGTTCGTGCTCCTGTTCGGATTCCTCTGGTTCAGGCAAGCTCTCCTCAGGTTCCTCTCTCTGGTGTGGCTTTGAATGTGGTCCCTTTGTGGATATCAATGACAGTCTGGATTGTAAAGTGGGTTTCACAGTTGGGGAAAGCGGAGACAGAGAGAGCCCATGGTGGGGAGGGGGATAGTGCAGGAAGAGGAAGCGAAGGAGAGAGCTTACTTTGATGACAGAAATGTAATTTCAGGTTAGCAAATCAACAATGCATCCCAATCAGAAAGCTTCTGAGATAAATGCTGTATCATCCTCAAGTCCAAATACTTAATTTCTAAAATAAAGTGTAGGTCTTTTTTTCTTTTCCTGGGTAAAAGCCAGCTCTATCCTTCATCCTCAATCGTTAAAGTAATAACACAGGTACATTTATATTTACTTTGTTTTCATATTCTCTAAGAAAATTAGTTCCAGAATCTGATTAGTAACTCAAAATTGTCTCACTAAGTTGCATGTGCACACACACACACACACACACACACATATCTGGGTTTCTTTTTCCCTTCAGTGCTTTATTTCCTAGAAAGTTTTCAACCCAATCATCCCAATCCTTTGGTATCTGATTCTTGTCTCCCTTGCTCTTTATTTGCTATTTTCTCCAAAAATACATATATAAAATAAAAAAAATAAAGAATTTCTAACCGTAGTCATTGCTGTTCTTAACAGCTTCATTCCGCCAGACAATTTATGGTGGATATATGGATAAAAAATATATATATACTTTTTCTTGATTTTTGCTGCTTAGTCTTTTATTGAAATGGAAATACTTAGTGGTTGGGACTGACTCTCATTTCTGGGAGGATTAGACACATAAGCTTCTCTAACTTATTTGGGAACTGTTAGCTTGAGTAAGTTGAGAGTTTTATAAACTATAAAGATATTTTCTGCAAAAAAGTTTTGCCTTTATGTAATTTTGAACATCTCAAAACTATCAAGAAATAAAAGCAGTTGACGCTCTTCAGTCAAAAGAAATTCTCTTTACTTTAGATCTATAAATAAATCAGTATAGTCTCATTTATATGTTTTCCTCACCTTCAAATTACGCACCCTAAAAGAGACAGGAAATGAAAGGAATTTGGTTCCAATGATCAATTGTGATATGAAAATGTTCACAAAGATAGTTTACGCACAAGAAAACTTTCTGCAAAATTGGAAATGGTTTTATATCTGCCGTGTTCAAAATGGTAGCCAACAACTCCCTGTAATTTACATTCAAAATGTGGCTAAGGCAACTGAGGAACTGAATTTTTTATTTTAACTTTAATTTTAATTTAAATAGTCTGTTGAAGCTGGCGGCTCCTTATTGGGGAACATAGGCTAAATGAAATAATGAAAATATTGTGTAAGTAATGAAAACACTTTTCTCTGCATGTCCATGAAGTTAGAACTGTAGATTATCTTTTGTCCTCCATACCCCTTCCCCAGAACCTCACCAAATACTTCTACTATGATTCCCATACCAACACTGATTTCAAATTGCCTTTATAAGAAAGAGAAGGTTGCTGCCTAGCTAAAAGGCAGGTTGTATTAAAATATTTTGGGGAGATTAAAGAGAATGCTTTCTTCAGTCTCCTTTATCATTTGGTATGCATTCAGACCGATTTAATTAATTACAAAAATTAATCAAGTTAATAGATAGAACAAATCTCAAATAACATATAAAAATAATTGGTCTAGTTACGCTATAGTTACATTGGCTTGTTTGAATTAAATGTGAAAGAGTCAAAAATTAGATTTTGCAAATCTTTTTAGCCATCATCAAAGTATAAGCTCTCATTAGGGATGCTTTAATATTGATGATTAGAAGTTTAGAATGAGGAGAGACCTTAAGCCCGTATCTATGACAGTGGTAATTGAACTGATTGATTACAACATCTTCTTTCAAATAAATATTGATTTAATCAAATCTGCATTCCCGTTGGCCCTAAAGGTGATTCTGACAGAAGCCTGGGAACTTGAAACTGGCTGACCCCGGTCTGGATATAAATATTTTAAACCCATGAGCATTGCATTGTAATTATTTTTCTTCAGATTTTTTTCCCTTCACAATTTTCTACACTCTATGGTTAATTTTTTATGATGATTTCTGCCAAACTAGCGATGTTTGTGTATGCGTTCACATGTGTCTGTCTCTGAGTATGTATGAAAAGAGAAGACATGGATTGGTAGAAAAAGATGTATTTGCATCTGTTCTTCCTGATTCGCAGAGCTAGGAGTGCGGTGCTTGTGCACACAGCCCACAGAGCTGGGATATCAGCAGGCAGTTTGCTGTAAGCGCATGTTTAATTATTAAAATAGTCAACTTTTTATGTCCGATAGCCATGGTGAGGTCATGACATTAATTTATCCAGAGTATTGTGGGCAATGTCTAGAAGAAAAAAAAATAGCATAAAGGACCTAGATGTAGGATAGCTAGAAAAAAATTAAAATGATGGGTCAGAGCAAAGAGCAATTAAGAGAAAACCAATTTTAGACACAGAAAGCAGGAAGAACTCGGGCAGGCATGTCACTATCACTGGAAATAAGTATTTAATGCTATGCTGTTCATGTGTAAATTTTTGTTTTAATTTTTTCATTGAATTCTAAGCTTGCATGCTATTTCTGATTTTTCAGTTTCTCAAATCTAATTTCGTGTTTTATTTGTTGCTTCATGGCTTAGTGATTCTATGTTCCTTGTCTCTGTTCCACTCCTCCCCTTCTTCCTCATTCCTCCCCTCCCTCTTTCCTTATCTATATTTCCTTTACTGGATTCTTCTCTGTTTTGTTTTGTTTTTTTCATCTTGTTCCTCTTTCTCTCATCAGAATAGGTACTTAACTTTGTTTCCTTCTGATTCCCGCTTCTTTTTTTTGTTGTGGTTTTGTTTTGTATCTTTTCTTTCTTTCAAATCAGGAGCCTGTGAAAGCTGATTTTAGACAACCATAACCTACTAAGATGCTTCTTGCTCTTTCTGGGTTTTGTAATGTTTTCTTTGGAACCTCTGCGAATAGATGCTAGATGCCCTTCATGTTTGCTGCCACAGATTTGTTGCCAGACTGCTACCTTAGTTGGTTCTGCAGTCTCGCATTGCATGCTGGGACCTGTCTGGGTGGGTAAACTGAAATTTCTCCAGCACCAGACAATATTAGAGTTGGCTTGAGGATTACCGTACTTTACTTCCCTTTGTAAGTGTTCATGTATACTGCAGAGTCACGATGGCTAGCTCTGTTTGGCGAGGAATTCAGAAATATTGCTCATGTAGAAAGGAAAAGTAGACAGTTTACCACAATCTGTCATTAAAGGGAACAATTGAAGAACAAAGGAATGGGGTAATTACCTCTATACTTCCTTTTATGTTGTAAAGTACTGTATCACAAACACGATTGTATGTAGGCAAATATTGTACTTCTTTTATGATAATGCATGTAGCATTTTGTTTCTGCATATGTAAACAAATCCATGTTTTATGTGAACATATATATTCAGTCTTTAATATTTATAGCATGCAAACATTTTCTTAATCGCAAAGCTTCCACATATTCATCGACACCCAATTATTTGTTATTGGGAAAAAAAGATCTCAAAACAATAAACATACACTGATGTATGGTAGGTTGATTTCATTCCAGCAATTTAGGATTTCAACACAGATTAAGTCATATTGATGATTCAGATTCTGGCACATCTTATAATTCCTATGAAATGAGAGCATAACTAATAAAAATATTAAGCAATTATTTTTATTAAAGTTATCATTTTATTACATTTTTAAATGGAAACGATTGATCCATACAGATCTGCCTCACTCATGTGTCTCTTGGGCTGTTTGGCGCTTCATATAGAAGTGGAAAGATTCTTTTGCTCTTTCTTCAGCCAAGGGAAACGAAAATGAAGGTGTAGAATAAAAAGTCTAAGGCTGTTAAAGAATTGCTGGCATTATTTGTCTCTCTATCACATGCGAGCCTGGCTGCCTGCTTCCTTAGCCAGTGGACCCAGAAAGAGACTCTGTCAGAGCCTGTTTCCATATCTGCATTTGGAGATCTGTGTTATTGATTGGGGGGGGGGGGGAAGGGGTGGGGATGGCAGTGTGAGGGGAGGGGAGGACCAACTGACTACTGGCTCATCGAAGCACAAGACATTTTCATCCGGAAAGATGTCAAACAACTGAGACACAGCCCCAGAGGAAGTAGTAAGGTGGAGAAAAGAAAAAAAAAAAAGAGAGAGAGAGAGAGAGAGAGAGAGGGAGAGATTCTGGAAGAAATGAAGGCATTTCTTAAGAGAACCTCGGGGCTTTTTCTTTTCTCTCCTTTTATTTTTCACTTTTTTTTCTTCCATCATCTGACCTGCGAGGGTTAGAGTGACAGCGTCATGCAAATGCTGCAGTCCAGCAGGTCTGGGAGAGGGTGGATGCTAGACTGTGAGTTAATGTTAATGATGAGTGCAGTGAAAATACCAGCCGCTGCCACCCCCTGCACACAGAAGCGCTCTGAGTCAGCATCAGATGCTTCGCCTCGCCTCTCGCTGTGTGTCTGTATGCCTGTGTGCGTGCGCGTGCTCGCTCGGGCATCCGTGTCTAGCCGAGGGGAGGGGGTGGCGTGTGAGTGCGTGGAGGGTAAAAGCCAGTCAGTCAGTGAGAAGCAAAGGTACGTTGGAGAGCAACTAAAATCTGACTGATTTCCATCTTTGGAGCATCAGATGTATTCCCTAAGGAGGATGGGTCTCCGTGATGGGGGTGGTATAATTATGTTAATGTCATATTTATGGAGGGGTGAGATTTTTCATTCTAATAATTGGTTGGATGCTATGGTCAAAAATTGTAAAGCCATATTCAGTTTTAAGGAAAAGCATGGACTTATATCTAAGGACTGCTTTAATTTTTGCTTTTTGTGAGTGTTGCTTTTTTGTTTTATTTTTTAAAAACTATTTACTATTTTAAGCCATAACTGATTCAGTATGGAAAATCAAATGATAAACAGAAAGAGAGCTTATATAAGGATGCATTACATCATAGAGTAGAATATTTAGTCTTCCAAGGCAAAGTAAAGATCTGGGTAGGGGGTGGGTGGTGGTGGTTGAAAAGGGGTGTGGTACTAGGGTGGAGGAGGGGGTACAGTTAGCAAATATTTTGTTCAGCATAGCTTTCCTTGCAGCTTACTTGGAAATGGATGATTCACCTGTTCTACAGAAAAACATTCTAATTCTTTCCATTTTTCTTTCTCCTCTTTTCCCTTTTAAGATCAACCACTTCAGAAGAACCAGATTCTACTCTTTGGCCAGGACTTTTATGTTATGGCTGGTCCGATTATTTCACCCTGCGTTCTATGCTACTAAACCTTGGATCATTCCTAAAGTACAATATCTGTTCTTGAACTACAAACAAGGCTAAAAGATTCGGAGGAAATTCAGTGGCTCTCCAGGATTGGGATTGTGTGTTATCAAAAGTATTGAGCTTTATAATGCAATTGTTCAAGAAATAGAATCATTGTTTTTCTCCTTAGGATGTTACCAGCATTTTAAGTTACATGTTTATTAAGTGCCATTGCTCAAATAGCTACACAGTATGCATGGGAATATTTGCTGTCCGAATAGTTTGGAGATTCAAAGAGAGAAATCAAGCTTCAGAGGTATTAAATTGTAAACATGCAAAAAAGTTTGTATTTTATTCTTAACTGCAACGGTATATATTTAAAACAGGTTTAAAGTGTTATATGTCCTGGGGCCCACCTTGAAAGTTGTGCTATTCAGAAGTGTAATGGAAAGCAAAATTTCAGTTAGGGTCCCATTAATTGGCATATAATCCTTATTTAATGTAATAGAGGCTATGGTGTTGCTATACAAATCTGCTAGAAACAGATTTTAACCCATTTTTAGTCTCTTTCCTTGCATCTAATGGAATGACTCGTAACTGTTCATTGTCTGTATTGTTTCTCATATTCTTCATTATTTTAAGGTCTGGAATTAGTTTATAAATGGTCATTATGATTATTCAGCTTATCCTAGTTTTTATATATAGTATATATTTCTTCTTATGCATTATAATTAGTATTTAGAGGAAAAAGTTGAACTGAACCCAACTGTAATTTCTAAGCTATCCTTATTACTGGAAGAAGAATTCTACCGCATCAAACCAGACTTTTCCTAGTCCCTGAGACCCTAACTTGTGAGGTATTTTAGTAACATCACAAGTCAGGCTCTTGGGACCTAGGCGGAGGGGAACCAGCAGCTTTGGACCTTAATGATTGTCTGCAGTTACCACCAGAACAAAAGAACATACATTGATTCTGCCTAGGAGAAAAGAACAATGCTTTTCTTTATAAGCAGCAATGTTTTCACCATGACCCACCCCCAAAAATACTGTTTACAGAAACTGTACTCTCTAAAGTGATTACACAGTTGCACTGAAATAGCATTTGTATTAAATTATAATGATCGTATAAAAGCAATTTAAGATATCTATGTTAAGAAGCAGTATTATTAAAATTACGTGTTTTTAAAATGCTTCTTTTTTGTATTTAAATGGCTAGCATAAGAATATTTTCTTAGTTAATAAAAAAGACTGGCTTATATTTACAACTTTTTCATATGCACAGAAATATATACATTAGCTGGTTAAATAAAACCTATGTCTCCAAGTAACTATGGCTCAGAGTAGGTAATATATAGCTATAATCCTACCTGAGGCCTTGAAATAAAATGATTTACCATCTTCTTTAGTGAGCCTGTTAGATTTTATTACTGATTTAAGAAAAATGCTGTTCTATAATTGGTATTTATTATCATAAGTTTCCTCACTCTTTTAACTGAGCAAAATACTTTATATGTCTTAAGATTTAACTTGTTATAGGAGTCCAGTAGTGAGTTATCAACAAAATTTGGGAAAATATGGTACCTTTTAGCTTTTACATTTTACTTTGTGTGTGTCATGCACCTATGTGAGATAAAACAGTAAACACCACCCAGGGAGTCAGACTGCTTAGTTCATCTATGAACTGAATCTGAACTGCAGTTTTAGTTTTATAAGAATGCTGGTTTCATAAGTGATACCTATTCCAACTATAATTAATGTGTCATATTTGAACATTATTAGTCATTACCACTTCAAACATGCTTTTTTTTAGGGGGGGAATAGAATCAATATATTAAATCCATTTTAAAATGTGTAATCATGTTGCACACATCAAGATTCAAAATGGAGATGAGACTTTCCATAATAGAAGAAGCAAAGTGACTTCATTCTTTTGCTCTATTGCTTTTACATGGGGGCCATAAATTATCTGTCTTCTGCTTTGTTAAAAATAAGTTTATGAATATATTTTAGGATACTGTAGAGAGTCTTTGTTCACCTTTTTATTGAATTTGTGATTATTATTTGTGGTCTGAAATATCACAGAATTTAATACAAATCACCCATGATCTATATTTCCTGAAAAAAATACTACCGTAAACAAATTCCTCATCTATAGGAGACATTTAGAATATGTTTAAACATGTTATCCACGTTGTGCTTAATTAAATTCTTTATTTCATCCCTACTTTCATTTTTTTAGAATTTTTGAAACTTTGTTTGTGTATCTGTGTGTGTATAGGCATTTGTTTTAAAAGTCCAAACGGAAGGATGGCATATAAATATGAAGGATTTTTTGGTAGTATTTATATTGTACTTCTTTCAAACTCATTCTCGTAATTGAACATTATTGAAAGTGTAAATTTCTAAGTAAAAAGAACTCAATGTATGTGTATGTACATGCACACAGGAACTTGGTTATATTCATTAACAATGTTTGCACGTGGATCAGGACTACTCTTACATAAAACAATATCATATACAGATTTACAGACACCTGTTTTAATATAATTTTAATGAATATAAATTTTGTCTTTCAATTTCGTTCAAAAATAATGTAAAGAATAGATATTTATGGGCTATAGGCCTATCAATTATAAGATATTCCAAACTCAAGATTTTCTTTTTATGTCATCATAGATATGAAACACATTATAATATTGCCTATTTCATAAAAGAAAGGTTACAAAGCTGAATTTAGAATGCAATTGTGCTTCCTTATTTTTCCCTACAAGCATATACAAAATATACGTTTTTTACTACTAATGGTGTGCTCTTTGAACCCCCTTTATGTAACTTTCCCATATCTGAACTGTATTTTGTGAGCATCACATTGAAAAAGCATTTCTTTACCTACTCCATCAAGGTGTGGAGAGATATGAGTGAGTTGGTTTATATAAACAACTTTATTCGGTGTATGCATAGACAGATGCCGCTTTTTCTGTATTCCCATCTTAGCTGTCACAGGATAATATTGTTTGGGGGCTATAGAATATGATTTGGAAAATCAGATCATACTAAGCTTAAAATAAAAGGAGAGATCTACAACAAAGAGCAAGAAAAATGATGTGCGTTGCATACAAAAAAAGCAGTGATATTAACAATTCCATGGCTCCCTGGTTGGGAGACCAGGCTGAGCCAGACGCATATTTTAAGGGCTGGCTGCTGCCGATGTGAGCTTGCTCAATGCAGTGGAAATGAGGAATCACCTCATCTCTGACACCAGCTCATTTGTACATTTTAATTTTGGAATAGCCAACCACTGTTTTACATAAATATGCTAACCCCTCTTGATTCTTTTCCCCACATTGTTTGCTAATTTACCGTCAACTCCAACTTCTTTTTTTAAAATACCATTACTCAACTTGTACATCTATCAAATACCAATGAAGTATTAGGCTTTCTTTTGTCTCTTTTGTATTGCTCTGTTAATATTGTGATACTCATGCTTTTAACTTTTAATTTCTGTAAGAAGGACATCAATTTTCCAAAACAGCGTTTTTTAAAGCCTTTTAGGATCCATCCAGGAAGCCACTTCTGGATTTTTGCCAAATCTAAATATGATTGTATTTCATTCCAGGATGCATGGGATCAATATCGTTTTCAGTGTAAAAGTCTTTAACATTTTAGTATTCCAGTGAAGCTGCAGGAGAGGTGTAGAAATATTCTCAAATCATTTATGCATTAGGCTGCATTAATAAGGTCTAGAAGAGGAATACGCATCATAAGGGAATTATATTACAAGTTAATTACTAATGAAATTAGAATAGGTATATTCTACTTAAAACTGCTCTTCGAAGGGGCATGCTAGTACAGGTATCTAAGCTTGGTCTAATTCACCTAGTAAATATGTAAATGGTTTCACAAGCTGTCATGTTTGGATGTTTTTGTTTTTGTTTAAATGGTTAGTTAACGCCCAAATTTTCTTCCAATTTATATGTGCAGTGCAATCTACATTACCGTAGGCAGCAAATTCAAGCCTCATTTTGATTGCTTGGATTTTTTTGTTTAATTTCTTACCGGACATTTAACTTACCACTCAAATTCTACTGATTACTTACTGTGTTTAGAAAAGGAAACCACTGTTGATAATAGAGAGAAGTTTTGAAAAATCCTAGGTATTTGTAAGCATTTAAAAAATTGGCTTTGTGGTTCAGCTCTGCAAATACTTATTTAGTATGAAGAAACTTAGGTGCTATTATCTGTGTGTCATCTATGTGTTTAGTTTTCTCATCTATTAGTGGTCAAATACACACTGGGCCATTTATGTGTGTGTGTGTGTGTATATATATATATATATATATATTCTCTCTGTGTCTTCATTTTTGAAAAGTCTTGGTATAAGCAGTATAGAAATGGGAATATCTCAATAAAATCGTCCACACCATTTCTTCAAGGGCTAGTTTTGATTTTCATTGAACGTTGCTATTTTCCACTCCTTTCCATAGTAAATGCAGCTTTTTCAGATGAAGTGTGTTACCAGCCTGCAATATTAACTCACATGTAGTATTTTACTTGTGAAAGTTTGAAAGCAAGGGAACTTGAATGTAATTGAGATTAAGTGAATTTATAAACCCAAATAGGTTTGTATTATATAATCAGCCAGATAATTCCGTGCATATTTTATAGCCAATTTAAAAATGGAAAACTCATAAGGTGAAATGAATTTTCTCTGTTGATATGAACATTGTGACTTTAAGTTTGTTATTGAAATAAATAATTCCTAAACAATGAAAACAAGTGTAAGAACAACCATGAACTCATCTGTTAGATCAACTAAATAAGAATAACTCTTGCATTTCTTCTTGGCCTTATAAAGTTTGGGGAGTGACTTTGGTCCTTTTGCCACATGTAAACATATGTAACATTCTTCTTTAATGAGTCATTTCTACTTCTTCCTCTTTGTTGGTAGGTGTCTGAGGATTTGTGAGCACCTTATGACCATTTTGTGGAATCACCTTGCCCTGCCTTTGAATTAACTTTTGCTAGGCCATGAGTCAACTTCAGTATTTTATACCTCCAAATTGGTAGGTCTTTCTTGAATCTTTCTGTGTATTTTTTCCAGAAATCACCGACTTACATTTGGATTTTTTTTTCCAGTTTCAAATATCTTCAACAGGAGATTTGGTTGCTGTTGAAACACTAGCCAACCGAAGCATTTGATTTTGTGGAATTTTAAAATGTAATGTTTCTCTCATTGTAGACTTCCTAATCTTTGGGAGAAGGAGGGAAACCAGGCTATGGTTAAGTTATTACTCTGTTATTCATCACACTAAAAGCCCAGCTTGTGCATTTGTAAACCTTAGGGAGGTTTCTATATGAGACAACATTTTTTGTTGGAGGATTATACCACAGTTCGTTCCCTCCACTTCTCTCTCTCTTCCTGACCCCCCTCCACCAAACATAGGGCCTTTTCAACTTCTTCAAAGAAGTAGGAAAAAAAAAAAAGTAGGCTCTTTATTAATGGCAGAAAACAAACTGGCTGCTGGACTTCCGAGGCAGCGCTCTAATAATAAAGCAGGATAGGCACTGCGACAAAGAATTCTTGAATATACTAAATATATAGGGAAGCCTATTTAAATTCACCAGAGGGGCTTAGAGGACAAGCAGCAGAAAGTTTAGAATTCAATTCAAGCCATGCCAGAAAATGAAAATGTACTTTAAAAAGGATTTCTGAAACAATTGTTCAAAGAAATGTCAACTTTTAAGGTTCTTTCTAGAATAATGAAATTCGTACTCTAATTTATGTGGTGACTTTTTCAATTAGAGAGGAAAAATGAATAACAGGATCTCAAAGGAATTGTATCTTATGTTGAAAGAAAATGTGTTGTCTTTCCATAGGGTGTGCTTTAGTGAGGGCCACCTACTGCAATGACGAAAAACAACCAAATGAGATGAAGAGATAATGCATTTTTTAGCCATTATACATAACATAATAGGAGCGCTCTTCCTGCTTTGGAAGAAAAATACTCCACTTGTCATACTTTCTGGCTCAATTCCTCACCCTCAATTCTGTGACTTAAAAATTTTAAATAAGTGTAATGAAGTAAAACCGAAGGAGCAAATTGCTGATAAGTAAAAGGAAAATATGATGCCAAGTTGAGGAGATAAAAAAAAGATGCCTACCATATCTCTTACTTATTGAGTTCCGAAAATACCCTTTGCCCTTTTTTTTAATCTCTAAGACATGTGCCTCTATAAGAAGTATTCATATATATATTTCACTAGTCTAAATGTTGACATAAAGAACTGTATATAAAGTTCATTCAAAGCCAGTATGTCTTTGACTCAAGGATAAAAGTTTTAGCAAGTTTCTTCCTAATCTCCTCTTGTAGAATTAACATGGGTATAGGGGAAAGAGAGTCATTCTCTGTCATTGGGGATTGCAAATTATAGGCTTGGACTCCCTAGTGGCCACTTTTGTTGCCATTGTGGAGAGAGCCTACTTGAAAACTAAACCCACGTGGGATTCAGCATTTCATAAATATAACTTATCAGCTCAAAATAAGTCATTTACTCATTAATTTGCCCATTTGCTCACAAATGTATATCCAGTATAAAGAAATAACTGAATGAGTTAAGGCTGGATCAACATATGAGATACAAGACATGGCCAATTTGGACTTGACCATTTAGCAAGACTTGATTGACATCAAAATAAAATTCCTAATATATGATATTAGTTGTAGAAATCAAATATTAATTGACAAAAAGAAGTTGTTTCCTTCAGTGCATATAGACACTGCTTGAGTCCTCATTTACCAAACAACTGAACTAATTTCCATTTGTTTAGGTTTTAATGACATTTTAATATCAAGGACTGCAGTACACTTAATGATTAATTCACTGAAATAATCAAAGAAAATTGCTTAGCCCAATAGCAGCTATTAGCACTCCATGAATATCAGCTATCATTAGCCATTAATGGGCTCTCATTTTTTTCCAGTTTGGATCTTAGCACTTCCTTTTACCAAGCAGACTGTTTTTTTCATCACCAGAACTTTTTGGGGCATACACTTTCCCAGAGGGTTAGATATGGACACCATGATATAAATCCAGCTCAATGGGCATCCACAAATCATTTACAATAAATGTCTTTATCAAATGTTTCTTGAGTGCCAACTATAGGAGGTCAAATGAGGACTCCTGCCCTCAAATAACTTATAGTCTACAAAAGATATTCTTCACTTTCCACCTATTTTTGTCATTTATGTGTGTGTTTCCCTTAGTATTTTATTAGTCCTATAATCTGGACAGTTTTCTTCTTTTTTTTTTTTTTGCATTTTACAGCTGAGCATTCTATGTGGTTTCTCCTATTTTTCGTGCTGTAGATGAGACAATGTACCTGTATCCTTTGGGTTACTTTGGACAAGATATGGATGTCATTAGGATTTCTAGTGATGAGATTCTGGTTATATTATACCTTGCACTATGTAAAAGTCTGACAATTTAAAACCATATATAGACTGTTAACAATGCACTTTTTAAAAATGTTTATTCTCATGGCAATTGGACCAAAATATGTTACATGTGGTTTCAATAGCTCTCATAAAAAGAAGCCAGCATTTAATTTCATAAAAAATATCAGGTTGACTATAATGTTTTTGGTCATGTAGAATTTCATAAAGCAGCAAATATATTATTTAGGCAAAGGACCAAAACATTATAATTTATCTGTTCTCTTGTAGTTAACAAAATATGCAGAATAAAGGTGGATTTTTAGGCTTCTGCATCATAAATGCCACCACTGAACTCGCATAGTGAGATAGATGCAGATCTAAATTCTAACACCATTTCTACTACACATTTTCTTGTGGAACTGAACCTCTCCGCTTTTAATTTTCCTCTGTTTTTAGTTTTATTGAATAAAGTTATGATGAAGATGATGTTAAAGTGACGTTCAGGCAAAATTTTATTATGCCATTGGATAGTTACATGTTCTATCCCCTCAAGGGAGGCTTGTGAGTTAAAGGGGTAGAAAAGAATAAACTTCACTTAAATCACATTAGTTAGACTTTGAATTGCAAATGACCAAAACAGGTCAAACTGGTTTAAGCAAAATGTGAAACTGGATAAGATGTTGATGGTCTCTTCCTCCCCTCCTCCTTCTCTTTTCTCTTTCTCTGTCTCCAATTCTCTTATGCCTTCTCCTCCCTCTCTCCCTCTCCTTCCCTTTCTTTCTCCTTTTCTTTCTCCTTTCTCTCTCTTTCTCTCTCCTTTCCACTGGGCTGACTTCATTCTCAAGTAAAACAAAACAAAACAAACAAACAAAAGGCTCTGATTGGCTCTGTTTTGCTCACATGCTTATCAGTGCAGCCAATTCTCTGTCCTAATGGGAGTTACACCTGTGTAGGGAGGCAGGACAAGATGAATCTAACACGGCTATAGGGACAGGTAGCCTATCAATGGAAGCAGATGACACAAATTCAAGGCAGACAAAAAAACAGGGCTCAAAATAATCATTAAAAATTTCTATATTACTTAGTTTGATGATGTTTCACAGGCTTTCATTAAATATTGTCTTGGTGAACTTAGTGGTACCTAAGAACACATAGACAATATTAGATTATTCATTCTACATGAGGCCTGTACATCCAAGTAACTATAAAGAGTCTACATCAGTGAATCTCAGCCTTCATATCATGGAAATTAATTATGTTGTCTTAATATTTCCCATGATCATCTATGGCAACATCAGAAGATTCAGCATTTGGTTTCATTTATGGATTTGACATTTAAAAATTATTTAGGATATTAGAAATAGGAGTTTATTAAAGAAGAGATGGTGATTTTAGTTCTGTAGTCTAGTTTCTATCCTTGGTCACCGTCTGTTCATGCCATTATGTTAAACCGTAAATTTTATATGACTTCTACTTCTACCTCCAATGTTGGGGGACTTTGGGTTCTTGATTATTGGAAATATTTTACTTTGGTTTATGAACTTATTTTTCTCCCTCTACTCTCTTTAAATATAGATTTAGTACTCTCCTTCTACTATCATATCACGAGTAAATGATTAGAATAGATTCTTATCCCTTTTAGCCCTGTTGTTTATCATGATGTGAACTGGGCAGTTGTAAACATTTTTCTATCAAGGACTACTATTTAGGGATCTTTCTCAGTGAGGCAAAGATTATTTTACTATGAATAATGATTCTAATGCAAGACATTTTTTGTGATGCAGATGAGAAAAGCTGTAAATATGACTTAGTGGGTTTGAAAATTGATTTTAACATTTAGAATTCTTCTTACTGATTAATGAACTTACAAAATTATGCTTTGGTTTCCAGTGTTTTTAATAGTTTTTAAAATACATTCTCATATTTGGACATCTGTTTTTGCTGTTATTATGAATTTATGTTACCAAAGGGCTGAACTATAGATTGCCATAAATAATGCCTGTGATTTATTCCCTGAAAGTATGAGTTCTATTTCCCTTCACAATGCTTATTTCCCACAAAGTAAATCTTCCAGGTTGTATTTTATCTTTTCTTTATCAAGACAGAGGGAAATAAAAGACTCGGGTCTTAGACAAGCCTTGCTGATTGGTTAAGAAAAGAGATGGCTGTCATGGGCAGACTTGCCAGACACTGCAGTGGGGCTCCAGACGGTCAGCTGGTACTATCGCTTTGTCTTAACTATAAATCACAATCTCCTAATGGCCAAGGCTGACACCTTGACATTTTCAAGAAGAGTAAAAGACCTGATTTGAATGGGAATCAATTTCTTTTCACAAATCTTGGATCACTATTCCAAACCTTTTCTTGTGTCTTCTGGAGACTTCTTTGGGATTTTCATTATCATCAGAGGATGATTTCAATGTTGTATCCTGACTTCCCTTCACTTGAAAACCATATTCTTACTTCTTTTGTCATTGCCAATATGGGAATTTTAAAATTGTATGTAAGGAAAAAGCCACAAAGGACCCAGATTTTATTTTAACTGTGATGCATTGATGGTTCAAAAAATGCTAATAGTAACACACTATTTAGTTTTTAAAAACTTTGGTAAAAAAAAGTCTGTGATATAAAATTACAGTCTGTGTCTCACAGATCCAGATTAAATTGACTATCTAAAAATGCATAATATCAATTATGGAGTGATTTTCAGCATTAATCTAGCAAGTCTCAAGCCAATATCCTCTTAAAATTATTTATGTTTTTGTCCTTAGACATTAAAACAGTAAGGTTTTAAGGGTTAAGTTTTAAATGTACTATCGCCAAACAGAAATAGCAAGCAAATAATTGTGTTAGTTGGGTCCAAACATTAAACTGCATTGGATTTTGATCATTCAACCCAACTGGCATAGAAAAAAACTACTCTTAATTAGTGTAAAAAAAATAATAAAGTCAAGTTTAGGATCTGTTAGAAGCCTGGCATTGAAATTTAACAAATTTTAATTTACACCATCATCTCTACCACCTTTAGGAGAACACGCAATTTCTTTAAAACCATGGAGGGCAAGAAACTTCTACTTTCTTAGTATCCTCTGCTTGATACCTCTACAAGAATGATCTAAACTTAATGAAGCTTATACACCTTCTAAACACAATATTAACGGGAAATTTGGGTATCATTTGTCTCTCTGTCTTGTCAATTATAGAAGATTGCCATAATGCCTGGTGGTGGTTTCTCTTCATCCTCTTTACTATTAGGTCTCAACTATCTTTAATCATGCTTCTAAACTGGAATATTCATTAATTGCTAAATTTGTTTTTTGCAGTGCCCCATAACCAAGTGGAATAACAGACAATTACAGACAGAAGACCCCCAATCTTTAACTCTTATTATCCATCTTTACACCCATTCATTCATTCACTCATTATCTATGGCAAACTGTATGCTAGGTATGTGAGGCATACAAAATTAAGTTAGAATTCCATCTTTACTGGCTACTACATCTTATGAGGAAATAAATAATACATATATCTTATTTATCAACTGAGAATGTGCCAGATACATAAATGAGATGTAAGCACAATGTTTTGGGATTTGAAAGGAGACGTTTACTCTCATGTTAAGAATCAAGGACGATTTCCTGGAGGAAGCCTCTTGTAGCTGGTCTCTGAAGGATAGGAAAGGTTTCTAGAATAGATAACGAAAGGGTTGGGGTTTCAGGAGAATGAATCGCATACAAATCTGAAAAGGCAGGAAAGATGAGGTATGTTTTGCCTTGAATTTTGTGTGAAAATTGTGTCCATTTTTGTAAAATGTCTATTGAAGGGTAAGCTGAGACCAGATTGTGGAGTTCCTAGAACACCCCAGAAGACTCTTCTGGCAATTGTGCAATTTTACAACATGGTAGGCACTGGGAACCCTTTGAAGGTTTTGGGGCATATGCAAGGATGTAAGATGGGAGATTAATCTGTTTGCGGTCAGAATGACATAAGACTTCAACCCAAAGGAGATATCAGAATTATTCAGCAAGCTTTATAAAGACACACCACTCTTCCTACCCTGTAAATTCTGACTCAGATTCAGGAGGGCGCTAGTACAGCCCATATAGGTAAATTTTGTAAAATCCCCCGGATGAGTCATTACCATCCAGTTGAGAACCAGTGGGGTAGAGAATGCCAAAAATGAGAAGATTATCAAGACTTATAAATAAGACTGTGTAGAGCCTATTACAACTATACAGGAAGAAAAATTGGAGACTTTTATCAGAGATTCCAAACCCAAATTCCACATACATTTGGACTTTTGAGGCTTTGTGTTCCCATGAAATTGCATGTAATATTGAGATGTCCATTTTTTTCTGGCAAAAGGATCCAATAACATCAAATTCTTAAAAGATATTAAAACCACCAGATATTTAAGAACTGCTGGAGGAAGCTCTACCATGTTGGCCACTTTTAGCATTTAGGAAAAAGAAGAGCAAACTTAAAGTATTATACTTCCCTTGAAAGAAAATTTCTGGAATTTTTATATACTTCTTATACTAGGCCATTGGTTAAAACTTAATCATCAGGAGCATAAAACTTCAGAGTATGAGGGAAGTGTGAATGTAGACTTATTTCTGAGTGGTCATTTACTCAGCTTAAAAAAGCAGGAAAAAGAGAAGAATGAACAACTTTGAAGCACCCAGTAGTAAGTGAAAAAAAAAAAAAGCATAATGTAGAGTCATTTTATCTCAACTTTTAGTCTAAACAATGTATTTTATTTGGAAAGAGGTATAAATTTCTTTATAACATTATTTTATGGAAATATTTCTCATTTCAAATTCCTGTCCTACTCAAGTGATTCATATACTGAAAATACTGCATATGCAAATGAAAAGATAGTATTGCTGGTTACAAATGGAACTAAATCCACTAGGCGAATGCAATTAAACCTAATAATCTCGATTCATCTAAAGATATATTTACATTATTCTAAAGATAGCTAGCTTATTTATAAAATAAACACTTTCTGCATCAGAACACATGTTCATATTATAAAATTAGAAAATGCAGAAACAATTCCTAATCCTTTCACCCAGAGTAACTCCTGTTATTATTTACTATATGCTTACACGTTCTCTCTTTTTCCCCTTCTCAGTTTCTCTCATGAACATCAACACATATGCACTCAATATCTTCATAATGATTGTAACATGCTTTTAAATTGTAAACACTAAACTAACACTGTCCCACATAATGTCATTTTACTATTTGCTCTTTATGTTATTGTTTGACTAAAATGCAATTTGCTTAACCAGTCTGCTTTTAGGTGTAAATTGAGTTTATTTCCATCTTTTTTCTTCTTTTACTACTATAAACAGTATTCTGATGGTAAATACACCTTTATATAATTAAATATAATGACTTCCCTGACATAGTAATTGGGACAGATAATAATGGCCTGAATGAAGGTCTGGCAATGGGAATGAAGAGACAGGAGGATCTTGAAGGCTGAATTGGCAGAGTCAAGTGATCAAATTATGTATAGTGGAGTAATAGCTGGGCTTTTTACGCCAAAGTTATTACACCCCAAAAGTGTACTTGTTGCTTTAATTTATTCATTTGTTCAGTGACATTTATTTCTTTAGTGGGAGGACAGACACAATCAAGAACAGAGTCAACTAAAGTATTAAAGTGTCTATTGGATTATTATTTTTTAAACTCATAACAAGAACAGTGAATCCAAAACAAACTGTTCCAATCCGAAAGAGCTCAGCTCTCAAGAGGGAAATGGTTTTATTTTGAATTCCTAAAAGGCATGGCAAGAGATTTTAGTCTGATCCTAGAGGTCTGAAGCACAGAATTTATAAAAGTTAACCATTAAGTGGAGAAATGCTCAAGATATGGGCCAGAGGCAGTTGCCGGTTACGCAGACCGTGCAGGAAAGTTTCTAGGTTGTGGGCAGCAGGGAACCTAGAGAATGAGAACAAGAGGAAAAAGCTGGATGTAAGCAAGTGTTGCATCCTGTGTTGCACCCTCTGAGGAAGGGGAGTAAGTAATGAATGAGTTTGGAGATGCAAGGGCCAAAGAGGTTATGATCCCTTCCCACCAGGAAACCAGGGAGAAGGCAGCATTGCAGATGCCTGCCTGAAGGGCTGCAGGGAGAAATAAGGACAGACTGAACTAGCACCCTCCCCTCCAATCCCCAACCCATCAAGTTCCTCCAAAAGCATCCTTCTTTTGTATGGAGGAGTTCGGAAAAGGTTCTCTTGTCTTCAAGAGGGACCAAGAAAATAACTGACAAGGGATGGAGAGTGTTATGAAGTTTTCAGAGGATCCAAAACATCAACTAGAAGCAAGGGTAGGGGTTTCATCTGCAAGCTGAGCTCTCTGGAAGCAATGTTATCTAGTGTTACTGCTGAGGGTAGAGTTTGGTGAAGAATTTTCCAAGAGGGAAAGACCAAGGAACTTAAAGACACATATTAGCAGAGATCAGTCAGAACCAGAAAACAGTTGGGCAGCTATAATGGGGAGAGAGTAGAGATTAGAGCTTTGAAATGCCACCCCTATTATTTATTAAATCCCTACATATT
The DNA here is from genome assembly GCF_023851605.1 of Tamandua tetradactyla. NCBI lineage: Eukaryota > Metazoa > Chordata > Mammalia > Pilosa > Myrmecophagidae > Tamandua > Tamandua tetradactyla. The sequence goes on from NC_135336.1 coordinate 74,152,034, forward strand.
CTGGAATGTTTTAATTGATTTTTAAATGGTAGATCCAAGAGTGACAACAGTATATTTCTAGATTTTTTTCCCTTCATAGTGAGTAAATTAAGAACCTTTGAACATGGGAACCATTTTTCACTGTAAAAAAGTTATCAAAGATAGCATCTGGCAGACTGAATCTATTTTTTTTTTAACTTTTTTTTATTAATTAAAAAAATTAACAAACAAAACATTTAGATATCATTCCATTCTACATATACAATCAGGAATTCTTAATATCATCACATAGTTGCATATTCATCATTTCTTAGTACATTTGCATTGATTTAGAAAAAGAAATAAAAAGACAACAGAAAAAGAAATAAAATGATAATAGAGAAAAAAAAAAGACTATACATACCACACCCCTTACCCCTCGCTTTCATTTACCCCTAGCATTTCAAACTGAATTTATTTTAACATTTGTTCCCCCTATTATTTATTTTTATTCCATATGTTCTACTCTTCTGTTGATATAGTAGCTAAAAGGAGCATCAGACATAAGGTTTTCACATTCACAGAGTCTCATTGTGAGAGCTATATCATTGTTCAATCATCATCAAGAAACATGGCTACTGGAACACAGCACTACATTTTCAGGCAATTCCCTCCAGCCTCTCCACTACATCTTGAACAACAAGGTGATATCTACTTAATGCGTAAGAATAACCTCCAGGATAACCTCTCTACTCTGTTTGGAATCTCTCAGCCATTGACACTTTGTCTCATTTTTCTCTTCCCCCTTTTGGTCGAGAAGTCTCTCCCAATCCCTTGATGTTAATTCTCAGCTCTGAATCTATTTTTTTTTTTAAGAATTATTTTCAAAACTTTATTTTTTCTCCTTTATGCATAAGGCCAATAATCAGGTCTTTGAACCTTAGCTGATAGGTCCATATGTTTATTCATTCAGTTAAAAAATGCATATCGAGTGTCTCCCATATGTCAAGTAGGTTTTTTTAAGATGTAAATTCAGTTTTAGTTAAAGGGTTCTAATGTTACTTCACTGAATTTGTTTAATGTTTATTGAACATATCATTGCCTTTATCCTGGATGGAGCAGACAATTCACACAGTTCTCACTTATGAATTTTAGGATTGTAATTAGAAAAAAAGCATACACCAACAAACATACATATCCACAAACATACAGGAAAAATCGATGACAGTAAAGAATATATGTAATGGAATAGTTTAGAAAAATCGTGCCATGTAAAGTCATGGTACATCCCTTCAAAATCATTGACTGAAAGAACATTGTGAGAAAAAGAAAAACAAAAAAACCTTATATTTTCTTTATTAGTGCTTCAATATCTTTGCTGGGGATTGAAGTGTAGCAGAGATTACAGTGAAATCTGGTGCTTCACATCATTATTAAGCTCATATCTGCAAGCTAATCATGTGTGATAAGACTAAAGTATAAAAGCATTTGAATCAATAGCTCTTTCAGATGCTTTCCTGATAAAATTGCTTCATCTTCTTTTCTAAGTAATTTCTATGAGCCAATAATTAAGTGAAACATATTTATATTAGGAGTAACAGGACTCAAACATATCCTGGACTTTATAGTTACTGGCTGCAACCAGTAGGATCCTTTAAATAATCAGATCTAGGTAATATCTGTCTCAGCACAGGGGTATACTTTCTGACTTTCTTTATTTTAAAGGGAATTAAGCTAGGGTCAGCAACAAAGATTAGATTGTTACTACCTGGAAATTATTCAGAGTATTCATTTTGTCCTTTGAAATTGCTTTTGTTTGTTTGTTTCCACCTTTTTTCGTCTTATAATCCTCATGTCCCTCTTCATGCATCATGTTAGTTTAAAGGAATTTGTGGTTGTGGATTTCCACATTTACATAATTATATACTGAGTATATAGTATTACTGGGCAAGGCAGAGTTTTTAAAGGATCCTGACCTCTTAAAGAAAATTCGAAGATCTTTGTAAGTGACTAATTTGTTGGAAAATTTCAGGTTACATTCTTAGTCATATTTCTGTTAGAAGAAGCTTACTTTCCATTTTGTATATCTCATTTGCATTTCTGCAAAGTTATTCATGCATATGAAAAAGATATTATTCATCTATAAATTCCTTTCTCTTTATATTCCAAATTCAATACGTTTATGAGTTATACATAAAGAAGCACACTGCTATCTCTCTCTCTCTCTCTCTCTCTCTCTATATATATATATATATATACATATATAATTACAATTTGGTATTACAACTGGATATCAAACCCAAGTGATAATATTATGTGCTAGATGTGTCTTATTACATCATTAATGACATATCAAAATTGTCAAGTATGTTGAAATTCAATAATTGTAACTGACAAGCTTTAGTATGATTTGTCTCCATTGGGAATGATTTAAAAAAAAAAAGGAATGCACTTCTGAATTCTTCTCTAAGTGTTTATGACTGCATGGCAAGCTCTTGTTTCTTTTTCTGCTATTTTTCCTGAGATCCTGTTTGCCCTATATTAACTGGCTTCTGAAGTTTTTATGTGCATAAAGCCATATCATCTCCTAAATTCAGAAATCCAGTGCTGCTCGAGAAAGAACTACAAAGATGAACTGTCAAGAAGAAAAATAACCAACCTGGCAGGGCTTACCTCGCTCTAATGTTTGATCCTTCTTAACTCAATATCCCAGAAAATTTTTTCACTTGAAACTTTAGGCAGAGTTCACAAAGTAAAAGTCTACCTCCCTTGCTTTGCTGTTCGCTTTAGAAAAGCAAATACCATTGCTTCACTTCCCAAAAGTTTTGCCTCAAAAATATCTCGATATTTGGGAAGAAGAGGATTGAACAGGGTGACAGTGAATTTCAGGGACACAGCCTCATTCATAACAATGTTAAGGTATTTGAGATTCCCCGCCCTTTACATCCTGCTTTATCTGTATTTGGGATTGACATGGAGGAGGAGAAAGAGGAAGTTTGTATATATTTTTTGAAAATTAATTCCCAGTTAGCTATTTGCCAGTGAATTATTTTTAAGCCCAAAGGAAACTGCAATAGTACTTCCCTTTTCAGTAATGAGATTGGTTATGAAAGGGGATAGACAATGATATCCATGTATAGAATAACCTGGCTTTCTAGACAAGCCTACTTGTCCAAGATCAAACAGCTACAGCGCATTTAGGGTTACAGTCTCCTTCCCTTTCTCCTTATTCTCAACCGCAGTGGAGTTTTTTTCCAGTGTTGCCATGGTAACACTATATCTGGCTGCTAGCTCTGTCGTAAGTTATTGAACTGAGACTGGCTTTTGGTTTAGCAGATAATTAGGTTCTGTCTCACAGGTTCATTTTCCTGTGACTGGGACGTGAATATGACCTACAGCTGGCCTCAATTTCAGTGTTACAGACGAAACTTTAACCCTTCCTCAGCTCCCCAGCCACCCTCCTAAGCCTTGCTTATAAGGTAGAAGAATACAGCTCACCCATATCTTAGGAAGGGTTTACCAAGTCCCCATTTCATTTTTTATCTTCACCATAACAGTAAGGAAAATATGGTCAAGGTGGTAAACTTAAGGCATTTAAAAAATCGAAAACATAGGATATATAGATAGATAGATAGGTATAGATAGATATGCATTTTCTATGTAAAATATGAAAACTTCGTGGCCTTTACAATTTCCTTACTTCTTTATTAATTTTTAAGTCACACTGAAATGTCTTTTATTACAGTTAGGAGACCATTGTACTTATATTTTAAAGATCTTCTTCTCAGAGATACTAGCTTGGTGCTTTTATTCTCTTCTTTGAGAACTGTTTGTCAGTTGATTCACGTCCCTCCTCCTTTTCATGCACCCTGAATTTTAGCTGACATTGGACGGTTTCTTTGGAGTCACAGGCATATCCATGTTACAGGGAACAATGCCACCACTCCACTCAAATGCCAAAATGTTCACTCAAGGGCTTGAATCTTGATGGGTTGGAAAGCCAGTTACTTTTGCAGATTGTATTTGGAAGGTTTCAATCAGTTCAGAGCTCTTTCCTTTCTTTAGCACAAAGAAAGAAGCATAACTTTTGGAACAGACGTTGCATTTACAATACCCATGGCAATATGGAGAGCTGTGGGGTAAATAAGAGAGGATGCTTTTGTATGACAAACAATGGGAAAGACCTTCAATGCAATCTGCTTGAAAATTTTAGTTTATGTCACCTAGAACCTTAACATGAAGTGATACTAAAGGAAAAGGAGTTGAGTTCACCAGCAATAAAACATGAATTAAAGAAATTCTATAACTTAATTGGCTGGAGAGGCACATAACTGTGTTAACAGTGATAGGTAAGATTTGCAAATGGGAATATTAGAAGGTTAGCATTATACATTGCAAAGGGGATGTGTGTGTATGCATGTGTACTACAAAGACTATTCTGTGTTAGTCCACTCCTTCCATTCTCAAACTTTAGATGACAAGATCATCTTGAATATCAGCAGCCTCAGATGTCCTGAAAGAGAGCAGTCACCTGCCCAGAAGTGCCCAGCGGATGTGGACATGGATAATGTAGGGGAAAGTGATGCGTCAGGGTGGAGGGTATTTGTATAAAGAGAGGGAGTCATTAAAAGAGAGACTCAGTTGTTGCTCATTATTCTCAAATAAATCGAGCTTCTTCTAATCTCTCATCTCCAGTGCATCACCCAGCACCTTTATTACCTTACTGATGATTAGTAAGTGTTTGTTGAATGACTGTGTGAGTTCTTCCCCACATTCTCGTGGCATTTGATTATAAAGAGGACTTAGGAAAGCTTCAAGCTACAATTAAATCCTCTTTAATTGTCTTCTCATGGTTCTCTGTAACCCCTAAACCCTACATGGTAATTTCTTGCCCATATTACTGCAATAGCCTCCTAACTGTTGTCTTTCCCTCTTATTACTGAGTGCAGTCTCTATGACACAGAGAAATATGGTGTTAATCTACAATCAAACCAGCACCCTCTTCAAAATGTTGGTAAATGTTTAATAACTGACTTTCTGGGGAAAATGATATGGTTCCCCATCATTATCATATCATACAAAATCCTTACCGGGCTTACAAAGTCCAATATGATTTTGCTCATTCCTATCTTTGTGTCATCTCCCATCACTCTCCCCCTCTGTCACACCCCACCTTTCCTCAAGCCACCTGTGTACAATCCCACTGGTCTCTGCTCAAATGTCACCTCTTTAGAAATGTCTTCCCTAAATGTCTTAAATAGCACCCCATTCATTCCCTAACACCTTGCCCATTTGTTCTCTTCATAGTGTTTATCATATCTTGATGTGTTATAAGACAACAAATAAGTATATGTTGTTCCCATTAAAATATTGGCTTCATAGGTAACAGCTTTAATTATTCACTGGTATGTCCCAAGTGCTTAGAATTCTGTTGGCTGGAACCTAGTAGGTCTTTAATAAATTCTTTTAAATGAATGGGTCAATGAATGATGGAATAACAAGCTCTAAGTGGAGTACTTATCATCCCACCCTAAGTAAGACCACTATGTGCCTGTGCTGATATTGTGAATTCAATCTTTCCCTACATAAGAAAAGAAAAACTGCATGAGTAGGTACTATAAAATCTAAGGACACAGTTTATATTTCTGTGACTCTCTGCATCAGGTTGAGGTAAAACAAGGAAATTAAAGCTTACTCCTACCTCATTTTTTTGCATGAACAACCCCCAAATAAAGCATCAACAAAAGACAAAACACATAATGACCCCAGTAATTCATGGAAACCATCATGTAGGGCAGGGATTGGCAAAACTGTTCTGCACAAATAGTTTGGGTTTTGTGGGCTGCATAGACTGTGTTGCAGCTATTCACTGTTGCTACTGAGGTGCGAGAGCAGCCAGACAATACATAAATGAATGGGAATGACTGCATTCCAATAAAACATTATTTATAGAAATGGCAGCAGACTGGATTTAACCTACAGGCTATAATTCGCTGACCCCTGCAGTAGAGATTCTCCACAAATCACCCTCCCACCAAGATATTGAGAGAAGATTCAAAGCACCATGGCTCCCTCACCTAGTTTTTTAAAAAACTTCCAGGAAATGAAACAGACTAGGGAATAGCTAGTGAGGGGAGTACATGAGTCCATCAGTGGCTTGACTATTGAGCTAATCTCTTTCCTTTCCCCTGAATCTTTCAGTTTAAGTTTCTAACTTTAAAGTGTTTCTGCAGCAGCAATAACTGGGCCATGTGATATCTCCCCATTGACAAAATTTCTTCTCGGGGAATAAATGAGAGATGCATACTGTGAAGTGTTGGTAAATGTTTAATAACTGGCTTTCTGGGGAAAAAGAAGACATTTACTGATATCTGTGGTATAAATTCTTCTACCATGGCCATTTCAAACTACCAATGTGATGTCACTGAATGTGGAGTTGGAAAAAGCCAAATGAGCCAGCTTCAACCCACCACTGGGCACATACTAGAAAGCTGCAGGAATGTTGCTCACTGCCATTGCAAAACCTAAAGCAAATAGTGGTAGGTTTTGGGGGAACAACTGTTTTTTTCATCTCTTGAATAATAAACACATATATAAATGTAATGCTATGTGTAAAGTGTCAAGCTCAGTGTTTCGTTCAAAATACGTACTCAGTAAATGGTAGCAATTATTATCTTCTTAGTTTAAATTATTACAAGCCTTAGAAACTAAATGGTTAGCTACAGACTCAATCCAGTTTTAATACCTTTGTTAATTAGGCCTCTTAACATTGAAGCAACAACAATAAAGGAATTTTATATTGCTATTCATGATTCTGCCCGGCACAAGGTTAAAATAGCAACACTATACTCCAACCAGAATAAAAGAAGTCTCCACTAGACTGTAACTCTTCATAACACTTCACAAGGGTCAAGCTGTGTTGTTTTCCTCTGAAGTTAAACAGAATGCATCTTAGCAGCATAGTTCAATTAAACGCTGAAAAGTGGTTTCAATTTGACTATAATCCAAACAAATACACTCCAATGAGTTAAAGACCAAGGAGGGGCCAATAAAAGGGTAAAGATTTCACTTAAGTCTCCAGGAAAACACTCAGTTTGAATTAGTAACATGGACTTCTTATATTATTTGGCCACGTACAATACAGTTTGGTCCTTGTTGAACAAAACTGATAAAATTCAGGCGAAGTATCAATAATGGTTTGAGTAACCAGATTCCAAAGCAGATCTCATTCTAAAAGAAATTTTTAAAGTATGAAATTGACCCTGACAGAGATTAATAGGCTCATACACTCAGTCTTTGGGAGAAAAGGCAAAAATAATACTGTTTTTAATACAAATAAAAGTAATCACCCTCCAATCTTTGCTACTCCCTTCAATGTTGCAGTTTAGCTTTCTGTACTTTTATAAAAGGTGTGATTCAGCATTTGGTCTGTGAAATAAGGTAAGAAAGAGAGTATTTCTTTTTGCCTTCTAGCTAATCTTAATCTTTTCCTCCATGCTTCTATCGGTACATAATGCAAACACATCGATAAAGCAGTGATTATCCAGCTCTGCTCCTCAAGGGCCCTCTGTCCTATAAGATTCATTTTATCAATGGCACCACCTCAGCCCAAGCCCTGATGTGATATCCTACTCCTTAACCCCCCCAAAATTGTACTTAGAGAGTTGAATTTTCTATTTTAATAAATTTTTCCATAATTACTTTTTGCTACATTTTCTTTTGCTTTTCTGCTCATACTAATATTAATTAACATGTATTTTGGTGGGTTAATGTAAAAAAGGGGGGGATTTAGATAGGAAGACTTCTTTTTAAATAATTTCTATTATGGAAAGTTAACAATGTTATACAAAAATGTAGAGGGACTAGCATAATGAACCCCTATATCTCATCATACAGCTTCAACTATCATCAATTTACAGCTAATTTAGTTTCATCAGTACCCCCAAACAGTCATTCTCAAACTCCTGGTTTATTTTTAAGTAAATCCATATCTCATCTAATATGCAAGCATCTATAAATATTTCAGTATGTATCTCTAAAAGATAAGCACTGTATTTAACCACAATATTACTATTATACCTACACAAATTGACAATAATTCCTTAACATCAGCATATATCCCATGTGTACAGATTTTCCTGATTGTCTCATATTTGTAATCATCATTTTTTTGGATGAGGATTCAAACAAGGGTCACATGTGATTGACAAGTTTTTAAAGTTCCTTTTAATCTATACATGTGCCCTACTTCTATGTTTTGTTTTGCTAATGCTCCAAAAATGTAATATACCAGAAATGGATGGGCTTTTACAGAGGGATTTATTAGGTTACAAATTTACAGTTCTGAGGCCATGAAAATGTCCAAATTAAGGCATCGTAAGAGGATACCTTCACTCAAGAAAGGTCAATCATATCTGGGATTTCTCTATCATCTGGGAAGGCACGGGGCTGGCATCTCCTGGTCCTTTGCTCCTGGGTTGCATTGTTTTCAGCTTCTAATTCCAGTGACTTTCTCTCTAAGCATCTGTGGGTCCTCACTTAGCTTCTCTGGAGCAAACTCTGTGTTTCATCTCTTAGTTTAGCAACTCCAAGCATCTGTGGCATGGTGTTATCTCTCAGCTCTCTGTGCTGGCTCTTTCAGGGACTCCAGTAAGCTAAGATGACCTTGAATGGGCAGGGTCACATCTCTATCTAATCAAAAGGTTCCACTCACAATTGGATGGGTGGGATCTTTATGAAAACAACCTAATAAAAAAGACCCACCCAAACAATAGGTCTGCTCCCCATAGGATTGGATTAGAATTAAAAGAACATGGCTTTTTTTGGGATACATGATGATTTCAAACCAGCACAATTCTAATTCTTAGCAAATTGATAAAACCAGGTCATTTGTCTCTTAGTGTTTTCCTTATCCTTGATTTTACTGATTGAATCCCTTTTGTGTTATTTATCTTGTTTTTCTGTCATTATATTTCTTGCTAAACTGAGAGGTAGGCTGAAAGTCTTATCAAATTCAAGTTCTTTTGTCTTCAAGATTCATTCATAAAAAGTATTGCATACATACTAGCAGGAAGCACATAGAAAGCACATTTATTATGACAAAGTGGGAGGATGTTTGGGATTTTGTGTTATAAGTATATATTATGGTTGCATCATACAACAATCAAATATTTTAAGCCCATATGTTAGAATTGAAAATGTCATTGTTATATGATATTTCAAAAGAAACATCTTGATCTTCAGTTATTCCACCAACTGAGCAATTTTGAGCAACTTGCTCTAGGGAATATCAGAGTACAGATTACTCCACTTATATATCTGAAAATGGATTACATACTGGAGAAATTTCATGGGGTGTGGCCCTGAACTAACACAATACACAAATTTAGACCTTCTTCAGTCTAAGGTTGATCTATGTCATTCACAGAATCAAGAATGAGAAATAGTGAATTAGAACCAGATTTCCGTGGTGACCCTTAATTTTCTAATTGGTATCCTTGGAGAAGACCAATATGGACCCTTCACATGTGGGGCACTTCAAATCAACAGAATTGTCTTGCGGTGAGCACAAGGAAGCACCCCAGCCAATTTCAACAAGTTGGTGCATCCCTGTCACTATCCTGGAAAACAGAAGTGTGATGAAAATATGAAGAGATGATGTGAAATGTCAGTTTTCTTTTAAAAAACAGAAATATGTGTATATTCTCGGGAAGGGGAAGAAATATGCATCTGGTTTACAGCTTTTCAGAAAGTGACCTCTATGGTTGTCTTTTTTGATTCCTCTTATGAAAAAAAATGGAAAAATAATGTTTTTTTAATATTTTAATTAGCATGGTTCATTGCGATAGAACTCTAATCTCATATACATTGCTAGATGTCAAGTGAACACATTTTTCCAACGTATATTTATTGGGGCTAATTAAATTGCTTCTGTTTCAAAGCTATGGCATTGTGAAAATCTATCAATTATTCAAAAATATTTCTGAAATTAAGCTCTATTTTGATCTGCAACTGTTGGAGAATATCTTATTTTGTATCAGAGTGCCACAGTAGGTTAGTGAGTTCTTGTCAAGTTCTGAGTTACCCTGACTCTACTTTAACTCTTAACCAGGAATTGGGGAGATTTTTCCAGGAAGAGTTATATAAATCCAAAAATGAAATGTGGGCATCCATGATCCACTTTTTATATTTCTATTCTTCCTCCCACTTTTGCCCAGAAAGTAAGAGTATGGACATATTGATTCGAGTTATAGCATATCAATGTTTCCATTTTTTTTCTATCTTTTAATTAAGCTCTTGAATCTGTTGTGTAAGTTTGAAACTATTATTTCATGTACTGTGTTAATCAGGGTTGTTTAGAGAAACAGAAACAACAGAAGATATCTGTAAATATGAGATTTATAAAAGTGTCTCGTGCAGCTGTGGAGATGCAAGAGTCCCCAATTCATAGGAAAGTTTGCAAGACTGGCAACACCGATGAATGGTTTTGATGAACTCCATAGGAAAGGCTAGCTGGTTGAAGAAGCAGTGAAAATTCTCTCTTCTCCCTTCAGTCTTCAAATGATTGGATTCAATCCATTGATTAGATTCTCTACTTTGTGGAAGACACACCCTTAGTTGATAGAGTTGTAATCAATCACAGATGAAATCAAATGACTGATGATTTAATACACCAGCCTTCTGGTTTATCAACCAGTCACAGAATATCCTTGTAGTAATGATCAGACCAGTACTTGCCTGACCAGACAACAGGGCACCATCTCCTAGCCAACTTGATACCTGAACCCAACCATCACATGTACTACCAAATTTGACACCTTTAGGAACCTGGAGCAGACTGAGCCTTTAGAATGAAATGATGAGATTATTGTGAAAATAGGTGAGGATGACCAGGGGCAACTCTAAACTCATTATTTCTGCAATGCAATTGCAATAAAATCCTCTGGGTAAAGTTGGACTAGCTGGGTCCCACACCCAGAGAAATCTGATCAAATGCCCAGACACCAGCAGAAAATAATGGATGATGCTCGGAAAATTGAAGATATGGCCCAGTCAAAGGAACAAACCAATAGTTCAAATGAGATACAGGAGCTGAGACAACTAATGCTGAATATACAAACAGAAATGGAAAAACTCTTCAAAAACCAAATCAATAAATTGAGGGAGGACATGAAGAAGACATGGGCTGAACAAAAAGAAGAAATAGAAAATCTGAAAAAACAAATCACAGAACTTATGGGAGTGAAGGACAAAGAAGAAAAAATGGAAAAAACAGTGGATACCTACAATGGTAGATCTAAAGAGACAGAAGCTACAATTAGTGAACTGGAGGATGGAACATCTGAATCCCAAAAAGAAACAGAAACTATAGGGAAAAGAATGGAAAAACTTGAGCAGGGGATCAGGGAACTGAATGACAATATGAAGCGCACAAATATACATGTTGTGGGTGTCCCAGAAGGAGAAGAGAAGGGAAAAGGAGGAGAAAAACTAATGGAAGAAATTATCACTGAAAATTTCCCAACTCTTATGAAAGACCTAAATTTACAGATCCAAGAAGTGCAGCACACCCCAAAGAGAATAGACCCAAATAGGCGTTCTCCAAGACATTTACTAGTTAGAATGTCAGAGGTCAAAGAGAAAGAGAGGATCTTGAAAGCAGCAAGAGAAAAACAATCCGTCACATACAAGGGAAACCCAATAAGACTATGTGTAGATTTCTCAGCAGAAACCATGGAGGCTAGAAGACAGTGGGATGATATATTTAAATTACTAAAAGAGAAAAACTGCCAACCAAAACTCCTATATCCAGCAAAATTGTCCTTCAAAAATGAAGGAGAAATTAAAACATTTATAGACAAAAAGTCACTGAGAGAATTTGTGACCAAGAGACCAGCTCTGCAAGAAATACTAAAGGGAGCACTAGAGTCAGATACGAAAAGACAGAAGAGAGAGGTATGGAGTAAAGTGTAGAAAGAAGGAAAATCAGATATGATATATATAATACAAAAGCCAAAATGTTAGAGGAAAATATTATCCAAACAGTAATAACACTAAAAGTTAATGGACTGAATTTCCCAATCAAAAGACATAGAATGGCAGAATGGATTACAACCCAGCAATACCACTGCTAGGTATCTACTCAAAGGACTTAAGGGCAAAGACACAGACGGACATTTGCACACCAGTGTTTATAGCAGCATTATCTACAATTGCAAAGAGATGGAAACAGCCAAAATGTTCATCAACAGACGAGTGGCTAAACAAACTGTGGCGTATACCTACGATGGAATATTATGCAGCTTTAAGACAGACTAAACTTATGAAGCATGTAATAACATGGATGGACCTAGAGAACATTATGCTGAGTGAGTCTAGCCAAAAACTAAAGGACAAATACTGTATGGTCCCACTGATGTGAACCGACATTCGAGAATCAGTTTGGAATATATCATTGGTAACAGAGACCAGCAGGAGTTAGAAACAGGGTAAGATAATCGGTAATTGGAGCTGAAGGGATACAGACTGTGCAACAGGACTAGATACAAAAACTCAAAAATGGACAGCATAATAATACCTAAGTGTAATGTAACTAGGTTGGAACACTGAATGAAGCTGCACCTGAAATATGGTTTTTTGTTTGTTTGTGTGATTGTATCTTTTGTTTTTGTTTTTTTTTCTTCTTCCTTTATATATATATATTTTTTATTAGTATTATTATTTTAATTCTCTTCTCTATATTAACATTCTATATCTTTTTCTGCTGTTTTCTAGTTCTTTTCCTAAATCAATGCAAATGTACTAAGAAATGATGATCATACATCTATGTGATGATACTAAGAATTACTGAGTGCATGTGTAGAATGGAATGATTTCTAAATGTTGTGTTAATTTCTTTTCTTTTTTTTGATTAATAAAAAAAATTTCTAAAAAAAAAAAAGTGAGGGAGACATTAAAATTTTTCACAGACAAACAAATGCTAAGAGAATTTGCTAAGAAGAGACCAGCCCTATAAGAAATTCGAAACCACAAGAGTCCACACTGCCAGGGACCTTTGGAAATGAAGAAAGAATATGTCCCCAGGGGAGCTTCATGAATCCAGAAGCCTGGAGAGAAAGCTAGCAGATATCACCATGTTCATCATGTACCTTTCCAGATAACAGAGAAACACTGAACTTCATCAGCCTTTCTTGAGTGAACATAACCCCTTGTTGGTGCCTTAATTTGGACATTTTCACGGCCTTAGAACTGTAAACTTGCAACTTAATAAACTGCCCTTTTTAAAAGTCAAAAAAAAAAAAAAAAGAATAATCTGATATTTCAAAGCAAAAAAAACTAACACGTCTTTGTAATTCTAAGACATGTAAGCTTGGCTTTGTCATTCTTTCTAATTTTGAAAAAAAAAAAGTAATATTGACCATAAAATAACAGACTCTTAGATTAGGAATATTTCTTAAAAATCATGTGCCCTCTCCCCTGATGCTAGATTCCCTTTACATTACTTAGGACTTACAACATTCCACCCCAATAATTAATATTTTCAAAGGTAGGAAAGCTTACTGCTTTCACAGGCAGCTGATGACATTTTGGGCGTGCTTTAATTTTTAGAAAGTTTTTTCTCATTTTGAGCCAAATTTTGTCTCTGGAAAAATAGCAAATATGTCTACACACCAGGATTTTGAGTATTAGAGGAAAGTTTTCATGTCCCCTTTACCCATAAACCTTTACAATAAATTTTTAGGGATCTTTAAAACGATCATGTTATTATTATGTATCACTTACTATTTTCTTGACTAAAAACACTGCAATTTGCTAATCTTGCAGGAGATATAGTTTTAGAAATTAAGTATATCTTGGTCACATTTATCTAAACAATCTTTAATTCATTAGTGTTCTCTTTAAGAATAGATATTCCCTATCACCTGTCTCCTGAAACTTCCTTAAATTGAAGTATTCTTTGAACTTTGAAGTAAGCTAGACGTGGAGAAACCTGACTTTTAACATGAGATACTTTCAAAAGTTACATATTATTTTGTAAGCTTCCATTTCCTCATAAAAATGGAGCTACTAATAATATACTCTACATATATTATGGGGATTAAATGAGATCACATGTAAAACGTTTGATGCATCATAGGGGCTTAAACAATGTAAGCTCTTTTTTTGAAACAAATGCTGGATGATCGGTGATTGTGTTTGAAAGGTGTCTTCACACAATGCTTGCCTACCAAGCCTTCTAGATATATGGATACATGGTTCGAAGAAAGCATAATTAAATTTAATTCATTAAATATTTACTCAGGTCCAACTGGGAATTGCAAAGCATTATGCTAGTGACTGAGAGAGAAAAAGACAGTTTTTGCTTTTCTGGAGTAAGGACATTTTCATAAGTATTTTTGATATAAATAAACTGGAATAGATGATGGCTGCAGGTATATATCTGGAATAGTGGCAGTTCAGGAAAGAAAATCTTACCAGGGGTGTGATGGTTTGGAGGTTTCATGGACCTCAGAAAATCATTTTAAAGCGAATCCATTCCTGTGGGTGTCAACCCATTGTAAGTAGGATCTTTTCGTGAATAGGATCTAAACTTGAGATGTTGCCAACCTCATTCAAGAATTAAGACTTAAGCATCCTCCTAGTGGAGTCCTTTATAAATAAAAGGATAAAAGCGAGAAGATACAGAAGAAAGCCACTCAGAAGTTGAGAGAGGACACACAGAAGATCACAAAGAAAGCCAAGGAAACAAAGAGGAAGCTGCTAAGGCTAGAAGCTAGAAGCAATGAAACCCAAGAGAGAAGGGAGAAACCAGCAGATGTGCCATGTGTCTGGCCATGTGACCGAGTTGCTGAGGATCATTGCTGGCTGGTCTTTGGGGAGAAAATATTGCCTGTTGATGCCCTGATATGGATCTTTTCACAGCCTGATAACTCTTAGTATATAAGTTAATAAATCCCTAATGTAAAAGCCAACCCATTTTTGGTACGGAGTTTCATTCACTTTAGCAAACTAAAATAAGGATAATGGGGAATGCTTCTCAAAGAAGGTGATACATGAGGTGGGGCCCAAAGTACTAGCAGGGTTTTCATGGCACTTATGGGAAAAGTGAGTTTTTTGGGCAGAATTTGTTGAATTTTTTAGTAGAAAAGGAAATATAGCAATACATGTTAATAAAATTATCATAAATGCAAGAACAAAATGTAAATCAAATTATCATATCAGAAATAAGAGTTTGATAGAGTAAAAGCCAACATAATGAAAAACAACAAAATCACCTTTAACTAAAAACTTACCTTTGAATGAAAAATATGGTGTTGATATTGTTACTAAGTAAAGAGACTGATGCTCTGCTCCCTACTATAAAAACCCTGGATATTGTACTAAATTCTTGAAATTCATTGTCAATTTTTTTATTTTTAACTTCTTTTACTATATAGTATAACGTATATACAAAGCAAAGAAATAAAAAAAGCAATAGTTTTCAAAGCATTATTCAACAAGAAGTTACAGGACAGATCCCGAAGTTTGTCATGGGTTACCATATGATACTCTCATGTTTTTCCTTCTAGCTGCTCCAGAACACAGGAGGCTAGAGGGCTTAAATAATTTTTTATCATCACAATCAACTCTTTTTTCTTCCTTTTTTGTGAAAAATGTCAAATATACAAAAAAGCTATACACTTCAAAGCACAGCACTGCAATTAGTTGTAGAACATGTTTCAGAGTTTGACATTGGTTGTAATTTCACAATTTTAGGTTTTTACTTCTAGCTGTTCTAAACTACTGGAGATTAAAAGAGATATTAATTTAATGATTCAGCATCCGTATTCATTGTTTAAATCCTATCTTCTCAGTATTATTCCACCATCATCTTTGATCTTTTCATCCCTCTCTTTAGGTGTGTTTGTGCAATGGTGATTCTAAATTTTTCATATTGGAAGAGTCTGTCACTAATATGGGGTAGGGAGATGGAACTATCTGATGCTCTGAAGAGGCGGGGCTAGGTTTCAGGACTTATCTGGACTAAGGACCCATCTGGAGGTTGGTCCAGGTTTCTGGAAAGTTACTCTAGGGCCTGGAATCCTTGTGGAATTTTATATATTGTCCTAGGTGTTCTTTAGGATTGGCTGGAATGGTCCTGGTTGGGAGTTGGCAGGTTATGGTAAGTTGCAAGGTCTACTTGAAGCTCATATAAAAGCAAACTCCAGAGTAGCCTCTTGACTCTATCTGAACTCCCTCTGCCACTGATACTTTATTAATTACACTTTTTTCCCCCTTTTGGTCAGGATGAAATTGTTGATCCCATGGTGCCAGGTCAGATTCATCTCTACAAGTCCCCTCCCACATCACCAGGGAGAATTTCACCCCTGGGTGTCATGTCCCACATAGGGGAGAGGGCAACTATTTTACCTGCAGATTTGGGCTTGGAGAGACTGAGGCCATATCTGAGCAACAACAGTTACTTCCTCCAGAAGTAATTCTTAGGCATGCCTATAAGTAATCTGAGCTTCCCTGCTACCTCCATAAGCTTCACAAGAACAAGCCTCATGATCGAGGGCATGGCTTATTGAGTTGTGTGTTCCTAAAGTTTGACACAGTATCAGGGGATTCCCTGATGATAAGATTTAATAGTTCCATATTTTCTCCCATCCTTCAGTGGACTTTGCCAAAACTTTTTGATCATCTGCTTAATATACTCTAGAATGTTTCCAGGCATTACAGTAATCTATACAGGATTAAAGGACCTCTTTTTCATTCTGTGAGCCCTGTGTTTCAATTGTTCAAATGAGCTGCACAGATAAATTGAATTAGATTGTGTACTACAGAAAATTTCAGTTCCAGACCAAATAAATCTTTCTTCCATTGGTCTCAAAGGGTAGGTGTGGTTCTAAAATATAGACACTGTCTTCCTAATCCCTATGTTCTGAATTACTTTAACCCCAACCTGTTTGGTTTCATTCTTGTCTCTAAATATCAGGTTATATATATAAAAGGGCCCCTCAAAATCCAGAAATAATAATCACCACTCCGGACTTAATGTGTCTTCTCTAAAAGTTTACAATCTAGGACCCGATTTTCTTATAAGCATTTTCTAAAGGTGACCATAACATTCTTGTTCTTTTATTCCTGGCTTATTTTGTCTCACCAAGTGTCCCACATGTTCTTTCACATCGTTGCATGCCTCCAACTTTGTTCCTTTGGTAGCAGCACAACCTTCGTTCTTAAGTATACATCATTGTTCGCCAATCTACTTCTCCGTCAGTGCGTCCTTCGGCCACCTGCCTTCATCGGGCATCATGTAGAGGGCCCAAAGTCCACAGTCCATTAACATTCTCAATTTTAGATAATTTCATTGTTCCCAAGAGAAAGATAACCAATAAACACACTCTCACCAAATAGAAAATCTAAACCTCCTCTTAACTCTTGTCCTTTCCCCCATTATTTACTTCTGCTGTTGCTGTGGTAGTGCTGATGGTGTCCTTTTGAACATAGCTCATAGCATGCAATAGCAGTTTTCCCCCTGTACCCTGGACTTAAACACTCTTTGTATAAGAATCATATCTTTGAAGTAATTTTTACGAGACATAATTCATATTTCTAATGTTTATCAGTGGGGCACGTAGGTCTATACAACCGCTTTCAATTTTGTTCATCTTCAATATGTTAATATTGCATATAGACCCACTAGAGAACCATTTTCCTTCCTATCTATTCCCTTACATTGGAGTTCAACCTCTTTACCTAATGGTTCCCCCATCTCTAGCTTATATGTATCTCTAAGTCCCCTATATTCTGTATTATAAGCTTCTGATTATACCTTTATGCTGGTCATAAAAGTGAAATCATA
Source organism: Tamandua tetradactyla (assembly GCF_023851605.1). Lineage (NCBI taxonomy): Eukaryota > Metazoa > Chordata > Mammalia > Pilosa > Myrmecophagidae > Tamandua > Tamandua tetradactyla. Next base: position 74,169,840 of record NC_135336.1, read on the forward strand.
CAGTATCTATCCTTTTGTGTCTGGTGAATTTCACTCAGCATTATGTCCTCAGAGCTCATCCATTTTGTCAATCTCATCATGTGCTTTAGGACGCCATTCTGTCTTACTGTTGTAAAATATTGCATCGGATGTATATACCATATTTTGTTGATCCACTCATCTGTTGATGGGCATTTGGTTTGTTTCCATCTTTTGGTGATTGTGAATAATGCTGCTATGAACATCAGTGTGGAAATGTCTGCTTGTGTCATTGCTTTCAGCTCCTCTGGGTATATACCAAGTAGTGCTATTACTGGGTTATAGGGCAACTTGATATTTAGTATCCTAAGCAACCATCAGTCTTTCAGAGTGGCTGTGCCATTATGCATTCCCACCAGCAGGGCATAGGTGTGCCAGTTTCTCCACATCCTCTCCAACATTTATAGTTTCTTGTTTGTTTAATAGCAGTCATTCTATTTGTGAGGTAGCATCTCATTGTAGTCTTGATCTGCATTTCCTTTACAGCCAATGAAAATGAGCCACCTCTTCATGTGCTTTTAAGCCATCTGTATTTGCTCTTCAGAAAAACTCCTATTCATATCTTTTAGCCCCTTTCATAATTGGGTTGCTTGTTTTTTTGTTGTTGGGTTGTATGATTTTCTTTGTATATACAGGAAATCATACCTTTGTCTGGTATGTGATTTCCAAATATTTTCTCCCATTGAGTTGGCTGCCTTTTCACCTTTTTGACAAAGTCTTTTGAAGTACAGAAGCATTTGATTTTGAGGAGTCCCATTTGTATCTATTTTTTCTTTTGTTGCTTGTGTTTTGGGTGTAAAATTTAGGAAGCAACCTTCTATTATTAGATCTCAAAGACATTTCCCTACATTTTCTTCTGGATGCTTTATGGTGCTAGTTCTTATATTTAGGTGTTCGATCCACTTTGAGTTAGTTTTTGTGTAGGGTGTAAGACAGGGGTCCTCTTTCATTCTCTTGCCTATTGATATTCAGTTCTTCCATGCCCAATTATTGAAAAGACTATTTTGTCCCAGTTCAGAGGATTTGGGGGCCTTGTCAAAAATCAGTAGACCATAGATTTGGTGTTCTATTTCTGGACCCTTGATTCGATTCCATTGGTCAATATTTCTATGTCTGTGCCAGTACCATGCTGTTTTAACCACTGTGGCTTTATAATAGGTTTTAAAGTCAGAGAGTGTTAATCCTCCCACATTGTTCTTGTTTTTTTAGGATGCTTTTAGCGATTTGGGGTCTCTTTCCTTTCCAGATAATGTTGGTAGTTAGCTTTTCCAAATCTTCAAAGTAGATTGTTGCAATTTTGATGGATACTGTCTTGAATCTGTAGATCAATTTGGGAAGAATTGACATCTTAACTATATTAGGCTTCTTATCCATGAGCAGGGACTGTCTTTCCAATTATTTAGATCTCCTTTGATTTCTTTTAGCAATTATTATGTGGTTTGCTGTGTACAAGTCCTTTACATTCCTACTTAAGTTCATTCCTAAGTACTTGATTCTTTTAGTTGCTATTTTGAATGGAATATTTTCCTTAACTGACTCCTCAGCAATGTCATTGCTTGTGTATAGAAATGTTACTGATTTTTCATATTAATTTTATATTCTGCCACTTTGCTGAATTTGTTTATTAGCTCAAGTAGCTTTGCTGTAGATTTTTCAGGGTATCTACAAGTATAGTATCATATATCTTCAAATAATGAGTTTTGCTTCTTCTTTTCCAATTTGGATGCCTTTTATTTCTTTGTCCTGCCTGATTTTCTAGCTAGAACTTCTAGCACAATGATGAATAACAGTGGTGACAGTGGGCATCCTTGTCTTGCTCCTGATCTTAGGAGGAAAGCTTTCAGTTTCTCTCCATTAAGTACAATGCTGGCTATTGGTTTTTCATATATTACCTTTATGATATTGAGGTTGTTTCCTTTTATTCCTATTTTTTGGAGTGTTTTTATCAGAAAAGGAGTCTGAATTTTGTCAGATGCTTTTTCAGCATCAATTGAGATGATCATGTGATTTTTTCCCTTTCGATTTGTTAATGTGCTGTATTACATTAATTGATTTTATGGTGTTGAACTATCCTTCCATTCCTGGTATAAACCCTACTTGGTCATCGTGTAATTCTATTAATATGCTGTTGGATTCGATTTGTTAATATTTTATTGAGAATTTTGGCATCTATGTTCATTAGGGAGATTGGTCTGTAGTTTTCCTTTCTTATAGCATCTTTACCCAGTTTTGGTATTAAAATAATATTAGCTGCATAAAATGAGTTAGGTAGCATAGCCTTTTCCTCAATTTTTGGAAAAGTTTGAGCAGGATTGGTGTTAGTGCTTCATGGAATGTTTGATAAAATTCCCCTGTGAAGCCATCTGGCCCTGGGCTTTTCTTTGTAGGAAGAGTTCTGATGACTGGTTGAATCTCTTTACTTGTGATTGGTTTATTGAAATCTTCTATTTCTTCCTGAGTCAGTGTATCTTGTTTGTGTGTCTTCAGGAATTTGTCCATTTCATCTAAGTTGTCTAGTTTGTTGGTGTATTGTTGTTCATTGTATCCTCTTATGATTTCTTTTATTTCTTCAGGGTCTGTGGTAATGCACCCCTTCTCATTTCTGATTTTGTTTATTCACATTCTCTCTCTTTTTTCCTTTGTTATTCTTGCTAATGGCCCATCAATTTTATTGATTTTCTCAAAGAACCAACTTTTGGTTTTATTGATTCTTTCTATTGTTCTTTTGTTCTGCCATTCATTTATCTCTGCTTTAATTTTTATTTCTCTTCTTCTATTTGCTTTGGGGTTAGCTTGCTGTTCTTTCTCAAGTTCCTCCAGGTGTGCTATTAAGTCCTCCATTTTCACTGTTTCTTATTTTTTAATATAGGCATTTAGGGCAATCAGTTTCCCTCTCAGCACAGCCTTTGCTGCATCCCATAAGTTCTGATAAGTTGTATTCTCATTTTCTTTCATTTCCAGATAGCTATTGATTTCTCTAGCAATTTCTCCTTTGAATCATTGGTTGTTTAAAAGTGTGCTATTTAATCTCTATATGTTTTTGAATGTTCTCATTCTTTGATGGTTATTGAGACCCAGCTTCATCCTATTGTGATCAGAGAAGTACTTGAATAATTTAAATGTCCATAAGTGTCTAAAGACCTGTTTTGTGCCCCAGCATTTGATCTATCCTGGAGAATGTGTCATGTACACTAGAGATGAATGTATATCCTAGTGCTTTGGGGTGCAATGACCTATATATGTGTACTATGTCTAATTCATTTATCAAGTTATTTATCTCTAATTTCTTGTTGATCATCTGTCTCGTGGTTCTATCTATAGAGGAGAGTGGTATATTGAAGTCTCCTATAATTATTGTTGAAACATCTATTGCTCCCTTCAGTTTTGCCAATGTCTGTCTCATGTACTTTGGAGCTCCTTGATTGGGAGAATAAACATTTATGATTATTACATCTTCTTCGCGAATTGGCCCTTTAATTAGTATATAGTGTCCTTATTTGTCTCTTATGATGCCTTTACATTTAAAGTCTACTTTGTCCAATATTAGTATAGCTAATCCTGCTTTCTTTTGGTTACAACTTGCATGGAAAATCTTTTCCCATCCTTTCACTTTCAATCTATTTGTAGTCTTGTGTCTAAGATGTGTCTCTTATAAGCAGCATATAGCTGGATTAATTTCTTAATCCATTCTGTCAATCTGTACATTTTTTTAAAAATTTATTTTATTTATTAAGCATGCCAACATACAAACACAAACATTCTTACCATATGATTTGAGCCATCTGTATTTGCTCTTCAGAAAAATGCCTATTCATATCTTTAGCCCATTTTATAATTGGGTTATTTGTTCTTTTGTTGTTGAGTTGTATCATTTCTTGGTATATACAGGAAATCAAACCTTTGTCCAATGTGTGATTTCCAAATAATTTCTCTCATTGAGTTTAATTGGCAAGTTTTTCTGTTAATATTCAAAGTTATTACTGAGAAGGTATTTCTTGATTCCACCATCTTATCTTTTTTATTTTATTTGTCAGATCTATATATGCTCTCCCCTTTTTCTCTTTGTATTCTTTAAATTACCCTTAGTGGTACTCTTCAATTCTGTACCCTCCTGCAGACCTCCCTTTCCTATCGCTCTTTTTTTTTTTTTTTTTTTTCATCTGGAAGAGCTCCTTTTAGTATTATTTGTAGGGCTGGTCTCTTGTTGACAAATTCTTTCAGGACTTCTTTGTCTGTGAAAACTTTAATCTCTCCCTCAATTTTGAAGGACAATTTGGCTGGGTACAGAATTCCTGGTGAAGATTTTCTCTTTCAGGATCTTGAATGTATCATACCACTGCCTTCTCACCTTCAGGGTGCTAGTTAAGTAGTCTGAACTCAGTCTCATTAAGTTTTCCTTGTATGTAATTGTTTTTCTCTTGCTCCTTTCAGGATTTTCTGCTTTTCTTCAACATTTGACAGACTGATTAGCATGTGCCTTGGGGAAGGCCTGTTTGGATTTATTCTGTTTGGAGTTTGTTGGGCTTCTTTGACTTGTATATTTATGTCCTTTATGAGGGTTGGGAAGTTTTCCCCATTATATCCTCAACTACTCTTCCTAACCCTTTACTCCTCTCTTTTCCTTCTGGGACACCAGAAATTCTTATATTTGTGCACTGTGTTTTGTCTATCATTTCCCTGAGTTCCCATTCAATTTTTTCCATCTTTTTTTTTTTTTGCCATTTGCAGTTTTGAGCCTTTGAAGTCGGTTATCCTGTCCTCTATATCACTTACTCTTTCTTCTGTGTCTTCAAATCTGATGTTGTGTGCCTCTAGTATGTTTTTTATTTGGTCAACAGAGTCTTAAATCTCTGTGGTATCTGCTATTTTTCTATTTATTCTTTCAAATTCCTCTTTATGCTCTTCTACTGTCTTCTTGATCTCCTTTATGTCATTTGCTATCCCACTTATTTTATTAAGTATAGTTGAATGAACATCTTTGATTAGTTGTTCCAACATCTGTGTCTCCTCTGGTGTTTGAATTTGGTCATTAGGCAGGGCTATATTTGTCTGCATTGTGTTATTCTTAGTGATCTTCTGCTGTCTTCGTGGCATGTAAATAACTTGATTGATTTACTTTGGGAGTTGATTCTTTCAGTAGTCTAAGTTCTTGTGTTTGCAGGATGATTGTACAGCAGGGACAGGGTACAGGGTGGGGAGCTCAGTGTGTTGATTTGTTTCAGGGCAGTTATAGGTGCAGGTCAGGGATATTACACTGATTCTTGTGAACTTGGGCACCCAGTGGCAAGGCAAGATGCAGTTGTGTGGATGGACAAGTCTGGGGGGCATAACACTGGTGTCTGGCTGCGCAGGTCAGCACTTTCTCTGAACAGGGAAGTGTGGCTGAGGGCCGTGTGTGTGTACGGTTCTAGGAGTGCTGCAAAGACCAGTTCCCAGAACTGAATTTCATGATTGGGGGCCTGTGCACATGCATGGACTTAGGAGTGCCATAAATTGATGCACAGAGCTCTGGGGGCGTTGAGTGAGGTTGTGTGACACTATGGGCAGGGGGCCAGTTGTAGCATAGGTATAGAGGTAGTACCCTCAGTCTTTATGCTCTGGAAACAGCCTGCATGGAACTGGGAAAAGGAGGTAGTGCTCAGGAGGGGTGCAGGAGAGGTGGATTGGGCTGGGCTTGGGGTGGGGGTGGGGGCAGTTACATGCACTGGGGCTGGTGGGGTTGGGGCAGCTGGAGCATGGGAAATGGGAGCAGGTAACAAGGTTTGGATGTGTGGGGTGTGAGGTGAGTCGCTGGTCATGGGGCTGAGCCGGTGAGGGTAGCACACCCAAGGAACGTGGCCTGCCTTACTTCCTAGTCATGTGCTCCCATCCATGCACTCCTGTGGGCTCCATGGCTCGCCCCAGGATCCAGCTTTCTGCCTCTCAGTTCCTCGACCTCTGCAATCAAGGCTGCTGCATGTAGTGCAGAAGATTCTCACAGGTCAGTTGTACTCCTGAATTGCTGCCTCAGTCACCCTCCTGTCCCTTCTCTAACTTTTCCATGGAGCAGGGTTAATTTTGAACTACTGCATTTGGCCATCTTCCCGGAAGTCTGTTCATTCTGTCAATTTTTGAACTCAAGGAAGATGCTTTTATTTTATTTGAGCCAGTTTATTTGCAAACCATGAAGGAATTAGCCATAATACATTTACTTATCAAATAATTTATTCAGAAAATTGGATGTGTTATAAGTGACAGTCACTGTACTGGGTTCAAAAATTACATCGTGAACAAAGCAGACAGTCTCTGTCCTTCGTAGGTGATTGACAATAAACAAGTAAGTAAATATTCAGAATGGCAGATTGTATGAGTACTACTGAGAAAATTAAAGCAGTATAATTAGGGATAGGGAATAGCAGGGAGGGGGGCATTTATTATTTTAAATAAGTAGGTCAGGAAAGACCTCATGACAGACATCCCAGCAGAGAGAATTCTTAGTGAAGGAACAACCCAAAGGGACATCCTGGGGTAAAGATTCCAGGCATAGAAAAGAACAAAAGCAAGGTTCCTGTGTTGGAGCATGCTTGGCATTTTCCAGTAACATCAATGAGTTCAGTATAGCTAGAGGAGATTGAGCAAGGGAGAAAGCAGTGGGAGATTGGTATCACATTGCTATCTTGGTAAATTGACCCTTCACTACTTCTTAGTTCTTTGCCCTCACCTCTTGTCTTTCTTTTCCTCAACATCGGTGCTGTCCAATATGGTAGCCATTAGCCACATGTGATTATTGAACGCATGAGATGTAGCTAGTTTGTATTGTGATATGCTATAAAGCACGAACTCAATTTTGAAAACAGTATGATAAAAAGGAATGTAGAATATTTTGTTACTAATTCATACAGTAGCATGTTCAAATGATAATATATATATGGTTAAGTAAAATAAATTTCACCTGTTTATTTTCTTTATTATCTTTTTTACTTTGTGATAATTGTAGATTCACATAGAGTTGTAAGACGTAATATAGTGATACCTTGTGCACCCTTGGCCTAGTTTCCTCAATGCAACATCTCACAAAACCATAGCATGACCACACAACAAGGATATTGGCCTTGATACAATCTACCAGTCTTGCTCATATTTTCCTAGTATCACTTCTAGTCACTCATGTGTGCCCGTTTATTCAGCCCTGTGCAATTTTAACTCAGGTCAGGTTTGAGTATCCATCACCACATCAGAAGACACCACATCAAGTTCCATCATCACAAGGATCCTTCAGGTTGCCCTTTTGAAACCGCTCTCACCTCCTTCCTGCACACCATCCTTTAACCCTTAGCAACACTAATCTGTTTCCATTTCCATAATTTTGTTGTTTCAAAAGTGTTAAGAAAATAAAATCATATGGTATTCAAACTTTGTGGATTTTTTTTCACTGAGCATAATTCTCTGAAAAATGACCCAAGTTGCATATAAATGGATCATTTCTTTTTTATGCTCAGCAGTATTTCCTAGTGTAGATGAACCATAGGAAAGATGGTTTCCAGAGTTTTGCTATTACAAATACACCTGACAAAAGCATTCTTGTATATGTTTTTGTGTGAACCTAAGTTTTCATTTCTCTGGGATAAATGCCCCAAATTCCTAATGCCAGGTTATATGTTAATTGCATATTTGCTCTCATAAGAAACTGTGAAATTGTTTTTTGAGAGTGGCTGTATTCACCTGCTTTTTACTTTTTCAAATTTTTAATGTGGATGTTAGAAATTATAAACCACAGCTGTAGCTCATGTTTCTCTTGGACAGTACTCCTCTGCTCCACGTTGCCAAGGTCTTCTCCACCTCAGTGTCTTTGCATATGCTGTTCTTTTTATTTGGAGTGTGGTTTCATTATCCCCTCACAAATGTACAGGAACTTCTACAGCACCGTGGTTAAGAGCAAGATCTAAATGCAGACCACCTGTGATTGGATCTTGGGTCTTCCCTTTAATAGCTGCATGATTAAACAAGGTATTTAATGACTTTGTTCCTCAGTATTTCTCAAGCTGTGAATGGAGGGTGTGGGTGGCAACAATGATCTCCTTGGGTTGGTTTGAAAATTGAGTTTTATGTCAGTATTAGAAGCTACAGGTATTCTCAGAAAGCCAGGGTGAAAACCCTGGCACAATAGAGATGCTTTTGATTTACACACTGTTTAGAACGTGAACTGTGAACCAACGATCAAAAGTATATACCTTTCCTGGGCAGGCCATGGTGGCTCAGCAGGCAGAGTTCTTGCCTGCCATGCCAAAGACCTGGGTTAGTTTCCCGGTACCTGCTCATGCAACAACACCAACAAGTATATGCCTTTCCTATGTTCAACAGGCAAACATCAGCAGTACCACAACAACAGCAGGGTAGATGATGGGGGGAGGGACAAGAGTTAAGGGAGGCTTAGATTTCCTATTTGGTGAGTGTGTTTATTGGTTATCTTTCTCTTGGAAACAATGAAATTATCTAAAATTGAGAGGGTTGATGGACTGTGGATTTGCCTAATGAATGCAGGTGACTGAAGGATTCACTGACTGAGAAGTAGATTGGCGAACGATGGTGTGTACATATGATCGAATATTGTGCTGCAACAAGAAGGAATGAAGTCATGAGGCATGCAAGGTTGTTAATGAAACTGTGGAATGTTTGGTGAGGCAAAATAAGCAAGAAGCAAATCAACAACTATTGTATGGTCTCCTTTAGAAAATGCTTATAAGAAAACAGGAGCCTAGATTGTAAGCTCTTATAGCAGACACATTTATTCCATAGTGGTAATTATTATTTCTGGGTTTTGAGATGCTGTTTTATATATGTTTAACCTGGTATTTAGAAATAAGATAGAGGCCAATCAGGTCAGGATCAATGTTATTCAGAACAAAGGGGTAAAGAAGACATTGTCTGTATTTTAGAACCACACCTACTCTTTGAGACCAGAGGAAGAAAGTTTTATTTGACCTGGAATCTAAATTTTCGATAGTGCATAATCTAACTCAAACTGTCTGAATAGCTCAGTTGAACACTTGAAACACAGGAAGCCCAGAATAAGAATGAGGGCCTTTAATCCTGTATAGTTTAATGTACTCCTGGATACATCCTAGAATATATTAAGCAGATAATCAAAAACTATTGGCAAAGTTGCTTGAGGGATGGGAGAAAAAATATGAAACTATTAAACTTTATCATCAGGGAATGATACTGTGTCAAACGTTAGGGACACCCAAATCAATAGGACAAGCCTTAATCTTGTGGCTTATTCTTGTGAAGCTTATGTAAGTAGTGGAGAAGCTTAGCCTACTGATAGGCATTCCTAAGAATTATTTCTGGAGGACCTCTTTTGTTGCTCAGATGTGGCTACAATTTCTCTAAGCCAAACTCTGCAAGTGAAATCATTGCCCTTCCCCTCCCCCACCACGTGGGACATGATATTCAGGAGTAAATGTCTCCTTGGAAGTGTGGGAGATGACTCCCTGGGATGAGTCCAGCCCTGGCACAGTCCCTTTATTTTTATCTGTGTGATCTCGAGAAAGACCAGTGAACATGTTTCATCCTTCATTTCATTCATTACACAATAGGAATGATAACGAAAATACCTGGTGGAATTGTAGTGATAACCAAATACAAGTGTTCGTCTATAGATCCCTAAAAGTAAATAGCACCATATTTAAATTATATCACACCATGTGTTGAATTACATATATAGTTTTTGTTCATTTCTCCCTTAGGCCTTCAAAGGCAGATATTATTAGGCTGATTTTATATATTAGCATGCTGCATATCAGAAATGTAATTTGCCTAACTTCACTTAGTTATGTGGCAAGACTGTCATAATATTATGACTCTCAAGTCCAAACTAGTCAATAGGGGGGGAAATATTCCTCCTTTCCACTGAAATATTTTAGCTCAAATTTGTACTGAAGCACATACCCAGGTGTAAAGGAAAAGATTAGGGTGAAGTATGCTTCCTGGTTTAGTAATTTCTAGTACTGGGTAGGTAAAAATAACAAAATAATGCAAAGATACTAATATTTATTGAATGCTTACTATGTGTCTGGCACTATAATAAATAATTTATCTGGATTATTTTATTTTAATATAAGAGTAGGTAGTTATTATTATTGTCCCTATTTTACACCTGAGGAAACAGATTAAGAGATTAGGTCAGATTAAGGTCTCAAAGTCAAACAGCCTGTAATTATTAAAAAAGGCTATGATTCTGTGTTCAAACCTTTTCCAGTGATCCAGTGATGCATGTTGCCTCTTATTTAAATAATTGAAGTTGGTCATTTGGGCTAATCAGGGAGTCATCTCATTCCCTTTGTTTTGATGGGCCTTACATTTTTCAATATTTTTCACTCATGCACAGTGTGGAAAAGTGAAATCATGTTCTCTCTCCTATGCCTTTACATTTGTTTTGTCCCTATGGCCTTTGTAAACAAGATAAGCAATAACAACAACAAATCCTTGCTTAAAGTGAGTTAATCTTTCTGGCTCCTTTTCCTATTTCCTTATTGCAACCCAAGGGCTTCAATATTCATCATAAGTATCTATATGTCATCAGTATTTAATTTTCATGATTGTGCATTTCCAGTGTTACAGATATGAAAAAATAACACTATTTTAAATCATTTATCCTACCATGTTAAAATAGACCTATGGTTACTTTTTCACATAACAGTATTGTATGGATTAATTTTTCTAATTAAAAAAAATAAAATCCTTATTGAAAATTCACTTTAACCTTTTATTTACATCCTACTCATGAATCCGTGTTTGGAGTTTATTAGCCTTCTCTCTGTTGTACATCAGCTCCACACAGCTATTCTTATGTAAAACTCACTGCTTTATAGCATAACTTTGCCTTTATGTGTGTGTTGGAATTTTATTATTGTTATGTTTAATTGAAATGCTCTCATTGTCTAACCAGGGAGAGTTCTTTAAACCTGGGAACATTTGCTTCTAATGGGAAAGAGATATTTATTTATTTATTCATTTCCCTAAAATATCATCTTTGATTAATAATTACATACAGGGTTTGCTCTTATCTGGGTGTCAACAGTAATTGGAATCCATATCCATATCCTACCTTGCAATCATGCTGCAAAAGGCCAATAAATTCCCGCTGAGTGTGTTACTTGTTAAATTTAGTGCATTGCATTCAGGGTAATGAATAAAAGCAGTGGGCCATTACCGTCTGACTGGCTGAGGAAGGCTAGAGCAGCCAGACTCCCCTGAGGCCTTGAGATGGCTTAAAATGGTGACAGGCAGAATCAAGGGAATTCCTGAGCATCACAGTTCACTTTGTCTCCCTTAATTTCCTCTTCTGTAGAGACTCAGAAGACTGTAGGGAGGTGAGGTAATCTCATCCATTAATTCACCACACTTTCATAAAATGCTGCATGCTCTGGTTTCATTAACAAGCAAATAAAGTTTAGATAAATAGTTTATGGATTAGCATTCAGCCAGAGAGATGAGAATACTCTCAAATTTTAACTGGTGACTATGCCTCCATACAGTTCACTTTATATAGCTTCACATGTCTATTGTGTATTCACTTGTCGATATTAAATATACAAATAAATTTTTTTATAAGAGTGAATAACCAGCAAAGTAAGCCCCATGGACATAGAGGTCTCCTTATTTCCATCTTGTATTTATAAATACACACAAGCTGTTACTGAAAAAAATGTGACATTTGTTAGCCTACATGCAATGTTTTAATAAATAAATATATTCTTGATATGAAAAAGATTATATCTTAAACTCATCAAAATTTACATGTATTATAAATGTACAAATGCAAGGACATTAATGCAACATGTTCCATATTCTTAGTTTACTGTTTTGTTCGTGAAAACTGGTGAGAGTCTTTATTCTCCTAGCTTAACAATTGTTATATACTGTGGTACGTGCCAAAGCTGGCTGGCTCCCTTTGTCCTTTGAGTTGTTGTGATTTTTACGATCAATCCAGAAACGACTAGATTCTTAAAGAAAAGAAGTAAAAAATAGTTTGCATGAAATGACCCCTAATACTATTCTTGGTGTCTTGGAAAATTTAGCACACGATGTCCTTTGCTATCCATGTTAGAGCAGCTGGTTTCAAATAACATGGTGTATCTCATTAGAAAGATATTAGATCTAATTATACAACATATCAGTGAGATCATTACAGTAACGTTATCCCAATGAGGTAAGTAAAGCATACATGAAATCTTACACACTGCTGCTTGAAAGAAGTTTTGAAAGCAAATGTAAGGAATCAATGATGAGTTTACACTTATGTTGGAAGATATTGCAAACCAGTAATGAATCTTTGACATGTAATGAAAAAATATAGTAGGGTGGTAGGTACCCTAATTGATTTTTCTGAAGGAAAAAAAATATTCCTGGATAACTGCTATCTGTTAAAACAGAGTTTTCTAACAAAAACAAAATAAAAAGGTAGTAGAAGAGTCATAGATGTGGCTGTCTGAGGTTTACTCGATGAACTTTTTTGTTTGTGGGGCCACCTCTACTATGCCAGAGCTTCTGAAACTTTAATGTGCAACAAATCACAGGGAAAGTTGTTAAAACAGATTGCCAGCCCCGGACCTCAGGGTTTCTGATTCAGTAGGGTTGGGTATGACCTGAGAATTTGCACTTAAGTTTCCGTATGATGCTGATACATCCAGTTTGAGAAACAACTCAATTAGTGTAGAAGACACTCATTTAATCTTCTTTGGATGATTTTTCCGCAAGATGAAGTTCCAGGAATCCTGTTTCACTTGGAATTTTTCAATCACACTGCATTTTTTTATTTTTTTGAATTTTGGATCCTATTACAAAGAAACACTACCTTTAAAATATAACTAAAGCTATCTGCTTTACAAGTGCATTTTCAACATATTTTTGAATAATAGCACAGATAATAAAATGAGGAGATACTACTAGCTTTGTGATTTGCCTGGTAGGTAAAATGCTGAAAATATGCTGAAAATGCTGAAGTTTCAGCTCTTTGAAGCTAATTTAGCTCACTCTAGTCTATACATATTATTTCTTTGCTAGAAATGTGAATGTGTGGACTGCCAAACTGATTGATTTTATCAAACAAAATTTAAATTAAAAAGTAACAATGAAATCAAGATTGTTTGTTATCATATATTAAAAGCTAGTCAACACCTTCATTGTGAAGATATGTTAACCATAATTGGGAAGACACTGTTTCTTTATTGCCTATTATTGTGTTTAGGAATGTTAAAATAATAATAACAAAATACCAGCAAAGGTTGTTTTGTTTTATTTTTACCAGTTTAGCACCCCAAGTCAAGACTGATTATTGGCATGATAACAATTGATCTTTAAAGGACATTTTCAGGGCTATTCATGTAGCCTTCTAAATCTGATGATCTAGTCCATGTTCTGAACTCAAATATCTGAGGCTTCCTAAAACCAGACATCTATGTCACAATCATGCCTAAAAATAAAGAAAAAGCTTGTGGGTCCCCAATGTTAGAGCTATAATTTTAAATTTTCTTGTGGAAGAAAAGTCCAAATCATATTTATGAAGTAACCAAAGCCTTAAATTTGAAAATTAGATTGTTATCTGTTTTTCCATGTTGATTGTAATTGAGCTATCTGACCAACTCTGGGAAATCCTGTACCTACTTTTGTCCTCAAAGAAAGATGGACGTTCCATTCACCTGCAAGTTAGAAATGATAAAATGATTATTGCAATCTTACAAGTGCTTTTGCACCAAATGCCAGCACAATTTTTGTTGGAGCAGTTTATCTGCATTTTTTTTGCTTTTTTTCATTGCTATTAGAAATAAGATGACCAAGATCTTTATGTAGTTATAGGATTGCTTACTAAATTACATAATCCAGAACAGTACATCAAATAGTCATTTTTTGATGTTCATGTTCATATAGTTATTCTAATCCCCAAAGAAAGCACTGTTTCTCAGGATCAGTTATTCCTTTTTGGTTTTTTTTTTTTTTTTTTGTATGCTGTCTGGTAGGTCACATTTCATTATTTTTCCATGTGAGTATCCCATTATTCCAGCACCATTTGTTGAATTTTGTTTGTTTGTTTTTGCTTGTTTATTTTTGGGGGAAGTGCATGGACAGGGAATCGAACCCAGGTCTCCCGCATGGCAGGCGAACATCCTACCACTGAACTACCCTTGCACCCACTCCAAGCATCAGTTTTAAGTATCTGAAAACCTTCTTCCTTGTGTTTACTTGTCTCCACAGGCATAACTAGACGGAGGGTTTATATTCCATTGACTTTTCTGTGTTCAATAGTTCTTAATTTTGTCTATACGCTGATGTCATATGACGAGCTTTAGAAAATACTGATATCAAGGTCTTGTCCCCAGAGTCATGGATTTAATTAGTCTGGTGAATGGCCAGCTTATCAGGAATTTTTTTTTTTAATTAAAAATCACTTTCCACCCAAGTGGTTCTAACATGCAGCCAAGTTTGAGCCCACTGGTTACAGTTATTTGCAGGTGAATCCATTAAAAGAGCTAGTGACAATTGTGGGAAGATAATTATTTACACCAGAATAAAACATCATCTTAATCTTAATCCAGTCCTGAGATGTTGAGCCCATTGTAAATTAGGGCCTTTGAAGGTGTTATTTTTAGTGAAGATGTAGCTCAACTGACTGAGGGTGGGCTTTATTAGAATGAGGGTGGAGATTTATGAAGAGAAAGCCTCCTGGAGGAGGAAGAGAAAGTTGAGGACAGGGCTATATGATAGAAAAGCAAGGACCCCTAAGGATCCCTGGCTTCTAGCCTCCAAGGGCCACAGCCTTTGAGGAGAAAGCATCGCCTTGCTGACATCTCAATCTTGGACCTCTCCTAGCTTTCTCACCTCTGAGAGACAATAAATTCCCCTTGTTAAGCCAACCATAGTATGGTCTTTGTTATAGCACGTGGGAAATTAAATGAAGTTAATTTATGCATCTTACGTCCCAAAAGTATTAGCATTTGGGAAATAGTGATGTTTTCATTCCCATGTGTGCGTATGTATATGTATTAGACCTTGGCAGAGATGAAGCTATTATAGTGAAATCCACTCTATGGATTTGCCATAGTCATGGTGGTAATGCATTTGGTAGAAACATGTGCTTACAGAAATAACACTGTATGCTGCTGGCATCCAGGTTTCTACTTCCCCATGGGAAGTCACATGGCAATGTCTGCTGGTCCTTCTCAACAAAATATCTCTGGGCTTTTGTGGGCCCTTACTTTTCTCTGCTGGAGCATTTCTGTTTTAGCTTCTCTCTCTTTAAGTTCTAATAAAGGATTCCAGTAAAAGATTAGGACCTGTTTTCAGTTGGCTGGGTTCCCTCTCCACGGAAACAATCTAATCGAAAGGTTCCACCCACAGCAGGTCTGCCCCTACAGGAATGGATTAAAATAATTTAATCTTTTCTGGGGTACATAACAGATTCAAACATGGAAGTTTAAGTTTGACTTGGTCCAGATTCTTATTTTCTCTATCCTGTTCTTGTGCAATGGTTTCCCAACCCAAATTCCTAGAGGTGTGTGACGTGCCACGCACTGTGCAGGGGCTGGACCACAGCAGTAAACAAGCACAAAGGTGCATTTATAATCATTGTTTGCAACATATTTACAAAACTGAGAGCAAATATGAAAATCCTGGGTAAGACAAAGGGCATAAATAATTTTTTAAAAAGACTGAAAATCAACAATTATGAGTTGGTATTAAATATTGACTGTATTAACAAAAATTAGAAAGTGAATGTGGATATGGAATGAGGAGCAGTAATGGAAGATTGCAAAAGGAAACACGTACTAGATTTTTCCTCTTAAGCAAATGATGCCAAATACATTGCTTCATTATGAGCTTGGGTCAGGGTTATAAAATGAACTCATTATGAAATGAGTATAAAGTAGAAAGAGCATATGTGGACATTTCTAATGAAAATTTAAAATAAATATAAAATACAAACAGTATGTACTTTACCAAATCACTGGAGAAGAATTATATAATTTAAATAGCTAAAATCAGGAAAAAAGGAAATATCAAGTATGAAATGTATAAAATAAGATCACCCACATGAACTTAAACATATCCACTGGACCATAAATTTATATTCATTTCACTATTAAAAGTTTCACCAATTAGATTTTTTTTAAAAACTATATAGAGATGGTTCACAAAAGAAATATTAAAACAAACTAACATAAATGATGAATTATTTAGTTAAATGATTAAATAATATCAGAACAAAGACAACATAACAGAGGAATTATTAAATATCATTAACTGTGAAATGCAAGGCCAAGGTAGCAGAGAGAGTTTTACTGAACTGTTTAAAGGTACAAT
Organism: Tamandua tetradactyla; assembly: GCF_023851605.1. Classification (NCBI taxonomy): domain Eukaryota; kingdom Metazoa; phylum Chordata; class Mammalia; order Pilosa; family Myrmecophagidae; genus Tamandua; species Tamandua tetradactyla. Next base: position 74,186,199 of record NC_135336.1, read on the forward strand.
TTACAAGGAAGTCACAGGAATCATGTACAGCAGCAAAACATAAAGCAAAGACTATGAGTGACACACAGAGAAACAGATGTATGCATGCAGAATTGTCCTTGATATACTATGTTAGATCAAATGGAATCAGGGAAACTATATATATGAATAATAATGTGGAATTAATTGATATTTATAAAGGTTTGCAACCTATAAGTAAAGACTACACATCCTTTTCAAGCATATCTGGATTACTCACCAAAGTAGATCAGGGTAACTCAACAACAAATAAAAGACAAACAATAAAAAATTGCAGACATCACATAAGGCTATAATTCAATAATATTAAAAGAAAATTTAAAATAAAAATACCCCAAATTGTTCCAAATGAAAAAAAAGAAACAATTGAAACAAAAACAGCATTAAAAAAGCAAACCATCTGCCTAAATAACTGACAAATAGAAAATTAAAACCATATTGATAGACTTTTTAGAAGTCTGCTAACATTAGAGCCCCATATTTCACCACTGGTATATTCACAAAGCTGTTCTCAGAGACTAATTTGTAGGCTTTAGTACTTATTCCATTAAAAAGGATTATAAATGAATCAGTTAATTACCTGAAAGCTTAACTAGACTATAAGAAAGCAAAGACAAAATTTAGGGACAGAAACAAAAAAGTTTTTAATGAATTGGAGAAATTGTGATGACAACAAGAGAATCACAGAGCTCAGTATTTTTTAAAGGAGACATCTAAGCATGATCACAGAGGTCAGTATTTTTTAAAGGCGACATCTTCTAAGCATGTTCTTCTGGAGAGAAAAGCAAAATAATTAAAAATGAGAAAAAGAATAATGAATAGAGGATATATTTTTAAAATGAGATATATAGGGCCATCTTGTATTGTGTATCTGTATGAAGATATAGTTGCAAATGTCTATTTGACAAACTAGCAAATATAATTCATATAGTGTATAAATAATAATCCACCAATACTTCAGTTATATCAGGAATATGTAGATGGTTTAAATGATCAACTTATAATATTCAACCTTATCATACAGCAGCACTGTCTCTCCATGTATTCATGTTTTCTTGCAGGGACAATACATATGTTTATATTTTTTATATACATATGTTTGCATTTTTACTTTTTGTGTAAATTTGAATGATGCTTTTTTCCTTTACATTTTAAACTGTTTATTGCTGGATTAGAAGGACCACAATAATTCTACTGTTTATTAAACTGCTTATTGCTGGATTAGAAGGGGAACACATCCTACAATTTGGATTTAAACCAAAAACATATAATACATAAACTGGTCTTTCTTTTAAAATTTGGCAGGAAAAAAAGCTTTGATGCCTAATCTGTTTTAAACTTACTCTGATCTGCAGTATTAGAAAATACTCAATCTGAATGTCTCATAGATACCCTCCCTCTCCCATCATCTTTTCCTAATTTGTACCTGGGAATTGCAAGACTATCAGAGAAAAAGTCTGCCTCTAGGCAGAATCTAAATTTCAATTTTAGCTTAGCTAAGAGAACCTATTTGAAGTTGGCAACATTTCTAATCAATATTCATCATTGCATATAGATTTTTGCGATGTATTTGTGTACTTTGTATCTCCATCTTATTAAATGAGTCTTGTTTTACAGAAATAATACATTTTAAAATATACATTTTATCTGACTAGAGTCCTGCATTTTCCTTTCTTTCATTTACTTATCCCATCATTATTCCTTCATCTTTCTTGGATTTTAGCAGTACTGATTTTGGGAAATTCCTCTCCTCCAATCCCCTACCTCCTGGTTGTTCTGGCTCATCCAGTTTATCATTTGTGCTAAGAGCCATCATAAATTACAGGATCTTAACAAACTCAACCTTAGGATATAAACCTACACCATGGGAGCAGGCAAAGTGTATTTCAAGCCTCATTCGCAAAGATTGATTAGTCCCAAGCCCCTCTCCAGATTTCATGCTCGTTTACATCTTTCTCTTTTTAATGTAACAGCCCGCCTCTGATAATATGCAATGTGGAAACTACCAAGAGCAGTAGGAGGGGCAAGTTTTGCTTGTTTGTTCTCAGGGATTTCATCCTGTGAATTCACTTTGTCTTAATGGATGGGTTATTTGGCATTTGCCAGCCTACAGTTGAAGAGTTTGAGTCTATATATCATGGTCCCAATTTCTTAGCACCAAGTATTTTTTTCATTCACAAATGCCCAACCCGCATCATCTAACAGAAATTGATATGTCAAAGAGAATATTTTAGTTCACTGTAGCCAATGAAATGCAATATACCTGAAATGAAGGTCTTTTATAAGGGGGTTTATTGCTACAAGTTTACATTCTAAGGCCATTAAAATGCCCAAACTAAGGCATCTATAAAAAGATACCTTGACTCACACCCATGTTGATGGTTTCCAGAACAGTTTTGTCAGCTGGGAAGACATGTGGCTGGCCTCTGCTGTTCCTTTGGCTTCTGGTTTCAAACAGCTTCTCTGGGGCTGTTTTTTTTCTGCATCTCCAAATGTCTCTGCCTGTGTCAGCTCTGAGCTTTTTCTGAAATGGTTCCCTCTTAAAAGACTCTAGAAAGAAGATGAAGGCCCACCTTTAATTGGCAGAGACACATCTCCATGTAAACCAACTAACCAAAATGTCCCAACACACAACTGGGTGGATCAAATCTCCATGAAAATAACTTAATCAAAAAGATCCCACCTTAAACAATAGGACTGCCCCTGCAAGTGTGGATTAGGATCGAAAGAACGTGGCTTTTCCTGAGTATATAACAGTTTCAAACCAGCACAGATGAGATAAGCATACATTTTCATAGAGGGAAGTACAAGATGTGCAACTCTGAATATTATATTTTTAGCAATAAAAAGAGTATAGAAAATATTATAAAATAAAAGGGAATGCAGAGTGTGTCACAGAAGTATGATTTACCAAAAAAGATAGATGTGAAATACCCATTTAAAGCAGACTTTCACCTATGGGCTAGACTTTAGACTTTAACATTCCTTAATTAGGAGCTTATTATATATCAGAAAATATGTCAAAGAATTTAGCATGCATAATTGCATTTATTCTTTCAAATACCCCATCAGGTAGGTTCCATTCTTACTCTTCTTTTTAGATAACAAAGTTAAAATGTATTGAGATTAAGAAATTGCTCTTCCATGATACAAATAATAAATTGCAGAATCCTGATTCAAACCTTATTTTTGCCATCAGTTTTAAATTCTAGGCACCAAGTTATAATCTTTTATGAGTTATTTTTATTGGTTGCAAAGGATTGAAACACAATTCACATTAGTTTAAGTAAAAAGGGGAATTAATGGAAAGGACTCTGAAGGATATCATAAAAACTAAAGACAAGAATATCACCTAACGAACATAAGAAACCACAGAATGAACTCCCAGAATTTGGTATTGGAACTAAGAAGTTAGAATTTAGGTGATAATTATGATTATTGACTCCTTATATAAACATTTCTTCTTTGCTTTCTGGTATATTAAAGTGGACAGAGGGAAATACTTGAAATCTCAGAACTGTAATCCAGCTGCCTTGATCTCTGATAATAATTGTACAGCCTTTATCTTGTATCCTTGTGATTATAACAACTTTGTGACTAACCTTCATTCGTACTTATTTTATCTGATTTTTCAACTTTAGGTAGAGTCTTATGATCACTAAAGAGAGCCCCTAATGTTTATTAATGAAGGGCCTTGGGTCAGCCCAGAACTAATCCCAATTCCAAAGTTACCTTGATAACCAAAATTGGATCTAACCAGAATGGGTCTGCTTGACATGTGCAGTAGCTTAGACTTTAATCTATAAGTGACTTATGCCTCTTTTAGACTTTATAAGTCTAAAAATCATGCCCATCATAATATTAAGACCACCGTTTTATTACATACATTCTGTGACTAAGCATGTAATTTGCACATGCTCAAAAATTAGATCACCTCTGATTATATGATTTAGGGCCATTGTGCTCATTATCCTAAAACCTGCCCACATTTTTGAGACTAAAAAACTATTAGAATTACAGTGTCAGTAATTCTGATACTGCAGTTTGGGGAGACAGATTTTGGGGTTGATAGGCCATCTGATCCCCTGTTTCACACCTAGCAATAAACTCTCTCTTTGAAATCCTGGTATCTCAGGAATTGGTCATTTGAGCACATCAGGCAAAGAACCCGCTGCTTTTTAATGGTATCAGTATCTACCTCTGCTCTGCTCCTACTATGTCACCCCATCACCACCAGCTTTTACTCATTTTCTCCACACTGCCAACACCCCACTGGCTTATTAACTTTAGTCCGCATTATAGAAAATACTGTAAGCTCCATATCTTCTGGCCCAAGCCCTCAAGACCCAAAAAGATACTAGCTTGACTCACTTTTGATCATAAAGTCCACAAATCCTGAGGATAGAAAACTCTGACCAGGTTTAAGTCATTGTTCATTCTAGAACAATCATCAATTCATTAACTTAAATCAATATTATTTTGAAAATCTTCTGTGCATCTGACACTGTGCTGGGTACTGGGAATACAGAGGTGAACCAGACACACAGATCTTATATTCCAGTGGGGAAAGACAGGCAATAAATAAATAAAAATACATGACAAATATTTGAAATAAGAATACATATATAAGATAAATATATGTCTACATGAAATAATACCATGAAGAAATTAAAACAGAGTAATGAGGAGTGATGGGTGGGAAGAAGTAGAGGTTAACCTTTGTTTGAGATGAAAGAGAACATTTCTCTGAAATGACATTTAAGTAGAGACCTAGTTGACAAAAAGAAAACAACCACCAGAAAATCAAAGACCGATCCCAGGCACAGGGGAGAAAAAGTGCAAAGGCAATGAGCTGAGGCTACTTGACAGCCAGGATGGTTAGAGATTAGTTAAATAAATGGGAGAAAGGTAGGATTTGAGTTAGAAGCAGAGCTGCAGTCAGTGTCATAAAAAATGTATGGAAAACACTATAAGGCATCTGAATTTTATTCAAAGCGGACAAAATTATAGCCAGAGGGAGAGTGCTATGATTTGCCCAAGTTGGGTTGGGTACGCCTTGGGTTATGTTTTAATTTGGCTGATGTTACTACAGCCAGAGGGCTGTAGAAAGAGGATTATTTCCCAGTGGGAACTTTGGTTCTAGGCAGATAGAGCAGTGCACTGATTTTCGCAATTCTGTTCAAGTACCTCTGTTATAAATCAGTCTCCATACATTGTCAAGCACCAAGTAGGAAGTAACTACTCTTCTTGCAAAATTAGATTGAATCAAAAGTTAGGTTTTCCACTAGTTTTCAATATTTTATATTTTATATTATGCCTTACAATTTTAAGGCTATTTAAAAGGGCCAGCTCAATTGGAATATGAACCACCATTGGAAAATTAGCTTTGTTATGCTGATTTGTTGATTGATTACCTGGTGGTTAATACTTACTTGAATACTGTCTAATGCCTGTAGGCATTGGCCTCCAACTCCATTTCATAGGGCTTTGTATTTTTAATTTTTCTATCTTCCAAGCTCTGTTATTTGCCAGGCTTATTTTCAGCTTTCTTAGTAAAAATCACTGGTTCCTGGGGGCATTTGCTAGGTATTTGGCAAGGAGCATTACACAATTACAAAAGCAAGTCGAACTAACTGGGAAAAAAGGAGTACATAGAAAGGAATGCCAAGAGAAAGAAGAGAATCTGGGAGCAAAAAGAAAAGGGAAACTAGATGGTCAGATAGTAGTCATATGAAAAAAAAAAAAACAAAGAAATGGCCCAAAGAGTTATAAATGGCTGCAGCAGAATTAATGAGATGGAAAATTTCTCAAGGAAAGGAGCCAAGTATAGATAAAGAAAGAAGAAACGCAGCATAAAATAAAGAAAAACAAAATAGGGAAAAAGAAAAAAATACTGAGGCTCAAGGTGAAAAAGTAAAACAAAAGAATGGATAAATTAAATGGCAAATTCCATTAAAGCAAATGCATTCTGTTTTCTTTAATCTTACCTTTAACTGGCTTTGCATTTCTCTAGTAGCAAAGTCAAACTGAAGGGATAATTTTGTTTATGTACCTAATTTGCATAATTGTGCAATATAAATTACAATGCTAATTAAGGACAGCCCTTAGGCTCCTGGAATTGGGTCAAAGTGGCTCCGTAAGTAAAGGTTGGTGCATTGGCTCTGTCCCCTCTCCCACTGTAGGGAAGCTGGGGGAAGAGAAAAGAACCCCGCTGACAATGTGTGAAATCTTGTCAGAATTTGTTGAAGACCCAAAGTTGTATGTCTCACTCCCAAACTTGGCTTTTAAAACCATTTTTGTGCGGTTCCATAATGAAGCACTAAAAGCTAAACTTTCTCCTTAATACTGTGTTGGTTATCTTTTTATGAGGTTTTCCTTCCTTTTTTTATTCAGAGGAAAAAAAACTATATAGCTGAATGTGAACCTGGCACATGGTGTTTCTCATTGGACATTTGCCAGAATTGTCCCAAACTAATGCATGTCAGGCTTTTCCCTAGCTTCTGTGATCCTGAGGAAGATGGCAAGCTCATTTCAGAGCTTTAGTTAAGTCCATCGTGTCACCTATATTGACTTACCTAGTGAAATAAACTAATTTCCTTGAAGGCAGAAACTGTGGCTTATTGCACTGCCTTATTCTTAACAGAGTATAAGAATTTAGTAGTTGCTCCATAAATACTAGTGTATTATTAACACGGGCAGTATATTTAAAATATTAGGAGGTTTTAAGTACCTGTTTGGAGAAGGGAACTCAGCAAGTATAGACTTATGGCATGGGAGACTATTAGAGTTGCAAGGTACTTGAGAGAATGCCTGGTAGAACTGCTTATTTTTAGGTGAGGTCAGTCTCTGAAAATTGAGTGTTCTTTTATAGCAATCATACACCCCTGGCAGACTTAGTGGGGAATTGAGAGAAGTGTTGGAATGAACACTGGATTTAGAGTGAGAGTCAGATTGAGGTTTGGTTTTGTCAATTAGTAGCATTATGACCTTACAAAAGTCACTTAGCTTCACAAATGCCTTATAAAATGACTCACTCAAACTTACAAGGATGTTGTGAGAATTAAAGGAATTAGATTCTTGAAAACACTTTGATGCCCTTTGATAACTTGTAAATCTTTTTCTAGGCAGAGCAGGATGGAATTTTGGGGAAAGTGTCTCGAGTGGAATGATGATAATGAAAAACAAAAGTCTTGGAAAGTGGGAAGAGGCAGAAATATGACTTAGTTCATAATCATTAAGGGTTGCAACGAAATTCCAAAAACCCCTGAAATTTGTGTATAGACCTTCAAGAACTACAGTTCCAGAGCACATTTAAAATGCAATCATTGTAGTATCCTAGAATCAGATAAAAGAAATGGTCTCCCTTATTCTCTAATGCATAAATATTTGTTACATAAAATCAATAGGAATTCGAATATTTCTCAAGATCATCATGGAAATGTCTAGCCTATTTTATGAACACAATTTCCTGGATTATTAGTTACTTTGTTATTTGTTTTTCAGTAGGATATACAAGCATGTTGTGAGATGTTCTATATTTATGGAACTTATGATAAACCGTGAAGATAAAATAATGCATTTTGGTTGAGCCATCACAGTGCTAGTATAAATATTTCATTAAAATTCAGACCAACATTGTGGGTTGTATTTTTATCCACAAATAGGATTTTAAAATGTTATTGAAGGTATGTTTCTCAATTCAATTCTTTTTGTTATCATTTTTAGATTGTGATAAAGGCACTAGACTGAGACTTTGCAACTATGGGAACTAGTCTCAACTTGGACCCACCCAGTTTGTATCTTGCCTGCATCCTTCTCCCAACAGAGGGAAACATTCTTTCGTTGTGCTCTCCTCTAATTTGTGCCCATATCTTTCTGTTTGGCAATTGTGTATTCACAGGCTTGTCTTTTGTGTCAGATAGCGATCTCTGAAGAAAGACACAGTTTTATTTTTGGTAACTTTAGCACAGAGACTGGTACGTGGTTGATGCTTAAAAAATGTTTATTGACCCAAATACACTCAATGGAATTAAATATAACGTTTGATGAACTCTGGGAAAATGCTGCAAGTTTATTGATGACCCTTCAAAGAGCTTTGTATCTTGATTCTGACTAAGCAATAATGTGAACTCAGAACTCAGTACTTCAGTTAGAGACACAGAAACAAATAACACTTATCTTACTATATTCCTCAAAGAACATGTTTCTCCTTTCAGAGAATGATTCTACTAAAGCTATTCATAGAAGCTGAATGTAAGTGAGCAAAGTGAGCAAACTGAAGTAGTCCAAATGTGTGTGTGTAATTTAAAGGGTATATAGGAGAACGTTGTGTCAAGGTAGCAGATCTTGTGTGTGACAGCCCTTAGTAGTGACAGACCTAATGTCTACTCATCATCCATTTCCTTTCCTTAACAATCATGCCAAGTAAATAGAAAGGTGTCTGGCTAAACCCCTTGTTTTGGCAGCTTCCTATGTAGCTAGAGGTAGTCATGTGGCCCCATTCTGGTCAATAAATTGTTGGAGCTTCCAGGAAAGCCTTTTTAAAAGAAATAAACCCACTAGGATGCTCTTTAGCCCTTTTCCTTCCTTTCTATAGTGCAAGAAAATTGCCCTGAATGGCATGGTGCCTGCTAGTTCTTTGCTTTTTGTTAGTTTTTCATGGGTGAAAGTAGTCTTATGGAGACGTCATTTCTGGAGACATCAATTGGTAATTTCCCTTAGAATTGTGTGCCTAGGTTTGTCAAAAATCAAGTAGGCAACATCTCTTAAGTTATTTGCTTTAATGAAGTTTTATGTCTCTTTGGGTGTGAAACATATTGCAGAAGCACAATCATGCACATTGACAATTTGCTCTTATTTTGCTCTTTGTCCTCTTTATATAATTAATTTTTTCAAATGTGGGTTGTTACAATTCATCATCTGAGAATCCATCCTGGATGTCCTGACAAATTTTCATCAATTTGGATATTTTATTTTTTTGCAACTAAGTGCACCTACTTTTACTGAAAGAGAAACACTCCTTTTCTGATCCCAAAGGATTACTTGGCTTGAGAAGAACTGATTCTTGCCCTGTCCACTCCATCCCTTTTATTCAAATAGAGCTTTCTGAAGAAACGCTTTCTGAAGAAAGCCCTGCCTGAGAAATTTAACTAACCCAAAACTGAAACAGAAAAATAATTAATTTTAAAGATTCTTCGGGATTTGTATATAACTCAGTGTTTCATTGTGTCAGATGATCCCGGATTAGGCTCCTTTTCTTAAGTATCAAAACTGAAACAATTTTAAAACAGTGAATGTTTGTCTTTCTGATGGTACTTCTCCAAGGAGGTGATATCTCTTGTTAGTGAGTTTCAAAACTAGAAACCAAGCCTGCTCTCTCTTAAGCCTACTCTGCTTTATATGTTAGGATGAAGAACGATGTTTTGTGAACAGTTCTCATAATGTAGATTTTGCCTCTCTTTATGAATTATGTAGTTTATTGTCTCTAGACATAGTGTTTGTATATGAGCTGTGTGTATGTCTGTGTGTGCACAGGCATAGGTGAATGTGTTTAATTCAGAGGTCCTGACAACGAACAAATCCCCCAAAATGAAAAGAATGCTTGTATCTTGAACTGGAGGCCCCGGCTTAGCTCAGATCAGTGCCATCTACCTTCTAGTGTCCATTCTTTTGCCATCCAAGGGAAGTGGAACTTAAAACTGCAGTTGAACGTCCTAGACTCCTTTGGAGCTAGGTTTCTGGATGAGATCAGTTTGGGTCCATCTGACGTCCTTGTGTAATGTTTAGAATGTTATCAGGGTGTCAGTAAGGCAAAGGTCAGATGGCTGGCTAATTCTGTTTACTTCAAATCTTTATTGGAATTACACGTGTACACACATGTACTCAAGTTTTAAAAAGTATACAGCTGATGAGTTTTGGCATATTGCTAGATCTACGCAACTAATACCAGTATCAAGATGAATAACAATTGTTTTATCCCAAAAATGCTCCTTATGCCTCTTTCTAAACAGTTTCCTGTTCCTGGATCCAGGTAACCATTGATCTGCCTTTGATTGCCATAGATAATTTAATTTTTGTCTCCCATAGATTTTTCAAATAAGTGAAATCTACGGTATGCGCTCTTTTATGCCTGTCTTCTTTCAGTCAGCGTCCTATTCATGAGAGTTGTCCTTTCTGTTAAGAGTAGTAGGCAGAATTCTAGATTCTTACCCCTGGTTTATACACCTTCTCTCAGTTATTCAATAAAACACTAAGTTAGGTGCTCTTGTGAAGAGATTTTGAAATATAATAAATGTCCCTAACACATTTACTTTAATATAAAATTATCCTAGAGATAATTTAAAAGCTGCTGGTTTTTAAAGAACAAACTTCCATATTGGGACAAAGGCTGTATTACCGAGGACAATGGATGGTCTTCTAGGAGCTGAGGTCATCCTATCCCCGGTTGATGGCCAACCAGAGAGCTGTGACCTCAGTCTTACAATCATCAGGAACTGTCAACAACCATGTGAACTTAGAACGCAAATGAGGACTCCAAGACTTGGAAGGACTACCAGCACTGGCCAACACCTTGAATTGAGCCCAGTGAAATCTGAGCAAATAACCCAGCTATGCCATGTCCAGACCTCTGAGCTATAGTGATTTAATAAATGGGCATTATTAGAAGCTGCTAAGTTTGTGCTAATTTGTTATGCAGCAAAAGAAAACAAATACATTATCTTGCTAGATCATTCTCTTTTTTTTTTTTTGGTGTTTGTATTCATCTATTACTGCATAACAAATTACCAACAATTTAACATCTTAAAAACAATGCACATTTGTTTCTGTGAGGCTTAACTGGGTCCTCTGTTTGAGAGATTTTCACAAGGCTGCAAGCAAAATATTGGCCAGGACTAGTGTCTTATCTGAAAGTTAAGTTGGGAAGTGTCCACTTCCACCCTCCCTAATGTGGTTGTGGGCAAAATTCAGTTCCTTTTGGGTTGTTATACTGATGGCCTCTGATCCTAAGTGGCTACTTGCCAGAAGCGACCCTCAGGTCCTTCCCACATGGGACTCCCCCACATGCCTATTTGCTTCATCAAAGACCACAAGAAAGAGGATCTTCTAGTAAGATGGAAAGTATGTCTTGTAATCTAATCACAGAAGTGACAGCCCCTCAATGATGAGGCATACTATTGGTTAGAAATCTCCTCAAGGGGATGAGATTACACAAGCCTGTGAATACAGGAAGCTGGGATCATTGGGAACCCTCTTCAAAGCTATCTTATCTACTACATATATGGTCATGCCATTTGCTCAGTAAAACATTTTTGTTCCTTACTTTCACATTTGTGCATCTTGTATTTCCTTATTTTACTTTATTGCACTGGTGAGAATCTTCAACATAATAATGATTAGGCCTTTGGGCACATATACCCTTTCCTTGTTCCCAATGTTAGGGAGCAACAGTCTTTCTCTCTTAAGTATGATATTAGCTGTCTTTTACCAGATAGGGAATTTTCCCTTCTATGACTAGTTTGCTATTTTTATCATAAATGAATGTTAGAATTTAACCAGATGTTTTCTCTGCATCTATCAAAATGATCTTACTGTTCTTCTCCTTTATTCTGTAAATGTAGTAATTTACAATAATAGATGTTCAAAAGTGAAACTGTGCAGTTCTTTTTCTATCCTTTGGTTTGTATCCTATCTGTGCATTAATATTAATGTGAGTTTCACATGGACAAGATGTAGCTTGATCTTTCTTTTTTATTCAGTCAGAAAATCTGTAACTTTTTATTGAAGTGCTCAGACTGTTTAAATTTAATGTAGCTCTTGATGTGCTGAGATAGTCTATATCATCTTGCTACTTGTTTTCTATTGTCCCATCTGAAATTTGTTTCTTCTCCCTAGTTTTTTTCTACCTTCATGTGGATTAATTGAATATATTTTATTATTCCAGTTTGCCTCCACTTTTTGGCTTATTATTGTTTTCTTAAGGATTGTTTTAATGTTTATAGGTGCATTCTTAACTTATCATGTTTTATATTCAAATTATATTATACGCTTTTTGTATAATGTAGGAACCTTGCAATAACAAAGTTCCAATTCTGCTACCATCTTCTGTGCCAGTGGTTTTCAACTGGGGAAACTCCCCCACCAAGAAACCTGGCAATTTTTAGAGACAGTTTTTGTTGTCATTGCGGGAGGGTACTATTGGCATCTAATAGGCTAGACATGTACAGTGCACGGGAAAGTCCCCAGTTATCTGACCCATAATGTCAATAGTACTGAGTTGAAAAATCCTACTATATGCCATGTGTTTTTATAGATGTTATTTGTATACATTTTACAAACCACACAATACACTGTTAATATTTTCCTTTAAAGAGTTAATTAGCTTATAAAAAATAAGAAAGGATCATTTTTTTTTGTTTTATATATGCCCATACATATACCATTTCTGGGACTTTTCATTGATTTCATAGATCCAAGCTTCTAACTAGAATTATTTACTTCCAAGTGAAGAATTTCTTTAACATTTCATGTAGTGCAGGTATATTGGAGAAAAATTTTCTTTTACCTTAATTTTTGAAAGCTCTATTTCACCCAATATTTGGCACTTTAAAGATGCCTGTTTTTGTATAGTTTCTGATGAGAAATTTGTGATTTTTTTTTTTTTTTGTATCTGTTCCTCTTTCTTCTCTGGTTGCTTTTAAGATTATTTTCCCCCAATATCTGGTTTTCAGATATTTAATTATACTGTATCTTAGTGTGTTTTACTTTGTATTTCTCCTACTTAGGGTTCATAAAACCCTTTTTTTTTTTGGCATGGCCAGGCGCTGGGAATAGAACCTGGGTCTCCGGCATGGCTGGTGAGAACTCTGCCTGCTGAGTACTGTGGCCCACCCTCATTAAGTTTTTCTTAAATTTAAGAACACTTTGAACTTTATATCTTCAAATATTTGGGCTGTCAGCATCTCTTTTCTGGACTGTAAATAAAAAAGAAGGCACTGAAATGTTTTTTATTTCACTCTTTTTATCCTCTGTCCTTCATTTTTGGATAGTTTTTACTGATTTTTTAAAAGATTCATTATTTCTTTTTCTGCAGTGTCAAATCTGCTGTTAATCCTATGCAGTGATTTGTACATGTCCAATATTCTATTTTTCAACTCTAGATATCCCATTTTGTTCTTTTTCCATATTTCATTTTTCTCCACACTATTTTTATATTTTTCTTAATATAATTGAAAACAATTATAATCACCATTTTTTATGGTAAATATTTTCAGAAATTTTTGTCTTCTTTTAAAGACTTGGGGTCATTATTCTAGAAGGCAGTAATTTACTTGAAATTCAGCTTGCTCTTTTTGAATTTCTTTCTTTCTTCTTTTTTTTTTTTTTTTTAATTTTTTTTGGGTATGCCTGGAGCAGCCTATCTTCTAAGTATAATTTAGCTGCACTACTAGGATATGGCTTATTTAACATTTCTACTGAATTCCCACTGTCATCAGTGAGGACTTTCCGTTCTGGCTAGCAAAACCTCACAAAAGCATGCTCAAACTTGTGTGAGCTATAGGAACTGTTCAACTCTCCCAGGCAATGTTTGCCTCTTTTTCATGAGATACCATCCTATGCATGTACATCCTATTGTTCAGATCAGATTCAAGGGGACCCCATTAATGTTTCTGGTGTTCTTTTTCTTTATAGCTCTCTCCTCTTTGGAACTCTGATTCACTACTTCCACCCTTCTCAGACTTCCTGCATTCCAGTCTCTTCTAAACTTAGCGAGACTGTCACGATCTGCTTGGAATCATCCTCCCTGCTTTAGGATCTGGAATATAAAACATGAAGTAAGAAACTAGGGCAATCATAAGGCTTACCTCATTTGTTTCCATTTTCTCAAGGGTCAGAGTCCTGTACTGGCAATTGTCCAATGTACTAAAATAGTAGTTAAATGCATCTTGTCCAGTATTCTAGTTGCAGAAAGCAGTAGAAAAAAATCTGTTTTTTTTCTATTTTATCATGGAAGAAAAGTTGCTGCCTTTTTCTTCGCTTTTCCCTTCCCCTCCTCTTTCTTCCCCTCTTGCTGTATGGTCAGGATCATGTGTCAACTTGGCCAGGTGATGGTGCCCAGTTGTCTGGTCAAGCAAGCAGTGGGCTAACTATTGCTGGGAAGGTATTTCATGGACTTAAATCATCAGTCAGTTGATTGCATTCGTGGCTGATTACATCCACAGTCAACTACAGGGAGTGTCTTCCACAATTAGAGATGGGAGAGGTGATGACTTCAGCAGTCAGGAGAGAAAACTTTTGTCTTTACCTCAGCCAGCCAGCCAGCCTCTCCTGGGGAATTCATCGAAGACCTTCACTGGATTTGCCAGTTTATGGAATTTGGACTTGTACATCCCCACATTTGCCTGAGACACTTTTATAAAATCTCGTATTTACAGATATCTCCTGCTGGTTCTGTTTCCCTAGAGAACCCTAGTTTAATACCGTGTCAAACATGTTTATGAAATTCTTAGTATTTTCTGAGGCTATTTTGCAGTGTTCAGTCATTGTTTCTAAGAGTCTTGAGACTTAGGCATGGAACATCCATTTATTGCTTGCAACATAGGTTACTTGCAATAATAGTGAGTTATTGAATGTTATTTTAATAAAACTTATTTCCATGTTAGTATGGTATAAAACAGGAGATTTTATGGCAATTATGTCTGTCCAAAAGTCTTAAATTCAGTGTATGTTAAACAGTTCATTTTCTTAAAGTATAAGAAATGGCTCAGATTTTGCTATATGTCATCCACCTGGAGAAAAACACATAACACAGTTTCACTTACTTACAACCCCTTGAAAGTCATGCCACAAACTGAGTATAAAATGTTACTAGACAATTCAAGTTTCCAGGAAGTATGTATAATAATATCATGAAATAAAAAAAAGCATTCTCTCTCTAAATGCTTTTACTTGATTCCTTGTGCAGGTTTATATCATATGCTTATAGCAGTCACAAAAAATGATACAATACTCTCTTTTCATTATAGTTACTGTTTCTCCACGGAGATAAATCATAAATACACAAAATTAGATTTCAGCTCAAGAGTATAAATTAACAACTGTTCAAATCGAGTGGTTGTAAAATGGGTGGGGACATACATCTAGAGATGAAAGGTCTGAAGTCAGGATTAAATCGGAAAAGTTTCATAAATAAAAGGGGCTTAAAGCAGGCCTTGGAGCATAAACAGAATGTTCATTGGTAAGGGCCAGATTGGAGGGCACTTCAGAAGGAAAACAGGAGGAAAACCAGAGTGAGCAAAGGCTCAGAGATAAGCATGGGAAAGGTATGTAGGAAGAAGTGCAAAATTCAGTAACTATATGTATTGGTATCAAGGCATTGAATTAAATCCAGGAGAAGAGCTTCATTATTACACAGGAAATGAAAAGCCACTGAATTTTGATCTCATCCTCTTCTTTCAATATTGTTACAGAGTAGTCTTTTGAATAGACTACCCTGTACATTCAATTCAAAACCCTCCCCATTTTTTTGCATTTCTTCAGCTCCTCTCCCAACCTCGTCGTTATCTTCTCCCTGTCTCTCATCTACACCATTTTCTGTAAATAAGTATAGACACTCCACTTTCATTTAGATGGGCATGCTTACAAGTGGGCAGTTTGCAGAAGTAGAACCACCTGGTAGGCATTTTCTTTTTTCAAACCCTCTTTCGATGTTGATTGTACTTGAACACCCCTGTGAATACTAGCTAGAGGTTCTATGATTTATATAGATCAATCCCTGCTGCAATGAAATGAAAACCAGATTTAAGTTTATATTAGCAGGGATTTGTTTAAAATGCAAATGAAAGCCTTTGTCTGGGTGAGCAGAAACCACACTGCGCAGAGCTCTACAGCTCTTTGCTGGCTCCTGAATAATTTCCCCCAAGGGTGGATTACGACAGCTGCCGAAGGGGGCAGCAGTGAAAACCTAGTTGTGCCATGTAAATATTCTCTAGACACTAGCACTGGAATGTTACTGTCAGATGTTTATTAGGTCATAGGTAAAAAACAAATACATGTGTAAATAAGCATTGCGTGTGAAGATGCTTTGGACTCTATATTTCCTCTTGGTATCCCCAAGTTAGTCTTTTCTGGAAATGAACAGATATGAGGATTAAAATCTTCTCATAATATCTTCACAACAGATATTTTTAATAAAATGAAACTGTTTGTGGTAGCTTTGTATTTCCATTTCCCTTTTTGAGTCTCTTCTGCTACAAATTGCAAGACTGCAAGATAATCAAAGGTCATTAATGCTTTCCAAGTTAAAAAAGCTTCATATTGTACAGCATAGCATAAGCCTTGGGAGAAATATAAGAACACTGCCTAGTTGCAATAGGAGCGCCATCCTAGTACCATCTTGTCTGTCAACAAGCAAACAAAATAAAATTATGTAGACTTACTAGGCAAACTTCAGAAAGGGACCTTCCTTCCTTGCAGTTTATAAAAACAAGGCAATGGAGAGAACTTTAAGGGTGACTGCTGATTTTGGAGAAAGAAGATGAAGACTTTGGCAACATCAAGCTTATCTGCTTCTCCCTCTCACCTATTCTTTCTTAAATAAACATATTCAGTAGCAGCCTACTGGCTCCTGGGTGGGCCTCAGTCTTCTACTCTGCTCCCATAAATGGCAGGAAATATCCCAAAGGCCTGAGGAAGAAAACCTACAACCAAAGGTAAAGGGTATTAAAGCTTCTGAACCTATGGAAAGACAGAACAGGGAAAGGTGTAAAAAGTGTCTTTGAAGGTGAACCAGCAAGCTCCTCATTCCCATGAACACATGGATTATGGCTAACTTAATTGTGCCCCTGGTGTGAATTTTAGAGAGTCAAGTACTTTCACAAATATGGTTGCTGCTATTACAGCTAAAGCTGATGCAATGTATGGGATTAAGGGTTTAAACTGGGCAGTTTAAAGAGTTTGTAAATTTGGGCTCTAAAGCAAGAGTCATCAGTCTTTTTCTGTTGAAGGTCATATAAAAAATATTTTAAGTTTTGAGGGATGTACAGACCCTGAGGCAACTAGGGAAATCTGTTGGAGCAGGAAAGCAGCAAAAGAGAATATATAAAATGATAGGCAGGGTGGTATTCTTGACACCATTGGTTGCCAACACCTGCTCTAAGGTATTACCATCTGTTACCTCTGCGGTGACAAAGCATGACATTTGAGGGGTGGGAATGGAGTGGCTGATACTGAAGTTAACTGTGGAAGGGACAGAGTAAACTCCAACACCACTGGCCATCATTAATACACAATCTGTAAGGAAGAAGCCTGCCAGAATTGCAAAGGAAGTGTCCACAGAAATCCCATAGTCTCCCATTAGACTCCTACTGCTGCCCTCAGAACCCAACCATAGGAAAATTGCAACTTGACCTGAAAAGGAAGATATGAAGAAGATTGTTCACCTAACAAAGGGAATGAATTCATGTTGTTGGAATGGGATGTATTGCTTCTTGCAACCAAATCATTTAAATTACTTCAAAAGTTTAAACAAAATTGAATTTTGACAGTTACACTGGAGCGGTAGTTCTCAACTTGGGGTGAATCCATCCTCCCGGGCACATTTGAGAATGCCTGAAGACATTTTTGATTGCCATATCTAATGGGTAGAGGCCGGACATGCTGCTAAACAGGCTATGAGGCATGAAACAGGCTCTACAGCAATGAATTATTGGGACGAAGATATTAATGTCAAGGTTGAGAAACACTGCACTAATGTTTATTAGCTTCTTATCTAAGTGAAAACAACTACAACACAAACTATAGACCCATTTTTTTGTGGAATCTTGAGGGCTACCAATGCAAGATAAAAAAAAAAAATGTTCTGGTTTGCAGAAGAAACTCACTTGAAAATATTTGCTTTATTAATGCAGGAAGTAAAAGAATGTCTCATTTTTAAGATTTGCATGGGGTATTTTTCCAATTACGACCTGAAACAAAATTGCTTTGAATACAGGCTCTTTTATAGTTTTATTTCTCTGACTCTGATACTGGATACAAAATTTAGAAATAGAAATATTTAGGTTTTCCAGTATGAGCATGATATAGGCTAGAATTACATCAAGCCTAAAAAATAACTTACCTGATTAATTCTGAATAATGGAACTTTGGAAGAAAGAAGGCTTAAAGTACAGGATAAAATAGAAGCAATGCTTTTGTTGGAGAGAGATTAGTGAGGCCTTGGATCTGTCCACACACTGTATGTTTTTCTATTGGGAAGGCAGAAGCTAAGATGCAGTTGAGGCTGGGCTGACAGAATCAGGTCAAAATGTTCTGTTTCATTTTGATGTGCCTTAATATGGAGTTTCTAGGACGGAGCAAAAACTGTATAAATCTAGGTCTAGGGAAAGGAAAAACACTCCAGCACACACATGGAGTTCCCAACAGTAGCTAAGTATGTTAATAAAGATTATGCAAAACTGTAAGGAGAAATTAACCTTTATCAAGTATCCAAATTATTCCATGACTCCCGGGCTAGAAGGTAAGAACTAGCCAAGAAATTCACTTCTGCTGAAAAATCACATCAAACCAGCTGGTTGTGTGCAGCATTTAAAACAAAGCTCTTGGAACTAGACTAACATTTTATTTTAGAAGAGCTGTAGATTTACAGAAATTGCAAAGATTGTGCAGGAGACAGAGAGTTCTACTATACGGCACACCTTGTTTCCCCAGTTATCAATGTCAGTATTAGTCAGGTTCTTCAGAGACACAGAACCAAGAGGATAGGTACCTGTTTTATATGTGTTTGTGTGTGCGTAAATATTAAGAGATTTATAACAGGAATTCATGTGATTGTGGAGATTGGCAAGTCCAACTGCCACGGGACAGACTGTAAGTGAGAAACTCGATGAAGGTGACATCGAGTTTATGGAAGATAGGACTGATTCTAAGTTTAGGACTGGCTAATAAAAAAATGAGTCTAGACTATCTCCTAGTACCAAAGAGTAAAAGAAGTGATCATGTATATGGGGGCATGTCAGAAGAAGAGAGAAGCCAACCTGAAAGAACTCTAATGACCAAACCTGGAACAATTTGAGCAATAAAATGAAGAATATACTATTGGATTATAAAATAAAATATAAAAAAAAACATGACCCCATATATAAATAAATAATTTGATGAATAAGCAACAGAGATGAACAGACAAATCTTCCTTGCAGAAAAATTATTCTAATAATATGTATAGGTTCTGCCCACGGCAGAGGGTATAGGTTAATTTCATCCCATACCTCAACCCTCACAGTGGGCTGAACCTAGTGGCTTGCATTCAAAGAATAGAACAGGAATTGGGAAAATTGAATTTTTCAGTGGAGAAAACTGACAAACACTACTTGAGTCAAGTGATATTAATTGATGTCATGTGAATATCATTAACCACTGATATGATGATGTAACAAGAATAAAGCTGTGATATTATTTAAACAAAAACACAAACATCTCTAATCATGAGAAAAATCTCAAACAACCCCATATTGGGGCACATCTTCAGGATACAGACCATTCCTCCTCAAGATTGTTAACCCCATGAAAGTCAAAGATTGAGACACACTCACAGACCAGACGAGACAGGGAAAACTTAACAACTAAATGCAATACAGATTCCTGGGTTAGATTCTGGAACAGAAAGAGGATATTATGGAAGATAGATACTTGTGAAATCCATATAAAGTCTGGAGTTTAGTTAAGTTCGTAGTATTGTACCAATGCCAGTGTTCATTTTGTCAAATATTGTATAGTACATAAGGTGTTAACAACTAGAGAAATTGCCTGAGAGGTACTGGAGAACTCTGTAAGAAAGTTGTCTTGCAAATTTTCTATAAATTATTCCAAATAAATTGTTCATTAAAATACAAAAGTATGATGAATAATCTTGAAAACTATTTTCATTAATATATGAATTGCCCTTTTTGACTTGCCCTGCCCTAACACTAAGGGTGATTCTGTCAGAAGCAAAGGCGACAGTTTTTGGAGCAAAATACATGGACAGTACACAGATGCATTCATCTGCTTAGTTTCTTCTTTGTCTTGTACTATAACAAAGAATTTCTCCTGTCATCCCTTATTGCTGTCCCTTAATTTATAGTATGTATCTGAAATTTGTAGAAAGAGACAAAGGAAGCCTTGGCATTTTTACTTTCATAAACACTAACAGATGTAGAGTCAGGAGGTCTGCCCAGCCACAGCCAGTGGGTGGTTTTGGTGTTGGCATCCCAGCATGGTTCTAGTTCAGTAATGGTGGGAAATTACATATGACTTTATTAAACACCTTTCACTTTTCAGAGGAAAGCTACTTTCTCTTCAATGTAAAATAATAATAGTTATATTCATAATGACACCAACTATCCATCATAAGGGCCATATTCCTTTTTTCAATTACTATAGAAATCACCTCAGATTATGTGTTGAGCATGTTTCAATGACTAAATGCAACATAAATTGTCTCCAGTGTGACTTTTTTCCAAGCCTGAGTGCAAAGTGAAAATAGAATCTTAGAACTAAAAGATTTAAGTCACGGTCTTGAAGAAAGTTAAAGTAAGAGCATTAATTAAAAAATGTTTTCCATGAAGAATTTATAGGTGAAGAGAGGATAAGATCTGTTTCTAAAATTTGTTTTTGCTAATGAGTTACAGTCTTGAGACAATATAGTGAAACAGAAAAAACTGTGCAGTATTGTTAACTCTCAAAAACTATCGTGCTGTAGTTTTACTCAAAATGAAAATGATAATGTGCTGAAGAGGATTCTCCCCTAAATTACCTTAAATATGCTAAATTAGGTGACTTCTGAATATTAAGTGATTCACTAGAATCATTTGCGGATCCCATTCCTTGAACTGGTGCTGTTATTAATTAACTAGACAAGTAAGCAAAATAAGTTGAGTTTTTAAAATATTTCCCTCATTTTGCTTATGAATGATCTTAATTTAATTGTTCAGTAATATACAAGTAAAGATGCTGCAATAAAAATTAGTAAAAATTGTTGATACCCAAAATTGAATTGGACTCTGATTCACTTGATTGGTTAAACAGTAATAAATAATGGCATTTCTTACAAATGTAAGTTGTAATACTTAGCAACTATTCAGAAGATTTGGGGAACTCTAAGAATCATATGAAATTTTCTATATTTGAAAAGAAGATATTTTATATCTCTAAAAATAAATGATACAAATGACCTATTCTCTGCTCTTCTAGTCTACTATTTTCTGAAGTCAGGCTTGTTGCTAGAATTTTCTACTTTCAACAAAATCTCATTTCTTGCTCTAAGTAAAGCAAGAAAAAAATCTTTGTCCAAAAATCACAGGAAACTCAACATTTGAATATTCCATCATGATCTTCTATTCAACTTATATAAGGTTGGACTAAGCATCTATTAATTTCCTCAAATGCTACAAACCTATAAATATCTCCATCATCATTATCTTTAATGGGAGAAATCTCAGAGAAAGTTTTAAATAAACATCTCCCTTTATCTCAATCTTAAAAAAAAATAATCAAAATTGCCCACATATCATTCGAGATGTCTTTTGAATCACAAATTGTTTGTTATTTCGTCCAAAACCACCATCATCCTGGGATTCAGCATCTCACATCTGGACCTGCAGGTTCGCTTCCTATTTTCCATCTCCCTCTTGAACAACTCACCCTCTAAAGGCACCCATTGCCTACCAAACTCAGAGCAAAGGGCTCTGCCTGGATTTCAGGATAATCACACACTACTCTTGACTTCTCAACTTACATTACTTTACATTCCAGTCAGGCCGTTTTCTCTGTGACTTTTCTGATTTTTGCCCATATCTTGTCTCCACCTGGAAACTTCTGTGGGAAGTTCTGCTTGCCTAGAAAATGGACCTGGTTCCACCTGTGGCCTATATGATACTTCTGCAAATATGTAGTATAGGAGAAAAATCCTCACATCAATCAAAGACGAATAAGAATAAATGGGCCAAAAAAAAAAAAAAAAGAAAACATAAGAAAAAGAAGGATGAAAATTCAGAATTGTAAAATCATAGAAAAAGGGCATCTGTGTAATTTAAACAAAGATGACTCCAAAATGCATAATCTATATCCCCAAAGAAAAATAAGTTATGAGTAAAAATGGCAGTAATAAAAATGTAAGGGAAAAATGTTACACATGAAACTGAGAAAGTTTTGAATGAATTGAAGAACAGTGAATCTACAGAATGATTGATAGTGAGATATAAAATGTAAATTCTTATTCTAAAAACTTTATAGAGGAAAGATTCCTGTGGTCAGAATGGAAAAATAAACTACAATCAAGACTTCTATAAGATGAAATAATCAGACTGAACTCAAATTTCTCCAGAATCCAAGGCCAGAAGATAGTGGAACAATGCCACAAATATCTTAAAAAAAGTAACCAGTCTCTGCACATATAAAAGCAATAGAGCAACATTTTGAGTTGTAGTAACTCAGGGAAAATGATTCTTGAGGAAAATCTCTTTTAGATACTATTGGAGAATAAACTTTAGTCATCCAAACTATGGAAAAATAAAACAACAGTCAATAGACCATCCTCATAATTGTATACAAATAAATCAAGGAATTATGCTTTTAAAAAAGAATATCAATGTCATAAGCCTGATAAGACTGAAATGATATAAGCAATAGCATTCAGTAAGAGAATGAAAAGAGGAGGGCAAAGTTAGAGGTAGTTCTTGATTTTCTCACTTTATGGCTAAAAATCAAGATGATGCTCAGATTTTTAAATCAAACAATGGAATTATAAAATCAAAGATAAGCCAAGTAATGAACTAAAATTAAGTGCAGAAAAAAGGAAAGAGAAAAGAAAGGAAGATGAAATGTATTAATTCCATCATTGCTTAAGGCAGAGAGCCAATAAACTCTGCCTAAGATACAGAAGACTTAGTCTGTTATTAAAAAAGATAAATGATAAACTGACTAACTTACTAAGAAGTTCATGAAACTTAAGCTAAAGGCCTGTTTTGCACACAGGGATTCTACAATTGTTGCGATTCCTTTCCTAGGTCTGAAGATATTTTCACTTGCTGAGTTAATTTTAATTGCTTTCTATTCTGTTTTTGAAATATCTTTCCCAAACTGTGTAAGCTTTAGCTTTTATGAAATTTGGACCCACTTATAGTAAATATCAGAAATATATACACACACACATACACACACACAAGCAAATCATTCTCATACACAAAGAGAAAACAATAATCAAATCAAAGTCAGTAAAGAAGTAAGATTTTTCAAAAACTGTAAAAACAGAATAGTGATATGTGAGAACACAACTAAAATTAATCATACCCTGATTTAAAACATACATAATTGTACTCAATTCACTTCTTAAAATGAAAATGCTTCCATTTAGATTATTATAAATACCCATCTATATAGAGTGTACAAGAAAATCACTTTAACTCAGAGATTCAAAATAAAAAGAAAGGAAATTTGTAACAGACAAATTAAAGTCTAAAATAATTTAGAAATCAAAATCTTAATATCAGGCATGATAAAATTCAAAGCAAAAAGCACACAAAAAGTAAAGTATACCTCTATATAATAATGATGAAATCCATACTGAGCATCTAACAGATGCATTTCTGTGCACAAAACATCAACTGTCATAAAGCAAAAGTGAAAGAAAAGATCTGAGAAAAGTAACTTGAATATATTAACAATAGATGAAATTCACCTAAGTGCATCATAGCTCAAGCAATCCTAAAATAGGTAAAAATGAAATAAGTATCAAAATTAACGACCTAGAACTAATTGACATAAGGTTAACTATGGTCCCTAAATATAAAGGGCAAGACTTCTTTTCTGGTACCCAAGGAATATTCATATTAGGACAACCCCCTCCACACGCATACATGCCCGTAGCAGCTGAAACCAAAATGTGATTTACTATTTTCCTGAGGATAATCAATGTTATCAGGTCTTGGGTTTCTCAGAAGCTGTGTAGTTGCACCTGAGAACCCTGCATAAGGCAAAGGGCACCTAAAGAGAGTCTTGGTGAAAACCACAACAACAAGTGTGCCAGCAAAGGAACCAGAAAGAATTGTCTCAGCTATACCTCTCAGTACAGTGAAAATAGTATTTCTTGACCATTAGAAGAAAATTGGCCTGTGCCATTAATCTATACTACCTAACTGGGTCAGGGATACCTAAGGATGAGAAATTAATTTAAGTCCAAGTTGTGTTCATCCCTTAGTACTAACAGGAATCAATCTCAATTCTTCTCTGGAGAATCTTAAGCTAATAAAGCAGGATTTTCAAAGATTAAAGTTAGCAACTGAATAATATTATTAATGAATGCTAGATATACAAGTTACCATGATGAAGAAGCAATAGAAACAATAAGAAACAAACTGATGTGTCAGATATTGGGATAACTAGAAAACATAATATAAAATTTATATACAATTTTTTTTGTGTGAGACCATTTTATTAGCCCTGCAAAAGAGGGTCTCCAAAAATTTTGTATAATTTGGATGATTACACAGTATGTGATTTCTCCATATATAAATACATGATTTTAAGATAATGAAATTGATTGAGAAAATGGTCAGATATCAAGAGACTATTAAATAACCGAAACACCTGGCAAATATTCAAATGTATTTTCTAGAATTAAAAAGTAGTGTGATGGTTTGGAACTGTTCTACCCCAGGAAATCATGTTCTTAAAGTTAATCAGTTCCTGCGGTGTACACTTATTGTAAAGAGGACATTTTGATGAGGTAACTTGAGTTAAGGCCTGGCCCAGGGTGGGTCTTAATCTTCTTACCAGAGTCTTTTATAAGAGACTGTAATTCAGACAAAGAGAGAGAAAAAATGGAAGCAAGAAGCTGAAAGCAACAAAATCTGGAAGCAAAGGAAAAAGAACAGTAGATGCCTCCATGTGCCATGTCATGGAGCAGAAGAGCCAAGGATATCTAGCAACCAGTATTCAGGAAGAAAGTATCACCTCATGATGCCTTGATATGGGCATTTCTCTCAGCCTCAAGATTGTAAGCTTGTAAGCTAATAAATTCCCATTGTTAAAGCCAATGCATTTTGTGGTATCTGCTTTGAACAGCCAACAAAACTAAAACAAGTAGGTTGTTGATATTTAAAAATTAATGAATATTTAAATAGCTAATTAGACTGACTGGCTGAGGAGAAAATAAATATACTGGAATTTAACTCTGACAAAGTTATATTGCAGCACGGAGAGAGGAAGATATGGGAAACTATGACAGGAGGTTAGAGTTAGAAGTTCTAACATGATATACATGTAGAGATGGGTGTAGGTATATGTACATAGATGGAATCAGAGTTCTAGAGAGAGACAATATAAAGAATAGAGAGAATCAAGATCTGAAGGTATTATGAAAATTTCTAAGATATGAAAGGCTTGAATTTGGGAAACACAGCATTTCCCTGTAAGAGAAATAAATAGAAACCCAAATCTAAAAATATTTTAGTGAAATTGCAGAACACTAAAAACAAAGAGATTAGAAAAAGTAAACAGAGCAAATGAATAACAAAGGACAAAAATATTCATGATATCAATAACAGAAGTCAGAAGAAAATGGCAGGAAAAAAGAACCTTCAAAGAAGTTTCAGCAAGAAATTGTAAACCTGTAATTATATCCTCAGCAAAATATCTTTTGAGATTTGAGTAAAAAAAATACACTGTGGGAAAATGAAAACTAGGATAGTTTACCTCAAAACACATTCATTGAATCAATTTCTAAATCATCTATTTTATGAAAAAGGCAAGTGATCTTTTAGCAGAGTGCTAACCAATATAATTATAGTTACTGAATCATTATCTAAATGAGTTCTAACTTTCTCATATATTGTAATGTAGCCAGAAGCAAATATCTCTAACTGCTGTAACACACTCAGCTGTAACCCAGATGCCTTATTTTTCAAATGCTGATGCTATGTTTTGGAACTCCATAATCTTTACCCAGTAACAAGACAACTCATGACTGGCTCCACCTGTTTCCCCTTAATGTGCTCTGCAACCCTGAAGTCAGTGCCCTTACTTGGAGCCCTCTGAAGTGGGGTTCCTTTGCACATAGCCCCATTGTTGATTAACATGAGTCAACCCAGAACTGACCACCCAAATTCTTAATTTCACTTAACCTAAGCAGTTCTAACCAGAATTGGCCCACCACCCATGCACGGTCGCCTAAACCTTAAAATGAAGCAAATAAAGCATGTAATCATTCTGTGCATGTTATGTGATTAGACTATCTCGAACCTCCTCATTTCAAACCACCTTTCTCATTATCCTAAGCCTGCCTGCCTTTATTTGAGTGTTATAAAACACTGGAAGATCCTTCACTTTGGGGAGACAGATTTGAGAACTAACCTCCTGTCTCTGTGAGGCTAGCCTTTGCTGAATAAACTCTTTCTCTTCTGAAAATCCTGGTGCCATCGAATTGACTCTGATGCACATTGAGCAAACACTCACTTTTTTTTTTTTGGGTGGGGATGGGTGCATGTTCCAGGAATTGAACCTAGGCCTCCTTCATGAAAGGCGGGCATTCCGCCACTGAACCACTGGTGCACCCCAAGGACTCACTTTTGATCCACAACAATCACATATGGAAGATTTTACATATTAGAGAACATTTATAATAATGTAGGTAATGATAAAGAAATAGTGAGTCAGTAAAAATGGTTACTTCTAATTTATGGGCTTATGAAAAAAAAACAACAAAAATATGGTAAAATATATGCATCAGATGTGAGTGTTTACATTTCAGATGTTACCTGAATTATCCAGGAGGAGTTTACTGATACTGAATATATTTTGTTAAACTAAGAATTCATGGTCTAATTTCAGGAATTATGTTTTTCTTTCCCGGCTACAAAAGCAAATAGCAGGGGTGCAGGGGTAGTTCACTGGTAGAATTCTCACCTGCCATATGAGAGACCCAGGTTTGATTCCTGGTCCATGCACTTCCCAAACAAACAAGCAAAACAAACAAAAACAAAACAAACAAAAATTCAACAAATGGTGCTGCAATAACAGGTTACTCACATGGAAAAATAATGAAATGTGATCCCACCATAAAGCATGGAAAATTTTAAAAAAGCAAATACTATGCTATGTGTAGGCTTAAACAATGAGAATTAATTGACTCGTGATTTTGAGGCTAGGAAAAGTCCAAAATCAAGGTGTCATCAAGGACATGCTTTCTCCCAGAAGACTGTGGCATTCTAGGACTGGCTGTTGGTAATCCTTGGCCTTACCATGTGGCCCCCTCCAGGCTTCTCCCTTCTTTTCTAGATTGTCTTTCAACTTCTGGCTACTCTTTCTGTGGCTTTCTCTCTGTCTGTCTGAATTTCATTCTGCTTATAAAGGACTCCAGTAACAGGATTAAGATCCATGCTCACTGAGTTGGATCACACTTTGACTGAAGGAACATCATTAAATATTCCTACTTACAATAAGTTCACACCCATAGGAGTGGATTAAGTTTAATAACATGTTTTTTTGTGGTGCATAGCCCCACACCAACACAGATAACAATCAAGTACAGAAGAGTTTGATGACCCAGAAATGATAATGTTTTTTTAATCTCTCCCCCCATTTCCTGTGGGTGTAGACCCATCGTAGTGGGGCTATTTGGTTAGGTTATTCTGATCGAGATATGACCCACCTCATTCAAGGTGGGCCTTAATTCCCTTACTAGAGATCTTTATAAGAAGATAACAGACAGCATAAAGCCCCAGAGAAGCTGATAGAGGAGGCCACTGAAGCCAGAAGCCGAAGCAATGAAATCCAGGAGAGAAGGACAAGCAGAAGCTGGTCATGTATATTGCCATGTGACAGAAGAGTTCCGACATAGTTTGATGGCGCCTCATTTTATATGGTGTTCTGGTTTGCTAGTTGCTGGAATGCAATATACCAGAAACAAAATGGTTTTTAAAAGGGGAATTTAATACATTGCTAGTTTATAGTTCTAAGGCCAAGAAAATGTCCCAATTAAAACAAGTTTATAGTAATGTCCAATCTAAGGATCCAGGGAAAGATACTTTGGTTCAAGAGGGCCAATGAAGTTCAGGGTTTCTCTCTCAAGTAAGAAGACACATTACGAACAGGGTCAGTGTTTCTCTCTCATCTGGAAAGGCATGTGGCGAACACGTCATCATCTGTTAGCTTTCTCTCCTTGCTTCCTTTCATGAGGCTCGCCAGGAGGTGTTTTCCTTCTTCATTTCCAAAGGTCGCTGGCTGATAGACTCTGCTTCTCATGGTTATGTCGTTCTGCTCTCTCAGAACCTCCTGGCTTTTTTCTCTTGTCATTCTCTTTTATAGGATTCCAGTAAATTAATCAAGAGCACAAGACATGTCTCCACCTAATCCAGCTTAACAACCACTCTTGATTGAGTCACATCTCCAGGGAGATGATCTAATTACAGATTCAAACATACAGTACTGAATAAGGATTAGAAGAAACAGCAGGATTTATAAAATGGGATTAGGATTAAAACCTGGCTTTTCTAGGGTACATACATCCTTTCAAACCAGCACACACAGTTTAAGAAGTGTAAACTTGTGAATTAATGAGTTGTAAAGCCAACTCATTCCTGGTATATTGCATTTCATTGACTTTAGCAAGCTAAAACAAGGAAGAATGAAAACATGAATAAGTAGAAAAAGCATCTTGCAATTGAGAAGAGAGATAAGATGAAAAAGTAGACTAAATCATGAAAAATGTGGGCCTTACATTCACTAGAAAACATAGTCAATGTAAGGTGGATTAAATTCATATAAATATGGCATTGCTTGGCCAAATATTTTATTAAATAATGTCAATGATTAACATATTGTATTAAAAATAGTTTTTGCTGGTATATAAAGGAAGTGCACCTAATATATAAATGCAGAAAGATTTAAGATGAAGATAGATACATATTAGACAGCCTAAACAAAATAAACCTAGTTTAGTTACATTAATATCAGACAAAATAGGATTAAAGGTATAAAGCCTTACTCTTCAGTAATAAAAAGTAATAAAGATGCTTAAATTCTATAACCAATCAGGTAGTTATAAAAATTGTAATTTGAATATATCTAATAAATTCGTTTTTATTACAAACCTAAATAAGAAATGTATAGAAATTGATTTTGTAATAAGTCATAAAGCACGTCTGAACAAATTTCAAACATAATTATATTGATGTTTTCTATTCATAATGCAATTTAATTAGAAACCAATTGATAAAACTGTGAACACCCTATTCATTTGAAAGTTTAAGTTAAAGAATAGACAAAGTTTATATATAGTTCACCAAGATGAAATACAGATAACTCTTATACACATGAAAAGATGTTCTACTTTACTCAAAGAGGAATGCATGCTAAAAGCTACAAGAAAATATTTTTTTCCACGTGTTGAAGTCTCAAAAATGAAATGTATGCTAAAATACTCATATGTTGCTCACGTGTGTCATATAATGGAGTACTGGGAGTGCAAATTATACAACTACTGAGGAGATCATCTGGCATTATTTAACAAAGTATTTTGCCCAAGTAATGCTGTATTTATATGAATTTATGTTATAGATATACTTACACTTATGGAACATTGCAACCCAAAACTGGCAATAAACTAAAAGTTCATTATAAGTTCATTAATTATAGTGCATGTGGTTTTAAATGGAATATTATGTAGCCACTAAAAAATGAGATTTATTTATTGCTTTACATTTCACATTTAGTCCATAATCAATCTAAATAAAAGTTGACCCAAATACAAAGTAGTGAGTTGAGTTTTCTTTCATCCACCTTCACTGATATCTAAATTACTAGCCTTTATATATTGAAAAGATTCTCCTTTCTTTCACTGAATTTCAATGATGTCTTTACTGCATGGGTGTTTTCTAGACCATTTATTCTGTTTCAGAACATTTTGTCTGTTCTTGCACCAATATCACTATCTTAGTTATTACAGCTTTATAAGTCCTCATAACTGATAAAATATGTCATCCAATCATTTTTTCCTTCTTCAAGATTGTCTTGGATATTCTAGGTACTTTATGTTTTTGTAGAAATTTTAAAATCATTTTGCCAATTTCCATAATAAAAACTGCAGGTATTTAAATTGAGGTTGCATTGAATTTTCTAAAATATCTTCATTCTCTTGTGGTAGGCAAAGTTTTTTTTAAACAGGAAGCAAAAGTGTCAAACAAAAAAAAGATTTAAAAATTGTACCTTATTAAAATTATTAAAATTAGTTAATAGTTTCTATTAAAATTAGAAACTGTGTTCAACCGAAGATACCATTAAGACAGTATAAAGGAAAGCTGCATACTGGGAGACATTTGTTCTCTCTCACCTCATTCTCTGTCTCTCCTACTACATACATACACATACACACATGCAAATAACCACACACATATATAATAAACTCAATATATATGTATATTGAGATTACATATGAATATGTGTGTATTCTTCAAGCATTAATTATACAAATATACAAAATATCTAGAATATAGAAAGAACTTCTTCATATCAATAAAAAAGAGAAAACCTGATTTAAGAATGAACAAAAGATCTGATACTTTATAGGAGGATATCCAAATAGCATATGAAAATATAAAAGGTTTTCTGTATTCATTAGGGGAAAACTACAAATTAAAATAGCAATGTACTACCACTACAAGCATAGGAAAATGGCCAAAAAATTACCTGATAATGCTAAGCAATGGTGAGGATGTATAGCAACTAGAATTCTCATACATAGCTGGTGAGTTTATAAATTATTTCAATCAATTTGGAAAATTCTTTGACAGCATCTACTGAAGTGTACCTACTCTAGAGCCCTACAATTCCAATCCTGCCTATATGTTTAACTATTTAACAGAAATGAGTTCTTTTATCTACCAAAATCAATGCATGGGAATACTCTTAGCAGCTTTAGTTATAACAGCCTCAAACTGGAAATTACTTAAAAGTCATAAATTGAAGAATGAATTAAAACAATGCACGAATGAATAGAATGGAATATCACACAGAAATGAAAAATAATACACTATTGCTTTATTTCACATACATCAATCTCAGTACATGCTGCGGGGTGATTTAAATCAGACATGAATTATATGTATTATGATTTTGTTCACACAAAAGTCAAGAACAGCAAAACTATCATCAAAAGTAATGGTGATATTCAAAATAACGGTAATGTTTGTGTGGTAATGATTGCGTAGTGATACAAGGGAGTCTTCTCCAGTGCTGTCAATGACCGCTATCATGATCTGGATGGTGGCATCATAGGTATCTAAATATGTAGCATTTCACTGTGTTTTATACTTAAGTTGTACAGTTTATTCTATGTAAGTTATGACTCCATTTAAAAACAATAATTAGAATAAGAAAGTACTTTATGAATTGATATGGAAAGAACTCCAAACCATGGTAACTGAAAAAGTACAGATCAGTGTGTATAATATGCTACTCTTCATAGACTTTAGGTATATACTTCTGTATATACATAATAGTTTGTACATCTTTATATTATGTAGAACATGCACAGAGGATTACAGAAAATTTTGGTTCCTTGGTTTGACTCCTGGTGGTCAATAGTCAGAAGGACACTTTTCAACACATTCCTTTGTTCACCTTTTGGAATCTGTATACCATGTTCGTATTAACTTTTTAAAGTGTAAGTAAAATAAAATAAAATTTGAAATATTATGAACACTCAGACATCAGGATTAATATGAATTCTTGTTACTGAAGACTCAAACTTACATGGAGGACCAAAGCAGAGTATCAGAGTAAAACAGCTAAACAGTTTAATTAGCTGCAGAGAACCAGCTATAGCATGCCAAAGTTAGAAGCACTAACTGAAAGTAAATGGAAGTTGCTTCCTGCCATTAGCAAATTTTCAAATGTAAAATTATGAAGGCATCCAACTAAAGGGACTAGACTTTGTATAGAAAAAAAAATAAGTCTTTCCCTCTACAGTCACCGGACAAAAAAAAATTGCAATTCTATTGCTTTTCTTCAAAGAGGAACTGGTAATTACCTTTCCAAGAGAATTGCCCTTTGAAACTGCAATCTAAATACTAGTTCTTGGTTACTCTTGCCAAATTCATCTAAGAATCTTGTAACGGTCATTTTAATGTTATCAATGAGATTAATGATAGACATGTACACCCTTGGCTAGAGTCACAGTTACCATTGCCTAGAGACACATTTTCAAGTTTAAAACAATGGTTTATGAGTGTGTTATCTGTCCAACAATTACATCTGTTAGCAATGTACTGTATAAACTTTACAGTTGGAGAAAAACTTTAATATAGGCTTTTGTATACTGAGATTACATGGAAAAAAGGAAAATAACATTTTATTGTTGTCTTCTGGGCCTCTTTGCTTTTATTTCTCTGAGTCAGCAGCATGTGCAGGCTTGTGTCTCTGAGTGGGTAGCCAAACTCTGCCAACCTTTCAACCAATGTGAAATTCCTCCTTAACAAAGGATCTGGGGCCCTCTTTTTTTTTTTTTTTAACATGTTTGCCCATGTCTACAGACTTATAAGTGACAAAACAAATTGCTCAAACGGAAAATCCTTCATTTAAAAATGCAATTAATGCAAACCACAACTTCTTCATGCAATCTTTGAGAAAGTCCTC
The DNA here is from genome assembly GCF_023851605.1 of Tamandua tetradactyla. Classification (NCBI taxonomy): domain Eukaryota; kingdom Metazoa; phylum Chordata; class Mammalia; order Pilosa; family Myrmecophagidae; genus Tamandua; species Tamandua tetradactyla. The sequence continues at coordinate 74,218,878 of NC_135336.1, forward strand.
CCTTTCCCAGGAGCACATTTAATGAATTGGCAATAGCTGAATACTGAACAATACTCCCAGAAGTAGCTCTGTAACTACATTTTGAAACTCACAGTGTTTATATCGGCTTTTCTTGAAATACCTAATTTATCTGTTGAAAGTCTGTACTGTACAATTTTTTTCTTCTATTTAGGAAGCCTAAAGCCCATGTTCTCTGTTACAGCTTGAGCAGTTGACCTAGTATGGGGTTTAGATGTTAAGGTCATGGCCAAAGATTAGCCATGCAGTCATCCTGAGAAAGCCAAGTTCAAGACAGCAGTGCCAGAGGGTCAGCCCAACCAGGCTATACTGGTGGAGACTGCTGAATCTCTCTCCTTGTCAGTCCTGTTTATTTGCACTTCCCATCTATTGTGCGTTATCAGTTGTCCTTCCAATGTATTCCTTTCTGCCCACACCAGAGTCAGATTCTATTATTTGCAAGCAGGAAACATAACTGATAACATAAGTCAACTAAAAACAAAGTATCAGCTGTGAAGGTTGCATATCTTTTTTCAGCCATTTGATCCACATAAGGCAAGTCAATTTACTGTTTATAGTTACTATTTTCCTTTATTCTCACCTCTCTCAGCTTTGCCATTTCTGAATTTTTACATCAATAAGAAAGGAACGTGTTTCTCTTTGGGTAGTGAGGATAGGTGGTACAAGAGAGAATGGCAGAAGCCAGGGATAGAAGTTACTAGACATAAATTTATTATCTAGTGGCCTGTGAATTCATTCCTGTGGGACAAAATAGAAAATATTGGAATTATTTGATTTGAAAGTCTGCTGCTTAAGGAATTGTAGGCTCTGTATATTTAACTCCCAAAGTAAAATATGCAACACAGAAACAATAGAAAAATAAAAGGAAATTGAAAAAAAGCTTACACAATGGTGGGAAATAAAGTTAATCTTAATATTTTTCAAATAATATTTTAATAGTTTTTTTTTTTGTTTTTTTTTTTAGTTTCTATTCTGCCTCAGGATCTATTCCATGTGCTTCAGATCAGAGTTCCTTCACTTGGTGAAATTTGGGGTGGGATAATTCTTTGCTTGGGGGGCTGTCCTATGTACTGCAGGTTGTAGAGTAGAATGCATGGCCTGTCCCCCCCTAAGTAGCACTCCTTATTTTGTGACAATGAAAATTGTTTCCAAATGTGTCCGAATGTCCCCTGGCGACTAAATCATGTCTGGTTGAGAACCACTGCTTTCAATGAATTTACCCATTTAATCTGCACAACAAACCCATGAGATTGCGATGACCATTGCCTCCAATTATGGAGGATAAAAAGCAGGTACCTATATATCGGTTAGTCAACCAAAGGAAACAACTAATAAGATGAGAGAGTTGGGATTCAAACCCAAACAGTTTGACCCCAGAAGTCTAGTTCACATTATTTGTCAGTTGTACCTAAAATGGTTGAGCTCAAATGCTCAATGAATTCAAGGATTCATTGACTCCATCTAAATGTAAATTCAGTTTAAAATGATACATTTTGAATCTATCTTAATTTTTATTTGCAGAGGTACCTGAGATATTTAGTGCTAGGAAAAGATTCCTAATACTTAAATTCACATTTAAGCAATCCTTGGATTATAGAAACACTTAAAAGATGCCTTGCTAGGAAAAAGATATGGAAATATGTACGTTAAAAGTCAACATGTGGGAAGGTCAATGATGGCGCAGTGGCAGAGTTCTCTCCTGCTGTGTAGGAGACCCAGGTTCGATTCCCAGTGCCTGCTTATGTTAAAAAAAAAAAGAAAAGAAATCACATGAGAACTTCTAAAGTGAAATTCATTGCACGCAGACAGCTTCAACTCCCTCCATTTAACGTGTTAAATGTAGAGCTGAGGGCTGAATTGACCTAGCGTTATTCCAGGATAAACCCACCTCATGTTTCAAGACCAAACTTGCCTCCAGGCAGCTCTTGTGCAACTGAAACAGCAAATCAAGTTTTGGTCTAACACTCTCTAAGCTGGAACACTTACTGAGTTTATATAAGAAGAACTTTGCTTCTGGGGTATTTCGGTCTATTTTTTTTCAAATTTCAAAGACCATTTTTATTCCACCCAAAACACAGGATGTTGGTAAAAGAAGTGAAATATGGAGGAAAGAAGAATGTAGGGAAGGAAAAATGGTGAAATAGGAAAAATAGGAAAAGGAAATAAAACTGAGCATTCATGTGAAAGCAATTTTTCCTCTTTAGAGCATTTTTAAAAATTTTTAAATTTAATTTAGGAACACACAAATCCTCTTTAAGTTTGTGAGTCTGAAAAGTAATTAAATAATTTCTGCCAAGAATTCTGCTTCCAGTAAACAAACAAACAAACCCATAAAATGTCACTTTTCTTCCTAGAGTCATGAAAAAAATTTTTACTTGGCTAATTTAATATGGTGAAAAGTACAATTTTCAAAGCTGCTGTGTAAATCTTTATAGCTTTCTAACTTGGCTAGGACATAAAGAGAAAGCAGGATGGGGATTGAACTATTCTTACAAACTTAGGAAAACTGGTTCTTCAGGGATGGAAATTCCAAACAGCATGCTAGCACTAAATGGAATTTAGTTCCTAAGGGTTAATGCAGGCCGTAATTGAGTTTTTATTTGCCTTTTCAAGGACTTATGCAAAGCTTTATTCCCTTAGCATAGTACACACAAGGTGACATTTTTCTGCAGTCTGACTTTTCAATTATGGGTCTTCTGGAAAACTAATGATGTCTAGACTATTAATATTGCCAACACTGTGTCAGAACATTGAAGACCCTCTGATATTAAATATGCTGATGTAAAAATATATGTTATTTCAACCAGCCATGTGCAAACAATCTGGCTGAAGTGCTAGAATTATAGGGAAATCCTCTTCAGAGATAAAAGCAGAAGAAATTCTGTTGAGAGCAGTTAAAAGCTTCTTGTTTCAAGTGGTTTCGTGAAGAATTGAGGCCAACATTTTAGAATTTAATTACATTACCCTCTCACTCAAGACTTGTGGTTAAAGTTATAATATTCTTACCATATTTTTCTTACTTTTGGGGGGAGGGGAGAAGATATCATTAGACAACATTTAGGCAGTCACCTAGAATATAAAAAATCTATACGAATCAAGTTTTTAGACAAAATGATTGATGATGCTTAACGTTTCAAGACAGTGGCAATAACAATTCTTCAGGCAGCAAGATATTATAATGGTCTGAGACCAAATATTTTCCCATCACTTCATTGGAATAACAAAGCTAGGATCGTGTTCTCAATGTTTATCCTTCAGAGTAAACCCTCACTTATTGGTCATGAGCATTGGCCATTGTTTTCTATGATGGGTTCCAGATGTTTAAATTCAATGACAGTTCATTGATAAAATGAATTATTGTAGCCTAAGCAGTAAACTAAAAGCACATTCTTCTCAAAAGGGAAAAGAATAATAAATGTGATATTTAACCACATATTTAAGAATATTCCAGATTCTTTTTTATATTTTTGTTGCTTAGTTCAAAATCTCTTGCTTAATGTATTAATTTTAAACAATACATTCTAATAAGTTCATTTCCCATGTATTAAATCTTTCCAACATTTTCAGAGAATGAAAACTTATTTGACATGAAATTAAAGTGTGTACCATGCTCAAAACTTATTTCATTTGCTGGTAATGAGCAAAGGGAGTAAAGTTTTTGGTACAAAAGAGAAACTATTTGGCGATAATAAATAACAATGGGGATAAACGGTGTTATTATAAATAGAACCCAGTAAATAGCATAGGTTCATTTAAATATCTTGCTATTTCAGAATAGTTTAGCAATATTAATTTAGGGGCAGTCAAGTAAAAGTATATGTCAATAAATAGATAAATATTATACCATTGATCATAACTGATATAAATATTAAAGCATATACTTTGAGGCTAATATTTAATTGGATTTTATAAAGTTTCTTGCAAATTGCAAGACAAAAATAGTTCATATTGCTTTTTAATGTACATAAATTGTTTTGCTAAATGTGTCATGTTTAACCTCAAATAAAAATAAGCAGAAACTAGGAAAAAGTAATTTTTCTCTAAGAGTCAAATTCTATATTGCTTTTATTTATTGTTCTTGTTTTGCTGATACTTCCAGAGGAATTCACTTTGATGGTAAGAAAGTAAAGAATAAGAGTGCCCATCTAAAGATAAAAACTCAAACATTATAGAGCAAAATCAAAATATGTTACCTTTGAAAGAAACAGTAATGATAGGATCCTATCCAAGACTTTATGGAAAAATATTTTCATACTAGGGAAAAGCAAAATTGTCTTATTTTATTAATCATAAGAATAAAAATGGTGATAAATAATCTAGGTCCTTGAGCAAAAGGCCAGAAAGATTTTGATATAATTACACATTTTTTTGTAGGGAGGAGAGATTTGGGGAAGGGAAGGGCTGCATGCAAGATTATTTTAAATTTTTTTAAAAAATTGAAGGTGATCCAATTCTAGAAATAGCTTAAAATTTAGTAAATAAATGGCTGATCTACTTGGGTAAATTTTAATTTTCTTTTATTTTGTTTTTAGTGGGTTTTATTTAGACCTAATATTGCAATGGTTTATATGTTGCAACTGAAGATAATTGTCAATTGTTCTGTAAAATATTTGAAGGTGTAAAGTATAATAAAATAAATTTCTTCTTTGAATGATTTAACTCCTATATATTCATTTTCTGTTGCTGTGTAAAAATTAGCACACATTTTGTGGCTTAAAACAACATCTATTTAACAGCTCACAGTTCTGTAATTCAGAAGCCTGGGTACAGCATGGCTGGGTCTCTGCTAAGGGCCTCACAAGTTTAAAATCAAATTGTCACCTGGACTACATTCTCATCTGGAGCCTGGGATCTCCTTTTAAATGCACATAGTTGCGTAGATGGGGCAAGATTCATTTCCTTGTGGTTTTAAGGCTGTGCCCTGTTCCTTGCTCACTGTCATCTAAGGCTGCTCTCAGAGTCTAGAAACCATTTGCAATCCTTGCATGTTCCTACTTCCTCAAAGCCAGCAACAGTAAAATTACTCTCATTAAATGTCCCTCATACCTTAGATCTCTTTTTGCCAGGAAGAGCTTGGCCCCTTTTATGGGCCACCTGAGTTGATCCAGTCCATTCAGGATTATCTCCCTATTTTAAGATCCATTGATTTGTAATTTTAATTACATCAGCAAAATCCCTTTGCCCATCACCATGGGAATGATGTCTCATGACATTCACCCACAGGGCAAGAGCTCACACAGGGAGAGGGACACTGGGGATCATCTTGGAATTCTTCATACTACTTCTCTTCAACTTGAACCCATCATTTACTCCATTCACTAATCCGCTTCCAGTGATTAGTGAAAGATTGCATTCTTTTCTAAATGCAAATATGATCAAATTGTTCAATACTTCCACCACATCATCCCTCCCATAAAAGCTTAACATATTTTGTAGGCTTTCATTTGCTTACCCTTATGTTGGCATATTTGGCTAATGCTTTTTCAAATATTTTCTGCCCCATACATCTTCATACTCAATACTCCAGCTCCATTTACCCACTTTAAGTACCCAGAATATATCCTAGGAAACTTTGAGACCTTTCTCACCAAGGAGCCATTTCACGCTTGGAATGGTCCTTTCTCCAAACAACGTTATTACTTCTCAACTTAAACTTTTCTCAGTAAATTTCTTTAGGATTACAACTCAGTCATCATATCATTCAAGAGCCTTTTCTACTATGTTATCCAGTTTTGGTTTCCTAAAGCTGCTGCAGTGTAATATATCAGAAGTGAGTTGGCTTTTACGATGGGGAGTTTTAACTTATAATTGACACTTCTTAGGCCATGAAAATGTCCAAGTTAAGGCATCAACAGGATGATACCTGGACTCTGAAGATAGGATGCCAGCATCTGGGCTTCCCCATTACCTGTAAGGAACATGGCAAAGTATGCTGGTCCTTCTCTCCTGGGTTTCATTGCTTCCAGTTTCTGGATTCAGTGGCTTCCTCTCAGCTTTTCTGAGGCTTTTTCTGTGAATTTCTCTTAATTTCATCTCTTAACTCCTTTCTCTCTTTTATTCTCTTACAAAGGACCCCAGTAAGAGGATTAAAACCCACCTAGAATGAGGTAGGTCGCATCTCAATTGGAATAACCTAATCGAAAGGTCCCACCTAAAATAGGTCTGCACCCACAGGAATGGACTAAAAGAAGATGACCTTTTCTGGAGCATGTAAATTCCAACTACTATACCCTTCATTCTTAACACTGTTAATCTGGGATAGATGCTTCTCCTCTGTGATCCTATAAAACTTGTGCGAATCTCCTCACTTTTCATTCTGTATTTTACTCGCCTTTTGCTCTCTCTGCTCCACAGGACTGTGACCTATTGAAAAATAATCTTTCTTAAATTTCTCCCATGTTTTATTTGTTACATTCATGGTGTCAAACACAGTGCCTGTGACCAAAATATCTGTTTGATTCATGAAATTTTGACATTTTCCAATTATTTAAATGATGTCTATAAAAAGGAGTTAACTGGCTATTCTGTAGTTTGGTTATTTCAGTTACCTTATAGCTTAGACAAAGTCAATAGTATATTGACTTTTATAATCATGTGGAAATTTGACTTCCATAAAGCTAATTGAATAATTGACTAGGTAAATGGCTAATAAGATTGTACAACTGGAAACAGGATGTGTTTTCCCAGTTAGCAGAATAGATAATTCTGGGACATGGATCGAAAGGCAGATCAGTTATAAGATCCCCAAATTGAGACATAATTAAGGAAGCAGAGGAGTAAATCTCAAAATAAAATTACAAAGCCAAATAGACTGGAGTTGCGTTGCATTAATACACTGGAATTTCATCTCGGCTGCACTTTATATACTTTGTTGTTTTCTATTTTATTTTAACCTATATTTTAAGGAAAGTCCCAAGTTTAGAGAATTCCTTTCAGAACCAGTTCTCCCAAGGTTGCCAGGCGCACAAAGGTATTTGCGTAGCTTCCCTTTCATGAACAGTGTTTTAAATGGCCATTCTCCTGCACTGCCCCTTTACCTAATCTCAACTTTGACCTTTTTTTTCTTTTTAGTGAATGGAGACTAAAGAAGTTCAATTTCCTCATGCCTTAAGCCTTGATTATATTATTTTGTAGGCATTTTAGACTCACGAATTGAAATTCAGGGGTTGGTATTAGCTAACACTTATCCTACCATGCAGATAACAGAATTAAAGAAATGATTCTAAAGGAAAATACTGTGCTTAAGAAATGAAGTTGCACTCATCAAACACAACAAACAAGCCTGGCCATGCCTTTTCTGTGTTCCGCTTTAAATATATGAATATATATATATATATATACATATATATATATATATACTGGCCACTATGCAGCAGTGTAGTTTTTAGTAAATACGGCTTCCTTCCTTTTCTCTCCACTTTAACCAAATCACCTTCTTTGTGTTCTTTGCGTTTTTCCATTTCTGATTTTGCACCCAACTGTTAATAATAAATATTTGGAGAAGAATTTTCCCACAGAGACTGCAGACTAAAAATACGGTCCTTTGTACTGAATCTTTTTGAGTATAAATAACAAGATATGTGTCTAGAGGAGAAAACTACTTTAAGTATTAGTGTGTGTAAATTAAGTTATAAGAAATAACTTATCCAGTGTTGTCATAACACTTTAGCAAGCTGCACTAACAGAATCATAAAAACACATTGAGCAAGTGTGTAAAAATCTTTTACAGTTTATATCTGGCCTCTCTCTGAATATAGTATCAAAAATCAACACCATACCTTTCATTCAGAAGTATGCTGTCATCTTTAAACAGATATTCCTTTTCTGCATTCCACTTTTAAGCAATTGACAGCTCTTATTAATTGTCTTGAGCTTCTGTATTTAAGAAAATTCTAAGTAGAGTAAATATTTATGGATTACTTCTAAACATTTGAAAGCATTTTTTGAGAATTGATCATAAAAGTGGGGAATCTGAGAAAAAATACTTTTCACTTCTCTCTCTCATTTCTATATATCATAAATTGAGTTCTCTCAAGGATTATCTTAACTGTCAAATTACAGATACTTGTGTTAAAATTGACTCTTTTGGATTATAATTCTTATAATTTGCTTTGTTCAAATAGTGATCGCTCCAGTTTGAAAGGATGCATGTACCCTAAAAATAACCATGTTTTAATCCTAAATTCATTTTGCAAAGGCAGCTGTTTCTTCTATTCCCTATTCAGTACTGTATGCTTGAAACTGTAATTAGATCATCTCCCCGGAGATGTGACTCAATCAAGAGTAATTGTTAAACTGGACTAGGTAGAGATGTGTCTCCACTTATTTGGGTGGGTCTTGATTAGTTTACTGGAATCCTATAAAAGGGAAACATTTTGGAGAATGTGTGAGAATCTGAGAGAGCAGAACAATGTAGCCATGAGAAGCAGAGAGTCCACCAGCCAGCAACCTTGGGAGAGGAAGAAGGAAAATGCCTCCCGGGAAGCTTCACGAAACAGGAAGCCAGGAGAGAAAGCTAGCAGATGATGCCATGTTCACCATGTGCCTTTCCAGTTGAGAGAGAAATCCTGAACTTCATCGGTCTTCTTGAATCAAGGTATCTTTCCTTGGATGTCTTAGATTGGACATTACTATAGACTTGCTTTAATTGGGACATTTTCTCAGCCTTAAAACTGTAAACTAGAAACTTATTAAATTCCCGTTTTTAAAAGCCATTCCGTTTCTGGTATATTGCATTCTGGCAGCTAGCAAACTAGAACAGTAATGTTTACCTTGAATCTTACATTTTTTATTGAATACAAGATTTTTCTTCAGGGAAATTTTCACATGTGGTATTAGTTATTCTTTGCCTTCAATTTATTAGACTACATTCAAATAAGTCTATTTTAAAACCCTAATCTTGCATGCCATACATTTAAAAATTCAATGTGAGAAATTTTGTGAATATTATGTTGACTTTCTGAACCAATAAAAATTGAAAGGCAAATCAGTAGTTCTTAATTTTGACTATTTACTAGAATCACCTGTTGGTGGGATGATAGAAATGTTACTCTCTGTTGTATACCATATAGCCATGCAGCACCTGTGACAGCTGAGCACTTGAAATATGGCTATTGTGATTGAAGGACTGAATTTTTTGTTTTTTTCAATTTAAATGAAATTGAATTTAAATAGCCACATATGGCTAGTGCCTACTGTATTAGTGAGTGGGTTGTTAGACCATAAGCTGAACTCAAAACCTTAAGTAAAAGTTGTGTGGACATTCCATTTCAGGCATTGAAAGTAAACTAAATGAATGAGGAATCATGCTTGTGCAACAGTGAGGAGATCTTTAAATAACTGAATCAATAGACCCTAAAAAGTGCCCCACCCCTGCACTTCTCATTAATTGAGCCAACCTATTTTCTTTGTAAGCCACATTTAGACTTCTTATTACTTACAGCCCAAAGGACCCAAAGTCATCCAAGAATATTAAGTGAGAAATGTATATGAAATACTGGCCACTATGCAACACGTCATAGGTACTCAATAAATACGGCTCCCTCCTCTCTCTCCACTTTAACCAAGTCACCTTCTTTGGGTGCTTTGCATTTTTGCATTTCTGATTTTGCTCCCAGCATGTTCCCTTCTCACTTACATCACCCATTGGAATCCTTCTCTCTGGTTAAGGCCCAGCTCAATTTCCAACTTCTTCACAAAGCTAGCCCAATTACCTGGAAGTCCCCTTCTCTCAACCTCTAAAGTGCTTCAATTCAGTTTGCCTCATCTGAGTCATTCCCAGTCTTGTATCTCTTGCCACTGAGGTCAGATCAAGGACCTGACCAATGAGGGTCCTCACCTAGGATTTTCTGAGTTGGAGTTGAAAGTGAAATTCTTTTTTTCTTTCTGGTCTTGTACTCAGAAGGAAAGAAGCTTGGGACTGACGTTGGCGATGTCTCTTGATCTCCCGATGCACATGGAAGACTGAGACAATGAGATATGCCTGTAGAGAAGAAAAGAGGAAAATAAGAGGGAGAGAAGCTGCAGTGATGGCATCTGAGATCCTAATTCTAAAAACATCAGATTTTCCTAACTATGCCCTGGTCCCTTCAATTCTTTTTTTAATCTCCTCAATAGCCCCGGCCTTTCCATTAATTTTCTTATCCTAAGGCATTTGACATTAGATTTTTGTCAACACATCTGTAAACATACACCCATACCTCACACATACATATTCAAATATTTATGTGCATACACATTTAAATATGTTACAAGGAGAAATTACTCATGCTTATTTTTTTCTTTATCAAATGTAATCCGTTATAGCACTTACTTGTCAAGATTAATGAAAAGTGAAGCCTTAGTTACTTTTCAGGGTTCTTCTCCCTTAATGTGGGATCATGTGAGAATCGTGGGGTATGACTAAGAATATGAAAAGTATATTTGTCTTCTTTCCATCATCTCTGTTCTTCCCAGGGCCAACTGTCCAGGCATGCCTGATGCATTTGAAGGTAGATATATTAGCTGATATGTCTACATTTGCAGGTCAGTTTTGGTCCTCAAGCCTCTGTTACCTCAGCCATCATGACCCTTCCTCCTACTCTTGGGACATCCCTCTTGGAATTCAGGATCGTAAACTTAATAGAACAAAAATGCATCGATCAAATTATTACAGGATTAATTAATCTAGACTCAGTTGGGGAAAGGATCAGGAAAGTTTCCTAGTTAGAATGAATAATGCTTGAGATCTAACTTAAAGGATTAATCTTATACAGTAGAGGTACTAGAGTTTACCTGGCTTCATCTATAAAAACTATATGCCCTTGAGCAAGTTACTTAACTCAGATTTTTCACATAAAAAAGGGAGAATAATAATATTATTTAAGTCACAGGAGATAATGTGTATAAAATACCAATACCTGGTACATGGTGGATATGATGTCCATATTAATTATTATTAACTCAGTAGAAATGCTCTCATCTGATGCAATCAAGATCAATAGTCCTTTCAAAAAATGCTTGAAGTAGAACATCTTACAAATTATAAATACACACCTTAATTTTTTTCAACTTATCAACATATTCATTCACTAAAGATTTGTTTTGAGGCCAAGGCCATGTCTTCCAATACAGATATTCTGAATGGAGTCCCAGGTCATCTTTCTTTGCATAAATCACACTCACATTAAATCATCCAAGGATTCCCACTCCCTGTTTGAGTATTTTTCCACTTCAAAGACACTTGTGACTCAAAGGGATGTGGAATTTCTCGGTAGTAGTATACTTCCCCGATTCTTTTACAGTTATCATTATTTTGACAGAGATAATTATTTGTATTCGTATTTTATTGTTTTAGGTACTGTTCATATAAGTGATGTAAATATACAAGTACAATGATATGCTTCCTGAGATTTTCATCTTTTTTGTTTATTATTGTATCTCCAGTATATCAATGCCTTGCACATAGTTTGTGCTTGATAATTATTTAATGAATGAATAAATGAATGAATCCAACTGACATTCAGTAGTTTAAGTAGCCGAATTTTGGGGGCAGAACAGTGAGTTCAATAGCTTGTAGGCATCTGTCAACATACTTTACAGAGAGCATAGAGGGTGATAACTAATTCAGCAAGTTGGTTAAATGTTAGTGAGTTAAGAACTTCAGTTATAACATATATTTTGTATATCACGCTGTCATATTATGCCAGTTATCACAGAATCAAAGATAGATAAGAATACCATTACTTGCCTTTGGAGAGTTCATAGTCTAGAAGACAGACAAGTATAGAAAAAGGTCTTTAAAACACCGTATGATAAATATTGCAATAAAGAAATGGACAATGTGCCAAAGATGATAAATGGGCTTAAATTTGAAAGGAATGGAAGGGATCATGGTCTTAGCCAAAGGTAAAATAGGAAGAACAAACACATGTCTACTGATTCTTCCCTTTTCATATGAGCTACATAACTAAATTTACTCTTCTTTTTAAGCTACCTATCTTCTAGTTTAAACCTGATCGTTAGAAGAAAGAATTAAGAGAAGTACAATTCTAAAAGAGAAAAAGAAGAGGTATATCTGAGGTGGAGACTTGCCTTTTTATGTCTCTGATCTTCTGATATGATTTTATGCCTAATATTATGAACAACAAATGGTAATGAGTCCCATTAGGTTTAGCTTTATTTTTATGCCAGTTCCTTGGCAGGTGAGTTGGAGTTTCTATGTCTAAGGATATCATTTTTATCCTTCTTTCCAATTTTTATTCACTTAAATTAGTAAAAGTGCAAATAACAGGAGTTAGTTACAAGAAAGAGTTCCTCTTAAGATGCAGGAGATCAATATGAGATATAACCCAGAGAAAAATGCACCAAGTGAGGATTATCTCCACTATGCAGTTTTTCCATCAACCACTCTAAAAGTACTTACCAGTCAGAGCCCCAAAGCAGGCTATGATAAAAATTGATTGCTCTTCTTAACATAGGAAATGATTAGAAATAATCCCATTTAGCTTTATTGCCATGTTTCTGTCATGGCCACTAAAGTTCAATCCTCAAAGGTCACGCATCACCTTCTGAACACTTAGTCTGAAGTTGCTCTACATCTTCTATGACCTAATATGCCCCCCTCCTCCCAAATGCTGCAAACACTTCCACTAAACTCCTGAGATTCTCTTTCAGCCAAAGTTAAGTAAGAATCCCACTCCTTGCCTTTGGGGAGTTTATGGTCCAGTGGACTGTTAAGTTTTGTAAAAGATGATTAAAAGACCTGTGATAAGTGTTACAATGAAGGAATGGACAATGTGTCTATTAGTAAAATTACCAATATGTGCAATATCTCTGAGCAGTCACTTCACCTTTTTTGCTATAATTGAAACCTGATGATTTTTGAAGACCCTGCGTTTCCTGAGGACCTTTCAAGCAGAAGATTCTTTTATTCTTATTTCCTCCTTACTTCTCATTGATGCTTCCAAAATATGTATCTATCTTCCCTGTACATAAACCCATTACTTTGAAACCCATGCTTTCAAGCTAAGTGCTCTTTTTGTGGGCATTTTTTTCAAATTTCCAGTTACTCTTTCTCATTCACTGAAGATTTTAACACTTGGTCCATGGTCTTCCTTCCCAAACCTACTTCTGTTATCATCTCTGATTATCAAATCCATGTAGATAATTAATCCAGCATCTAGACTGCTTTAGTTTATTCAAACACCTAGACTGTTTAGTTTATTAACCTTGCTGTCAATGACATTTTTTCTAAAACTCATAACCACAACACAATTCTGTGGTCATACTCTGAAATTTGGCATTAAAAATAATTATTATTATAGTTTCAATCTATGATCATAGTTTTTTTTTAATCTTTATGGATCTCTTACTCTAATATCCATTCCAACAATCCATCAAACCCATTAGAACTGCTAATCTATTAACCATTTTACCACTTTTTCACTTTCCATCAATCACCTCATAACCTTACTTTATTTTTCACCCAGTTTAAGTCAATGCTCAAACACTATGACCATTCTCTAGCCTCCATCCTCAATTGCCATAACAAATATTTTCCTCCATCGTGCGAGTGGGAAAAATCCCATTCTGAGTTAAAGCCAATTTTCTGCTTTAGTAGCACACTAAAGCACTCAGGAAGGTCAGAAAAATATGCAATTTTGCTGATTGGTCTCCCTTTAAATTTATATTTTACAACTTTGAAGTGGCTCCTTTTTAGAGCCTGGCAACCATACTATTCCATTATTACTTTTATTCCTCTTAAATAATTTCTTCATATCCTCTACTTTCTCCTCAAAATTTCAATACATCCTTTTTATTTCACTGAACTTCAAATCTATACCTGAACACCAGAAGCAACCAGGAGAGAACTAAGTTATTCTCTATCACCAAATATTGTAAACTCCCTTAACCTGTGATCACTACCCTTTCTACTAGTGTATGAACTGCTTTATTTTATTCAAGGTCAAACCCTCCAGTTGTTCACCTGATCTGATCTCCTCTTTCCTACACACAGGCTTTGCTTCTAGATAACTATTTTTCTTTCCTATTTTTTTTCTTTGTACTTTATCTTTACAATCAGGTCACAAAATGTTATACATCTACAAATCAGGTTATAAATGCTTTGTATGTACATTTGAGAGATGGTATACCATCATGGTGATGAGTAACAGAACCAGATATGACAGATTGGGTTAAATTCCTAGCTTTGCTACTCAGTACCCAACTGTCATGTGTGAAATTACTTCTCTCTTCCTAAATTTTCTGATTTATAAATGGTGATGATCATTTTGTCTACCTTCTTAGTAGGGTTATTGTGATTATCAAGCGATTTAATACTTGTAAATCTCTTACAGTTCTGACCTCTAGTAAGCACCCACGAAATGTCAGCTCTCCATCTTTAAAAACTACTGAAAGAATAAACCTTCTTTGATGCAACATGATACTCCAGCTACCCAATTTGTTTGCTCTTCTTAATACCAGAATACTTAGAAACTTTTGTCTGTTCTTACTTTCTTTACCTTCTTACCTTCCATTTTATCTTTATTTGTATTTTATTTTTATTTTTTAAATGGGCAGGCACCAGGAAATGAACCTGGATCTCCAGCATGGCGGGTGAAGAACTCTGCCACTGAGCCATCGTGGCCCATGCCCATTTATCTTTTATCTAGTCAAACCCTGCTTTCACTTTCACCACACTGACGTAAAAGTTAGATATGTCCATCTTGCAAAATCAATAGTTTGATTCTGTCCTTTTTTTATTCACCCTCTTAGCAGCATTTGAAAAACAGCCCTCACTTCACTCCCCAAATACTATACTTCTCTGATTTCCTCCTTATTTACTGACTGCCCCTTTTGTATTTCTTTTCTGACTCCTCATTTTCTTCCCAACCTCTAAAGAATGAAGTACTTCAGTGTTCACTTCTTCGCTTTATGTTCTGTATTTTAATTCATTGCCTTATGACTTGATTCAGTATGATTCCATCTGTATGCAGATAATTCACAAATGCATGTCTCTAGTCACATTTTCAGTCTCTTCTCTGAAATCTAGACTTATAAACCTGCCTACTGGACATCTTCAGTTTGATAATTAATGTGATAGCTTGAAGCTGCATGTACCCCAGAAAAGATCATGTTCTTATAGCTAATCCACTCTTTTGGTGTAGACCTTTGGTGGACAGGACCTTTTAATTAGGTTGAGTCACACCCCAGGTGGGTCTTAATCCTCTTAATTTGGAGCTCTTTATCAGAGATGGTGAACAGAGATGCAGAGAGAGAAAAGCCAGGGAAGCTGAGAGAGAAGGACACACAGAAGCAAAGAGAAACATGCAAAAGCTCAAAAGAAAGTCACACTGCCGTGCAGGAGACCTGGGTTCTATTTCTGGCCCATGCACTTCCTCAAAAAATCAAACAAACAAGCAAACAAACTGGTGAAAAACCAAATAAACAACAACTCAGCAAATGGTGCTGCAATAAGGGAATACTCACATGGAAAAAGAATGAAATGTGACCCCTACCATAGAGCATACAAAAAAAAAAAAGAGAGAGAAAGCCACAAATGGAGCAGCCAGAACCTGAAAGCAACAGAACTGGGAGAGAAGGCTCCAGCAGACACTTCTAGTGCCTTACCATGTGACAGAGGAGTTCAGGATCACTGGATGGTCTGCTGAAGCCTTGATTTGGACATTTTCAGAGCCTTAGAATCATAAGCTTGTAAACTAATGACTCCCCATTGTTAAAACCAGCCCATTTCTAAAATTTTGTATTTTGGCAGCTTTTGTAAATTAAAATATTTAACATGTCTGAAACAAAAATTAAAAAGTAAATGGCACCACTACTCACCACCATTTACCCATTGCTCAAGTAAAAAACTGAGATCTTATCCTTATTTTATTTCTTTCCACCATTTCCACATCCAGCATATTAGCAAGACTTACAAGCACTATCTTTAAGATATATCCCAAAATTCTTCCCATGACCTCCAACCAGTAACTCTATTTGAATCCTCCAGCATCCTCCCCCTAGGCAATTACTACAGCCTTGTGACAAATCTCCCTTCCATCCTCTGGCTCCACTACAGTCAATTCTTCATAAACATTCATAGACAGAATCATCTTTTTAAAAATGAATATATACTATCATTGCCTACGTCAAAGTCTTTCAATTAATTTCCATAAAATTTAGATTATAATCCTTTTTTTTTTTACCATAGCCTATAAGGCTTGCCATGTCCTAGTTTCCCCAACCTTTTCTGAAATCTTACTCTAATACTCTTCTCACACTCACTGTATGACACCTGAATATGTCTTGCTGTTCCCACCTCAGGACCTTTACACCTGCTTTCCTCTGCTTGGAACATTTCCCAGCAGATTATCACATGGTTTCTTCTTTCATGTCATTTAAGTATTTCCTCAGATGTCAAAGTCTCAGAGAACCTTCCCCTGAACACTCTAAAATACAGTGCCTAGACATATAATTATCTCTTCCTCTAGGTAGTTTTATTTCTCTCAGTACAATTATTATAGGAAATTAGGGAGTGTATTTACTTATGTAAGGATTTATTACACTCACCTCTATAAAAATGGAAGCTACATGAGGGTGTGGAATTTCTCTGGTGCATCACTTTTCCTCATTTCCAAGAACACTGCCTAATCCTTACTAGATGATAAACAAATACTTGCTGAATAATAACTAAAATCTGATATCAAACAGACTTAGGAATAAAGAAGTGCTAATTTATGATCCATGAAATGGTGTCTAATTTTTACCTTCATGCAAACAAAGTTGTCTGAACTTACAACATAGGTCGTTTCGAAGATAAACTCAGATTTTAAAGACAGGAACCAAGTCAATTGCATATTTGCACTTCAATTGATTAGAGCAGTACCTGGTTCACAGTAGGGACTCAGCACATTTTTATTCTTTTTTTCATTTTTTAAAAATATTTTTATTGTAAACAACAAACATACAAACATTTTTGACATACAAACATTCTTGACATGGTTACAATCAATGGCTCATAATATCATCACATAGTTGTGTATTCATCATCAAGATCATTTTTTTGAACATTTGCATTTCTCCAGCAAAAGAAAGAAAAAAGAAAAATTATACATGCCATACCCTTTACCCTTCCCTCATTGACCACTAATAGTTCAATCTACTTTATTTATTTTAACCTTTGTTTCCCCTATTATTTATCTATTTCTTACTCATATTTTTTACTCATCTATCCATACCATAGATGAAAGGAACATCAGACACAAGGTTTTCACAGTCATATTGCAAAAGCTATATCATTATACAATCATCTTCAAGAAACATGGCTACTGGAACACAGCTCTACAGTTTCAGGTACTTCTCTCTAGCCACTAGTTTATAGTTTATACACCATAAACTAAAAAGGGGATATCTATATAATGCATAAAATAACCTCCAGGGTAACCTCTTGACTCTGAAATCTCTCAGCCACTGAAACCTTATTTCATTTCTCTCTTCCCCCTTTTGGTCAAGAATGTTTCCTCAATCCCTTGATGCCAAGTCCCAGCTCATCCGAGGATTTCTGTCCCACGTTGCCAGGGAGGTTTACACTTTTGGGAATCATGTCCCACGTAGGGGGGGGAGGGTAGTGAGTTTGTTTGCCATGTCGGCTGAGAGAGAGGGGAGGGGCTCAGTAAATTTTGAAGATTGCAAGTAAGAAGGAAAAACAATTCAAATTAATTGACCAGTTTTGGGTTTAAACTACTGTCTAGAAATGATTCTATATGTTTTGTGTGTCATTGCTTGTGTTCTGGGTTACGGTAGTCTGCAAGCATAGACATAACTGCATGACAGTTAAAAGGGCTTGGTGTCAATGGGATTGAAGTTAGTGGAATTTTTTGGAAAGGGGGAGTGGGTAAAAGAACCCATTTGAATTTAAATAAACTGAGAGAGTGTAAAGGGGTGGGGCAAATGGAGCTCAAATACTATATATTTTAAAGCCAGATAATTTATTTGTATAGCAACAGAAAACCTCCATACACTAAACCTCAGAAGTATTCAGACTCTCCATTTATACTCAGAGTGAATAACTGCAGACTTCCATGGGGTCCTGCCCTCTCAAACATTAGGCAAGGAAGTACACTGTATATTTCCTGCAGGCAGCTGGTTGTATGACCAGTTCTTACTCAAAAAGTTCCAACTGGAATTCAGTTCTCCTTCTATGGAGAGAAGTGAGTGAAGGAGTATAAAGCATAGCTTATACCAATGAATGTCATTCTACATGACAACACAAGTAGGTGTATAAGGAGATTTCTCTCACAGTAGGCCTTAAGTTGTGGAATACAGACTATATTCATGGCTTATAGAACCTAAACATAAGATAGAAGCTCAGGGAAGCTTCCTGTGGTGAATGACTAATGTACAGAAATATTTTAATATTAGTAAGGAAAAAGGAATTCAGAGATATGATCTGGACATTGTCTTTTGAAAGAGCAGTTATCTATTGCCACAATAATTCTGCAGTTGTATCACCATGAAACAAACAACCACAAAACTGCAGTGTTAATCAACAATTGTTCATTGTGCATGTGTCTGTAATCAACTAGGGTCAACTAAAGGGCTCTACCAACCTCAGTTTGCTTGCTCAGAAATCTGGAATTCAGCTGTCTGTTTGCTGAGGTAGGCTGGCCTGTACCAGTGACCAGGGCAACCCAGCATTTTTCATGTGTCACTCATGCCCTATAGGCTCCCCAAGGCTACTCTCTGTCAATGACAGACACCACAAGAAAAGAGTAAGTTGAAATATGTGAGGCATCTGTAAGTCCAGGCTTGTAAAACCTTCCTTTCCAATTCATTCTGTGGATCAAAGCAAGGCACATGGCCAAATTCTGAATGGTGAGGTGGGAAATATACTCTTTTCCTTTTTTGAAAGGAATTCCAAAGTCACATAGCAAAGGGCATTGATACAGGGAGGAGGGAAGAATTGGGGCCATTCATGCCATCTACCACAATGTAGGTTTGAGGCAGTGACTGGCATTTGAAAAATCTAACGAATGCCAGAAGAATGCTGTAACAAATAGCTAAAGTACAGCTGAGTCCTCCTCAGCCCCAACATTTACAAAATATCCAATATACTATCAAGTTATTTTCTCCTAAATGGTCATGCTATGTGAACATAGCACCAGGCACATTAAAAGCAAACTTTTCTTTTTTATTATAAAGAATTTGTCACCAAATTCTCCTTCGCTGTAAAATGTAGAAATAACTTTATGTTAAACACCTGTGTTCTAGTTTGCAAGCTGCCATAGCGCAATATACCAGAAATGCAATGGCTTTTAAAAAGGGAATAATATCAAGTTTACAGTTCTAAAGCTGTGAAAGTGTCCAAATTAAAGCAAGGCTATAGAAATATCCAATCTAAGGCATCCAGGGAAAGATGCCTTGGTTCAAGAAGGCCGGTGATGTTCAGGGTTTCTCTCTCAACTGGAAAGGCACATGGTGAATATGGCGAATGTCTGCTAGCTTTCTCTCCAGGCTTCTTGTTTCATGAAGCTCCTCCAGGGACATTTTCTTTCTTCATCTCCAAAGATCTCTAGCTGCATGGGCTCTTGTGGTTCTCATGGCTCTAAAGCATGTTCTGAAATGGTTCCTTCTTAAAGAATTCCAGTAAATGAATCAAGACCCACCTGGAATGGGTGGAGCCACATCTCTGTGGAGATAAACTAATCAAATTTTCTACTTACAGTGCTGAATAGGGATTGAAAGAAATATTTGTCTCCACAAAATGTATCAGGATTAAAACATAGCTTTTCAGGGTCCATAATCCTTTCAAACTGGCACAACCTGCTATAGCAATGGCCACTCAAAATTCATGTGATTCCTAATGTGGGATTAATAATACTTAATGTCTGTTTACACCAAAGAACATAAACTCAGACTCAGCAAGTAAGGTAACTATCCAGGGGTCTGAAAAAGAGGGTCAGAATTGAGAAGCAAGCAAGAAAGAGAGGAATCAGAGATATTGTAGGGTCAGGTGTAGTGACAAACAATCTTTCAGAAGCTCAGAGGCAGAAGAGATAAGTCTGGCACAGACGGTTCAAGAGAACATGAGGAAAGTCAGTGAGCCACACCGTTTATGTTAAGGAAAAACCTGAAGAATTTTAAATAGCAATATTGGTATCTCTTGTACCCCACAACCCTAACAGTCAGATTAGTAACCCCTTCACTACCACCCACCTCTCCTGCTTTTCTACATAGTCCTCACAGAAATCTTGCAGTTAGATTTTAGTTAGAGATTCAGAAAAGGTATTTTCCAAAAAAATGTAAACATGAGAAGGTTCAATTAGTTTGTTAACAATAGGAATGCATTTACTGTGTTGGAGAGTCAAGAATATAGAAAACAAAATGAAGTGTTAATGAAAAGTGCTCTAGAAAAGGGAGAGAGAAAGAAAGGAGCAAGAATTAAAAAGAAGAAAGAGGAAAAAAATTGTGGGTAAGAGAGTCATATTAAACTAGGCATGAACTGTTTTCTTCACCTATATAAAAAATAGGACCATATCTTTTATGCCTGAAATTTTTCTTTTTGGTCACTATAGGGAGGAAAAATAATGATAAAGGTTTTAGGCAAATGGGTCCCAGGGGATTTAAGGATACCATCCTTAAATGAATTCCAGTAAATGAATCAAGACCCACCTGGAATGGGTGGAGCCACATCTCTGAGGAGATAAACTAATCAAATTTCCTACTTACAGTGCTGAATAGGGATTGAAAGAAGTATCTGTCTCCACAAAATGTATCAGGATTAAAACATAGCTTTTCAGGGTCTGGTTCTGAACTTGAGTATTCATTTTGCAAAACCAGTGCATACTATACATAACCATTAGGTCAATGCATTTGTTTAATTCCAGTGAATGTGGTTTTCACACATTGTGTTTTATACACATTATAATATGAGTATGGGTTATGCTAATAGGTATGCATGACAGTGAGTTTTCATGGCATCAGTGGGTTAAATTACAACCCTTGTTCAGATGAAATTTAGCTAAAATTATCAAAAGGTATGGACCGATTCAACAGATAAGTATAAGAACAGATAAAAACTACTGTTTTTCTATTCTGTTGGCAATATTCACTCTGAAAACTGTTTAAGCAATTTAACTGCTGCCGATGTTATTAGTAGAAAAAAAGCCAAGCTTTATAATGGGCTAGGCAATGTAGCTGAAGTTCTTTAGTGATCTCTTTCCCGTCTGCACCATCCAATTCACTTTCATCTTAGAAGAAAATTACTTGGGTCAAAAGTCATTGCTATAAATCCCTAAGGATATTATAAGATGGAATGTTAAACTCAAAAGCCACGATCAAGTTTCTGATAAGGGCTTTTGTCAAAGGGATTCTAATTTTGGGGTAGTTATGGTTATTAATGAGCACTGTGGAAATTTAGGCACTCCTACACTTGAATTGCTGATTCAGTGGAAACGTGTTAGAACCAAGTTCCTCTGGTAATGGACCTGCATTCTTTCTCTATGGCATCACTTTGGCTAAGTCTAAATAGAGAAGTTACTCTTTCATGTTGCTTCCCAAGAATGTCAATGCGCTTTGTCTCTCATCTATTTTCTTGGAGATGCCATCTGTTGAAAGAAACAAATGCCAGCTACCTTAAGCTTATTTTCCCTAAAGTCATTACGCATCCTTCTTTTGAAGATTGCTGTGGGCTTATATTTCAATTTAATGAGCCATGTTCTCCCAGAAAGGTTGGTACTACTTGCAAATTAACAGCCAACTTATAAAATACAAGTAGAAGTTGACAGGGCCTTAAACATAGTCAACATTCTCTTTAGTAGGTGTGTAGATTAATTGTGATGGTAGATATATCATGATATTATTTAATCTGAGTTTGCTGTTTTAGGCAATTCTTGAACATTCAGATGTAAATCTTCCAACTTTGTAAACTTGATATTTCATGCCAGGTTGACGTGAGTGAGCATAAATGGGGAAACCAGACTTTCAAGTAGTGAAATAAGTATGTATAATGAAAAATGAAGTATCCTAATCTGTGATGGGATTAGGATAAAAAATATCTGTTTTGCAGTACCCCAAGCCAATATAACTGCATGGTCCTGTGGAAGATGAGATGTGTGCATGTGTATATATATATACACACATATGCTTTTTCTTTTGTTCATTTATTCCCAGGTTAGATTAACTGACCTGTGTCAGGTATTGAGCTAATCACTATAATTAAAGTAAATGCCTTTTTACTCCCAGTGTCCTATAATAGAGGAAGTTTGAAATGTTTATTATTATAGCTTCTTCTATTCTAGAAGTTTAGTTGCTCTATACTTAAGGTTGTTATGTTATTATGGAACTTTTAACAAAATATTGCTAAAAATAATACAATACATTAAGAAGCCAAATAGAAATTATCTCATGGCATATGCCTGTTGTGGAGTTTATGCCACTGTTCTTTAAGGTAAATTATTGAGAGGTGGCTGAAATACAACTAATAACTTGAAACTATTTATCCTATTATCGCCTGAAACATTTTAAGTTTAGATCAGTTTGCTTTTGTGGGACTGAATTTATTCAAGTAGTCTGATAGTGAGATCTGGTAAGTGCTAGAAAATGATCTTGCCGCCAAATACCTTCATCACAGCTATATTGCAGCACTTAAAATGCCTACCATTACAACTTCTCTCTTGTAGGTTAAAGCTTCATTCAAAAGTGTGTTTTGAAATAGGAGCATCTTAGGAAATAAGTGTATTTAGCCTTTATTAGTCCTTAAAGCAGTTATAATTAGTTTAGATAAAAGAGAATAGGGCACAAAATAAGCAAAAACATTTAAGTAATCATCTTTATTAAAGTAAAATTTACATAAAATCACTCACTTCAAGTGTATTGTTTGATGAGATTGACACATGCAAAGTGGTGTTACCACCATTAGAATCAAGATATATAATCTTTCCTTATCCCAGTTCTTAGTTTACCAGGCTGCTGTGATAAATACCGCAGAATGTTTTGGCTTAAAAAACGAGAATTCATTTGGCTCAGTTTTGAAGCTAGAGGAAGTCCAAAATTGAAACATTGGCAAGGCTTGCTTTGTTCCCAAAGATTGCAGTATTTTGGTGTTGCTTGCTGGCACTCCTTAGGGTCTCCTAGCTTTCCCATCACATGGGAAAATGGTTATGTCTTCTCTTTCTTCTATTCATCTGGTCTCTGATGACTTCAGGCTTCTGCCTCTTTATATAGCCCCCAGCAATCCTGTTTAAGAATCACCCCCATTTGGTTGGGCCACATCTTAACTAAAAATAACATCTTCAAGAGGTCCTATTTACAGTTGGTTCAGCCCTGCAGGGATGCAGATTAAGAACATGTCTAAATTGGGGCACATAATCAATCTCCCATACCCCACAATATGATCATGGCTGGTAAAATTATTATCCCCATTTCTGACTCATGTAAACAACGTTCTTTGTACCTCTAGTTTTTCTTTTATACAAGTTCATATAAATGGAATCATACAAAATGTAGTTTCCTGGGTCTGGCTTCTTTTAGGCAACGTAATGATTAAGATTCATCCTTATTCTTGTGGCTATCAGAGGTTTATTTAACCTTTCAAATTTTCATGAATATTTGGATTGTGTCCAGATTTGGGCTCTTATAAATAAAGCTGCTATATAAATTCTCCTGTAGGTCTTTGTGCATTCATTTCTTTTAATCCCAGGATTGGGATTGCTGGTTGAAGAATGAGTGTATGCTTAACTTTAGAAGGAACTGTCATGCCATTTTCCAGAGTGACTTTAATTTTAAATTCCACCAGCAATGCATATGAATTTAAATTGCTCTGCCTTCTCACTCATACCTGGTATTTCCAGTTTTGGTTTCTTTCATTCTAGTGACTAAAAATATTGATCATTTTCATGTTTGTTTATTGGCCTTCATATACTGGTTTTGATGAAGTGTCTGCTCAAATATTTTGCCCATTTTTAAATTAGATTGCTTGTCTTCTTGTTATAGAATAGTGAGAGTTCATTATAAATGCTAAATATATAGGTTTTTCATCAGATATAAATTTTCTAAATATTTTCTCCTAGTCATGGTACGTCTTTCCATTTCCGTAACAGGATTTTCCAAAAAGAACAACTTTCTTTATTTCTTTTTTATTTTGGGTAGAGCCCAATTTATCAAATTTTGTTTTATTATTTGTGCCATTGGTGTTCAAGCTAAGAAATCATTGTCCAATCCAAGGTCATAAAGATTTTTTCCCTGTATTTTCCTCTTAAAGTTTTATAGCTTTAGCTCTTATGCTTAGGTGTAAGGTAAGAACCAAGTTCTACTAATGCATATGTGTGTGTGTATGTGTATGTGCATATATATTACTTTTGCATATGTATATATCCACCAGTTACTGCACCATTTGTTGAAAAGACAAACTTTTCTTCATTGTTGAAAATATTTGACCATAGGTAGATGGATCTGCTTACGTAATGTTTACTGTGTTCCATTGATTATATTTTTATCTTTACATCATTTTGATTACAGTCTGCATTATTGTATCCTTATAACTTAAAATCAAATAGTATAACTCCTCTGGCTTAATTCCTCTTTTGTTAAATTATTTTGGTATTTTCGTTATTTTTCATTCCCATTTAGATTTTAGGATCAGTATTACAATTTCACAACAAAACTCATGGGAGTTTGATTGCACTGAGGCCATAGATCAACTCTGTGAAAATTGCCACCTTAAAAGTATTAACTCTTCTAATTCATGGATATGGGGTATTCCTTCATTTGCTAGGCCTACTTTCATTTCTTTCAGCAATGTTTTGTACTTTTTAGTTTTTCTTGCAAATATTTATAAAATATATCCCTAAGGATTTCAATTGAAATGTTTATTCAATTTCAATTTCCTTTTGTACATTTTTTAGTATGTAGAGATACAAATAATATTTATTTATTAATCTTAATCATGCATACTTGCTTAACTCACTTATTAGCTTCCAATGAAAAGTCTGCTGCAATCATTATGTACATTTCTGTGTATATGATGTGTCTTTTCTCTGGCTTAATATATGTTTTCAGCAATATGATTATAATACTCCATGGTATCATTTTATTTGTATTTATTCTGTTTAGTTGCACTTTTGGATTCATTTTTTTTTTTTTTTTTACACGGGCATGCACCGGGAATCAAGCCTGAGTCTCCCTCATGGCAGGTAAGAACTCTGCCACTGAGCCATGGTTGCCCCAAATTTCCATTTTTGATTTTGAAATATTTTGATCATTCTTTCTTCAAATCTCTCTTCTCTCTCGGCACTTCAACTTTATTTTTATTTAGACCACTTGATATTTTCCCACAACTCACCAGTGAACTTTCATTTTTTTTCATTCTTTTATCTTTATGTTCTTCATTTTGGATAGTTTCCATTGGCATGCCTTCAAGTTCACTGATGAGTTATTCTGCAATGCACAATCTGAAATTAATTGCATCTTGTGTCTTTTTCACTACAAATATTGTTTATCTCTGGAAGTTCTAAAGGTGTTATTTTTTATATATTCCTTTTCTTATCTCATCATGTTCATGCTTCTTTTAACATCCTTGAATACATTTATAAAGTTTTTTCTAGGTTTCTATTGATTTTTTTCCTCTTGGCTGTGTCTTATATTATTTCTTTTTGCACATCTGGGAATTTTTTACTATATTCAAACTATTGTGAGTTGTGTGCTTTTGAAAGATTTTTTTGTGTGTGTGGAAAATATTTTGGACTTTGCTATGGCATGAAGTTGTTACCTAGAATCAGTTTGATGCTTTCAAAATATGTTTTTTTTTCACTTTTTTACTGAAATTTAAGAGCCAGCTTTACTCTAGGGTATTTAGCCCCACTGCTAAGGCATGACTATTCTGATGACTCCACCTATTGTTGTGTTTAATGAAGTTTCTCAGCTCTGGTTGGTGGGAACATTAATTCTTTTCAACCTTAATTGATCATCAGAGAGTTTACGGCTTTTTCGAGAAGTGTCTTCCTTGGCTTCATGAAATTTTACGTCATGCAATCCAGATGGCTAATCAATCAAAATCTCAAGGAGGCACGTCAGAACTCCAAAACTCTCTTTGTCTACCACATATGTGTCAGGTATCAGAAAATAAAACTTAACGTACAAAATGGATTCTGTAGCATGGGGGCCCCTTCAGTTTCTCTCCCTTAGCAGCTCTTCTGACGGGACCTGATGTGATAGCAAGATAGTAAGCACAAATGTGCCAACACCCCATCTGCCACAGGCCAGACCAGATAACCATGAGTATGAAGTCATGATCTGCACCAGCCTGATATTTCCTGGTGATGCCTGCAGCCACATGTCACCTCCACCCCTCTTGGCTCAGTTTTTCCTTTAAAACCATAAGCTGTCAGAAAGAAAGTTGAAGCCATTTTTCCTTTCTCTTTTGCTAGCAGGTTTTGCTGGCTCTCACCTGCCTGCTCTATCTTTGCTCTCTGTTTCTTTCTAGCAATAAACCCCTTAAGCTTTAACTTGCTGTCTCATGTGGAATCCTTTAACGACCTCGTGCCTAACGATATATTGTTCTGCTGTGCAAAATTCAGCCAACTTGCCTACCCGAGTTCCATTCTTTGACTCTTCAACGCGGCAAGATTGCCAGACTCTGAGTCCTCCCTTAATGCACTGTGATTCCCCTGTTTAAAAGTTAGGGGAACTTTAGAATTCACCTCATTTGCTTTCCTAACCTCAGCAATCACAGTCTATACTGCCTATTGTGCAGTTTCTGAAAGCAACCATTTTAAATATTTTGCAGAATTTTGTAATTGCTTTTGGCAAAGGGATAATTCACATAGCAGCTAATCTTTCATGGTGCTTATGGAAGAAAGAAGCAAATTTTACTTAATACCCATTTCTCATGTAATATTAAATCTTAGTCATGTCTATCTTTAAGGAAAATGCTCAGACAAATTGATCATTCAACAAAGATTGATACGTAATCAGTACACTAAAATTTTCCTTTCCAAATTTTGAATTGCCACAAGATGGAGAGTCTAAGTTTGACCTCAAAAAATATCAAGATTTGCTTCTTTTTCTTCTCTATCCCTTGTCTATTGCTATTTTTCTAAACCATATTTTAAACCTAGTCTAGTGCCTCAACTATCTATTCTTACTATTTCTGGCTCATTGCATTCAAGATGTACAACAGCCAAGCCAAGATTTATCATTATTAAGTTTACAATAACCACACATTTAAATCTAATTATTATTTAAGAATACTCTGCATTTATGTCACAATTTTGCAAAGGGATATCTTACACATGTTTTAAAAAGCAACCTTTGAGGTAGATACAATTATTTGGGGAGCTGCAACTGTGGCCTCTGTATTGGGAATTACCAAATCTTTATATCTGTCTAATGTCTCCTTCCTAAATTTCAGACTCAGATAGCCAACTGTTTGCCAACAAACCCAATATTTCCCCGAGTAAACTCATCAACTTTCTCTACAAAACCTGTTATTGAAGGTAATTGTCTTTAAAGATCAAGACTAAAAAGTATGGACAGAAAGGAAAAGAAATTGCTGGACTTTATTACAAGTCTTTTAATATCTTTTTAAAAATGTGTAAAATTGTTATTTTTATAAAATTAAAAAAAAACAGTGAAAACAAGTAATGTGAAAGGAAAAAAATCTTATCCTTTGTCGTGAAAAGGAAGCACATCCCAAATGGAATTACAGACATGGCCCTGTGGGGAAGTACACATCACTCGACAGAGTTTTAAACCCAAGCCATGAAACTGCCCAGATGGAGGGGATATTTCCTCTCAACTTCAGGCCTACCTTTTGTCTTTGTAAAGGATAGAAAGGTCTACCTTTTCCCCTCCCCAAAATGCACACGTTCAAGACCTAATCCCTGGTCCTGTGAATGTGAATTTATTTGTAAATAGGATCCTTAAAGATGTTATTAGTTAAGATGAAGTCAATTTGGATTAGAGTTGACCCTAATCAATGTGATTGGTGTACTTGTGAGGAGAGGAAATTTGCACAATTACAGAGAAACAAACAGAAAGAAAGAGAGAGACAGAGATAGAGACAGAATGAGAGAGAGATGGCTATGTCACAGAAGGAGAGACTGGGTTAGGCCACCACAAATGAAGGAATACTCAGATTCCTTGCCACCCACAAGAAGCCTCTCCCTTGGCTTGATTTTGGACTTGTAGTCTCCAGAACAATGAGATGATAAATTTCTGTTGTTTAAGCCAACTAATCTGTTGGACTTACAAACTAAGATATATGACAAGGAGACAAATATCACCACCTTTTGCATAATCTATTTTGTTATGTACTTTAGCTAAAAATAAAATTCTCTAAATACTAAGTATTTAATTGGATGGCATGTCCTAGTTTGCCTGGTGTGCTGTGAAAAACATACCACACAATGTTTGGTTTAAACAATAGAAATTAATTGTTTCAAAGTTTTAGAGGATAAAAGTCCCTCGTCTAGGCATTGGCAGGACTTGCTTTCTCCTGGAGTTTGTAGTAGTCAGGTAATCAATTCTTCATTATATGGTAATCTCTCTCTTTCTGCCTGCTCCTCTGGTTGGCACTGATTTCTGGTTTCACATTTGGTGTCCAATTTCCTTTGCTTTGAATAACTTCAGTAATATTGAATTAAGACCCACCCTCATTCACTTTGACCCCACAGTAACTAAAATAACATCTTCAAAAGTCTGATTTACAAATGAGTTCACACCCACAGAACGTAGATTAAGACTTGAACATGTCTTTTGTGGGGTACGTGATTCAATCACTAGCAACACATAATCAATTTTATGACTTAATTCTTAATAAGTAACAGGCACTGCTGAAAAGTAATTCCCAATATATGATGAGGCTGATTGTTTTCTCTTCTTTGGCTAATTAAATTTAAAACATGTATGTAATTAAATTAAGAACATCCCTACAAGGTGAAGGGACTATATTTAAAAATTGCTAATCTAATGTTAAGCGTAGCTGTCAACATGCAGAGTTGATTCTATACCTGCCATCTGGAGACCTGTTGTTATAAACCTTGAAGAAAATTATTCTCTGGTGTAAAAGGATGATTTTTATTACTAACTATATAATGGAAAGGTTGAAGATTGAGTTGAAGTACTTAAATGTTTATTTTGAGTTTATTTGTTTCTAAAGACCCAAATTAAATGTTTATGTTAATGTACGCATGGTAATTAATTCCATCTAATTTAACTGAGGAATAACATTGACTATCTATAGTGTTACTTTATGAAATATTTCTGATGTTGCATTGCTTCAGATAGTGTAAGGAGAAGGCATATTTCATACTAAACTATTTTTTTTCTATAATTGCAAATTATAAGGTTTGAACCTTATAACCTGCCTTAGTGACTATGCTTTCTCTCTTATATCATACAAACTTGTATCATACAAGTTCAAATACTTATGGTCATGGAAATTTTTTCCCTTTGAGACTTCTGTGTAGTCAATACTTCTGAATTACTCCTATTTTAATTTTTGCCAACACATATTTTTTCCTTAATATTCTTCTCAAGTTAATGTATGAAAATCAATGTAAATAAGCCCAAATCATCATCTCCTTATTTTTAAAGATCCTGCCAAATGTGACAAAGGTTTTATACAGAGTTTCCATTGATACATTCTGTTTTGGTTCAGTAAAGCAGATGAAATGCAATGCACCAGAAATTAGTTGGCTTATACAATGGGGATTTATTAACTTCAAATTTACAGTCTTTAGGCCATGAAAATACCCAACTTAAGGTATCAGCAAAATAATATCTGGACTCTGAAGGCAGGCTACTGGCACCTGAGACACCTTTGCCACACGAGCATGCTGGTGTCAGCTGGTACTTCTCTCCTGGGTTTTGTTACTTTCAGCTTCTGTGCTCAGTGACTTCCTCTCTGTTTTCTGTAGGGCCTCACTTAGCTTCTTTAGGACTTTTCTCTAAACTTCTCTGAATTTCATCTCTTAGCTTCTGCATGCGTTTTATCCTCTTGTAAAGGATTAAGACCTTAAATGGGGTGGGCCACATCTCAGATGAAATAACCTAACCTAAAGGTCCCACTTATACTTCTGCACCCACCAGAATGGATTAAAAGAACATGGCCTTTTCTGGAGTACATAACAGCTTCAAACTACCACACATTCTTATTTTTATTTTGGATTATAAAGAAAACTAGCCATATGTTTGATATTTATTTATTATATTGTGCATTTGAGAGTCAAGATCTATTACTGTATTTCATTTGCACCTGTAAAATAAATGACAGAAATTCATTTTCAAAATTCTATATATTGGACTTTGAAAAATGACTTAAAAGATTATCATCTGTTTAAAAATTACCATGCCACTATAAAAATTGGAGAATTAATTGTAAAAGTGCAGAGATGAAAATGTTTGCTGTAGGTAAAAAAAAAGCATATGAGGAACAGGGTAGATGGACGATGGGTAAGAACAAGATATTTTAAAATGTTCTTTTGATTTGTGAATGTATCAATATATTATATATTTGAAATAATCTGAAAAGCTTGCGGTGGTAGAATTATCAAAATGGTGAAAGTTGATTCATGACTGCTCACTTAGTGGCCCAATCTGTGTGATCTAAACAGGATGTTGTCTATTTTAATGATGATTGAGAGAGCTGTCAAGATTGCACAGATTTCAAGAAACAAAGATAATTTACTACTAAAACAGGAAATCCTCCAGATGTACAGGCTGAAGGGAAAATTTGAAAAGGAAAGACCTATCAAGAGAAGGCAGATGACTCTGATGGTTTTCAAAAGAGCTATCCCACCATCCTCTTCTTTGGTTTCTACAGAGACTGTTAGAACTAATTCTGATGATGAATTATTTGCTTAAGCACTATCTTCAGATCAAAAAGAATTCTCTATTAATAAAGTTTCTTTATTTCTGTTTTTTCCCCATTAAACACAATGCACTTTTGTCATTTTTAAGAAAAAAGTGTATAGTGCAAATTCAGTTATTTTGTGAAAGATAGCAATGAAATTTTCTTTTGCTTTATAGGCATACCTCATTGTATTGTGCAATTTAAAGATACTGTGTTTCTTATCTGCAGAAGGTTTTTGGCAACCCTGCATTGAGTAATTCTTTAGTTGTCATTCTTCCAACAACATGTGCTTATTTAGTGTCTCTCCATCACATTTTCATAATTTTCTCAGTATTTCAAAACTTTTCCTTATTGTTATATCTGATAGGGTGATATGTGCCAAGAACAGTGTTCTTTAATGTCACTGTTGCAATTGTTTTGGGGTGCCACAAACTGTACCAGTGTAAGATGATGGATGTAATCAGTAAATGTTGTGTGTTTTGACAACTTCATTTTCCAGGCATTCTGCCATCTCTCTCTCCGTCTCCTTGGGCCTTCCCATTCCTTGAAAAAAAGTATTGAAATTAGGCTAATTAATAGCCCTACAATGGCCTCTAAGTGTTAAAGTGAAAGGAAGTGTCTCTTGTCTCTCACTTTGAGTCAAAAGTTAGAAATGACTAAGCTTAGGGAGGAAGACAAATCAAAAACTGAGATAGGCCCAAATTAGGTCACTTGTGCCAGCCAACTTGTAAATGCAAAGCAAAAGTTATTGAAGGAAATTAAAAGTGCTATTCCAGTGAACATATTAATAATAAGAAAGGGAAACAGTCTTATTGTTGAAAAGGAAAAGGTTTTAGAAGTCTTCATAGATGATCAGATCAGCCACAACATTCCCTTAAGCCAAAGTCTAATCTTAACTTTCTTTAATTCTGTGATGACTGGGAGAGGTAAGGATGCTGAAAAGAAAAGTTTGATGCTAGCATAGATAGGTTTATGAGGTTTAAGGAAAGAAGCTCTCTCCTAACATAAAAATGCAATATGAAACAAGAAGTGCTATTGTAGAAGCTTCATCAAGTTGTCCAGAAGATCTAGCCAAGATAATTGATCAAAGTGGCTATATGAATTAACAGATTTTTAATGTAGAGAAAACAACCTTATATTTGAAGAAGATGTCATCTAGGACTTTCATAGTTAGAGAGTATAAGTTCATGCCTGGCTTCAAAGATTCAAAGGACAGGTTGACTCTCTTGTTAGAGGTTAGTGTAATTGGCTACTTTAAGTTGAAGCCACCATTGTTCATTTATGTATTCCAAAAATCCAGGGCCCTTAAGCATGATGCTTAATCTTCTGTCTATATGCTTTACATGGAAGGACAAAGCTTGCATGACAGCACATCTGTTTACAACGTGGTTTACTGAATATTTTAAGCCTACTGTTGAGATCAACTGTTCTACACAAAAAGATTCCTTTCAAAATCTTACTGCCAGGGCTGGCCACAGTGGCTCAGCAGGAAAGAATGCTTGCCTGCCATGCCAGAGGACCCAGGTTCGATTCCCGGTGCCTGCCCATCTTAAAAAAAAAAAAAAAAAAAAAAAAAAATATATATATATATATATATATATATATATATATATATATATATATATATATATTACTGCCTATTTCCAGAGCACCTGTTCACCCAAGAGCTCCGACAGTGAGCTGAATGTTGTGTTCATGGCTGCAAATACAACATCCATTGTGTGCAGCCCATGGAACAAGGAATCATTTCAACTTTCAAGTCGTATTATTTAAGAAATACATTTCATGAAGTTATAGTTGCCATACTTAGCTATTCCTCTGATGGCTCTGGGTAAAGTAAACTGAAAATCTTCTGTAAAGGATTCACCATTCTAGATACCATTAAGAACATTCATGGTTCATGAGAATAGGTCAAAATACCAGCATTAACAGGAGTCTGGAAGAAGTTGATTCTAATCATTATGGATGATTTTGAGAGGTTGAAGAGTTCAGCGGAGGAAGTAACTGCAGATGTAGTGGACATAGCAAGAGAACTGGAACTAGAAGTGGAGCCTGAAAGTGTGGCTGAATTTCTGTGATCTCATGACACAACTTATATGGATGTGGAGTTGCTTTTTATGGATCAGCAAAGAAATGGGTGAAGATGCTATGAATATGTTGAAGTGACAACATAGGATTTATAATATTACATAAATTTAGTTGATAAAGCAGCAACAGGGTTTGAGAGGATTGACTCCAATTTTGAAAGAAGTTTTACTGTGAGTAAAATGCTAACAAACAACATCACATGTTACAGAGAAATATTTCATGAAAGGAAGAGTCAACCAACATGGAAAACTTCATTTTTGTCTTATTTTATGAAATTGCCACAGCAGCCCCAACTTTCAGCAACCAATACCCTAATCTGTTATCAACCATCAACATCGAGGCAAGATCGTCCACCAGCAAAAAGATTACAACTCAAGCTCAGATCTTAGTTAAGATAGTTTACTTTTAAACAATGAAGTAATTTTAAATTAAGGTATGTAAATTGTTTGTTTAGACATAATGCTATTGCACACTTAAACTATAATATAGAATAAACATAACTTTCATATGCCCTTGGAAAGAGAAAAATTCATGTGAGTTGCTTTATTGCAAAATTCATTTTGTAGCAGTGGCCTGAATCCAAACCCTCAGTATCTCCAAGGTATGCCTCTAATTCACTAAATATTAAAATTTATTTTTGCTCCAAATTTTGTTGAAGCCTGGTATTTCTATATATACAAATTACATACATTTAACATATTCTGTAACTGATTTGTACGCTATATTTTTTGCATGGAACACATATTACTCATAGACTGCTTGACTATCATATATCCATATTATGCAAATGCATTAAATGCAAAATGTATTCTTAATTTTTTACTGTTATGAACTCTTTAGATTGGAGTCAAATTATGGAAACATTATATTCCTAGAGCAGGTTTAGCACTAGATATCTAAGTACAGTAATATTTTAATTCAATTTAGCATAATGCACAAATTTACTACTTCTAATTTATGAGATAAATAATTTGTAAAGGAAATTAGAGAAAGTAAGTTTGAAATTGATCATTTTTTCAAATGAGTAAATTTAGACCCATAAAAGTTTAGTGATTTACTCAACACCATTGAGTTATTTAGTAGCGTAAGG
This sequence comes from Tamandua tetradactyla, assembly GCF_023851605.1. Classification (NCBI taxonomy): domain Eukaryota; kingdom Metazoa; phylum Chordata; class Mammalia; order Pilosa; family Myrmecophagidae; genus Tamandua; species Tamandua tetradactyla. The sequence goes on from NC_135336.1 coordinate 74,252,906, forward strand.
ACTAGAATGTGGTATTCTGTGCTTTATCCTCGTGTTCTTGCTTCTGATTTACAAACTTAAGTTGACATTCGGAAGACTCTTCTAATGATTACAAAAATTCCAAAATATGTTGAATATGTCTAGCTGATCTTAAAGTATACTGATGTGTTTTGACAATGGATTTCATTTTTTAAAAAGTTTTTTTTGTCAGAATACTGTTGAATATTATTCAATTTAAGAATGTTTCATTGCATTAATTTGCAAGCTGCCAGAATGCAATTTACCAGAAGTGAAACTGCTTTTATAAAGGGAACTAATAAGTTAAAAGTTTATAGTTCTAAACCTATGGAAATGTCCAAACTAAGATATTCAGGGAAAGATACCTTCATATAAGAAAGGCTGATGCATCTGGAACATCTCTATCAGCTGAGAAAGCATCCTGGTCCTTTGCTGGTCCCTTGTCCCTGGGCTCTGTGTTTTCAGCTTCTGTTCCTGGGGGGGTCCCTCATTTTGCTGGAATGAATATATTTTGCATGTAGAAAGAATGTGCCTTTTTTGGGTTCAGAAGGTGTAGTGTAGTGGTTCAAAGCTTCAGTTAAGGTGTGTCCCACCTTAATCAGAATAGGTCATAATACTATTACTGGAGTCCTTTATAGGGAAATGAAATTCAGTTCAAGACAAAGAGAGATCTACAGAAAGCAAGAAACTCCATCAGTAGAATCCAGATGAGAAGGGAGAGACCAGAAGATGCAGCCATATACCTTGCCTATCATCATCACCTTGATGATGCTTTGATTTGAACTATCTTTGAGCATCACAACTGCAAGCTAATAAATTCCCATTGTTTAACCATTTCATGGTATTTGCTTAAGTAGCATAGGATACTAAAACAGGACTCTGAAAAAAATTCTGTAGCAAACAAAACAAAACAATCAAACAATTACAGAATTCTAGAAAGATGAAGTTTCAATTTTCTAGTTGCCAAAGCTGTGGACTAACCAGCTTCATTACACAACAGGTTTTCTAAAGGTATAACAAGACCTATGATTGCAAAATGATTCTAAGAGAAAATTTAATGGTTTCTTTCTAGCTCTGAAAATACTAACAATTCAGTGCTTAAATTCTAACTTTTCCTCATGTTCATCAAATGAGTGTTTAATCTTAGAAAAAAACCCTACTGTTAATACCTACAGGAACAGATTAAGATTAAGAACACATCTTTTTCGGGGGTACCTAATTCAACCTATGGTAAGGATCCATGCCACAAAAACCATTAGCGGTGAAATGAGTTTCTGAGTTTTTGGTAATGCTTATGGTAATTAAACTTTCCTTCAACCATGTGCCATGCTTATCTCAGGAACAGCTCAGCATCCAGAAAATCTTCCACCAAACGCCATGCCTCATGGTAAGACTGGTGTAACCAGTACACACACATATTTTTATTGCCACAAAACTGCTCTCCACAGGATAGACTATGGTCATGATGAAATACCTATTATTAAAAGTCACATTCTTCACTAATAAATGTCCTACTGGATTTAGAGGTATCGACAAATTGACAAGTTTAATGTCTTCAAAGAAATTTGTCCCTATATATGACCTGAATGGTTGAGTTATTCTTTTAAGCAAAAATGCAGTTATAAGAAATGTTTTTATAATAAAAGCTTTCTAATAATATATTGAACTTGTAGATCAACTAAGAAGAAAAACTAATCCAAAATCAAAAGGTCAAAATATTTATCTCCATTGTTATTGAAGAAAATGAACTATGTGATATAATTTGATAGAGGCTGGGGTGGAGACAATACATTTTTTCTCATATGTACAATTTTTGGAATTATTGTAACAAAAATTATTTTCAAAAATAGATTTCTCAGTTACAAAATTCCTCCTTAAACACACACACACACACACACATGCACCCAGGGACACATAACATGCATATACATGCAATATATTTAGCTCCAAATAGTTTTATATACCCACATACAATGAAAGTTGTTTTATATTAAGATTATTAAGTATCTAGTTTCTAAAAAGCCTTATAGCCTTAAACTGTAAACTCTATATCCTGTAAGGTTGAGCAGCTTTGGTGGATCGGTGAAGAAAGAACAGTACACAAACCTTCCCTCCCCACCCCAAAGAAAATGCCTGGAATGTGATTAATTTTTTAACTTTGTGCAAACACACAGGATGACGCCTACAGAAGAGTCTGCAGAGAAAAAAGAGTATAACAACAATCAAATCCTTCTGTTTTAAACCAGAAAGAAATTTTATAAGAATGTAAAATATTTGCACATTTATTTTGCAGTTTCATAAAAAGAGTAGTTCACCTTAAGTGCTCTCAGTTCTTTCCCTTGCTCTCATCACATTAACTGGTCACTCGTCCAGAATGGGCTGTGTTTATAAGTCATAAGATGCTTCTTCCATAACTTTAGTGCACTCTAAACTCATGAAATTTATGTTTAAGTCTTGTCCAAAATGAATCACATCTGGATTTTTTGGAACATTTCCAACTTAAAACATTCAATAGAAAATGAAAACTAAAAGTGCTTTAGCAGGCTTGATGGTGCAGAACAGAAGGATATGAAACAATATTCCACTTTGAAATTATGGACATTACTGTATCTCATTATATATGCAGTTTTAATATCAGCAAAAAGCACTGCAACTGAAATTTGGATACATTGACAGCAAGTGGCAGAGCTATTTCAATCATAATTGAAGTGGAAAGGACCATCCTTTTCCTCTTTTAACAAAAGTAAAAGTCTTCATTCTAATTATGAGTGAGAATTAACAACCTAAGTTTTCAGAGAACTGATAATATGGAAGTTTAATTAATTATAAGAGGGTAGTACGATAGAAGATAATACTATAGTATTATAATAGTTATGGTAGGATAGCCTAGGTTAACAAATAAACCCCCAGATTTATAATGGATCAAACAAAATTTGAAATTTATTTCTAATTTCTAGGAAGGGGCTACTTTTCAGCTGGCAACTTTCTCTTTCTATAAATTGGGGGACCCATTCTTCTTTCATCTTTTGACTCTGCCAATTTCTGTGGAGATTTCTTAATTTTCTTTCTTTTGTGCCATAGACCAATCTTTCAGTCTGGTAGGGTCTAAAGAGTCTTTGTAAAAATAATTTTGGAAATACATAAAGGAAAATATATAGGGTTATAGAGGAAACCAATTACAAAATATTTATAAAGTAAATTTGTGCCATAATAACATATGCACTGTTTTATTAACCTGGAATAACAAGAGCTCGCAGCACCATTCTAATGACCACCGTAATTTTGAATTAGTGATGAAACTAAACAATATCTTGAGATATCTGCAGGAGCAGAAATATGATATGAAAATATCTGTGATTTCTCCAGGGGACCAAGTCACAAGTACACCTAATAATACCGGGGTTTGGTGACTGCAATCATAAAGTGAAAGGAAGGCTAAATTTCATTTAGAGCTTAGTCAAAATAAGTATGCAATTCTACCTACGAGTCCCTAATTGTTAAGAAAGAACCTCTGTCCCTGTCTGCTCTAAACCGGGAGGATGGGAAAGTGAACAGGGAGGGCACCTTCTCCCTCTGAAAAGCTTTGTCCCAGAAAGGGGACACATACTTCCCAGTGGCCAGAGTTCAGTCACATTGGGACACTTAACTGGAACTACACCGCATATAGAGTGTCATAGAGACACTATGAGAGGAATGTGGATTTTCATTAGTAGTAAGCAAATGGGAGTTTATGTGTAAAATTTACTCTCTTTGGATTATGCTTGGAGTAGGATATTATAATTCATTGATCGAGTCAATAAATATTTACTCAAAATTTACTATGGAATAATTCACTGTACTGGATGCCATTCAGTAGCTCAGGTGCTTCTCTTGTGGAGGTTTCGTTCTTGTTGGAGTAGAGGATGGGGAGACAATAAATGCAAAAACAATTAAGTATATAATAAGACTGGGATCAATGAAACTTTAAGTTTCTTGGAATAAAAATAAATAATAGGGAGAACGAATGTTAAAATAAATTCAGATTGAAACACTAGTGATCAATGAAAGGGAGGGCTAAGAGGTATGGTATGTATGAATTTTTTTCCATTGCCTTTTTATTTCTTTTTCTGAGTTGGTGTAAATATTCTAAGAAATGATCATAATGATGAATATGTAACTATGTGATGATATTGTGAATTAATGATTATATATGTAGAACAGAATGATCATAAGAATGCTTGCGCTTGTTTGTTGTTATTTTTTTAATTAAAAAATTAATAAAAAAATAAAAATAATAATAAAACTTTAAGTTTCCTGAGTCAGGTCTTTCTAGGTCTTCCTATAAGTTATGCCGACTCTTTAGAAAGTCGGAACTTCTGACAAGGGGATGTTGATTCTGGAAACAAAAAGAGCTGAACCTAAAAGAAAACTACCAGATTATTACCTACAGGCCTGTACTAGGGCAACGGGAAGGGAAGGCAGAATTTTGTAGAAAGTATTTTCTAGTTTTACATTCAAATAATAGATCTGAAAGAGGGAATTCTTCTTAGATCCTGTTGAATGTGCTGTGATCTTAAGGGTTAAATTACCCTAGCTCATTGAAATTGTCTTTCCTGTGTTTTCTACTCCTTTAATTTTATTTTTTAGTTTCCATGTCCTTATTTGTTTATTGTTAGTCTTAATAAAAGATACTGGCAGGGCAGACCATGGTGGTTCAGTGGCAGAGTTCTTGCCTGCCATGACAGAGACCCTGGTTCACTTCCCGGTGCCTGCCCATGCAAAAAAAGAAAAAAAGTTACTGGCAGAATGGGATTTTAAATTACTATATTAAGCAGGTATTATTTTCTGGCCTTTAAATGTCACATTTCCAGAATCAGGTGGCTTTTTTTTTTTAACTTTTTTATTGTGTAGTATAACATACATGCAAAGCAAAGAAATAAAAAAGTGATAGTTTTCAAAACTTCCAAAGTACTCTTCAACTAGTAGTTACATGACAGACCCCAGAGTTTGTCATAGGCAACTATATGATCCTCTCATATTTTTCCTTCTAGTTGTTCCAGAATATAGGAGGCTAGAGGGCTTAAATAATTTTTATCATCACAATCGACTTTTTCCCTTCTTTTTTTGTGAAAAATAGCATATATACAAAAAAGCTATAAATTTCAAAGCACAGCACCACAATTAGTTGTAGAACATATTTCAAAGTTTGACATGGCTTACAATTTCACAATTTTAGGTTTTTACTTCTAGATACTCTAGAATACTGGAGACTAAAAGAGATACCAATTTGATTCAGCAAACATTTTCATTTGTGAATCCTATCTTCTCAATAATCGAGGTGGCTTTTTACCTAATAACCATGCATAAGTGATTCTCATTCAGCATGTATTTCATAGAGTAGCACAAATGTCAGATAAATACCTGATGAAGCTCAAACAGAATCTGATAGTACTCTGAGGATGAAGAAGATGACTTTACGTGGATCTCCTCCTGAAAGAGGACTGAGATTTACCAAGATTTATAAATATATTTGTGTACAAATTGGTGCAGGGAAAGAGATCCTTAGGTGAAAAAAATCAGGATGCTATTGGACTGAAAGCAGATATTATGAAGGCTAAAAGCAATGGCCATCATATCTAATCTTGATTATCTGGTTAAATGAATGAATAATAATAACAACAAAGATGTTTGGATTTTAACTCATTGAAAATTATTCCAAAATGCATTAGTTCTTCTTGCTTGAGTGAACAAAGTTTATAAAAGATCTGTCATTAGGATTATCATTTTAGATTAGCATCAATCATTGCAAGAAATATAATTTCAAAAAGTATACAGAATTGAACTGAATACATCAAGAGATGTATTAGAAGATATTTTAATGAGTTTCATGATATTTTTAAAAACGTTTTAAGAATGTAAACTTGCAAGGCAGGGATATTATTTGTTCTGTTCACTGGTGAATGTTAAGTGCCTAAAACAATGCCTTACACCGAGTAGGCTCTTAATAAATATTTCTGGAACAAATAAATGAGGAAAGTCCTTATTTCACCTTAGTCGTCATTTTTATCATTCTCTGAAAAGAGAGAATTACATCTAAATATTTTATTTCTTTTTATTATAGATTTAATTTCTTCTGATTCTACTATGCCCCTTTGTAATACTCTTTCCAATTTTGACTATGTGTGTGTGTCCTTCTCTTTTGTCCTTCAGCCTCAACTAAATTTGTAGGTTTAACCATATAAGCTTCTTGTTTCCCTTCTTGCCCTTCAAATATGCTGCCATAATTTGGTATTGAATAGGAAGATCAATGTTCTCTTTGATAACCAACTTCCTTAAATTCTGCTTTCTAAGAGAAGCCCAAGGATTCTTTATACTAGTTTTTTTTTTTTTTTGAAATTGGCAACAATGCATTTATATATAAATATGGAGAGTGAGCAGGTTGAGTTCAGCAGCACTAGGATGGGAGCTTCTTTGCAGACGTGGAAAGGCCATTCCGAAAGGACATCAGATAATCAATGTTCCCGAAGTGAGTTTTGCTTCTACCTTGCCAAGATGCTGTGTCTTGGGCTGAAAGAGATGTCTCCTTGAGACCTGGATAGGTGATGGGGGTTCACCAAGGCAACGCTGCTTCCTCACTTGCCCATGCAAAGGTCAGTCGTTTCCACCAAAGCCAGCAGCGAAAGGGCCCCCTAGCACAGCTGTGCTGCTGTCTCCTCCCACCGACCCACCTGTAGTTTGGGCAGGTGTCCCCGAGGTCCCTTGGTGGACAGAGGGAACAGAAGGGCCCCCTAGCACAGCTGTCCTGCTGTGTCCGCCCTCTGACCCACCTGTCTTTTGGCCAGGTGGGCCCCAAGACCATTGATGGGCGGAGGGAACTAAAGCGCCCCCATGCACAGCTGTGCTGCTGTGTCCTCACAGCAAACCACCTGTGTTTTGGGCAGGTGGGCCCTGGGTCCCTTGATGGGCAGAGGGAACTAAAGGGCCTCCTAGCCCAGCAGTGCTGCCATCTCCTCCCACTGAACCACCTGAATTTCGGCCAGGTGGACTCCAGTTCCCTTGGTCTAAAGAGGGAACTAAAGGGTCCCCGTGCCCATGTTGTGTGCTCTCACCTCCCACTGCTCTTGCACTAGGCATACCCTGGATGGTTGGTGTCTGTGGAACAGAAGTGATGCTGTCTCTACCGCTTGGCCCTTCCCCAAAGTTCAGAGCTCCAGACATGGAACTGGGTGGTGGGGCGGGCACACTGACCCCACAGCCTGTAATTCCTTTCAGGGCTGCAGGTCCTGTGAAGACAAGTGGTCCTCTATCAGTCTTTGCATCCAGTGAGCTGCTATCCCCAGTGCTGGGCATCCCCGTGGCAGTAGCAAAGCCAGGAGTCAGGTTTGTGTCATTGGCGGCAGCACCTGTGTTGATTCCATAGCCCCTCTTGGTGCCGACAGGGATCCCAAAGGTGAAACGTGGGGGTGTGAGTCCTGAAAACACTGGTTCTGTCATGCTGCCACTGGGTGGCTGGGCAGCAGGAGAGCTTATGCCTGCAGCTTGTGGTGGTGCTGCCAAGTTTGCCAGAGAGTAAGTGGGGCCAAAGCTGGTGGCTCCCAGCTGCTGCCCAATGGAGACCCCAAACGTGGGCTGAGGAGCAGCTCCTGGGGCAAACGGCAAGGTGTAAGTTGTAGCTGGGGTCCTGGCTGGCTGTGACGTCAAGCCAGTGTAGACTTGGCTTCAGGCAGTGCTGACATTCCGCCGTGTGTTTGTAGAAGTAGGAAGGGAATTGAGAAGTGGCAAGATGTTCTTTAGCAGACAGGAGGAGACTGGTGATGGATGACAGCCTGCGAAGGAGGTGTGGTGTCCGTAGGCTCAGGATCAGATGCAGCCTTAGATGCTGGGTGTACCAAAATGCTGCCGGCTGGACGGAAGGTGGCCAGAGATGCAGTGATGGGGAAGCCAGCCAAGACAGGAGGACCGCCAAAAGTGGCTCTCAGTGGCTGTCCTGGAGGGGCCCCAAAGATGGGCTGAGGAGTGATTCCTGAGCCAAAAGGAGGGGTGAAGATTGAGGTGGGTGCACTGCCCTTAGATGCACGTGGGCCATGGGGCCAGGCGCCTTTGCAGAGGGGGTCCAGTTCATACTCTGATGGGCATGAGGAAATTGGAAGGAATTCCCAATGGGGCCTGGGGGAGACCTGAAAATGACAGCCAGGGAAGGGGGACTGGTGTCCATAGCCTTTTCCCCAGAATCTGAGGCAGGCTGGGAGGCCCGGTGTGGAAATGGGCTGGCTGTGGTGGTGGTGGAAGAGGCCATGGGAGCAAGGATGGGCTGGCTGGTGAAGCCAGAGGTGCTGGTGCCAGGGACTATGGGTAGGGCCAGTAAGATTAAAGGCATGGGGTCTACACACATAGGGGTGGGTGATTGATTTCTGAGGGTGGTATGATTGGAGAAGAGGGTTAAGGGGCTAGGAGGTGTAGGGAGGTGAGACGTCAAAGGTGTCAGAACTGCAAGTGAGGGTGGAGGGCCACTGTTCTCAGGAAGGGGAACCTGAGGGAGGGGATTGAATCTAAAGGGAGACAAGGATTGTGTGGGAACAGCCAGAGGCGAGGTAGGAACTGGTATTTGGTCAGGACTAGTTGGTGTAGGGGGAGGTACAGGGCTAGACAGGGTTGGGGACCTGGCATGGGGGTCACTCGAATCAGCTACTGCTGTGGAAGAACTGGCTGGAATCGGCAGGGTGACCGTGGCTTGGGTCAAGTCCCCTGCATTCTGCGTAGAAGACAGAGAGAAAGAAGGGGCAGGCTCAGCGACACTGCCCTCTGTCGTGCCCTCAATTTCATCCTCTTCCATGATGGTACTGTCCTGTTTTGGCTCAGTCTTCTTCTCCAAGTCAGTATCTTCGGAGCTGGCTACCCCAGGAAGCTTCTGAGATGGGGGCAGTTCACCTCCACCCCACAACAGTGGCAGTGGCAGTGGCATCACCAGCTTCCTTTTAGAGCATCTGCATCTGGCAGGTGTGGGAGGAGGAGGAGTACTGCTTGAGGAAATAGCTGCAGGATTTTCTGCTGATGTCTCCTTCCCTGGCTGTGAACCTGGAGAGCTGAGCTGATGGCCTTCATCCAGCTGATGGTGCAGCCCCTTCGGAAGCAGGGGACGGGGTGAGACTGGGCCAGGGAGCCCTGCTTTACCTGGATCACATTTTCCGAGAGACCTTTCCTTAAGAGGATCAGAGCTGCACTGGAAGGAAGGGACCATTCTCTCCGTCTCCAGGGGCGTGGATGTGGAGGGTATATCCTCACTGCTCTGGGGTGCCCTTCTCTGACCTTCCTGCTCTCTGGTTTCTGTGTGACCCTCCTCCTCTATGGCCAACCCTTCACTGCTGTCTCCTGGGCTCCTCAGTTCGTCCTCCTTTAGGCAGGGATGCAGGGGGTGGCCGGATGGCACTGGCCTACAGGGGACGTCAGCCTGTGCAGGTGGCAAACACACGAGAGTCCATCTGTGCCCTGGACGAGGAATCCTCATTGTCCCAGAAGAGGGGCCAAACATCTTGGAATTTCGAGGAGACAGCTGTGGCTTCTTCCGAGGATTCTCTCTGAACACAGACGGACGTACCCCTAGAGAAGAGCATTGGCTCAGCTGGTTGGGATAGCTTCTCTTCGGGGCGATGTCAAACCCAGACTGTGAGTTCCAGCGACCCTGGTTAAAGACCCTGTGCACAGGGCTGGAGAGAGGTGCAGGGGCAGCAGGATGCTCCTGACCTACCACCAGTGGAACACAACGGGAGGGATGAACAGGTGGGCGACCGCTGGGCCCAGGGCAGCGGCTGCACGCCAGGGGGCATAGTACCTTGGTCAGTGTATTCCCCATGAAGGGCAATTTCAATCAAGGGAGTGGAGTGTGAACCACGAGAGCAGTTGCCTAGCGTCCAACTCCTCCGAGGCAAAGACCCAAATGGCACCATTCAGCCAGAGCCATGTGACAGCAGCATCACCAGGACATGTAGCAATGGGAGGGTGCGTGTGACATGGGCAGGGCAGGTGACGTGGGGGGGAGGACGCCTGGCAGGGGGAGGGCACTTGACAGTGGGAGGGTGCGTGATGGATAGGGATGGGTGCGAGAGAAGGTGTGGGAGAAAAGATGCCAAAGGGCAACAGTTAAGGCCCAATGGAGCTGCAAAAGGTTCTGGGGAGGACATGCTGTCCCTTGACCTGCCCAGATCCTGCACTGCACACAGCATCCTCTCCAGGTACAGACGGATTTCTTCACTTCCTTGGACCCCTTCGGTGAAAACAACACCTCTTCTTGGGTTACACAAGTGGCAATGCCCAAAAGAGGAGCTCAGCCAAGCTCTAGGATCCCCAAGCTCATTCCTTTAACGAAGAGACTGTACTACCTTCTCATCATGTAGGCATTTGACATAATAATACACGCAGTATTGCGCACCATGACACGCCTCTAAAGAGCATATGCACTACCTTACTAGGTGCACTTCTTTGGCTCAACTCATGAGCCCAACTTGGTGCACAATGGTCTGCTCCAGTCTCCTCAGAAGATGTGGAGCGGGAATGCTCACTTGCCAACAGAGCACCATTGGGCATTGGATTTCTCTTCCAATCAAGCCTGGCTGCACAGTTTGGAACTGGTCTGATTTATGATCTCCTTCCAGATACAGAAGAGAAAGTGCATTCATGCTGTTGACCAAGGTTCACCTGTAATAAGTGGTAGCAGAGATTGACCTCTATAGAGTCATTTCCGAAAGTTTGATACATGGCTTCTCATGCTTTCCCTTATTCCCATAGATACATTCCACTTTCACATCAGGAAAGCACGTATGACTTTGCCATAGGGCATACGTATCTGAAATATTAAGAATGTTGGTGGTACGCTTGGCAAGAAATACTTGAAGAATAGAGGTCAGCATCCTTCCTTTGAGGTGTGTGGTAGAATCTGCTTTCATAGGGTTTTGCTTAGCAGCTAATCAAGATGTTTTTGGTTTTTTTTTATTTATTAAAAAAAATTAACTAACACAACATTTAGAAATCATGCCATTCTACATATGCAATCAGTGATTCTTAATATCATCACATAGATGTATGATCATCATTTCTTAGTACATTTTCATCGATTTAGAAAAAGAAATAGTAAGACAACAGAAAAAGAAATAAAATGATAATACAGAGAAAAAATAAAAATAAAAAGTAGAAAAAATGTATAAAAAAAACAAACAAAAAAAAACTGTACCTCAGATGCAGCTTCGTTCAGTGTTTTAACGTAATTGCATTACAATTAGGTAGTATTGTGCTGTCCATTTTTGAGTTTTTGTATTCAGTCCTGTTGTACAGTCTGTATCCCTTCAGCTCCAATTACCCATTATCTTACCCTATTTCTAACTCCTGATGGTCTCTGTTACCAATGACATATTCCAAGTTTATTCTCTAATGTCGGTTCACATCAGTGGGACCATACAGTATTTGTCCTTTAGTTTTTGGCTAGACTCACTCAGCATAATGTTCTCTAGGTTCATCCATGTTATTACATGCTTCATAAGTTTATTCTGTCTTAAAGCTGCCTAATATTCCATCATATGTATATACCATAGTTTGTTTAGCCACTCGTCTGTTGATGGACATTTTGGCTGTTTCCATCTCTTTGCAATTGTAAATAATGCTGCTATAAACATTGGTGTGTAAATGTTTGCTTGTGTCTTTGCCCTTAAGTCCTTTGAGTAGATACCTAGCAATGTTATTGCTGGGTTGTATGGCAATTCTACATTCAGTTTTTTGAGGAACCGCCAAACTGCCTTCCACAGTGGTTGCACCATTTGACATTCCCACCAACAGTAGATAAGTGTGCCTCTTTCTCCACACCCTCTCCAGCACTTGTGATTTTTTGTTTTGTTGATAATGGCCATTCTGGTGGGTGTGATTTGATATCTTATTGTGGTTTTGATTTGCATTTCTCTAATGGCCAGGGACATTGAGCATCTCTTCATGCGCATTTTGGCCATCCGTATTTCCTCTTCTGAGAGGTGTCTGTTCAAGTCTTTTTTCCCATTTTGTAATTGGGTTGGCTGTCTTTTTGCTGTTGAGTTGAACAATCTCTTTATAAATTCTGGATACTAGACCTTTATCTGATATGTCGTTTCCAAATATTGTCTCCCATTGTGTAGACTGTCTTTCTACTTTCTTGATGAAGTTCTTTGATGCACAAAAGTGTTTAATTATGAGGAGCTCCCATTTATTTCTTTCTTTCTTCAGTGCTCTTGCTTTAGGTTTAAGGTGCATAAAACCGCCTCCCATTGCAAGATTCGTAAGATATCTCCCTACATTTTCCTCTAACTGTTCTATGGTCTTAGATCTAATGTTTAGATCTTTGATCCATTTTGAGTTAACTTTTGTATACAGTGTGAGATATGGGTCCTCTTTCGTTCTTTTGCATATGGATATCCAGTTCTCTAGGCACCATTTATTGAAGAGACTGTTCTGTCCCAGGTGAGGTGGCTTGACTGCCTTATCAAAGATCAAATGTCCGTAGATGAGAGGGTCCATATCTGAGCACTCTATTCTATTCCATTGGTTGATATAGCTATCTTTATGCCAGTACCATGCTGTTTTGACCACTGTGGCTTCATAATATGCTGTAAAGTGCAGCAGCGTGAGACCTCCAGCTTCGTTTTTCTTCCTCAAGATGTTTTTAGCAATTCAGGGCACCCTGCCCTTCCAGATAAATTTGCTTATTGGTTTTTGTATTTCTGAAAAATAAGTTGTTGGGATTTTGATTGGTATTGCATTGAATCTGTAATTCAATTTAGGCAGGATTGACATCTTAACTATATTTAGTCTTCCAATCCATGAACACGGTATGCCCTTCCATCTATTTAGGTCTTCTGTGATTTCTTTTAACAGTTTTTTGTAGTTTTCTTTGTATAGATTTTTTGTCTCTTTAGTTAAATTTATTCCTAGGTATTTTATTCTTTTAGTTGCAATTGTAAATGGAATTCGTTTCTTGATTTCCCCCTCAGTTTGTTCATTGCTAGTGTATAGAAACACTACAGATTTTTGAATGTTGATCTTGTAACCTGCTACTTTGCTGTGCTCGTTTATTAGCTCTAGCAGTTTCATTGTGGATTTTTCCGGGTTTTTGATGTATAGTATCATATCGTCTGGAAACAGTGATAGTTTTACTTCTTCCTTTCCAATTTTGATGCCTTGTATTTCTTTATCTTGTCTAATTGCTCTGGCTAGAACCGCCAACACGATGTTGAATAATAGCAGTGATAATGGACATCCTTGTCTTGTTCCTGATCTTAGGGGGAAAGTTTTCAATTTTTCCCCATTGAGGACAATATTAGCTGTTGGTTTTTCATATATTCCCTCTATCATTTTAAGAAAGTTCCCTTGTATTCCTATCCTTTGAAGTGTTTCAACAGGAAAGGATGTTGAATCTTGTCAAATGCCTTCTCTGCATCAATGAGATGATCATGTGATTTTTCTGCTTTGATTTGTTGATATGGTATATTACATTGATTGATTTTCTTATGTTGAACCATCCTTGCATACCTGGGATGAATCCTACTTGGTCATGATGTATAATTCTTTTATTATGTTGCTGGATTCGATTTGCTAGAATTTTTTTGAGGATTTTTGCATCTATATTCATTAGAGAGATTGGTCTGTAGTTTTCTTTTTTAGTAATATCTTTGCCTGGTTTTGGTATGAGGGTGATGTTGGCTTCATAGAATGAATTAGGTGGCTTTCTCTCCACTTCAATTTTTTTGAAGAGTTTGAGGAGAGTTGGTACTAATTCTTTCTGGAATGTTTGGTAGAATTCACATTGAAGCCGTCTGGTCCTGGACTTTTCTTTTTGGGAAGCTTTTGAATGACTGATTCAATTTCTTTACTTGTGATTGGTTTGCTGAGTTCATCTATTTCTTCTTGAGTCAAAGTTGGTTGTTCATGCCTTTCTAGGAACTTGTCCATTTCATCTACATTGTTGTATTTATTAGCGTAAAGTTGTTCATAGTATCCTGTTATTACCTCCTTTATTTCTGTGAGGTCAGTGGTTATGTCTCCTCTTCCATTTCTGATCTTATTTATTTGCGTCCTCTCTCTTCTTCTTTTTGTCAATCTTGCTAAGCGTCCATCAATCTTTTTGATTTTCTCATAGAACCAAGTTCTGGTCTTATTGATTTTTCTCAATTGTTTTCACATTCTCAATTTCATTTATTTCTGCTCTAATCTTTGTTATTTCTTTCCTTTTGCTTGCATTGGGGTTAGTTCGCTGTTCTTTCTCCAGTTCTTCCAAGTGGACAGTTAATTCCCAAATTTTTGCCCTTTCTTCTTTTCTGATATAGGCATTTACGGCAATAAATTTCCCTCTTAGCACTGCCCTTGTGTATCCCATAGGTTTTGATATGTTGTGTTTTCATTTTCATTTGCCTAGAGATATTTACTAATTTCTCTTGTAATTTCTTCCTTGACCCATTCATTGTTTAAGAGTGTGTTGGTGAGACTCCACGTATTTGTGAATTTTCTGGCACTCTGCCTATTATTCATTTCCAACTTCATTCCTTTATGATCCGAGAAAGTGTTGTGTATGATTTCAATCTTTTTAAATTTGTTGAGACTTGCTTTGCGACCCAGCATATGGTCTATCTTTGAGAATGATCCATGAGCACTTGAGAAAAAGGTGTATCCTGCTGTTGTGGGGTGTAATGTCCTATAAATGTCTGTTAAGTCTAGCTCATTTATTATAATATTCAAATTCTCTGTTTCTTTATTGATCCTCTGTCTAGATGATCTGTCCATTGATGAGAGTGGCGAATTGAAGTCTCCAACTATTATGGTAGATGTATCTATTTCCCTTTTCAGTAATTGCAGCGTATTCCTCAAGTATTTGGGGGCATTCTGATTTGATGCGTAAATATTTATGATTGTTATGTCTTCTTCTTTAATTGTTCCTTTTATTAGTAGATAGTATCCTTCTTTGTCTCTTTTAACTGTTTTACATTTGAAGTCTAATTTGTTGGATATTAGTATAGCTACCCCTGCTCTTTTCTGGTTGTTATTTGCATGATATATCTTTTCCCAACCTTTCACTTTCAACCTTTGTTTATCTTTGAGTCTAAGATGTGTTTCCTGTAGACAGCATATATAAGGATCCTGTTTTTTAATCCATTCTGCCAGTCTATGTCTTTTGATTGGGGAATTCTGTCCATTAACATTTAGGGTTATTACTGTTTGGGTAATACTTTCCTCTACCATTTTGCCTTTTGTATTATATATATCATATCTGATTTTCCTTCTTTCTACACTCTTCTCCACACCTCTCTCTTCTGTCTTTTCATATCTGACTCTAGTGCTCCCTTTAGTATTTCTTGCAGAGCTTGTCTCTTGGTCACAAATTCTCTCAGTGACTTTTTGTCTGAAAATGTTTTAATTTCTCCCTCATTTTTCAAGGACAATTTTGCTGGATATAGAAGTCTTGGTTGGCAGTTTTTCTCTTTTAGTAATTTAAATATATCATCCCACTGTCTTCTTGCTTCCATGGTTTCTGCTGAGAAATCTACACATAGTCTTATTGGGTTTCCCTTGTATGTGATGGATTGCTTTTCTCTCGCTGCTTTCAAGATCCTCTCTTTCTCTTTGACCTCTGACATTCTAACTAGTAAGTGTCTTGGAGAATGCCTATTTGGGTCTATTCTCTTTGGGGTGTGCTGCACTTCTTGGATCTGTAATTTTAGGTCTTTCATAAGAGTTGGGAAATTTTCAGTGATAATTTCTTCCATTAGTTTTTCTCCTCCTTTTCCCTTCTCTTCTCCTTCTGGGACACCCACAGCACATATATTTGTGTGCTTCATATTATCATTCAATTCCCTGAGTCCCTGCTCAAATTTTTCCATTCTTTTCCCTATAGTTTCTGTTTCTTTTTGGATTTTAGATGTTCCATCCTCCAGTTCACTAATTCTAGCCTCTGTCTCTTGAAATCTACCATTGTAGGTTTCCATTGTTTTTTTCATCTCTTCTACTGTATCTTTAATTCCCATAAATTCTGTGATTTGTTTTTTCAGACTTTCCATTTCTTCTTTTTGTTCATCCCATGTCTTCTTCATGTCCTCCCTCAATTTATTGATTTGGTTTTTGAAGAGGTTTTCCATTTCTGTTTGTATATTCAGAATTAGTTGTCTCAGCTCCTGTATCTCATTTGAGCTACTGGTTTGTTCCTTTGACTGGGCCATATCTTCAATTTTCCTGGTGTGATTTGTTATTTTTTGCTGGCGTTGGGCATTTAATCAGATTTCCCTGAGTGTGGGACCCAGCAGGTTGAAAGACTTTCCAGTGAAGTCTCTGGGCTCTGTTTTTCTTATCCTGCCCAGTATGTGGTGCTTGTCTATCTGTGGGTCCCACCAGCAAAAGATGTTGTGGCTCCTTTAACTTTGGAAGACTCTTGCTGCTGGGTGTGTGGTGGAGACAGAGGAAAGGTTGTAGGTTGGTTTTAATGGCTTCAAATTGTGAAGTCCTGGGATCTGAATTCCTTGAGAGAGGGAGTCCACCTGAGTTGTGTTTCACCCCTCCTGCAGGGAAGGTTCAGGTGCTAGAGAGCCCTGAAAGCAGCCCACCTCTGTGTTCAGGGCAGTTGCAACCTGTGTAATCCCAGCGCTGAGCCCAGAGGCAACCAAGCCTCCACAGAAAGAGCTGCAGAAGGCTCTGTTTCACCCCCTTTCCTCTTTTTCAGTTAGCCCAACAGGTGACTTCCGCCTTGATCAGTTTCGCCTGAGCTGAGGGCCTATTTTTAGTAGTCAGAAGTTGTTCATTAATGCCACTATTGGTGTTAGGTTGGACTCAGTCTCTACTACTGTTGGAGATTCTTTCCTTTCCTTCCGGTAAGCTGCGTGTGTGGGAGGGTCTCCGGTTGCCAGCCACCGCAGCTTGGGGTACCGCCGATCTGAGGCTCCCAGCTGGCCCGGGAAGCCATGTGTATGTGGGAGGGGCTCTGGTCGCCAGTCCACGGCTTGGGGAACTGCTGATCCGAGTCTCTTAGCTGGACCGGGAAGGAGGGAGGGAGGGGGGCCGGCCGCCAGCCGCCACGGCCCAGGGAAGCGCGCACCGCTCGGGGACCTCACTGCAGCGGAGTCTCGTAGCCGGTCCAGCCATTCCAGACTGGGGTAGGCTGTGTGTCTGGTCTCTGTCATGGCTCCGGGAGCTGTTCTGTACTGTTTCTAGTTATTTAGTAGTTGTTCTGGAGGAGGAACTAAGACATGCGCACCTTACTAAGCCACCATCTTCTCCGAAAGTCCTATACTAGTTTTAAAACCTGATACAATTAACTTCTTAAAGTTAATTTTCTTAATTTTGCTGACATTACCATTTCTTAAGGGGAATGAAATCAATTTCATCAACTTGTGATTGTTTCCTCAAGGTCCCCTTCTACTATTAGAAGCCCGTCTAATTTTTCCCTATGAGCAAAATCAAATCTGGTATCTGCCCTGGGAAATTTTACCTGTCTTGCAGAAGAGCATGTCATGAGATCTCATTACTTCAGAACTGCTCTATCATTAGTAATCACATTTGATATGTACCTGTCAACCCATCCCCATATATTTATTTAAAATTGCTTTAGTATAAGGAATAAGGAAAACCTTATTAACCTTCTTTTCCTGGTTTAGCAATTTATATTAGATTTAGAACATAGCATTTCATGTGTCCTTACCACATTAACTTTAAACCAAATACCCTCTCCAAACAGTCCTGTTATTGATCCTTTATTCTGGATTTATGAAGACATTAACTTCACAAATAATGATGGAGTGCTTTTGCTTTTCTAAGCAAGTCCTCCAGTTCTAAGTGTTACCCTACTAGATCTCAGGTACGTTAATAGGATCTTAGTTCTGGCTCTGTGACAGGATTTCCAAATATTTGCTTAATTTCATCATTCAAAAGCCACTTCAGAGCCCGTTTCCATATTGGTATGATTATCTCCTCATGAAGGAAAATGGTAATATAATAAACAATGTGGTGTTTAACATATATTGTGTGATTGATGGTCTTTGAAACATTTATATGCCACTCTTCACAGTGGCCAATTCTATGAAAATAAAAACACTATTGAAAGTGAGCAAATAAATGTGACAAAATATAATTTTCAGTAGGTTTGTAGAAATATGGAAAAATGGTAAAAGAGTTGATGAAGGAATAGGGATGAGTTAAATGAAAACTTAAGCAAATTTAATAAATTAAACAGGAAAATATTGAATGACCAAATTAATAGGAATTGATCATTTAAAAAAAACAAGTATCTCAAATAATTTCTTATTAATTATTTTATTTCTGCGACAAACCTATTCTGATTGTTGGCATGTGTGATAAACTCAGTTCAGAAAGCACAGATAAATAGCAAGTAGTCACTGTCAAGTAGTACATTATCATCTGGAAATGAGAATCATATAAGGCTTTGTTTTCTCCCTTTAGTATGTGTATTTGTGATAGAAACATTAATGAGCACAATGGGAACACAAGGAAAGGTGGTAGAGTGGTCAATTTGCCTCAGGAAAATTAAGAAATTATTTATACTTATTTGTAGAGATTCTTAAGTAAGATTTCATTAACCATAATGGGAAGGCATTCCACTGATGTTTTGCACATCTCAAGCAGAGGTTTAGAGAGATAATGAGAGGCTAGATCATGAACATTTCGTTGAAAGTTCATTTCTGAAGGAAAGAAATCTTTGGTTCTTTATTTAGAGGATGCCCAGACAAACCACTAGGTCAGAAAACTGGAGGATGGATAGCTTGATATTGAGTCAGATGGACCAAGAAACAGTGCAAGATGGGTTTAAAGTGAAGGACTTGCAGCTGGAAAGCCACTGGATTGATAATGTCAACAGTTGAAGGGCCACAGATTATAGATCAGGGTTGTGTTTATGGCAGGAGAAAAGTCAAGTGATTTTCCTTTTGGGATGCTGCTTCTGTGCTTGGTACTTTTCAAAAAACTTCCTGAATGGCACCTTTGCCTATCCTAGGAGGTCCTGAAAGTTCTACTGGACATAGTCATGTTAACTGCAATGAAATAGTTTGTTTTTCATACTGCATATCAAATTCCTTAGAAGAAGAATCAAATAATATATTTTTTATTTCAATGAATTGTTTTCTCAAGTTGTATTTGACTCTTATGGAAGGTCATTAATAGAAGGTTTTCTATGGTGTCCACATTTATATAAATATGTTATAGTACTGCCCAATTTACAAATCAACTCTTGGTGTCCCTACACTCCATAACATCTTGCAACTATATCCCCATCTTTCTGTAACCCTGTTCAAAGCAAACCTTCTTTTATGGATTAAATTGTATTCCCTAAACAGACATAAGGAAATTTTAACCCACGGTATAGTGAATGTGGTATTATTTGGAAATAAGGATTTTGCAAATGTAATCAAGTTAAGATGAGCTTAGGCTAGGACCTAATCCAATATGACTGGTGCCTTATAAGTAGGGGAGAAACAACAGAGACACAGAAAGGAGAATGCCAGGAGAAGACAGAGACACACAGGGAAAATATGGCTTTGTGAAGATGGAGAAAGAGATTGGAACTATGCTGCTATAAATCAAGGAACACCAAGCGCTGGCAGTAACCACCAGTAGCTAATGAAAGACAAGTACAAATTCTTTCCTAGAGAATTTAGAGAAAGCATGGCCCTGCTGACACCTTGATTTTGGACCTCTTGCCTCTGGAACTGTAAATGAATAAATTTCTTTTGTTTTAAGCCATCATGTTAGTGGTACTTTGTTATAGCAGCCCTAGGATACTAATACACTTCATAAGCATTGTCTATATCTGCCATCTCTCTTTTCATGGCTCCTATTCACTCTTCAATCTAAACCAGTATGGTTTTATCACCCAGTATGATCCATACAATGACATTTAACCTGCTCTTGAGATCATTAACAATTTTCAGAATGTTAATTACAAGGAACACTTATTTGTACTCATTTTACTATACGTCCTAGCAGTATGTGCAAAGTTTATCATTCTTTCTTTCTTAAAATACTTTCTTCTCTTAGCTTAATAACATGACATTTTGGCCATAGTACCCCTATTAATCATGTGAGTAGCAGATTTATATTCTTCTTTCTATTTTTGTTCTTGATGTATGGATGCCTATGTATACCTACGCATTTTACTTATTCCTTGTTATATGATACTTTAAATCCTTGTGGAAAAGAGTATGTATATAAATAATAAAAAAAATTAAACTTTTAACTAATACTTATTAACTATCTTATGAGTGCAAGATGCCATAAAGGAATACAAAAAATAGCAATGGACCTAGTCAAATAAGGTTGAGGTTCCAAGTATGTTCTTAAAAATACATATCAACTGTCAATGATATTAAATAAATGGCCCTTAAAGATGCATGTAATTTCAATAAAATAACAAGTTGGAAGGAACAAGAGCAAAAATAAAAATTAGTTTCAAGGACTAATTTGAAACTAAATAGCCTAAGGGACTGTATACAGTTGAAATTTCTATTATGTAAAAAAAGTTTATTTTCTTAGATCAAGATCCCATTTAAACTTGAGATCCTGGGGCAGATGCTACAAGAACAATTTATCATTCCAGACCCACAATGGAATCATAGACTAAGTGAATGTAAGTCGGAGTTGGTTGATTAAAAATTTTGGTGTTGCTGTCTAGGGGACAATTAGATTAGGACTCTGCAGGCAAAGGAAGCATATAGCACTTATATTTTTGTTCAAATAAATTTCATGCATCTGAATAAATATCCCAGGGAGATTATACTGTAATTGAAGACATAAATGACTGAAAATTAGCAAATGGAAAATATTCTACCAATAGATGCCTCTAAAGAAAGCTGAATGCTACAGATTTTCCAAAAGAGTGGAAATGGAACACCAACATCTTTTATAGTAGCTTATTCCTCTTTATGAAGAGTTTGCTTATGTTCAAGTCTGAAAGGTCACAAAAATTCTTGGTAAAAGAGTTCATGAAACTGGAGGCATTGTCATGGAGTTTGGTCAGGAAATATCTCTTCTTGGATGGCTTAGAATTCTAAGATTAGAGAATGTCCCAAAGATAACAACGTTGTCATTTACTGAATGAATATAGAATAAAAGTAATTTTCAAATAAAAATCAGTTGATCAATGTGTAATATGAATCAAAATTCTTATTTTAGGTTTCATTCATGGCACTTATCTCAGCAATTCTACCTCTAGCAGTCAGTCCAAAAGACTGCCCAGAGAATTAAAGGAAAGGACTCTAAATGAGCTTCCTGTTTCCACCCAAGGAAAAGCCTGAGGCAAGGTCTTGAGTTTGTGTGGTGATACAGGATACACAAATGAAGGTCACGAGAGACTGAGGGAAGGAATGTCTTTAATAAGACTCTGTTGTTAAAGTCAATGGAGAGAGCAATTGGGGCTTGATCTCACTGGGGACGGCCTTAGCAGCCTGCAGAAGGCCTCTCTGAGTTATTCTCTCAAGGACCAAACGGGCGAGGCATTCATCTATGAGAGCTCATCTCCCATTGGTTGAGAGCTACTTGGCAGGCATGGCTTTCATGTCTCCTTTCCAATCCTCATGTATTAATGCCGATTTTTGAGCATTTTTGCTCATATAGTGAGAGAAAGGTATCTGTTTTAAGAGAGAAACTATCAACTTCTGGTGAGTTGAAGCCCAGACAGAACTGTCTACTTCTGCTGTTGCAGGAATCAATAGTGAGGTCTACAATATGGGGGTGGGACATCAGAGGCATTTACTACTCTAATTATGGGAGTTGTTTAAAAATAATGTTTATAAACAATGAAACAACCCAAACGTACACACGCTAAAATGGAATTTTGCTTAATATAGGAAAGGCTCTCAATGACAAATATTTTGCAGCTACTTAAATAAGGTTTAAAAGAATATTTGAGCTATAGGAAATTTTTTCATAACATTAAGTAAACAAAATAGAATAAATTATTCTCAGATCTTAATCATTTGTATGTATGCATAAAAATAATTTGAAAATGTTTCATACATATTAACAGCTTTTATTTGTGAGTCATAGGATCATGGGTTGCCATTTTCTCTTCCACTTTTCCATATGTTCTCAGTGTCTTACAATGAGCATATGATATTTTAAGAATTGAAAGTTAACATTAATTTTTAATGTAAAAAATTACATTTCATAAAATTCGTTTGGTACTCTTGATATACAGGATTTTATCCAGGTAGTCTTAACTCTGGACTCACTGTTAAATCTTTTTCTCAACCACATATTTAATGTGTACCCTAAAGGCCCATTATAAATCCAACTGTCTTTGATTTGGTGGTGAAACCTCAGCTCAAGCCTCCCTTATCTCTCATGGGCTACCTCACAAAGCAACACTGTTTTCTTGGAGATCATCAGAAGTTTCAGCATATAAAGAGTATATTCACTTAACTAATTGAATTATTTCTCCTTGATTCAGCCAGCAGAAACAAAAGAGCTGGAAATTTAAAGGAAGAGTGTTAAGAAAAACTAGGCAGTCATCCAACACATTACTTGAGGAAAAAATACTTACAGTATTATTTCGGGGGGTGCCTTTCTGAAATACATTTCTTGAGAATGAAATGGTGTCCTGGACTGGGAAACTGTAAAGCAAACTTTGTAGCTACTGACAAAAAAAAATAGCCACATAACATGGATCGGATCCTAATGTAATAGGGACAACATACTCCCAGCGTGCATGCTACTCTCTCTGGTTTGTTTTCTGCTTCTTTAGTTCTAAAGGTTCTCACATAAAAAAAGAAATGAGGACCGAGAAGATACACAGTTCCTCTGAATAGGTTATGTGTAAGGCTCAAATGATAGTGGAAAATGCAGCACATAACCTATGGTTAGGAGAGAAAACAACTCCTTTAGGAAGCAGAGGTTCCTTAAAAACAACCTGCATCATAGCTGAAAGCAGCAAAATGCCAGCTGTAACCTGCTGAGAAAATAACAAGGGCAAGAAAGAAAAACTAATCTGGCTTGTAGTAGTTGAAAAAGAGTGTTGTTTTTTTTTTAATCAAAGAATTTATACTGATGATGAACTTCAGGGAAAAAAAAATATTACAGCTGATGCCAGACTGAAACTATAACCCAAAAAATTACCTGAAAATTTTTGAAAGAATAGGAAATAGTGCTTTCCTGGCAAATGGAATTTTTTATTTGTTACATTTTTTTACTTTTGCCGAAAGTTGACCATCAGTTCATCTCCATTGCATATGACAGAAATTTTGAAAAAATCAAGTACCACTGTATTATCTTAACAGTGTTATTATATTGGCAAACTTTGCTTTGTGGAAAACTTAAAAACTTGCTTTTAACAAGGGAGCTCCTTCTTATTCAGTTTATGAATTCACTTATTCAATAAATTTGCTATGCGTCTGCAAGGTACTAGATATCATAATTGGCTCTAAAGACCCAATGATGGAAATTTTTGTTATGAAGGAAATCTCAGTTAGGAAAGGAGGTAGCATTGTAAAAGACCTTGCTGTGTAATATGCACAAACAAAGGTAAGAAAGAGGTCATAAGGTGTAGTCCAGGCTAAGAGCATGGACTGAAGCCAGTTGCTTGTGTTCAAACTCCTCTTTCACTACTTACTTTTTGGAAGTC
This sequence comes from Tamandua tetradactyla, assembly GCF_023851605.1. Lineage (NCBI taxonomy): Eukaryota > Metazoa > Chordata > Mammalia > Pilosa > Myrmecophagidae > Tamandua > Tamandua tetradactyla. Next base: position 74,276,502 of record NC_135336.1, read on the forward strand.
TTTTTGGTCAGTTCCTTAAACTACATCTGCCATAGTTTCCTTATCTGTAAAATGGGGACAATAATACTGTCTGCCTCTTATGGTTTAAATGGTTTATATATATATAAACCCAAAACTAGTTTTGGTGAGTGTTTTGGTTTGCTAAAACTGCCCAAATGCAATATACTAGAAATGGGTTGACTTTTACAATGGGGATTTATTAACTTACAATTTACAGTTCTTAGGCAGTGAAAATGTCCAACTCAAGGCAATAATAAGACAATACCTGGACTCAGAAGACAGGCTGCTGGCATCTGGGATGCCTCAGTCACGTGGCAAGGCACATGTCTGCTTATCCTTCTAACTTTGTACCTTTCAGCTTCTAGCTTCAGTGGTTTCCTCTGTTTTCTGTGGGTCCTTTCTTAGCTTCTCTGGGGCTTTTCTCTGAGCTTCTCTTAACTTCATCTCTCTACTTCTGTATGTGTTTCATTCTCTTATAAAGGAATCCAGCAAGAGGTTCAAGGCATATTGTGATGATATCTCAATTGAAATAACCTAATCAAAAGTTCCCACACACAATAGGTTTACACTTCCAGGAATGAATTAAAAGAACATGGCCTTTTTGGGGTACAGAATAGCTCCAAACTACCACAGTGAGTATGGTAGATATTTTTGCTGGAGGCGAGATTCTGTCTACAGTACATATAGTAATGTGTATTGCAGGTAGCTCGTGCTACTGAGAAAATGCAAGGCACATATTAATTCATGTTCCTTACTCCTATCTTTATAATGAATTTTTACTCTGCTTGCCTCCAAGCTGGGATATTTTCAATGTTTCATACGTCTGGGCAGTATTTAAGTGATTTTAATGAATTTGTGTGGCTTCCCAAAATATTTGTGATTAGTAATGAGTCATCTGTTTACTGGGAAAGACTAGAACATCTTTATAAAATTTATAAGAAATGACCCAACAGATTAAATGGAAGCATGTTAGATTGAAAGCTCCTTGAGTGCTACAGTTGTGTCTTATGCATCTTAGTATATTCCATTCGCTAAGCACACACAATGAACTATGGTACTGCGTTACATGCATTTGAACATAATAGCTACTAGTTGACAAAAAATACATGTAGAGGTTATACATGTACTTTGAGGTTATGTTGGGTGTTGAGTATGTGTTTTACAACTTTCTTCACTTATTCTCACTTATTGTGATGACTGTGGGATTGGACATAGAAAACTAAAAGAAAACAGACTTTGATTTGGGCCAACAGCTGATGGTTAAACATGTAATTAATGGGGAAGACTGTTTACTGGTATTTATTTTAGAACTGATCCCTTCCCTGCCAAGGAAAGTGGTTGTGCTGAAATTGCATATTTTCAAACAGCAAGATTTGGCTGCCGTGAACTTATTCCTGTAATAGATTTATTTAATTTTTTATACTATTAATGTAAGAGTCATACATTATATAGGGTATAGAGTTTATTTTCATTTGATAATAGCTCTCTGGGTTTCAACAGACTAAATGAAATCCATGATGCAAACTTTGGTTTACCCTTTAAACTTTGACTTAAAAATATATTAAAATTTTGTTTCTCACACTGTTGAGATACTTCCATAGCCTAATAGATACCACAAGGTACTCTAATGGGTGATTCTTCTGCTATAATCTGTGGAACTTTGACATTTTCATAATTAACCAAAGTCTAGGGATCTGGTTCTAGGCTGGTCTTTTGCCTAAACATTCAATTCTCAAATATGATTAAGAAGCTGAATTTTGTATTTCAGCCCTTAGCTTCAGTTCCTAGAAGCCATGCTACTGAAATCATGTGGGTTCTAAGCATTTCCATATAAGTCCTTGTGTAGGGACTATTTCTATAAAATAATATTTTTGAGACATTTCAGTTCAAGTTCTACATCACATTATTTTCTCTGTCCAACATTCTCTTGCCCTTCCCCCACTAAAATATTGCGTGGCTGCTCTTTTTGTCATCTTTCAGATTCCAGCTTAAATATCATAATTTAAGAGGCTTTTTCTAAAGGATCAATGTAGCTCCAGCAGGGCATTCTCAGTCTCAAAATATTTAAAATAATAGTACTGCATTTATCATAAATAATACCTGATATTGCCATATATTTTAAAAGTGCCTTAGATATATGGAAACGGTCAAATGCTCTTGTTTTAACTCTTACTGTGCAATTCAGATCATTGTTTATTGACATTTTGAAGTTGTTCCCTTTCCTGACCTTGTGGAATGTTAAAAATGGTTAATGAAAACAAATCAAATTTGTTCTGATTTTCTTAGCTGAATGCATAAGGTCAAATAATTTAAACTACCATTTATTCATATTTAGTTATATATTTAAGTATATAAAAAGATTTTCAAAATCTTTTCAAAGCCTCTGAAAGTATTTACTTTAGATTTGCTTTTCTTTTCTGCTTTTCCCCACTAGAGACTAAATCCAACTTTGCCTATCTTCCCTGCACTAGACTTCTGGATATATCTTCTTGGTTGTCCCACAGACCTCTCAAAAACATGTCCAAAACTGAACTTATGATGTGCCCCCAACTCCATCCAGACTCCTATTCTGGTGTGTCTTGTTTGATTATTGGTACACCGTCACCACCTTCTTCTGAGCCAAGATGTAAGAATGGAGTTGAATTCTTTCTTTCCGATTCATTAATGTATGTATGCATCTTTATATATACCTATCTTTATATACCTTTATATTTTTATATATACCTATCTAATTTATGTATATTATTTTTCATCTACCTATCGATTATCTATAGGTCTACATTGATTTTTAATGAAATTCTAATCTGTTCCTTCCTCTCTGTCCTTACCATCTCTGCCACTGCTTGGGTTCAGGACCTCATTTTTGGTCTGGATTACAGAATTAAGCTCCTGTATTACCCTCTCCAGTTCGTTCTACCATCAAAGAGTGATTTTTCTAAAGTATCCCTTCTGCCAAACTCACTCTGTGACTCCCCAGTGGCCTAAAGACAAAAGCCAACGCCATAGGATATGCACAACCCTTCACAACATTGTCTTTGTTACTTTTCAGTTTTACGTCCTTCTTTCGCCCTCCTTAAATTTTCATCAATCAGTGTAGACCTGCTTGTGGCAGTAAAAATGCATTCTTCTATTCCATCTCTCCTGGATGTTGTATATTCATTATTTTCACTCTCAAATGCTTTCAATTCTTATCCCAGTTAACTACTTTGTGTTTTAAGTTATTCTTTCATCCAAAATAAGTTCTCTTATTTAGGTAACCACTTTCTGTGTCTATTGTGTTGTGAATATTCCTGTCAGTACTTATTACTCTGTAATTATTATTTTTTTTAAATTTATTTATCTGAATCTTCCACAGGGCTATAAGCTCTTTCAATAGAAGGGTTATGTTCTTTATTTAAATCTTTAATATATAGCATAGTGTCTTGTCCAAGATTTCTACCCAACATACGTAGCTAAATAAAGAAATATTCACAGAACCAAAAATATTGGCTTCCATTAGGAGAAATTCTGCAGTTGGGAAAGGGCAGATGCGAAAGTGATTGGCACATAAACCTTTGCCTTGGATTGCTTTTTGCGTGTCAATGTTTATAGTGTTTCATGTATAAACACATTAGCTCGGCACAATCACCCTAAGAGATGAGTAGTATTGCTACCCCATTTCCGCATTAGGAAATTGACACCAAGGAGTTTATTTATCTAAAATTGCACAGTATCTTAGGCTGGGTTCCTCTAAAAGTAGAGTGTTAGGCAAGGGTTTATGTGGTACCATTTTGTTAGGGAGTGCAAAAAGCAGGGAAGTGAAAGTGAAGGAAAAGAGGATTAAACTAGAAAGAACAGAATCAACATAAGGCAGCAGTAGTGACTGTTCAATACTTAATATGAAATTCAAATGATTTGATCTACCGAGATCATCAGAGAGGTTCTGTAATGAATGCATTTCATAACTATCCATTGAAGGAGAGAAAGGGGAAGAATTATCCAAAGACTTGTGTGTCTCATAGGTCAAATATTTCTCCCATGTGCATTTCTGTAAAGAGCAAGCATGAGTACCTAAAAGATCCCATGGCATGAAAGGATGCCCCAGAGAAGGTGGTAGGAGTATGCTGTATAGACATGATACAACAGAGAATTGGGTTGCTTTCATCATAAGTCATTTGAAGTTTATGCATAGCTCATTGCTGCAAAAAATGGCTTGAATTGAGCAACAGCCAAAGGTCTTAAAGGTGTGGCTCAGAAGATTTGCAGACAGGCATAAGAAGACTCTGTTGTATCCATCAGATAAATGGTGGTGAAACTCTAGTTCAAATGCTGGCTGTCTGACTCCAGATCCTGTCAGTGTCACCCTTCAGCTTGAGTAAAAGTAGCCCTTGCCCAGTGTTTTGATGGGTCTCATGTCACAAAGACACAAAAACATAAAATTATTAAAGATCACATGGGCACCTCTATAACTGTGGCATGGTGACAATTGTAAGCTGAAACATCTTTTCCCATAACTGTACACTGTTCAGACCCCAAGGAAATGCTTTGCCATATCCCTGTGTCCTTTATGTAGAACCATGACTGAGGACTGTGGTGCTCCTATCACATTAGACTAACACAAACTCAGAGTATGGGGAGGATGTGAACAGTGAAGTATTAAGGCAAGAGAAATGACATAGGAACTTGTCTAACCCGCCTCCCAGATAGCATGACTACAACAAATTCTCACCTACTAAAGCATTATTTCTCAGTGTTACAGTTTGTAGTTAGGAAGTATTCACAAAGGGATGTGGTATATGCAATACTGTATGTGGCAGGTAACAAATGTTTTGCATAGTTTTGATCCTCTACATGACCATCTAGATTACTACTGAACATTAGAGTTGTGAATATTATCATTTTAAAAATAATATGACAGTTATTTTTTTAATTTAAAAATTAAGTTGAAAAATTCAGCTATATATAATTTTGATTTATGAATGTTATATTCGTCCCTTATAATTTATATTTTCCCCTTAATTTTAGTAGATAATATTGAATGTTTTAGGAAAAAAAGTCATTTTTTAAGCACATATGAAAGATAATTTTATTTGTGTTATTTTCTTATAGCTGCTTTAATGTATATTTTCCATGAAAATAATTCAAATATTGTTCATTGTGGATATAATTAAATGCTATTATTTTAGTTCTTTACATCATTAGATGTCATTATAACACACATTATGTTGTAAACACCTTGATAATTATTGTTTAACTCATGATTTTGTTGAAATGAAGGCAAACATAAATTTGTCAAATACCTATATAATAATTTATGAAATATGTCTGTTTATTTTTTACTTTTCCAGATATCCTCAACCCATTAACAGAATAACCCAGCCATATGCAATAATAAATGAATATGGTAATATTTGATAGTTTGCTGACTTACTCTTTTTTTTTTTTTTTTTTTTGCATAGACAGGCACCAGAAAGCAAACCCAGGTCTCCAGCATGGCAGGCAAGAACTCTGCCTGCTGAGCTACCGTGCTTTGCCCCTGACTCACTCTTTTAAAAGTCACATATTTAAACATATTTTCTCATTTTGTTATTATTCATATGTACATGAGAAAACACTTTACTTAGTTGTTTGCCAGCTAGAAATATAAGTTTTAAATACATGGGTATCATGTATGCATACCTCCATTTGTACTCTTGCCCCAGTCCCCAAAAATATTAGGTGTGATTTTTTTCCCTATGTTTAAAGTAAATGACTCAACTATGCTATACCATACTCCACTTAAAAGTTTTTTTCAAAGTTGAGTTGACACTCTAGTGTACCATACAATTTCACTATGCTGTTCTGTTTTTTCATTCTGATTAAACAATTGTTACCAATCACAACCCAGTTAAATCCTTGATACTGTGTTTAAATTGGGTACGTTTAACCTTCCACCTTAGTCTGTTTGTCAAGTCTGCTATGACAAATATTATATGGGGGTTGGTTTAAGAAACTGTAATTTGTTGTCTCACAGCTTTGAAGCCTAAGAAGTCCAACATCAAAGTATTGTCAGGCTGTTCTCTCTCTCTTGCTGTCCTAGAGTTCTAGTGATGACTTTCTAGCAATCCTTCATGACGTAGAGCTCTGTCTCCTTGTGTCTCCACCTCTAATATCCACTAACTGGCTCCATCTGAATTTCCTCTGCTTCCAAGGATTCCAGCATAGGATTGTGAAAGGTCCTATTTACAAATGAATTCACAACCAAAGGACCAGGAGTTAGAACTTGACCATGTCTTTGTAATTCCTGATTTTGTGGGGAACAGGATTCAATCCCCAACATGTAAATATGAAAATAATTGCAGATGATGAGGACTAAACATTCCAGGATACCAAGGTTTTTAGCTCTTAAGAAAATTCTTATTCAAATATCAGTCCCCTCCTCAAACTCCTACAGGACTTCATATAAATCATGTTAATTAATTCCTTCTGCCAGGTGTTACCCTGTTTTTCCTCTTCTCTCACAGAATAAATATCTCAGGTAAGGTTTCCGATACTATATATTTCATAAGGCATTTGCTTATTATCTTATTTTTGAATAAAGCAAAATGCTTTTTGGATTTGTAGAAATTTTTTCAGGGTAGTGTCCTAAAGGATTGTAGTTTTACAAGTTTTTACATATTCCCTTATTTGAATATATTTCTAATAAGTAATTTCTGTAGGGGAATAAAAGGTAAAAAGTTATATATCTTTTACCTGGAATACTATCTTTATTTTTCAAAGAGACTCTGTTGTTTTCAGGTTTTTCTTCATAGTTAAAAATTTGGGCACATTCTACTGAATAAAAATTGGAAGATCGTAAAATATTCTGCTCTTAATTTCTCTATAAAGGTCAAAAGGGAAGATGTGGTTGCTATATAACCATCTTGAGGGACTATTCCCAAGGTATTGGCCCAGTTTAAACCACAGTGTCATTTAAACGTTTTGGTATTTCCTTCCAACTCTATTTTCATCTCTGACTTCATCACAGAACTGTCCCTTGATGTAAATAGAGCCATTCCACATGATGGATAATTTTTTTTAAGTTCTTGTATCTGAAAACAGAAACAAAACCTCTCATTTCTTGGTTATCTCAAAATAATATTTGATTTTTCATATTCTCTCTTTTCACTTATAAATTATCAATTTACCTTAACACATTCTAGTTAAAATTAAGACATATAAAAGGCAGTTGTTAATATAGTCTCTGAGGTTTCCTGTCAAGAGTTCAGTATAGCTTCAGTTCATGTGAAATAGCAAAGCCACCCATAGGTTATAGCATTTTAAAAACTATCCAAATATTCACTCCAAGTATCCATGCCAATTACACAAAAGATTAGCATAAATAATTCAAAATTCATAAATAATCGGCTCCATTTTTTTGTGTGGGGTATGTACCTAAACTTCATGCTAAATCCTGATGTGGAAGGGAAACCAGGTGTTCAGCCATGGCAGATTTTTCAATGCCAAGCAATGTAATCTCTAAGGAACATCCTGTTAAGGACCTGAGCTGACCCACCTGAAATAATCATGGCCGCTGGGAGACCGAGCAACTATGGAGAGCAAAGAATTACTCATCCTTCTGTCTGAGCTATTTCCACAACTCATGCTTCCTACTGTATTTATTTGAAAGTTGGGTAAGAAGTCCCGACGTCCAGACAACATATTTCTTACAAATCCTTTGTGGTGCCAGAGACCTATACAACTTTCTTGCCCCAAGACAGATTGATGTTCATCAGCATAACAATTTGTGACACTCTGTTGACCTTGTTGAGCTACAAAGTAATCAGGATATTTGGTCTCAAAATAATAATTTTCAAAGTAAATTGGAAAAATCGTTTGGAAAATTTTAGGGTAGTGAAAATCTAATGTGTCTGCCTGTGCTTTTGTTACTCTAAACATCGCATTCATTGGCTATTATTGCAGTTATCTAAAATAATCCCTTTATCTGTGGGGAAAATAACTGCAGACAAATGGGTTGTGGTTATATGACTTAGAAATACTGTTCTTTGGAGGAACACGTTTTTGAGAACTGGCAATCTTTTACTTAGGTCAGACAGCTTTTAAAGTCATCAAGTGGTGAACTAAATGGCTGTGAGGTATTTGGACTGCAAGTTGCTGCTTAGAAATTTGCAAATGCAAATACTTCAAAGAAATCAGCTACAATCAAAATGTTTCCTCATGGTCAGGCCACGGTGGCTCAGCAGGCAAGAATGCTTGCCTGCCATGCCCAAGGACCATGGCAGGAAATCGAATTACCGGGTTCGATTTCCGGTGCCTGTCCATGTTAAAAAAAAAAAAAAATGTTTCCTTGAACTGAGAGGTAAAAGAGTAGGCTACATAAAATGCAAAACACTTGAAGCAAAATATTTCTAGAGCCAAAGAGCAATTGTATTTATAAATTGTCATATATGATAATTTACGCAGCTAGGGATAGATTATTTGGGTTGTGGTTTTTGATACATGGGAAATTCAAAGTATTATCTAATCCAGAATATGGTGAAAGCCTAAGAATCTTTAGTTATTCCATCAAATGTCATGAGTCCTGGCAACACTGAAAATGCTTTTTATTCTTCAAATATCTTCTTCTATGCCTCCATGATTTGCCTACAGTAAACCCTTTACTTGTCAATCTAGAAAACCTCTTTTTATCCAGCAAGAACTAGTTCCAATATCAATTTTGATTGCAGGCTACCTTGACTCTTCCTGGCAAAATGAAGAGCAATTCACTTATTTTTTTTTTTAAATACTATCTAGTATCATTTATTAGAATCCTCAAACCTCAATTTTAAACAGAAAATTTTTTTTTGTTATTTTCTATATCCTTAAAATTTTCAGAATGTTTTTGTATATGCTTTAAAGAAACTTGTTGAATCACTTCTGGGCAACTATACATACACTTTCTCTTCATCAATATATTTGACTCTTCCTCTCTCACTCTTCTCAACCTTCCAACTACACCGCCACTGGTACCTCCACTGGGTATGATGCCTAGTTCAAAACCTCTCTTATGCAGGGGGTATCATTTAAATTTTTTATCACTCAAGTTATTTCTTATTTGAGACCCTATTCTCCTAGGTGATGGAAATGTGATCCTATTTTGCATGGTATACCCCTGTTCTCTCTGGCATTGTGTCTAAGATCCAGGAGACAGATATATTGAAGCTTTGGAAGGGGATGAAAATTCCATGCGGTCTGCAATATTCCTACCCATTTTGGATCCACTGAGAAGCCAGGTATCCTTATGGCCCTACTCCTTGGTGCCACGGGTTACTGCTGATTTGTTTCTCTTTTCCAGCCAGTTCTTGAGTCTGTCTCAGTTACCTCAGCATTGGTGTGGAGAGTTCAGGAAATGTTCAGCAGTTCAAGGGCATTTTGGAGCAATGATGAACTTGATGTGCCTGTCTTCAATTCTTCATCATCCATGCTTATCTCTTGAAGCACAGACACCATCCTGCTGCTAATGGATCTGGGAACACTGTCAGTATCCTCTAGGCTAGCCTGCCTGAAAATGAAAGGCAGGTATTTTTTAATTTTTTATTTTTTTGCATGGGCAGACACTGGGAATGGAACCTGGGTCTCCAGCATGGCAGACGAGAATTCTACAGTTGAGCTGAGCGACCGTTGTACTGCCCGAGGCAGGCATTTTTGACATTTCCTTTGCCCCTTCACCATGCTGGTCATGAGTGGGTGAGGGAGGGGAATGCTTGGATTTTGCCTACAGCAAAATGAAGAGGCTTTGCAGATCTTCTTCAGTAATTACTTTGAGGTTCAATTACAATATCATTGAAGTGGATATGACCCAAAGGGTGTCTGAATTCATAGCCTTTTAGAAATATATCAGTATCCAAGCACTATCCTTTTTTTTGCTGAATTTTTCTCTCCCTCTAAAGAGAGAAAGATCGGCCAAGAGAGAGCATCAGAGTATAGGTAGCTTTGAGAGAGAGGAATAATCTCATTTAATGTCTCAAATTTACCAAATATATAATATATATGCACATAAACACACATAAATACATAGTTTTAATTAGAGTCACCCAGTATATTCAACTAGATAGTGTTATTCAAACTTTTTGGTTAACCCTGATCTATCCATATTTACATTTTGAGCATGCATCATAATATATGCATATTTATTCAGAAATGACATACATGTATTACTGTACTAATATAATATCCACATTAAAATATTTATACATATTGGGAATTTTTAAAGACAATATAAATGTAACAAACATTACTTTTTAAAGATAATTTGCCTGATATGTTTATTAGTAATGCAATACTTAACTTTCACTAAAACAAGTTATTATTTGCAAGATTTTTGTTGGAAATTTTGTGGGCAAATTTCCATTTATTTTCTTTTTCAAAAGGTGTTGGAAAGACGAAATAACCACTATTTAATTTTGTTCATCTCTTGATGGTTAAGAAAAGAAAAAAATCAACTATTACTCACACACAATGAATTATTTCCAAGGAATTTTAGTGAACTCTAAAAATGTTTCATTTTCCCTGATGTCAATCAGTTGTTCTCGAAAACTAATTGTAAGGTGTTGCATTATATTTTCACAATTGACTCAAATCACACTAAGATAACCCCTTGAAAGATTTTTTAAAATCCATTGCAAAATTTTGTTATCTAGTTTACTTTTTAAGGTTGTAGATAAGACAAATTCTTCTAGGTGATAAACCTATTATTTAATATGATATAATCTAAACTACACACAGATAAATTACAATTCATATTCAAAGGGACTGAAGGTGAATAAAACTGAATGTGCCACTGAGGGCTGAACTTCCACACTTCCTTCTCTCCCTGTCCCTCCCCTCCTCTCTCTTACTTGCTAATTGAAGTAAATTAAGTACTGTAGTAGAAACCGTAACAATCAACCAAATTATCTTGACTCCTCTGCAGTCCTAGCCCCACTGCAATTAAGGGCCAATGGATCTGTAAGCAGCCGAGAGACAGTGAAAAGTCTCTCTACAAGTCTCCACTCTCTCGCTGAGACCTTGCAAACTCCTTTAGAGAAGTCTGTGGCCATCAGTCCAGATCCTTCCATGACTAGTGGAGTGGAGGCCTTTGCTGACTTATGTTGGGAATACAATATGAGTAAGGAATACACTTTACTGTTTAATCCAGAGTTTTTAGTGTATTTGTTTTACTTACCACAAAATATCCTGGTCTATCTTAAGTACTGCCAATAATTTTCCATTCACTCTGCTAAAAGCAAAAGGCAGGACAGCTTATGGAATAATTCAGTGAAACTCTTTGCTTCTTATCTAACAGAGTGCCTCCAACTAAAATGTCTTACATAAGTTAATATATTTTTTCTTCCTAATATCCCATAATTAAGAGGGGTTCTATTAATATTTACACTTTAAAGATAAGGAAACTTGAGTTTGAAATGGTTTAGGAAATTACTTAACATTGCAGCCCTCTCCATCTGCAGACCTGAGCTACAAATCTTGTTCTCTTCCTGGAAAATGCACGTTCTGCAACCCTGGACATCCAGGACTTCCACGGCCTCTCTTTCTAATTTGTTCACTCTTATACTTTTCTATGTTTCTCAGAATACTGAACACTTAGTATTCTTTGATAATTTGAAGTATTTCAGCCAAGTAGATATTCAATCACAGTATTAGTCTAAAAGAGAGTGCCGCTTTTTCTTCAAGCCTTTTTCAAAGGTTAGACTTGAAGTCTAAGAATCAGATATAATTATGGGCCATGGGTTGGTTACCATCACTGATGGCAGTTTTGATAGAAATTATACAATTTCATAAGTATAGTAAATGTTAGACTAGACTGAAATTTTGCTACAGCAAACCTCATTGATTATGGCACCTGGTAGTCTCCAGGCAAAACTGTGATACAAATGGTCATTGGAGGTTTCTCTTGTAGAGACTGTATAGCAATATCAAGTTGGGTTTGGGGATAAAGTTATTTGTAATGAGGGATAGAACCATTCCAAGACATGTTGGTTCCTCTCATCCACCCATCCACCAAAATTGCAGAGAAATGAAAACATAACTAGTTTGAGGCATCCTTTCTAGAAGGTTGAATTTTGAGGGGTGGTTATAAAATATTGTCACTATATAATATTTGATGACCAAATTCCTTATAAAATATTAAATATATTAAACCTAACTATTAAAGGCATTTTAGGCAGGCCACAGTGGCCCAGCAGGCAGAGTTCTCACCTGCCATGCTGGAGACCCGGGTTCAATTCCCGGTGCCTGTTCATGCAAAAAAATAAATAAATAAAAAATTAAAGATCTTTTATCCTTGCCAGAGGTCTCCAAAATGCATAGTAGTTTATGTATCTTGCACTTCTGAGATTTGTTTGATATTCAATTACTCGTGCGTTGAATGGGAACTAATATGGCAACAGGAATTTCCAGGAAGGGGAGCCAACTGGGTTGACTTAGCCCTTACAAGTATAAGGATGCTGTTTGTGCCCAGAATTCTGCACAGTGAGATGTTAATCATTAGTGACTCGTAATATTTAACAATGTTTTTCTCAGAAAAGAAACTTTAACATGCTAATGTTTGTTTTGAATTTCCCCAAAGAGAATATAGCCTAAGCCATCAATAATGTTTGTCCATACAAATTTATTATTGTTATATCAGATGGACTAAAATATCATGGATTGGTTTAACTCAAATCAATGTATCATGGTACACAATTTTGGAAATGTTAAGTGTATTGGCTATAACCTTGGGCCAGGAATAAGAATGCCTCAGTTATTCATTTGTTCTGAAGTTCAGGCAAAATATTTGAGTTCTGGGCTGCCCCATAAGGATGCACCAAGGAAACCACAAGATCCAGAGGTTTAGGACTTGTCATATTTGTGGTAGATTGTCATGTACTCCAGCAAAAATATGTTCTTAATCTTAATCCACATTCCTGTGGGCATGAACCCATTTATAAGTAGACCTTTTGAAGATGTTATTTTTAGTTAAGGTGTAGCCAACTGAAGCAGGGTGGGCCTTAATCTGGACTACTGGAGGTCTTACGAAGAGAAGCTAAAGACACAGAGGCCAGAAAGGAGAGAATCTCACCATGTGAGAGGAGACAGAGATGCAATGCAAGCCAAGAAACTCCAAGGATTATTGGCAGCCAGTACCAGAATGTTCCAGTCTTTGGGGAAAAAGCAAGCCTTGCCAGAATCTTGATTTGGGACTTTTTCTAGCCTCAAAACCACAAGCCAATAAATTTCCAACCCTTTGTATAGTATTTGTCAAAGCTGTGCTGGTGAAATAAGACAATAATGTCATAATATGTCTCTCACCAAACACAGTGATGGCATGTAGTGGCTATTATATAAATATTTAGCAGAGCCATGAATAAAACAGTATATATACAAAATGTGCACACACATAACTCTGAATAATTGTAAAGTACTTTACGAATATAAAATTGTATCTAATAGTATTAGAATTACTCACCTTAACTTGAACATAATTTCTAAATTTGTACTTCTGCCAGCATAATTCTGGGTGACCCATGATTTTTTCTCCTGTGTTAAGAGTCATAAAATCTGCCACTCCTAATTATTATTAGTGTCAAACATTGCATCAGCAATAATTTTGGAAGGAGAACAGAAATAAAATATTTTTAAAATGTGGAGAAAGAATGATAGGAAGAGAACTATATTACAAAATACTACTAGCAATGATCTTGTCTTCATTTTAGATGGTTTCTTTTTGTTTATAAAACAAATGGATGGTGGTGTGATGGTGGCTCAGTGGTAGAATTCTCGCCTGCCATGCCAGAGACCCAGGTTTGATTCCCAGAGCCTGCCCATGCTCCTCTGCCAAAAAAAAAATCATATGGAAACTTTCTGTAGTATAACAACTTAATGACAGTGAATAACTATTTAAAAGGGACTAAAGATGACTTGAGATAGTGACAATAACAAAGCATCACAGTCAGAAGAGTGCCATTTAAGCCTGGGATTTCTTTTATCTTGGTTTGTTATTCATTAGAACAAATCTCTTATACTTTCATCACTTCCTTCATAGCTACTCCATTCTCTCCACTTCCCACTAACTACTCTGGAGAGCACTTAAATACTTATTTATACTGTTAGATTTCTGAAGAAAGTAGTTATTTCAATAATCTTGACTCATTTCTTACATTTTGAGCAAAATGTTTAAGGCAATTAGAGGGTTTTGATCTATCATTTCAACTTAAATAAAGCTGCCAAACTATTATGTATGATGTTCCTGAGAATTTTTTGGATATAACCAAATGATTGAATACATCTATTTTCAATTCAAGAGCATGTTTGTGAGGGTAATGTGCATTTATTCTAGATATACATCACTGAAGAAATCAGCCGCGTAACCATTATACATACAGGGAAAGAGTTGACTGACAAATTGTATAGAAAAAAACAAAAGTGGTTTTGAAAGCAAGAACGCAAATTAGCAGCTGATTCCAAAGATATATTTATGTTTTATTACTTCAAATAAATTATAATTCACTAGAACGGAAATTGAATATTCTAGAGAAAAGTAAAAAATAAAATCACAGGGTTTTGTCTGATGCAAATCCCAAGTAGATCTGTGCAACTGTGGGGCAAAAAGGGGCATTCAAAAATTCTCAACAGGCAAACTTCAGTAAGATCTTCTGTTCTAGAAAATGCCTCCATATTAAAGTCAACTTTTAAGAGATCATTCAAAGGAATAAACCAAACTTAAATTTGTCTGGGATCCTGGATAACCCTACTTCACCCTTTCTGAGTTGGATCTGTTTTATGTTAGATACAGATTAGTCAAGAGGAAGTGAAAGCAAAAGGCAATTCAAACTTTATTGGCTGATCCATCACAGCCATTCTTAATAACACTTCCTTCATTATCAGCACTTCAGATAGAAATCATGGTATGAATGTTGCCAGTTAGAGATTTGGAAAACGTACTATATTCAATGACTCAACCCCCTCCTTGCCCACCATAGACCATAGACAACTGAAGAATGTATGAGACTTCATTACTGATTACTGTAAAGGAAGATTTGGACAAATTAAGAGTCTCCACCCTACTTCATTGTTACTTTTTTATTCGTGACATCCTGGTATTTGGGACAAAGACTTTGATGACAAGTTTGATTTAGTATTCCAACTCCAAGACATATGTTAAGAGATTTTAAGTAGAAATCATTTATCCATAAGTGTTCAGCATATTTCTAGGATTTTCTTTGAATACTCCAATATTCATTGACTATTCAATGCCTTCGAATAGTCGAAAGGTAGTAGATAACAAACTAGAGTATTCTGATTTTAAAACACTAAGATAAAAGAAAAGACAAAGCTTTCTTTGTATGGCAGTATTGTAGTTCAAAAGTAAACACATTGTTCCAATTCTTAAATCACTGCTATTTCCACCACAACATGCTTCCCAGTATTTCAATGAAGATTTTTCTCTACATTGCTATAAATATTGGAAATTTTCCATAAGCCTTGCTCTTATTTTTATTCATTGAACTCTAAGCTGTATGTGCATTATTTTATATGCAATGATTAAAAATGCCCCACATTGTCTCAGGGATACAGCTCTCCTCTTATAATTTGAGGATATATATACTTGAATATCTCTACTCCCATCATCATTACTTGCTACTCTCATTTGGGAAAGAAATGTGAGAGAATATAAAAATCCATCTGTAAAGGCTAAAATTTAATAAGATATCATGCCAGGACAACTGTAACAGGCTTCTAGACACACTTACTGATACTTTTAATTCAGCCCAGCTCACACATCACTTCCAGACAAATATTTCTAAAACTCAACTTTTATAGCTTTATCTTCTGATGAAGAAACAGCAATGACTTCTCATTTCCTACCCTACCATGCTCACGTACATCAGCCTGACTTCAGATCTCTCTACAAATAACGAAGACCCACTGCCTTTCCCCTTTTCTACAACAAACAGTACTCTTTTCAAAAGATGACTATCTGTGCCTGCTCCATTTCTCCATTATGTTTATTGCCAGTTCTCTGACTTTGTTTTTGCTGCCTCCTTCCCCCTCCTCAAAACCTGGGTGCTTTTCCTTTTCTTTCTTTCTTTCTTTCTTCTTTTTTTTTTTATCTGATATTTATTTATTTGTTTGTTTGTTTATTTATTTATTTATATGGACAAATCATCACATACGTAAAGTCTATACATGGTGTACAATCACTGGCTCACAATATCATCACATAGTTGTGTATTCATCACCATGATCATTTTTGGAACATTTGCACCACTCCAGAAAAAGAAATAAGAAGAAAAAAAAAAAAAACTCATACATACCATACCCCTTACCCCTCCCTCTCATTGACCACCAGTATTTCAATCTACCCAACTTATTTTACATCTTATCCTCCTATTATTTATTTATTTATATCCATTTTTTTTTACTCATCTGTCCATACCCTGGATAAAATGAGCATCAGATACAAACTTTTCACAATCACATAGTTACACTGTAAAAGCTATACTGTTATAAAATCATTTTCAAGAATCAAGGCTACTAGAACACAGCTCAACAGTTCCAGGTACTTCCTTCACTCCAACCATTCCAATATACAATAAACTAAAAAGGAATATCTGCATAATGCATAAGAATAACCTCCAGGATAATCTCAATTCTCTGTTTGAAATTTCTCAGCACTGAAACTTTACTTTGTCTCATTTCTTGCTTTCCCTTTTGGTGAAGAAGGCTTTCTCAATCCCAGGATGCTGGGTCCCAATGAATCCTGGGAGTTCTGTTCCAAGTTGCCAGGGAGATTTACACCCCTGGGAATCATGTCCCATGTAGGGGGGAGGGCAGTGAGTTCATCTGCTGAGTTGGCTTAGAGTGAGAGTTCATATCTGAGCAGCAAAGAGGTTCTCTGGGGTGACTCTTAGGCATAATTTTAAGTAGGCTTAGCCTATCCTTTGGAGAAATAAGTTTCATAGGGGCAAACCCAAGATCAAGGGCTTAGCCTATCAATTTGGTTGTCCCCACTGCTTGTGAAAATATCAGAACTCTCCAAAGGAGGAAGTTGAATATTTCCTCCTTTCTTCTCAGTGCCCCAAGGGGACTTTGCAAATACTTCTTTCTTGCCCTGCAAGAATAAGAAGACTTTTCTTTTTGGAGGAGAGTCTCAGATATTATAGACTCAAGTCAAATTTTTCCAGACCAGACAGGCCCATGTCTCAGGTGGAAAGAGTAGTCAGAATCAGTTTTCCCTGCTGATGAGACCCAGCAGGTTGTCAGACTTTCCTATGAAGCCTCTAGACTCTGTACTTTTCCTATCCTTCAAAGCATGTGGTTCCCACAACTTCCCATCTGCTCAAAGTGATGTGGTGCCTTTAATTTCAACATACCCTCCCTTCCAGGGTCATGGTTGAGACAGAGATGAGGAAATAGGCAGGCTTTGATTGCTTCTGTCTTCTAGTCCCTGGGGCCTGAATTCCTTGAAGGAGGGATTCCACTTGGGCTGCACCTTCTTCTTCTTGGAAAAGATACACCCATTTAGGTATTAACCCCTTTCATCTGACTAGTTACTTTATCTTTTAGACAAGCTTAATTCTGCCTTTGCCCGGGGCAGAGCTGGAGCCTGAGAGTGCTTCCAGTTCTGTTTAATGAGCTGTTTAAGGTGTAAAGAAAAAGCAAAAAAGCCCCTTCAGAATGGACACCTGCTCCTCGAGTTTGTCCATCATGAGCTTGAGTTCATACATGGCTCTAGGTATCTCCAGGCTCTATGTGCTCTTTTTCTTGAGGTCCAGCCTTTTCCAGTATTTTGAGCTCTCTAACTCAAAAAGCCTCTGTTTCTTTTTCCCATCAGCCCCACCCCCTCTCTGCTGGGGCAAAAGCTCCTCATTCCTTTAGTGCTTATTCCAGGTTTATTTGCTGGAGGCCTGTTTTCAGAAGTCAGAGTTTGTTAATTAAATCTGCAACTGGAGCTGGGTTGAACTAAGCCCTTGCTACTAGTGAAGTCTGTTCTTTTCTCCTCTTGGAACCAGTCTGCTGTGCCCGTGGGGGAGGAATGCTAGCAGTTCTGTGTGCGATGTCAGCCATTCCACCTAGTCCAGACTGGTGTATGCTGTATGTCTGATCATTGATATTCCCCCAGCATTTGTTCTGTACCATTCCTGTCTGTTTGCTCTGGATGACAAACTAAATTCCACACCTTACTATGCTGCCATTCTGCCCCACCTCCTCGTTTTCTTTTTGAACTTTTAAAATAAAACTATTATGAATGACTTACCTCTTCCATAAATTCTTCTCTCAATATTCTGTGGCAGAGGAGAGTGGCCCTCTCTCTTATGCAACTATTTCACTTAGAATGAGTATCACATCATTGGTCTCTTCTTTATTGGCTAAAGTTGTCACAAATGTTAGTTTTCTGTTTTCAGATTTATGATAAATTCTTGGTGGGACCATGCCCAGCTGATGATTCTGTTTCTATTTTCTGTATTTACTACAGGCCACATAATTAGAACAATTTCCATGTGTATTTTAATAAAGATGTGTTATATTTGAGAAGAAAACTAGGGAGGATTCATCTCTCCCTCTCTCTCTCAATGAATTGAAAAAACTTAGCAGGGGGGCAGGAGCAGGCCAATAAGAGCTACCCATGTGGTCTCAAACTAGTTACTGAAACCCTCTAAATCTTAGCTTTCTCTTATGGAAAACAGGAATAGAATATACCTCTTGGCTTCTATAGGGAGCAAAAATATATGAGGTCATTAACACTATTCCTACAAACAGTTAGTACTTAATAAATGGTAGGCTTTCTTCCTTTTTTTTTCTAATTAATGTCCTCATAATTAAGGAGATCACCAACCTAATGATCAAGAGAAAAAAACCTTAAGAAACATACAAAACTGTCTTCAAATTCTAGCTTCATCATATATTAATTTTCAAAGACCGTTAATATTTCTGTGCCTTAGTTTTCTCATTTCCAAAATTTGGTTTATACTTCCTGAAAAATATTGGGAACATTAAGTGGGCAATAAAGCTGTGAACAATATGTTGACAAGCATGATGTGTATGTATTGGGTTCACTGAACAAAGTTTATAGGAATAGCAAGAGAAGATATAACCTTCTACAGGCAGCTCCCCCTGGCTTTTCCCCTTCATTATTAGGAAACAAGAGATCAAACTATTACTTTAAATTAAAAATGCAGGCTCAGTTCAGTCATCAGAATGGTCAGTGTGGTATAGCAGTATAAACCCCAAACCTGATTTAACATGAAACTTAACCCCTTCCACCAGCTGGCACCTTCTTTGGCTGGGACCTACAAAGGGTACAAGGGTTCTGTCCTTCTCTCTACCCTGCTCACCATCTCTTCCATTCCTCAGCTGCATTTTAGCAACAAAGTTGGAGACCAAGGATAAGTAATGCTTGGGTGGCTTTATGCTTTCGGTTTTTGGTGGAGCTAAAGATGGCAGCTCTTGGTGAAAGGCTATGCAAATGATTACAGATGACTGCATGAGGGTCTCTTAGGATATTCTCTTTAGGCTCTCTTTCCCGGGGTTCCCGTGGTGCCAGCACACATGGCTCTATTCCAGGACTTTGAAACTCCTGCCTCAGCTCCTACAGAGAGGATGACTTTCCTTCTGCTGAGGTCTCCTCATGCCACAGCAACCCTAAGACAAAGCTCAGAAGGCAGGTAATTCCATATCAGATCTGTCTTCCCGTTGGCCCAAGTAAACTTTCATGCATCATCCTTTGTTCATCCCGAACTGGATCATCTCCCTTTGAACCTTCATTTATCCCCTCTCTTAACTTTTAGATATTCCCTGTGTGAGTTACAGCTGAAGCCACATCCACTATCACTTTCTCAGGCATAAGTTAGGCCCTAGTCTTTTGTGAACTCCTTAAGGCCCTACTTTCCCTAATACAAAAGTGAGGAGGATTCAGCAAGTGAATTGCTCTCACTAGAGATATATTGTCACAAATATTTTCTCTCTCAACCCTTTTAGACCGGTGTTCTGACTGAGGGTCTGAGAATATGGCACAGGTTCTCACAGCCACTCGCAATCTAAAAATTTTGTACTTCCTATGGAAAATGAATGCACAGGGTCTCTTGTTCACCTTAATAATCTTGAAGAGTCTTAAGAACTTCAAGATGGCAAAAGCAGAGCATCAAAATAAGCATACAGCCCTTTGTAAGCACTGGGCCCCATATGGCAGCACAGGTTATAGGCCCATGAAGCCTATAGAAAGCCCTAGAAAACAGAAACAGAAAGTAACAGTATTGGTTGCTTAGTTCTTTGGTTCACCTCCCAGACGACATGTCTTTGCTCAGATGTACCCTCTTGGCTCTAGCAGCACTGAGATCCTTGCAGATAATTTATTACCAGGGACTCCAGCATGCACTTCTATATATGATTTAGAACTGACTGTGTAGAAATATAAACCAATCATCATAATTTGCAAAATTAACTGGCCACTTCCCTGATAAGGAAAGAAGGGCTTGTTAATAGCCTTTAAATTTATTTTTCCCTATTCTCTTCAGGTGAATGAAAACAAAGATGTGTGAAAAGCATGTAAGGAGCTACTACATGTATCAGCATCCTCTTTGTTTTGACTTTGAAAAAAAAAAATAACACAGAGCAAGGAAAACAAAACAAGGAGTCTGATAGTCAGGAATACTGAGGATGAAAGCACAATGTGCTATCCATCAAAGTAGCTAATGTATGTCATTATTTCCATTAAGGTATTTTGTATTAGGAGAAAATAAGACATTTCTAGGAAGGAGGAGGCCTGCCTTTCTAATTCAAAGGAGGAGGCACAGAAGCTCACATCCCCAAGGTAAGGTTCAGCAGGAGCTCATAAGAGTCAGAGTTAAGAGGCAGACACTGCAGATATCATCCATCTCTCTGACACATATGCAGGGCCTCATTGTGCAGCTGCCAGACACAGGCTGCTGAGATGAGAATGTCACAGAATACAGAAAAGGAAGTGATGCTGTTGGGCTCATTATTGCTCTTATCCCCGAATAGCTCCATAAAGCAGCTCTAGGCTATGTTATTCTGAGATGGAGAAATGGAGACATGGGACATGTCCATCACCACCACCACCGGCAGTAAAGGAGTTAAGTGGACAACACACAGGGAATATTTAAACTCTATGTATTAGCCTGTGAGTGAGGGCACTGCATCTTTTTCAGAGCAATATTTTCGGTGCAGATGCTGAGTCAGCACATCTGCTGCTTCTTGAGATTGATGATATTCCAGCCTCTCCCATTCCTTGAATTCTAAACCAAAAGGCAAAGAGTGCCCAATAGAGAAGACATGACTCAATCATCAGTGGGACAGGAAATTAAAACATGTAGAGAGGGGCAGAGTACAGAGCAAGAAACAGTTCATGTCTGAAGCTTCCTCACTGATGAAATAAAACAGCAAAGAGAAAGAATATAGCAAATCATCTGGAATGGGCAGATCTCATAAGGCCGAGGAACTTTGTGCAGGTAAAGAGCAAAAAAGAATGTGTCACTTGAAGTTCTATTATAACAGGGAAAAGGTTTAGGTTGGGTTCAAATGAGGAGCACTTGGGGTTAAATCAAACCCATGCCTTATCACAGTTCACGTCCATATATGAGGATTATATGGTTTACTATTATACTTTAGTGTAAATGATGTCATATGTGAGCTCTAAATTGGCATAATATTGATTTTTCTAAAAAAGAATCTCACACTATATATTGATCCACTGCCCCCACCTTTTATTTTAAACAGAACTTCTTTTAGAGAAGGGGACAATTAGTGCAAAATCTATCAGAAGGCGTCTCAACCTGTCCTCCAGTCTCTAGCCAGAAAGTTCCTGGATGGAGGCCATGTAATGCTCATTATTTGTTAGGCCATGGCCTATTTTTCCAGGCTGTTTTATAAGATAAATCTACTGCCTCATTCCTCATAGCCACTCTACAAAGGAAAAAGCAGACAGATCTTCCCAAACTCAGACAGAATGTGCACAGCCAAGTGGACTGAAAAATCATGCTGCCAAATTGGCTAGTGCAGACCCACATATCATTTTCTTTCCAGAGTTTCAGCAACAAGATGCTGACCCCCCATTAATGAAAAAGAACTCATGTGCTTCTATTTGGATAGGCCCAGCACTCTGTAAAGCAAGCAAGACATGTTTCCATCCAGCTCAGTGCTCCTCAGAAGCAACACAAGGGATGCTTTGTCTGGTAATGAACACTTTCTTTTTAATAAATCTTGAGTTAGGAAAGCCTTCGTGTCAGAGAGATGAATATTGAAATGACCTAAATCATCACCACACATAGGACAAGTCATTAGCACAGAGGAGAATTCCAGGACAAGTTCTGCTGCCAAAGCATTACCACATTCCTCACAAATGTGATCTGATCTTATTATCATAATAAATACTTAATATTAGCTATCTGTGATTGAATGTTACATTTCAGGCATTGTTGTCAGCCCTTATTTATCGTATCTAATTCCCACCACAATCTGGGAATTTTTCTACCTTTACTGAGAATACTGAAGTCCAGAGACCTCTTAACTACTTCCCCTAGATGTTAGTTACCTTTAAGATGAACAACTACGCACTTTTCATCCTTATTGTTTTCATCAGCACTTACCATGTGTAGAACAATGAAGTTCTGTGACAGATATATAACTTTGCCCTTAGAGAACCAAAATTCCAACAGGGGTCTTCTGATGTGAATTCGGTTTGAGGGCAAAGAAGATCTTTGGGACTATCAACAATAAGGGAAATAATTGTTATAGAATAACAGCACTTCAGATATTTCTCCTGTGCAAGTGGTAATCCTTGCTCATCCCACAGGGTGATGTCTTTCTTTCTTTCGCTCTGTCACTCTCATTTGTTTGATCAGTGAGCTCCTCAAACCCATGCAACACAGTGTGAAGGCTGACTCTCCTCTGCCTTCTTTTTCTCATGGAACAAGCGCAAAGCATCAAGAGTGTAGGAACCACATTCCCAGGAACTGCAGGGCCTCTGGTGGTGGTCAGGAGTTTGGAAACTCCATAGCCTCAAAACACCCCATTAAGTCATCAGGCAGTGGCATTTCACATAATGCTACATGATTAAAGACCATGAAGGTTAAACATTCTAATCAGACACATATGTCTAGCAATGGTCTTTTGAAAACCCCCATTCTGAGGAACCATCTGGACATTCCAGGTGATCTCCATGCCTACTGATGGGGATTTACTCCATCATGTATAATAGTTGGTGCAATCCAGCAGAGAGCGTATTTGATGGTCTCTTTTGTTTTAGCTTCTTTAAGAAGAGAGCCAAGGATTTACTTCACTTTCATCAAAAGAATAATAAGTTACACATAAACAAGAATGTCAGGCTCTTAAAGAGTGTTAGTGGTATAAAGATGCAGATTCCAGCAGAGACCTTGAAGACTAAGAGAGAAAACCCAGGGAATGGGGACTGAGGTTACAGAGAGAGAGATTTCAGCTGGATCCAAGAATGGTCTTTCCGAAAGCAAGAGAAATACCAGATTTTAATAGAATCCCTACCTCTTAAAGAACGAGACATTCATAAAATGAGAGTGCCAGAACAGATCTTATTAGTTACCTCATCCACACTCCTTTTACAGAAGTGAAAAAGGGCCAGAAGGCTTGGAGCTTGAAGACTGGACCTCTAACTTTTAGAATCTTCACTCGTGGGACAGATTGTATTCTTAAAGCAAATAGCCAGTTATTGAGTATGGTCAAACAGAGATGGGTTGAATAATAACTGCTTCGAGTGCTGCAGTGAAAATTCTATGTTTACATAGGAGAAACATGCTCATGTATCATTTTCGACTCCAACAGTCTATGATATGGCTAATACCTGGGATAAATCCTTCTATGTGATATATACTAGTTAACCTTCTAATGATTCTTTACTCTTCCTACCAGCACATATGGACAGGAGAATCATCTTGATAAAAATTATTCATGACACATCCAGCAAGCATTATTTCAGTAGAATACACAAAGTTGTGAAAAAGTTACTACCCAAAATTGTGAATACAAGAGCAAAGCAAAACACAATGTTACCCGGATAATGTCATTAAATTAATTGATATTCCCAACCACACTTTAAGGAAGTAATTTCTTAACACATTTTTTTAGCATTGATAAAATTTTCAAAAGAGTGTTTAATTTGAGTAGAATCTGATGGATTTAAAATGCAATGCTTTACAGTGGACTGTAGCATGTATAGATTTAATATTTGTGGTTTGGCTTCTTCAAAATTAATTCTGAAGGTCCATGCTATTTTATGATGCTTAATTTTGCTGAACCAAAAATACGAAAATTGATATGCAAAAAAAGTGTCATTTAAGCAAATAAATGAGAATGCACAACAATGTACAACAGCTGTGTTTCTTTTATCTTACTTTTCTTTCTTTTGGTATATTAGGGTGAGAAGTGAGAATCAAATCAGTTGTAACTTTTTTTCATGTTTAATATTAGATGCATTGTACCTGAAGAGAGCTGTACTCTGGTTGTTATTTACCTAGTGATCCAAACAAGGTTACTATTACAGACATTTCTCTGGTTGGTTTCTTTGTTTTTAATAAAAGGGTGATTTAAAATAAAACTAACTGTATGCCTGTTTGTGATGTTTTAGATAATTACTGTGTAGAACAGGTGCAAAATGGTGAATTTAATTGAAATATCTAAGCTGAATACTCCTGAACCTTTCAAATGTCAATGACTTATGCAGATAGATGGGTAACGGTTTAACAATATGTAACATCTCCTTTAAAGTTGGAACTTTTATAAACAATGCTCAAGAGCCTAAAGTGTATGGGGGTAGAAAGTGCTGAATGCTTCTTTTATGCATTATTTTAGCCGATGTAATGAATATTGTGTGATCCTTTAATGTCGAGGTAGTTTTGTACTATTTTGATGTCTATTATTCTTAGTGGAACTTTAAGTAATATAATGGAACTAAACTTAAAGTGCTATTTTGCTGTTTAGGTAACTAATTTTCCTTTCTGGCCTGAACTTTGGACAAAAAAAAAAAAAATGTCCTGCAGAAGCAAGAAGACACTTTACATATACAACAGTAGCAAAGCTGACTTTAAACACAAAGGATTTTAATTCATGCTTTCTAATCATAGGGTCCTAAAAAATTGTCAATATTTGATTCCTAGAAAAGGTGCCATAAATAAGCATTGTTGTAATCATTTTACACATGGGGAAATTTAGGGATCATAAGATTAGGTGACTTGATTGGAATTATTATATATATTTACATATATTAATTTTATTGTGTGTGCAAAATACTATATATGAGATAAGATATATTATATTGCATATATTAAAATTTTTATTATGTATATAGGAACTAACATTAATTGAGGGCCTTATTATGTGCAGGAAGCAAGGTAAATGTTGCATAAATGATTCCTCATGCTGTCATCCATCTGATATCTTCACCAAGCACTACAAACTTTCAAAATTCTAAGCTATTGTTACTAAATCAGTTCTACCAGAAAGACTGCTTCCCACTTATACCTTATATAGGTGGTTATTTTGCCTATTAATCAGACACAATCATTGAAGCTAGAATCATTTTTACTTTACTTCCATGACTCACTAGGGAGCCTAAAATCTTTCTGAGGCCCCCTGAGCTAGTAAGGAATTCTGCTTACATACATTCAAGAGATCTTGTAGCCCTTTCCTCTCTACTCTCCATTTCCACCAATTGTTTTCACAGCATCTCCCTATGTTACTGCTGCATCCATCAGCAACTGCTCAAGTAATGCCCAACTTCAGTTTAGTTTTTATTTTATTTATTATTTTAACATCTAAGTGTAATAAACATGTTTATTCAGGAGATTTGTTTGAGGATGAAGGATTAGAGTCAATATGGTCACCTCATTCTTAAAACAACCAATCCATCATTTGCTATACATGACCAGAACCTTTTCCTCCCTGATTATATGTGTGACAACAAGTGCTCTTTCTTTCCTGACTTGACTTTCTAGAAGTGGTTTGCTTATTCGCATTTCCAAATAGCCATCCTTCTTTATTTTCCCACTTGAAGATGAATTTACATCTTTATTTCATAGGTGGACACAAACTCAATTTTATGAATGAACACTTTTATATGTTGTAGTGGTGGATTGGAGGTATGTACCCTAGAAAAAACATGTTCTTAAACTTAATCCATCCCTGTGGTTATGAACCCATTGTAAGCAGAACCTTTTGATGAGAAGTGACCCAACTCAATCAGGGTGGGCTTAATTCTATTACTGGAGCCCCATATAAGCAGAATGAAATCCAGACAGAGAGAAGGCCACATGGGAAATGAGAAGCTGAAAGTCAACAGAATCTGGGACAGAATGGAGGGGCCAGGAGAGGCCACCATATACATTGCCATGTGACAGAGAAGCCCAGGACCAGGGATCACGGGCAACCAGCCCTAGCATGCCAGTTTTCAGGTGGAAAGCATTATCTTGAAGATGTCTTGATTTGGACCTTTCTTAACATCAAAACTACAAACTAGTAAATTCCCATTGTTTACCATTGCATATTATTTGCTTAAGCAGGCAAGGCAACTAAAACAATTGTCAACATTCTCACTTCTTTTGGAATTGATAAAATATGTACACATCTCATTATAGTCACTCTTTCCTTACATTACGGCTACAGTTTATATAATTTATGTTAACCCAATCACTATTAGATTTCAACTATTGAGTCAAAACTTCTTTTTCGAATTTGTTTCATTCCTTTTGTCCAAAATCAAAGTTTTGATACTCAATTTGTAGCCAATGTTTGGAAATCTGCCTTTGACGGGTCTCTTTTTGGTTTCTTTTTCTACTTTGTACAGTTATGTTTTTAAAACTCCTCTATCCCTTTCTCAGGAGTATTGTGCAATGGACGAACATTTTAGTGCTAAATTGGGAGGCAGGTAATTCTAGACATCGTGTAGATTATTTGGTCACAGTTTTTAAAGTTGAAATGCTGTTTCTCTAGGTCATTCTTTTTTTCTTTTAGCTAATGGGATTTTAAAATTTATTCTCATCCTTTTTGATCTCACTAATTTTCTCTTCATCTCCCATGCTAAATGTTGTCACTCTAATCCATGTGTTTAAATGACAGTGTTCCCCAAAGATCTAGAAACTAACTTTTGTTATAAGATTAGATTTTATTTAAATAAACCATAGAGTAACTTTCATGGTCTAATAATCATCTTCTATTGCTTTCCCTGTTTCTTACACCACTCTGGCTTTGGGGAAACCTAGAATGCTAATAAGGATTGTAATTAGATAAAGATGCATGGATCGATTATGCTATGACTGAGTAATGCTCATATATTATTTCTTTCTGACTGGCAGCTGAAGCAGCATAGAAGTGATTCCTAAGTTTAGAGATACAGATGACTCTGCTAACTTTCATTATTTTCATTCAAACTAGCCACCTGAGGAAATACTTCCAGCCCCTTCACATCACAAAGTAATAACACATTGAATATAAGGAAACATATATCTATAAATCTAGTCTCTATTTCTTTCATATTGTGCTTTTCCTGCCACCATTATGGTTATTGCTATTTTTTTTTTTGTCATAAGCAGTTCCATGTTGGATTCTATTCCTGTGGAGGTACTTGAATACATGCACACAGATATTTAATTCCTATTTTGAATTGTCTTACAAAACTAAAGTGCAACAAAAGTAGTATGAAGAATAATCAGGAAGAACACCTCAGAAAATTGAAAAGCACCTACCACAAAATCATGTAGTATAATGTTTAATAAGTTCTATAAAATGTTTATAATATTGCTGGCAATTTTCAGTATCGGTGTACAAAAGATCCAAGCACAATTGAGCTATAACATTCAAATCACAATGTCATAGATACATTACTTTTTTTTCACATGGGCAGGCACCGGGAATTGAACCAGGATCTCTGGCATGGCAGGCAAGAGCTCTGTCTGCTGAGCCACTGTGGCCTACCTGTAGTTACATTTCATTTTGATAGACTTTTCATATTACTCCAAATAAGCCTCACATGTTTAGCAAGATCTCAGATATATTTTCAAATAAGACAAATTCAGAAAATTTAGAAAGTTGCTGCTCATTTCAATCAATTACCAACATCTATTGTTGGTGTGAACTAGCTACTGTTTACCACTGCCTCCAGTTTAGCATTCCCTAGTAGCTGAAAGACCACAGTAAATAATCAGATGGAACTCAATCACCTAGAAATGCTTTTAAAGCTTTGGTTTTAAATTTTAGTATAAGTGAGCTAACTGCATGTATTTTAATAATGTAAAAATTTAGCTTAGCAAAAGTTCTGTTTGGGGAAATGTTACCATTTAAGAAAACTCCCATTCTTACCTTAGCTATTAAATTTTTACTAAGGTCTTTCAGTTCCAATTTAGTGAAATAATTTTGTTTTAAATAAAAACATGTCACTTAAATTCACAGTTGTAAGGCAAAACATGATGCTCAACATTTGGTTAACTCCAACAATCTGATATTCATAGTCACTCTGAGAAAGCTGTTCTTTGAGTCCATTATAGAGATGAGAAAAGTGAGGCTTAGAGAAGTTATGAAACAAGCCCCAAGGCACCAATAACTGCTAAGGGGTTCATCCAGAATTTGATTCCAAAATCATATGTCCAGATTAAACCTAATTGATGGTTCTGATTTCCTCTACTCTTTTCTGCCTTTGAGAGTACTGGTCAATCATCTGAAAAACTTCTCTTATATACTGTTCTCTGTAGAGATTCTTGTCTTCTAAAATATATTGAAAACATCTTGAGGACATAGATTTTTTAGTTTCTTTTGTTTCTCCCTATAGCTTCAAAAGCTAGGCTTTCAAACAGGATGGGGTTAAAGTAATTCAGAACATAGGGATAAGGAAGACAGTATCTATATTTTAGAACCACACATACTCTTTGAGACCAATGGAGGAAAGGTTTATTTCATCTGGAACTGAAATTTTCTGTAGTGCATAATCTAATTCAACCTATCTGTATAGTTCATTTGAATAATTAAAACACAGGAAGCATAGAATAAAAAAGAAGTCCTTTAATCCCATATAGATTATTGTAATGCCTGGAAACATCCTAGAGTATATTAAGCAGATAATTTTAAAAGTATTGGCAAAGTCCCCTGAGGAAGGGGAGAAAGAATATGGAACTATTAAACCTTACCATCAGGGAATCCCCCAATATAGTGTCCAACTTTAGGGACATCCAAATCAATAGGCCATGCCCTCAATCATGAGGCTTACTCTTGTGAATCTTATGTAGGTAGCAGAGAAGCTTAGACTACCTATAGGCATGCCTAAGAGTTATTTCTGGAGGACCTCTGTTGTTGCTCAGATGTGGCCTCAGTCTCTCTAAGCTCAACTCTGCAAGTGAAATCATTGCCTTCCCCTCCTACATGGGACATGACATCCAGGGGTGAAAGTCTCCCTGGCGACGTGGGAGATGACTCCCAGGGATAAATCCAGACCTGGCACCATGAGATTAACAATTCCATCTTGACCAAAACAGGGAAAAGAAGTGTAATTAATAACTTATCAGTGGCAGAAAGAGTTCAAATAGAGTCAAGAGGCTACTCTGGAGGTTGCTTTTACAAAAGCTTCAGGTAGACTTTGCTATCATAACCTGCCAACCCCCAACCAAGACCATTCCAGCCAATTCTAAATAATACCTAGGGCAATATATAAAATTCCACAAGGATTCCAGGCATGAGAGTAACTTTCCAGAAACCTACAATCTCCAGATGGGTCCCTGGTCCAGATAAGTCCTGAAACCTAGCCCAGCCTCTCCAGAACATCAAGATGGTTCTGTCTCCCTGCACCATGTTGGTGGCAGACCCTTCCAATGTCAGAAGTTTAGAATTGCCATAGCCCAAACAACCCTAAGGAGAGGTATGGAAAGATCAAGGGTGATGATGGCGTTATACTGAGAAGATAGTATCTAAATAATAAATATGAATGCTGAATCATTAAATTAATATCTCTTTTAGTCTCCAGTATTTTGGAGCAGCTAGAAGTGGAAACTTAGAGTTGTGAAATTGTAACCCATGTCAAAGTCTGAAATATGTTCTACTAATTGTGGGACTGTGCTTGGAAATTTATAGCTTTTTTGTATATATGTTATTTTTCACAAAAAAGGAAAGAAAGAAAAGTCAATTGTGATGATGAAAAAGTATTTAAGCCCTCTAGCCTCCTAGATTCTGGAGCAACTAGAAGGAAAAAAATGAGAGGATCCTGTGGTGGCCCATGACAAACTCTGGGGTCTGTCCTGTAACCACTTGTTGAGGAGTGCTTTGAAAACTATTGCTTTTTTATTTCTTTGCTTTGTATATCTGTTATACTATAAATAAAAAAAGTTAAAAAAAAAAAAACTAGGCTTTGCACATAGTGAGAACTATGTGTGTTTTGCTAATTGACCAAAATGCCTACTTAAGCAAATAATACTAATGGTATGTAACTACTGCAATGCATTTCAATAGGAAAACTCTCTGTGGCCTACCTACTCTTACTCTGTGCCCTTTTTCAGCAAAATAATAATAATAATAATAATAATAATAATAAAGTAAAGGACATTCTTTATTCTTTTCTCCTAGTTCATGAATATGCCTGTGACTTGTGAAAGGAGGTAAAATGTTACCAGAAATCTAAAAGACGGAAGTCAGCTGCCTGCCGGTTGAGGATGTAGCTGGCTTATTTGGAAGCTCACTAGGAAAGATTTTTTAAATCATATAAATTAGATGGGTGACTGTTTTGGCTGCAGGTGCTATCCTGGTGCCTTCCAGATGCTTTTGTTAGAAGGCAAGCAGGGATCTACAATTATAGAGTGCCCTATATCCGTCTTTTATGAGAGACATTTGGAAAGAAAACCTGCTAGTACTTGCTGTTGATTGGGAATTGCCACAGAGCTTTCAGTTGTGGTTTCTAGCTGTGGATACCTCAGCAGGATACCGGCTATTAGGTTCCTGGAAAATGTACTATAGTTTTAATGTTTTCATTCTTTCTTTGACATATATATTTGAAATTTATTATTTGTAAACCACAAGAAAGAATTGCATTTTATAACTGTCCAGATAAATAAAATTGTCACACTAAACCTATCCAAAAAAAGTATCTGGGACTCTTTTTTTTGCCAATGAATTTTTTAGCAGTTGGCCATAGAGGCAGCAGGGTAATGTTTAACCCATAATCACACTTTGAAATTTGCCAACCGCCCTGTCCCTTTGATCACTCTAAAGAGAAATATGCTCTTGTCTGTCTGAAAGAGAAACAGATACAGTGCACTTTGGTTACTGGCCCGATTCTGGGTCACCAGATGCATAAAAGAAGTTGTTTAAAAGAATGACGAGGAGAAAAAGAGATAGCTGTCAGAAATTCAGGAAAGAGTACCTGAAGAAGAGAAAGAAAGGGTACAATATGGTATAAATTCAGGACTCATAATATTTGGAACTCCAAAAAATGTGTTTGCTCTCAGGAAATAGTAAATGTTATATTTTCTTATGCCAATGAGGGAGAGATTGGCCAAAACCATTCAAGGAAAAACTATGGTGCTCGTGAGAAAAGAAAAAAATAAAATAAAATAAGCCCTAGCTGAATAATTAGGAAGCAAAGTTTTACAAATGCTTGTATTTTCCAGAGATACTGAAGTGAAAATTCTGTTTGGACAAACATCAAAGGAGAGTGAAGGGCCCTAGAGCCTCTTCTCAATGGAATACAATGCACAGATTTAGACATTGTGAGGAATCTCTTTGATTTGAGACCTTACTTCCTGAATGAAGTGGCATGAAAAATCTCTGGCTTTGTTTTTCAACTTTAACCCTTTGGTATGCTGCAAGTAGAATTTAATTCTTCTTGGGAAAACTTCTAAAAACAGTAAGCTTTATAATAATTCATTATTTCTCACAAATTTAAAAAATGTATTCATAAGATAAAATTAGTTAAATTGGACATTGGAGCAAACAGAAGTATATATTGGAGTCTAACGTAGCAAAAAGCACTCTAAAAGCTAACTGCTATAGATTTAATATCTCTAGTTTTCTGTTCTTTTCCTCCGCATTATTTTTAACATCTTTTGTTTTTGTATGCTGTATGGCAGGGGTCACATTTCATTCTTTTTCCATTTGAGTATCCTGTTATTGCAGCACGATTTGGTTGTTTTCTTTCTTTCTTTGCTTGTTTGTTTTGGGAAGCTCATGGGCCAGGAATCGAACCTGGGTCTCCCTCATGGCAGGTGAGAATTCTACCACTGAACTGCCCTTGCACCCCTTTACCAGCATCTTTGATGAGCAACTTTACAAGTTCCTCACTCAGATGTTTATTTACAATACAGCACTATTAAATTTGGAAACAAGGATGCTATTCTGCATAATTATTGGCAAAAATTTGTAGTTAAGATAACCTAGCTATCAGTATACTCCAGAATAAGGGAAAGATTCTCCAATGGAGAAAAGTTGCTGCAGAGATAAATGATTATACTCTTCAGTTATATCAATGGGTTCCACTAAACATCTTTAGTAACTGTTATGTGAATTGTGATTTACTGTCACAGTGCAAAGATTAGAGTTTTGAGGAAACTTCTTTGTGAACAGGATAGTTCCTGTTAGGTTGCTGCTAGATATTGCTTAACAAATTACTCCAAAACAGCGGAGCTTAAAACAACAATTTTATAATTTTTGAGCCATGAATTTAGTCAGGGATCAGCTGGGCAATTCTTCTGATACACATGGTTTGCTGGTTTGAATCTGCGGTAGACCCCAGAAAAGCCATATCCTTTAATCTTCATTCAATATTGGGAGCTTTTTTATTGTTCCCATGCAGATGTGACCCACCCCATTGTGAGTGCTGACTTTTGATTAGAGGGAGATGTGACTCCACCAATTCCAGGTGGGCCTTGACTGAAATCCTTTAAAAGAGGAAACATTTTCAAGAGACTTCTTTTTTAGAGCGATGACAGAGCCATGACAACTGCAGAGTCCACCGGCCAGCAACTTTTGGAGATAAGAAAGGAGAATGGCCCCCAGAAGCCTCATGAAACAAGAAGCTTGGAGAGAAAGCTAGCAGACGTTGTCATGTTCGCCATATGACTTTCAAGTTGAGAGAGAAACTCTGAACTTCACTGGCATTTCTTAACCTTTGTTGGTGCCTTAATTTGGACATTTTTATACACTTGCTTTAATTGGGAAATTTTCTTGGCCTTAGAACTGTAAATTAGCAACTTAATAAATTCCCCCTTTTAAAAGCCATTCCATTTCTAGTATATTGCATTTCAGCAACTAGCAAACTAGAACACATGGTGTTAACCAAGGTCACCCATTTTTATTCATCTGGAAGATGGGATGGTCTGGAGAGTCCAAGGCAGCTGTACTCATATGTTTGATGTCTTGGTGAGGATGGTTGGAAGACTGGGTTCACCTGGAATTCTTACTGAGAGCACCTAACTATACCTTCTCCATAATGGTGATCTCAGGACCCTCAGATTTCTGACATAGAAGCTCAGGGTTCACAAAGAGACTGTTTCAAGAGAGAAGAGCTTGAAGCTTTCAATTGTTTGCTTAAGGCCTTGAACACAAAACTGGCATACCATCATTTCTTCCACATTTAACTTGTCAAAATAGTTTCAAGGGAAGAGAATAGAGTCCACCTATTATTGGTTTCAAATAATTTGTGGCCATCTTCATCCTGCCACACTTGTGGCAAATATGCGTATCTATTTGAAACCTACATATTCTTAGCAATCCAGTATAGAGCCCTAAATACTGAGATATATCATTGAATAATACCATGCTTTTTACGATTTAAGTTTTAAACATTCTTATTTCCATAATAGCCAAGTACAATGAGCAAACATGGTTTGGATGGTGAATAAGAAAATTAATGATAAAAGGAAATTTAGATTAGAGAGGAAATTTGAACATGGACTGGCTATTGAAAATGGACTGGATATTGCATATAGACTGGGTAGTGGATAACAGTTTTTAAATGTGATAATGCCACTGTGGTTATATTGGAAACTGCTTTTATTGCTGTTTTAAAGAAACATACTGAAATATTTAGGAATGAAATAACATGTGTTTTTTTGGGATTTGCTTTAAATTACTCCATCAACAAAAGTGGGTAGATAAATGAAGTAATAATGGCAAAGTATTGATGGTTGATGATGTTGATTACAAGTTTATGAGGGTTCATTATATTCTCTACCTTTGTGTATGTTCGTAAGTTTTCTAATAATATAGAGTAAAAAGAGATACTCTATTGTTTTAACAATACGCCTACTTTAATGCACTAAAAACATTATTTTATGGAGAAATCTTTCAAAAAATCATACTATACTTCTGAAAATAAAGTGCTTATTGAATTATTTTTTAAACACTGTTTATTGTCAAATATAACATATATGCAAAAACCAGTAAATTTCAAAGTACATTAGTTATAGAACAAACTTCAATGTTTGGCATAGGTCATAGTTCCATAATTTCCAGTATTTTCTTCCAGCTGCTCTAAGACACTGGAGACTAAAAGGAAATATCAATATAATGATTCAGTATTCATATTAGTTTGTTAAAACCTATCTTCTCAATTACAGC
This sequence comes from Tamandua tetradactyla, assembly GCF_023851605.1. Lineage (NCBI taxonomy): Eukaryota > Metazoa > Chordata > Mammalia > Pilosa > Myrmecophagidae > Tamandua > Tamandua tetradactyla. The sequence continues at coordinate 74,311,050 of NC_135336.1, forward strand.
TCCTCCTTCTCCTTTGATCCTTCTCCCAATCTTTCAGAATATTTGGACAATGACCATTTTAACTTCTTCAGTTTGAAAAGGGTGTTGATATTATGGGGTAGGTAAATATTCTTGGAAAGACTGGTAACTCTAGGTTTCAGGGCTTATCTGGCCTAGGAACCATCTGGAGGTTTTAGTTTTCTTAAAAAGAAACTTAGTGAGTGAAACTTTTATAGAGTCTCAGATAGAGTCCTGGGTATTCTTTAGGGTTTGCAGGAATACAGTTGGTTGAGGCTTGGCATACTGTGGCAATTAGCAATATCTAGCTAAAGCTTGCATGATGGTAACCTCCAGAATAGCCTCTTGACTTTATCTGAAATCTCTTAGCCACTGATGCCTTATAGACAAAGAGAAATGCCAAAGATTAAAGCAGAAATAAATGAACTGGAGAACAAAAAACAATAGAAAGAATCAACAAAACCAAAATTGGTTCTTTGAGAAAATCAATAAAATTGATGGCCCCCTAGCTAGGCTGACAAAGGAAAAAAGAGAGGATGCAAATAAACAAAATCAGAAACAAGTAGCAGGCTTGCATGCAGTACCATGGACCCTGAAGAAATTTTAAAAATCAGAAAAAGATTCTATGAATAACTATACACCAACAAACTAGACGACTTAGATTAAATGGACAAATTCCGAGGAGCACACAATTTGCCTACACTAACTCAAGAAGAAATAGAAGACCTCAACAAACCAATTAAAAAAAGACTCAGTCAGTCATCAAAAATTGTCCCACTTAGAAAAATCCAGGACCAGACTGCTTCACAGGGGAATTTTATCAAATGTTGAAAAAAAAAAAAAACTAACACCAATCCTGCTCAAACTCTCAAAAAATTTGAGAAAAAAGGAACACTACCTCATGTATTTTATGAAGTTAACATCACTCTGATATAAAAACTGGATAAAGACAATATGAAAAGGAAAACTACAGGCCAATCTCCCTAATGAGCATAGAGGCAAAAATTCTCAACAAAATGCTAGCAAATTGAATCCAACGAAACATTAAAAGAATTATACATCAAGTGGAGTTTATACCAGGAATGCAAATGTGGTTTAACATAAGAAAATCAGTCAACATAATACAGCACATTAACAAATCAAAAGGGAAAAATCATGATTGCATCAACTGATGCTGAAAAAGCTTTTGAGAAATTCTACACCCTTTTCTGATAAAAAAGTACTTCAAATGTTAATAATTGGAGGAAACATCCTCGATATCATAAAGGGCATATATGGAAAACCCATACTAAATGGTGTGAGATTGAATGCATCATATTTAATGGTGAGAAATTGAAGGCATACCCTCTAAGATTGGGAACAAGACAAGGATTCCTTTGTCACCACTATTATTCAACAGTGAACTAGAAGTCCTAGCTAGAGTGATCAGGCAGGAGAAAGATATAAAAGGTTTCTAAAAAGGAAAGGAAAAAGTAACACTCTTATTACTTGCAGATAGCATGATCCTATACTTGGAAAACCCAGAGAAATCTATGACAAAGCTACTTGAGCTAGTAAATTCAGCAAAGTGGCAGGATGCAAGATTAATGTACAAAAATTAGTAATGTTTCTATATACATTTAATGACCTAATTGAGGAGACAGTTAAGGAAAAAAATCCATTCAAAATAGCAACAAAAGAATCAAGTATCTAGGAATACGTGTAACCAGGGATGTCAAAGACTTGTACACAGAAAAGTACAAAACATTGCTAAAAGAAATCAAAGAAGACCTAAGTATATTGATTGAAAGATGTTCCATGCTTATGGATAGGAAGGCCGAATGTCATTAAGATGTCAGTTCTACCCAAGTTGATCTACAGATTCAATGCAATACCAATAAATATTCCAGCAACCTACTTTGAAGACTTGGAAAAGATTGTTATCAAATTTACTTGCAAAGGAAAGAGACCTTGAACAGCTAAAGACAAGCTAAAAAAGAAGAATGAAGTGGGAGGACTAATACTTTCTGAGTTTAAAGCTTACTGTAAAGTCTCAGTAGTCAAAATAGCATGGTTCCGGCACAAAGAAAGCAGTGACCAATGGAATCGAATCGAGAGTGTGGAGATAAACCACCAAATCCATGGTCAACTGATCTTTGATAAAGTCCCCCAAATCAACTGAACCTGGACAGAATAGTCTTTTCAATAAATGGGGATGGGAGAATTGCATATTAATAGCCCAAAGAATGAAAGCAGACCCCTACCTTACACCTAATTTTTATCTTATTATGTAGCGGTTTCCAACGGTTTGCGTAACAAACTCCCCTGAGTCTATTCTCAGCAGCTTTCTAAATTAGTTTTCATCATTAATATAACATAATTCTTTCATATTAACTTCTTTCCTCACAGCTATTTTTTGAATGCCTACCATGTGCCAGGCATGGGCAAAGAGCCAGTAATTGAATTTTAAACAACAACAAGAGCAGACCTGATAATTACTTTAAAGTTCACAATACAGAGAGAGGGGCATATACTTTTAAAAGAACCCTAAATAATAAATTTACATTACCAAAAATTATGATATTTACTTCGCAGGAAAAATCCACATACCTTGGAGAATAAGTATCAGGGAATCTTAACTTACCTAAGTGATATTTAATTTAAATGGAAAAAAATAGAAATTGATTAAAGGAGGAGGAAATACATTAAAAGGCAGGTAGAAGGACACAGCAAGGAAAGTGACAAAGCACGGTATATCTAAAAAGTTAAGCTAAATGAAGATATTTTGTTATAGACTACTGAGAGTCTAGGGGAGGGGAATTCAAAAAGCATAAACAGATGGTAGGAAGCAGTTTTCTTCTTTCTTCTTTTCTCCTTTCTGTTCTTGCTTTCTTTTTCTTGCTCTTTCTTTCTTGCTTGTTTTCCAGCCTCCTCCATCTCTTCCTTCCTTCCTTCCTTCCTTCCTTCCTTCCTTCCTTCCTTCCTTCCTTCCTTCCTTCCTTCCTCTTCTCATCCTTTTCTTCTAAGAGCTATGAGAAATTATGAGAATCAGGAATGATGAGCAGAGAACAAAATTATGTTTGCTGTTTGAAAAGGAACTTCTCGCAGTTTGTGGAGCAGAATTAGGGGTGGAGGAAATGAAAAATGGATTTAGTTACAGTAGACATGACAAATTTTAGGAGGTAAAAGTCAGCAAGACTTGAGGATGGATCAAATATGGTCAATGAATGAAAGAGTATGAAATAAAAGGCTTGTTGTCCACTAATAACTCCTGCTTCAATAATCCTAAATGAAAAGCGCTTATATGTACTAAGCACAATTTAAATGCTTTATAGATATTTTTCAATTAAATAATGCACATTTTACATATAAGGAATCTGAAACACAAAGAAGCAACGTAACTTGCCCAAAATCACACACTGGTTAAGTGGTAGGACAGAGATTTGAACCCAGGTAGTCTTCCTCAAGATACCGTAATCTTAACCCCACTTGAATTTAGCTGGGTTCATGGCCAATCAACTAGAGATAACTTTTCTCAGATGACAACACCCTTGCAGTTTGATGCGTTCTCATGGCTACTTTCTGGCTAGTGAGATGGGAGTAGTTATTATGTGTGCCACTGCATAGATCATGTATCTTTCCCTGCTCTTTTCCTTCCTCCCCAGAGATGATGATAATTGAAGTAGCTGACTAGACCCAGAAATAGAAGTCACCTGATGATGAGATAGCAGTGCTAACCCCATGACATGAGTCCACCTACTGAAAAACCATGTAAAAGAGATATTGTTCAATATTACTGAATCTATGCTAAATTAGGGGTTATTTGTCACAGCAAAGTGACTTGTAACCTACTGTATTGATTTCATAACTTCTCAAAGCAGATACCATGAAATGGGTTGGCTTTAAACAGTGGAAATTTATTACCTTACAATTTGAAGCCATGAGAATGTCCAAATCAAACCATCATCTCAAGGCAATGTTTTCTTACCAAAGATCAGCTACTAGTGATCTTTGAGTCCTGTACTACACAGCCAGGCACATGGTAGTGTCTGATGATCTCTTCATTCTCTTCTATCTTTCATTGCTTTCAGTTTCCTGCTTTATGTCTTTTCCTTTCTTTTTCTGAATTTCATTCTCTAATAAAAGTCTCTAGTAAGAGGATTAATACCCACACTGGGACATGCCTTAACTGAAAGAACCATCCTACTTATAATAGATTTACACCAACAGGAATGGATTAGCTCTAAGAACATGATTTTCTGTGATACATACAGCTCTAAACTACCCCCAAAATATATGTTCTTTTTAGATGCAAAATACATTAATTCCATTACAATATCCCAAAAGCCTTGAACATTTCAGAAACAATGTTAAGAACAAAGAATCATCAGGAGCAGAAATGGTTATTGGTGTGGTCTGTCCTGGAACACAATTCACCTCGGACTGTGGATCTGTGGAAAATAGAGAAGTTATTCCTTCCAATATACAAAGGAAGGACAGGCATCAGATAATCCTTCCCATTCCTATAGGGAGAAATTGGAAGGAAAACAGTGGTCATGGGTCCCAAAGAATTCCCAAACCCTGCAGGACATATTCCATACAATTTCAAGGTGTGAGAGTCTTCTGTGGAATTGTGTTCTTTTGTTCTTCAGGAATGGCAGTCCTACCCTTCCCAAGTGCTTGCACTATGGTTATGCTCTCCATGAGTACAGGGGTGCTACTTTCCTTGAATACAGGGGTGAAAGTTCCACCCTTGTCAAACATTGGAATGGTAGCCAGGCTATAGGCTACACCCTCATCAAATATTGGGGTAGCAGCCAGACTCTCTATAATCCTCCAAGCATTTGAGAAAACTGGGTAGTAATACTCATCCTGGACAATGGGTCCGAAGGCCTGCCCTCTCTAAGCATGGGAGCAGACTCACCCCTTCCACACACATGGGTGGGCTCGCTCTCTTGTAAGATGTCTTTGGTCCAGACCTTAGCTTCCATGGTACTGCCTTTGAAGTAAGTTTTCCTTTAATCTGTCCCTTTTAGTCCAGTCTGACAGTGATTCCATTCATACAGATCTCACAAAAAACTTTCCAGTTTTGCTTGTACACAGGGTCCAAACCATCAGACAAAAGAACTTTCCACAAATCTTTTCTGGATAATTACATTCCAATCCTGATTTGCACTGAAAGGGCTGACTAGTCTATGTTCAATTAAACCCTGACATGGAGCACTATTCTCTGGGGACTTGTTTCCAGAAGCTCAGAATATTCCAATTTATCAATTTCTGGTTTCTTTGTGCCCAGGATTTCAGCTCTCAGCTTATCCCTTTTCTTTCACACTTTGCTATATAAGTTGCAAGAAGGAACCAGGCTGGGTTCCTTCCACATTTAGTTTGAAAATCTCCTCAGCTAAATATCTAAGCTCATCACTTTCAAATTCTGCCTTCCATCTGACATCAGAACTCAACTTTGCCAAGACTTTTGTCACTTTAAAACAAGGGTTTCCTTTCTTTCAGTTTGCAATGACACTTTCATCATTTCTGTCTAGGGCCTCATTGGAAGTACCTTTAGCATTCATATTTTTACCAACAGTCTCTTCAAAGAAGTCTAGGCCTTTTCTATCTAGAGTCTCATAATTCTTCCAGCCTCTATTCATTACCTAATTCCAAAGTCATGTCCACATTTTTGTTATTTGCAATAACATCACCCCATCTTCTGGTACCAAAATGTGTTTTGTTTCTTAGGCCCTCCAAAGCAAATACAATGAAATGGGTGGCTTTTAAACAATGGGAATTTATTAGCTTACAGTTTGAGGCTATGAGATTGTCCAAATCAAGGCAATCTCAAGGCAATACTTTCTTTCTGAAGACCAGTTGCTGGCAATCTTTGGGTGCCTGCCACATGACAAGGCACATTGTGGCATCTGCTGGTCTCTCCCTTCTCTTTTGGATTTCATTGCTTTCATTGAAATCATTGGATTTCATTGCTTTCATTGAAATAATTGGATTTTTCTCTCTTTTTTCTGAATTTTATTCTCTTATAGAGGGCTTCAGTGAGAGGAATAATGCTCATGCTGGGCTATGCCTTAATTGAAGTAACCTCATCAAAAGTCCCACTTACACCCATAGGAATGGATTAGTTTTAAGAACATGATTTTCTGAGGTCCATAATGCTCCAAATCACCATCCCTACCTAATATAGAAATCTGTCATCGATGACTCTTTATTTTCTGGAGTCCATCAAAAGGGGTGTGGTGGGAACATTCAATTAGAGAGGAAATACAGACCAGTAACAGGTTTGGAAGAGGAAAGATCATGGGGCTGGTTGCATATGTGTCAAGTTTGATATGAATTAAAGGCATTCAGGTGGGGATGTTAAGTAGGGACCTGCATATATGGTTCTGACCTCAAAATAAAAAAATAGAGCTTGAGATACACTGAAACTATTTTGTTGATCCAGTTGCAAAATTGGCTACACATCAAAATGAAAAATATATTTTAAAATATTCTGGAAATAATGGGCATTAATCTCATGTACTAAATGATAGGCATTCTCTTTTAAGGTTTATTAATTTCCAAATTTTAACTAGCAAAATACATTTTAAACTAATGAATTTTTAAAATATAATATGATCCCATTTAATCTTATATTTGTGAAGAGACACTGATCTACAGCCTCTGAAAAATTATATATGGCATCCAATAAGTATCCAATAAATATGGAAGCAGCAGAGAAAAGATTTTTTCAACAAAAGAAAGGGAAGACCAAATTGATGGACTGGAATCTTTTCAAAATCAGATGAAGTCTTTTTTTTTTTTTTTTTTTTGCATGGGCAGGCACCGGGAATCGAACCCGGTCCTCGGGCATGGCAGGCAAGCACTCTTACCTGCTGAGCCACCGTGGCCCACCCTCAGATGAAGTTTTTAACACTGGATGTTAAGAAATAATTAAGATATGGAAGAGGTGGCAAATAAAACTTCCTGTGTAATGACAGATGAAAGTTGTTGACTCTGTTTTTTCAGTTGATGAATTTTGTTTTGAGTTTCATCCTACTCCCAGTGTACTGAAAGTATATAAAAATGAGCTAACCAAGCACATAGAAGATAATATGGGAAGAAATTTGGCTGGTCAGCGCACCAGTGAAATTAATGACTTAATGCTTTGCTTCCAATAAGAAATTTTAGTAAATCTGAAATTACTATAAAACTTGAAGCCATTACTTCTAGGTAGTATACAGAATAAACTACACACACTGATCCCTTGCAAAAGACTCGATCTCAGTCATAACATAAATTGCACAAATTATGTTCAGATTTTCAAGAAATCTGAAAATTTGATTCATTTTCCCTTCTGCTGGTCTTCCCTGTTACATTATTTATTGGGTCCTATGAATGCTCAAACAGGTGCTTCTAGGATTATCAGAAACTGTCTTTTAGCTCACTAAATGTGTATCTTCTTCTCCCACTGCTCCTACTAATCCAGCAATGGCAAATAATACATCACAGAATGAATTTATGGTTACGTTAATAATATGATTAGCTTCTGTTACATCTAGACTTTCTATGTGCATCATTGATACTGGCAGAGTGATTTGGAAAACTGTAGGCTGGAAACACATGTCTATTTCAGTAAGTATGTACGGAGCTTTATATCTTTATGAAAGACTGTCCTGGACCACCCATGCTAAGAAGAGCTTGTAAACAGCAGTTTATGGACTATGAAGCTACAAACTGCAGCCATCCCAAGTACAGCAAGAGATGGCTACCGTTTTTAGTGCCTGTGACAACAAGTCTCAGAGATGTCTGGAAGAAGAAATTGTTAGATTATCCAAAGAAATGTATCAGTTGGAGGCAATGCAAAACAATTCCAAGCTCTTAAGAAATAAGGCTACTCAACCTGAAAATGAGCTGGAAAATTTTACTAAGTGGTTTTAAGAACAAGCCATGAAGAAGAATCTTTGGTAACCAGATTCATAGATAATTGCTTTGCTAACCAGCATAGTAGGGAATAGAACTTGGGATACTGGACAGTTGTTATTTTATTAAATTACTTCAGATATGAAATTCTACTAACTGTACTTAAATAGCAAATCCCTGTGTAGATTCTCGTAAGGTACTATCTCAGGATATTTGCATTTCTGAAGTGTTTGATGTGTTGATTTCCTTAGCTTTAATTTTGGGTAAAGAAATTAGAGGTCAAACTATTTGATATATTAAAATAATGAAATAGTTAAAATATCAGAACCAAGTACATGTCCCCTGAGGGGTGGGGCCCTGAGCTCTTAATTAGGGCTTTGTTTTTGATTCTGAAAATCTTTGCTTGCTGGCATCCAAGGGTTAGAGAATATTGCTTTCATCTTCTTTCTCAAAACTAATTTTTCATGCTGACTTTAATGAGAATAGGCACTTTTTGTTGTTTTATAAATCACTAAATTCTCTAACTACCCACAAAGAGTGTAAAATGTCCTTGATTTATTATTTATGTAAGTTAACAATAACTTTTGCCATCATGGTAAATATATAAGCCACTAACAATTATGGTACTTTTAGTCCCTCTTTTCATTACCAATATAACTGATATAAAAAAGATATTATATATAAGTACAACAAAAATGTAGGGGCAGTTGGGTATAGGAACCATATTTGTATATGCTATTAAGGTTAAGTTTACATCAAATAAACATGATGGTTACAGAGTTAGGATGTTAAATTTAAACCCCATGGTAATCACAAAGAAAATATATGAAAAAAATATATATATATAAGGAAATTATTAGGTACTCTACAAAAAATCAAATGAATATGAAAGTAGGCATAAACAGAAGAATTGAGGGACAAAAATGTATGACTTGCAAAGACAAAATTAAAAAATGGCAGAAGAAAGTCTGAACTTATCAGTGGTTATTTTAAATGTAAATGGATTAAACTCTCCAGTCAAAAGACAGAGATTAGCAGAATGAATAAAAACACGACCCACCTATATGCCATAATAATACAAAGCTTAGTGGCTAAAACAATTAAAAAAAATTATCTTTAATTCTCAAGAAGCTGCAGTTTGTCTGGGGTTCATTCTTCATGATGCAAGTCTGGGGTTTAGGTCTTTGCTACATGCATATGGCTAACATCCTTTTGGAGACACTAGACTAGCTAGCAACATATGATCTTATCATTATACCAGAAGTTCAAGAGAACAAATGGAAATATATAAGACCTCTTGAGTCTTAAGCCCTCACTTTTCAGAGCTCATCTTTTTCTTATAGCACCTTATCACACGTAGCTAAAAGCAGCCAACTCATACCTCTTGCATTCTGCCTCAAACCATCTTGTCCACCATAAGTTGTGGTTCCATCTTACCTGGAATTGTAGTTCATTTGGTATATTCTGTGCTTTTCAAAATACAGCAAATGACATTTTGTCAAATGGCTTGTTGCTGAATGACATGATATGGTAAGCTGAATAATGACCCCTCCCCCAAAAGATGCCCATGTCTTCATGCTTAGAACCTGTCACCTTATATGGCAAAAGGATATTTGCAGATATGATTAAGCTGAGGATCTTCAGATGGGAGGATTTTCCTGGCTTATCCAGGTGTATCCAATATAATCACAAGGGTCTTTATAAAAAGAAAGCAGGAGGATCAGAGACGGTGCTGTGATGATGGAAACAGATTTAAAGATGTTATGCGGCTGGTTTTGAAGATGAAGAAGGGACCACAATGTACCACTGGCTTGGAAGATCAAAGAAGGAACCACACACCAAAGAGTGAAAATGGCTTTTAGAAGCTGGCAAAGGTATCTCCTCTAAAGCCTCCAGAAGGAACCATCCCTGCTGAAACACTGACATTAGCCTAATGAGACCAATTTCTAACCTCTTATAATAGCAATGACACAGAAATTCATTAGGGAAGGGGGAAAAAGAATTGGCTGTACAGCAAGATTTGCTGATATTTTTTCCATCTAAAATATTTGTAAGTTAAATATATCATTTTAAAATATCAAATCAAATAATATAAATTTATGCATATTTAACACTATAAAGATGAAATGCAATGAATATAATTAAATGATAGAGGAGAGAGAAGGGGGATAGAAAAAATCTGCCAATTTTATTATTGTAAAGAGATAATAGATGCTGTGCAAACTGATAGAAAAATAAGGGTATTAAAGTTATAATTACAGCAGTAGGAAAAAAAAAATCAACATTCCTAAGCACTCAATGTACCTTGGTGTTCATGTATATATACATATACAAAACAGAAACAATCATCCACATAAAATATCCAAATTATTGAAAAAGAGAAAATATAACAAGATAACATAAAAATAAAAGGATGGGCAAGAGTATATCACTCAAATGCAAATTAAAATAAGCAGGAAAATGATCTCATTATCAGCTAAGGTGGAATCCATGGCAAAAATTATGAAATGGGACAAAAGGGTCAGTTTACTATTATGTAAGATAGAATTTAACAATGAAGATGTAACAGTTACAATCACCTGTGTACCAAATAACATAACACCATTATTCACAAAGCAGAAATTACAGAATATTAAAGGAGAACTATACAAAATATACCAACAGTTAAGCCCTTAATTCAATTGAACCCAGTTTGGCAAATATGTACAAGTTTCTACCAGGCCGTAGGACAACCCAGTTAAAAAAATGGGCAAAAACTTTTTCATGTGTGTATTTTGCATTCTAGGGTGGGGAGACAAACTAAGTAAAATATACAATTTCATAGAAGGTGATCAGTTCTATGAAGAGATTCAAATAGGGAAAGGGGAAACAGAGTTCTGAAGCACAAGTTTCAATTTTAAGTAAGGCAGTCAATTATCATTGAGATAATGATGTAGAGCAAATTTTGGAAAGAGATAATCTCTTTCAAAGGTGAAAGGAGGTGTTGGAAGAGGGTTGATGGGTGGAGAAAACAAGAGGCAAAGTGGTGACAATGATATTTTTCACTCTGTACCTCTCAAAAATTTTGAACCCTGTGAATGTAGCACCTTTTCAAAATTTCAAATTAATATATATATATATATATATATATATATATGTAAATTATCCTTAGGGAACTAGCTTGATTTGGGGAAACAAACTGAACCATGAGACAGAATATTTAGATTTTGGTTCAGATTTGGTTACTACTTGCTTGAGCCTAAAGAAGAGTCACTTAATCCCCTGAGCTTAGTTTCTTGATCTGTAAAATGATGGGGCTGGCTTAGGTGATTTTCAAGTTCCTTCCTCCTTTAATATTCTATGGGTCTATAATTTAATACAGTGTTCACCAAACTGTGGCTTAGGAAAATAGTTTTGGAGTCTAGCCATTATTCAACCTTTTTATCAGCACTTCTGTCCTCTGCTTCCCTCTGCAACAAACAGTGAATAACTTTTTACCCAATTCTAAAATTATATAATTCAAATTATGTAAAGAATGAATATTAGAAAACTCAAGAAACAGCATGTTTTTGAAAGGATTCAAAACAAAATAACAACAGGAAATCACCCTAAAAATAAAACTGAATTATCCTTTTAGCATCACAGAAATAAAAATAAAATGACTACATAATAGTGCATATTTTAATGGAAATCGACAAAACATCCTTATTCATTCTTTCGTAGATTATGATTATAGCCTTTGAGTAAACCCAAGGAAGTTTTCTGTTTATGGTAAAATTAAGGTCAGTTTTAACTGTGGGTAAAATATTCCTTCCCTATGTCTTTTGGCAGTTCATGTTGTAACCTATGTTAGTCTTATAGATATAAACCTAAATTTGATGTCCTATCTCTTCATTTTATAGTATTAATTTGTTAGAGTAAGATCCCACTTACTTTCTCAGCAACTTTTACGACACAAACTACAGAGCTCTTTATGAGAAATATCGAAATATGAAATGCAGGTAATGTATGCACAGCCTTTCGTACAGGCTGGGATTCCCTGCACAGTCCACTAGGGCAGCAGGTCTTACCAAAGAAAATCAATGTACTGAGTATGACTATTTATAGACATATAAAATGGACATAGTTGCATAGTCCCAAAATATAATAATGGTATTTTGCTCTTCAATCCAAAGAGATTTTAATATTCCACCTTAGTATTTCCCTTAATTTCAAGGGAAAGATCTCTGTAACTTTTATAAATAGCCTCTGTCTCACAATGAATACTGAAGAAAGCTCCCTGAGAGCATGCTCACAACATTCAGAATTATCCATACATACTCTAGAAATATGGAATATGACTGGTGTGCCATTTTGATCGATTGTCTTACTACATCCCTTTTTTCTAATTATTAGTCTCAATGTATGCTTTTTTATTTTTATGGGAGTTTCTTGGCTGTGGCTTTCTTACCTGGAAAATAATATAACTATTTCAAATCTGTCAGTGCACTCAGAATCAGCATTCCCTAAATAAATGGTCACACTTTATCCCCACTCCTATATGATTATAATATTATATATTATTCTTATTCCCCATCCATGAAAGTATGAGTTTTATGACCTTTTCCCTTCAGTATCTGCCATGAAAATACATTACTCCCTAAAATCAGAGTGACAGAATTGAAATTTTTTAGTGAGAGAGGGTTCATGTTAATGAAAACAAGACTCAGAGCAATAAAGCTTCATCTTGTTTTTTTGTAGATGTGAAACAGCTGTTTTATCACTTGAGCCAACAGAAGTTTGGGCAACCCTACTGGAGAAATTCTGTCCTAATTATCTTCAACTATCATGGATATCACCTATTTTGAATTTCTCACTTTTAGTCCTTGACTAATTTTCCATTATAGAATTTATGTTTGTTTATAGCACATCACTGATATATAAAATGTTATCTAGATTTTCTCATATTTGTCCTCTCAATTGTCTTTCTATTGTATTAAATTGCCATATTATTCCTGTGTAAAAACCTATTACAACTATATCCAAAAAAGAGTAATGTAGTATTGCAATGGCATTAAAAGCAACTCCAAAAAATGCAGTACTACAATAATTTGACAAATTATTTGTCCTTTATTCAAGTTTACATAGATGTTCACTGACTGAAAAAAAATGTACCCTAACTTGTTCAATTATATGTCTTTTCTCTTTTTTGCTCCTACCATTCATACATGTCAGAAAATTGGACTAGCAGATATCTTTATTAAGATTAGCAACTTGAGTGAAAAAATGTCTTAAAATATTACACTTTGGATTACTTATTCTCAGAAACTGAAATTCTGTCAATTCAAAAAATATTGTTTTACTCCCGAGAAATAGCTGAAACTAAAATGCTATTTTACAGTGCTATTAAAATTGGAGAATTGATATTTTAAAAATCAGGTATTTTCCAAATGATACTAGAAGCAAACACAAGAAAATTATAACTGATTTAAATGTACTAATGTTTTAGATTTCATAAATGAACAATATAACATTGGTTCAACATGTACACAAACTGGAAAAAAAAACCGCTGGATAGACTCTTAATGCTTCCTTCATTTATACCTCTAGGATTCACTAGTAGTATTGTCTCAATAGAAATAGCCTAGTTTTCTTGCTTAAATGATATGTATGTTGGAAATCTGGACGATGCCTATTTCCAAATTCCAGAGCACCTTAAGTTTTGAATTTTAGCTTAGGTGCCCTGGTATTTCCAAGTCGCTATAATCCTTGAAACATTGTCTCATTCACATTTTTATCCCCTAAAATGGCCCAGCAGTTTCTATGATCTTGGACCCAGAAATTACTGAGCTCATTTAGCAAGGCCTAGATTACCTGATCGCCAATCAATCGTTTTTATTTCACAGTACACATGAGTTACAAAAGGTTTTAGTGATCCCAGATTGCCTGAAAGAGAGTACAGCTTGTCAGGAATATCTTCATGTCAGCCACTGGGTTCATTTAAAACTCCTAAGGCAAAAGGGAATACATACTTGAACCTCCTTTGTCTCTGATATGGTAGAGGTGGTCTTGGATCTGAGGTCCCCTAAACAGCCAGACCAGATCACTTTCTGAGACCTGCATAACTTTCTTCCAGGTCTATGCCCCCCAACCTAACTTTTAAGTACAGCTAAGTTGAATTATGTGCAGTTGGAACATACAGAAGAAAAACCTACAGAACCTGTTTTATCCTTCAGGAATAGTCTACGAGCAGAGGTCGTAAATATATATGATCATTTGGATGGATGGAGAAAACCAAATTCACCCAATTTGGGTCCATTTTAATCCCGCTAGTACCAAACCTGTGCCTTCTTATGCATCTCCAGTTTTAGTAAATGGTACCCCCCAAAAGAAATTCGGAGCAGTCTTCCTAATTCTTTCTTCTGCTTTTGCTGTTCTATTCCCATTGCCCATGTTTTTAAGTCAGAAACTAACCTTTTTTATTTTCTCTAAATAAATGTTTGATTTCTCATCCCACAGCTCATCCCATAGCTTCTTCAGAATGACGTTTCTAATGTGCACATCTGATCACATTCTTTACTGTTAATAAGTTTGAACTTCAAACTTTTGTGTCTAGAATGCAATGCCTTTGCTCTATCTCTCCCAAATGCCACTCCTGAGTGCCTCTGTCTTACTTTTCAACATTTTCCTCCACAAAACTTAAACTCTAGATATTCTAAGCTATTTGGTTGTCCACAAACATGCAATTAGACATGTGCCATTGTACATGCTCTCCTATTTACCCATGGGGGTTACTGGCAAGCTCTTGTGCATCCTTCATTCTCAGTCCAATCATTTTTGGTCTGTGATATATTTCAAAATGTCCCAGACAATTGTATAACCATTTATCCATATAATAGCATCTGCTGTTGTAAACTTTCAGAGCTCTTTCAACATGATACTGAATTTGTTTTCATGTCTGTCTTATCACCAGATTGTGAACTTTTTAAGTGCAAGGACAATATGCATTTCTTCCATCTCCATGTCCCAGCTTTTAGTGCAATATTGGATACACAATAAATTCTCAGTTACTACTGGATAAAAATAAAATTGAAAAGCAGTAATCTTGTATAGCTGTAATAGTTATATATGAGTTCAAAGAGAGTACGTCAAGCTGAGAGAATCAAGAAAAGCTTTATGGTGTACTTCGGACAGATTTAGAAAAATACGTAGAATTTGTAAACCTGTAATAGAAGCTAGAAAATTCTTAGCTTGGGGAATACATGGTCAATAATAGGAAAGTGGAAACGTTATTTACTATGTACAAGGAATGGTATAGAAAGAGAATAAGATGCAAGAAAACTATAATAAATATGGTAAGCTTAGAGGTAAGATTGTTGAAAGTCAGAGCCATCTGACTAAGTTCATACTCTTCCTAGGAAATGAAATACTGATATATTGAAAAATTGCTATCTTCTGAATGTATATAGGTATATATACAGTTTATATATACTCATATAAATACACATTCTATCAGGGAAAGGAACTATGATAAACAAAGGGAAATTAGCTTAGGGAAGATACTACAGAAGGTCATGTATAATTGCTTTCTCTAGAAAAAAATGGTTTTATTAAAGGATAGGTATAGAAAGTTATAAATAGACCATGATAATATAGATATAGATGATATAGGTATCCTGGCAAAGAAATGAAATAGTGGGATATTTGTATAGTGTAGAAGAATTTTGACAATCTGAACTTGGGTGATTGTCATTCAGAGTGTATAGACATCTAGGAGACAGTCTACATAAATGTGGCATCCGGTTGGAGGAAATGAAGATGGGGAAATGGAAAAGTCAAGGCAGAGAGAAACATGAGTCAAAGAACTCACCAATTTTACATTTTTAATTTATTACCTTATATTTTTAATTTACTTTTTTTTTTGCATAAGTCAGACTTTAAGTTTACTGAAAGTGGGCCCTTCTTTATCCATTTTGAAACCCTACCACTCAACAAAGCGTGTGGCCTATTTTGGGTAATCCCCAAATATTGAATTCATCTGATCACGGCTTGACAAGTTCATCAGACCTTCTCATGTCTGCAGCCACTGCTGTCATTGGCATTTGACTGCTTTTTTTGAATTTGGGTCACCTAGGTCATGTCTATGCATGACTGTTAGACCATACCTGTCTGTGGTTTATCCTATGAATGTAGGCCACAGATCAAATCCATGCAATGTGCCTTTGCGAGATCTGTGACTATGGCATTGAGCTTCAATATTTTCTTATAGTTCTGTGGGTCCCACTGTTTCATCTTACTGAACATGAAAAAAATGTGCCAGCTTGAGGAAGCACTGTCTTATTGTAACAGTAAATACAGTTTTCTGCTAAACTTAGAAAGACATACCGTGTTTGCCAACAAATTATTCTTAGCAAATATAGCAACAATTCTGCATCTAAAGCTCTACAAAATAATATATCTTTCAAATAGTGAAATGTAAATTTAGAAAACCAAGAGAATGAAGACACTGAATCATTTACACCCTTTTTGTTGTTTTCTCTTTGTAGAAAGCAAGCTGCGCTGTATGAAGTATCACCTTGAGAAGAAGAAAAAAAATGCAAAATATACGTGTGGCTATCACTTTAAAAAATCCTATTTGTTTCTGTATTTTCAAGTTTGTTCCCTTGTCTTTCCAAATGATTTTTATTATAATTTAGGTATATAGAGAGAAATAACCTCCTAAAACATACTAATCTTGGATATTGCCTGTTATGTCTAGTATAGCTATTACAAAGCTTTTTGAAAAATCCTTGAAGTTTATAGGGAGATATGGGTACTTCTTTTAAATCAACTATATTTTGACTTTTTCTTCCCTCTTTCCTCTGCAAACTCTAAAGCAATTGGCGTATGTTAGGCCGTTAATTAGCTCATTTGAATTTCTTAAATATCAAAGTTGTTAGGGAATTGTCTTTCAGGATGTGGGTATTAAAAAGAAACTTGGGAGTGACTCCTGTTCTTTTCTGTGTCTCTGTTGGACAGTATCTCCTGTTCCAATCTGATCTGAATGTTTGACCAAATGACCAGTGGTTTGACTGAATTCACAGTCATTGTGCCTGCTCTGCCCGTGCATGTCCACAGAGGCTTTGTGTGCTTGCTGGCAGTCTTTGCACAGAGAACACACTGTATATGCCAGGTGGCCATGTGTCTCAGGCAGAGGGGAGGGAGAACAAAGCAAAAAGATTCCATGTGGGCAGAGATGCTTTAAGCCCTCTGATTGCCAGTAATGTACTAAAGAGAGAAGAAAATGCAGTGACGCTTGAATATACTCAATAGTAAACAACTCCGAGTCTGAGATTCAGATCACAAATCTCTCTCTGCAGCTGCTGACATGCTCGTTTGAACATGGCTGCAGGAGACAAAGAAGCCTGCTCCAAGAGGGAAATAGAGGAGGAGAGCGTTACGCCAATTTTCATCTATCTCAATTAAATGTTTTAGATAACTGTTATATCGTAATCATTGTGCTTTTATGTCAGAAACCTGTTCTGTTTGAGGTGGGGTGGGGTTCGAGAATGACAAAACAAGCTCCTTCCCTCCTGCCCACCAGCTTCCCCTTCATCTCTACCCTGTGCTTGGTTCATATCACATTGCTCACCAACATCTTCCCCACAAACTGTGGAGTAGAGGTACTTATGCCATCTCAGGAGTATTGGGGGCTGCAAAATATTATTTTAAAAAAGCAGTGGCATGGTTTTGATTCCTTACAAGAGGAATGAATAATTTCTCATGTAAGTACAGTATTGCTCTCATTTCCCATTTCAGGCTTTAGGATAATTTTTTTCTCTCTGCATCATTCTCCTCTTACTCATTTATTGAGCAGCTGCTATGTGCTAGGAGGTATGCTGGAAGCCTTACTTGCAACATTTCTAATCTTCACAACAGTGCTGCTAACCCCTATTGTGTTCATTGTATAGATGGGAATACTAAAATTCAGAGCAGTTAATTAATTTGTCCAGGCTCACTCAGCTAATAAATGCCAGAGAAAACCAAATCCCAGGTTTCTCATTCCAAAGCATTTGCCCCTCATGTTACACCAAGCTGCAACTTCATTCATAAATAAGTCAGTTAGCAAGGGTCTCTCAGGTGCCCCATATTTCTACAAGCCGTGCCATTTAATCAACACAAAATGAGACCTCCAGTGGAGAAGTATTCTATTTCAGACATCAGAACTCTAAATCTCTCAGTTGCCAGCTGGCCCAAAGCTGGGTCAAAATTTAAACATGGGACCACCTCAATATCTATCCTAGTATTATGAGAATTCTTGATTACAATCAAGAAAGTACAAAGAACTAGTCTGACTCTTCTTGAGCCTATCTCAGAATTAATGAAATCAATGCAAATTTGAATGGGCTTTACCATCTTACACTCTGTATTTGCACATTTAGTTCCCTCTGCCTGGAATATATTTCTCTATTTATTACATATGACCAGTTCCACTTGATCTTTCACTATCTAGTTGTACAGTATGTTTTTGAACATGCTCTTTAATTCCTAAAGGCAGAACTAATTACTCCCTTCCTGATGCTCCAGTAAGCACTCCGGATTGTCTATGGCAACTGTGATCTCTCAGAGGAAAGATTTTATACCTTGTTGACCTTTGAACTCTCAGTACACAAGTCAGTATCCTATACAGAAGGCATTCAAAAACGTTTGCTATGAAAGTGTACAATTAAATGATACAAGAAGGAGAAACTGTTGGAAAAAATACAGGTGTGCCTGTGAGTTTGTGTGTTGAAAAGGTGAGTGCAAAAGGGAAAAAATGTCATTTGTATTGAAGGGACAAGGTTATATTACCTTTTATCTAGCTTTCAAGGGGATTTTGCTAAGCTAAAAATCTTATATTCATAGAAAAGCCTTATCCCAGCAGCCAATACCATCTAAGATTATTAAAAGAAGGATTTTAAAGATCTAATTTACCTTTTGTCATGCACTGCTTGCTATTTGCATTCCACTCTGGTTGAACATTGAAATGAGACAAGCCTTTATCACCTTTGTGTCTGGTCACGTCTGCTTCCTGGTCTCCCCTTGCTAGCACAGTGTTGCAGTGCCAGTCTGTAAACAGCAGCTAAATGGTTCAGGAAGAGAAAAGGAAAAAGAAAAAGAAAAAGATGAACCCAGCTTCTCTGGTGTATAATTGGATGAAAATATATGTAATGAAAATATTTCTATTGGTAGCAGGTTTTTCATAAATTCTTCTTTTCTATATAATTAAATTTTCTAAAATGTGAGCATTTGGCCTTAAGTATCTCATGGATGTAATATTGGCACCAGATCAGCACAGCTTGCTAAAGCCAAGTTTAAAAGCGAAAATATAATAGGAAAATATTATGATTTTTGTAATGCTTGTAAAAATAAGGAAATCAAAACCTGTACAGAAACCCAAGTAGTATGCCCCGAAGTCTGCCCACAGGGAGACCAAGATACATGTTTTCAGTTTTGAGGATAACCCAGGGAACCTATTTGGGTTTGTTTTACTTTACCCTAACATCACTATAGATCCATCTCAGCAAACAGATGTGCAGGACGTGAACTTTATGTTCATTGGCTCAGGAAATGGAGTTGAAAATGTAAACTAATTTCCATTTTTATTACGTAATATGACTTTTGCTTCTTTGTTCTCTCATAATCAACTTCAGTCCCCCTGAAAATACCCTGACTAATAGCCTCTAACAGGGTTATACTGTGTGAGCTGAATGTAGACTTGTTTATAACTGCCTTATCCCACATATGCACCTGACATATTTTCTCTCGCTGGAATAATAAATTGGATTTTTCGAGAGCTGGGGAAGTACAAGCTCCTTCTAATAAAATAAATATGATACCACTTGTGCATGGTACAAGAAAAGAAATCTTTTGAACCAAATTAAAAGTGCATATTTCAGGCATTAAGCATGAGAAACCCCACTTTCAAATTTAGCTAATGAATAAATTGCACTGAGTCCCCAGGTGGTGGGGTAAAGCACTAGATCTGAGCCCATGTACTGGGTCTTCTTTCTTTGCCCACTAAACTCATTTTCCTGCCTTCATCCCCTCTCTGTGCTCTGAGAGGCTGGTTGCTGTGAATGGCATGTATTTGACTCTTCTGCAAACTCACCTTCAGCTCGGGTTAGCCTTTGGGACCTCCAGTGGGAGAAGAAGGTGGGAGGAGAGCAAATCATGCATGTATTTTCACTTCCTCCCTTCTTTGGTGCAACAACTCTGGCAGTGGCTATGTCACTCTACAACTACTGTTTTCAACAGGGAGTCCTCCTCCATGGCCCTCACTTCCAGTGGTCTACCTTAACTCTTTGTCCTTCTTATGTCCCTTTTGGCCACTGAAGTGGTCAAAGTTACTTAATATTGCCTGGCTTAGGGTGCCTCACCAATTCTTGTTTGCTCTCTTATCCCTGATTGCAATTCTAGATTTTTCCTTTAGTAACATGTCATGTGGACCCTCTGAGATGAATCCAGTGTCCTGCTATGACCCAGAATGATAAATAGTGCCACCATTTTCTTTTTAAAAAAATTTTATTAGAGAAGTTGTAGGTTTACAGAAAAATTTTGTAGAATAT
Source organism: Tamandua tetradactyla (assembly GCF_023851605.1). Taxonomy (NCBI): domain Eukaryota; kingdom Metazoa; phylum Chordata; class Mammalia; order Pilosa; family Myrmecophagidae; genus Tamandua; species Tamandua tetradactyla. The sequence continues at coordinate 74,331,479 of NC_135336.1, forward strand.
ATATGGTTCTTATATATTCCTCTCGTCATCAATTTTCCAGTTATTACCACTTTGCACTGTGTGATTATGGTTATAGTTGGTGAAACAATATTACTGTTACACTATTAAATATACTTCATAGTATATTTCACTGTGGATTAGGATTAGGATTCACTGTTGTACAGGACTATGTTTTTTTTAAATTTTTATACTGGTAACATACATATATGTATATATTCTAAATATTTCCCCTTTTAACCACATTCAAATACATAATTCAGTGGTGGTAATTATATTCAAATTGTTGTGCTATCATAACCACCATCCATTACCAAAACTTTTCCATAACCAGAAATAGAAACTATGTACAACTTAAACATTAACTATCCATTCATTAACCTCATCACTGTTCCTGGTAAACTGTTTTCTGGTTTCTGACTCTATAAATTTGATTATTATAATTATTTCATATATATGTGATAATACACTATTCATCCTTTTTATGTCTGACATATGCTTATCCATGTTGTCACATGTTTCAGAACTTCACCCCTTTTTACAACTGAATAATACTCCATTGTATGTATAAAATACATTTTAGTTACCATTCAATTATTGATGGACACTTGCATTGGGTACATCTTTTGGCATTTGTGACTAATACAGCTATGAATGTCAGTGTACAAAAAGCTATTTGAGTCTCTGCTGTCAATTCTTTGGGGTATATACCTAGAAGTGGGATAGCCAGCTCATGTGGTAATTCTATACTTAAATATCTGAGGAATTGCCAAGCTGTTTCCTCAGGAGCTGGACCATTTCACATTCCCAACCACAACTAATGAGACACCGCAATGGAATCTCTTCTCCTACTCTTTTGGAACTTGTCTGCTGTGTAATTAGTAAAGCAATCATTTGCTGAAAATTTCAGCAAGCCTTGTGCCTGAGCCTGTGTTCCCATTAATTACCATATGGCAATTCACTCCACCTTTGGTAAATGTTAGTTCTCCAACTCTATTTTTATTTAAGATGCCAGGGACCCATGAATGGGGTTCAGATTGGCTCCAGATTTCCTGGGAAGGGAATCACAAATGGCATCTACCATTTTAAAGCTACATTTTCTTGATTTGCCATTCACCCAGTTATCATAACCCTTTAAATATTTTTTTCTGAAGTCTTGAAGATGGCAGTGCCAGTTTTTTTTTCTAACTGTTAAAAGATGTTGTGGAGAAGTGTTTCATGCCACCAATTTGGTCAACCAGAATTATTATATTATTTTAGTAATTGGTCACTTGAATAAAATAATTCACAGTTTGAGTCTAATTGAATATGGTGCAAAGTCTAATGTGGGCATGCTTATCTTACTGCCTTTACATTTGAACTCTGTGGCCAAGACTTGCAGCATATGAAGTGACTCTAGCCTGAATCTTTTCAATAAATTAAAAGAGATGTCAAAACTTTCCATATTCTTAAAGAATCTCAAATAGATGGAGTTGAGATGATTTTGTATTGAGAGCATCATATAGGATGATTCATAATTTTTCTGGCTGGGACATAGTAACAAGTCAAGGATGGGGATAAGGAGGACCTGACAAACCTAAGTAGTACCCTTTAACTGAGAGGACCAGGGACAGGGTGGATTCCAGTTCATGTTAGCTAAAGTGCACATTTTCTGGAACATAATTTTGGCCGGAAAATAAACAAGTGCTCACAGATTGATCAAAAATATCAAGAGAACACAAGACTTAAATGGGCATCCACTTGCCAAATCTGGACATTTTGAGCATCAAAATAAATAATAAAGTATAACTCATTGAATAAAATTAGAATTCCTCAGTTCTTCTGGATATTAATTAATTAATATTAATTAGTTAATAATTAAGAGGAAAAGCTTACAATGGAATACCAATATACTAATACTAATAAATATATAATACTAATAAATAAGCAATGGCAGAATTAATAATAATCATTAATAATCAATCCCCAAGTTGAATTCTTGATATTCTCACAAGCAGTGAGGACAACCAAAGCTATAGGCTGAGCCCCCAGTCTTGGGGTTTGTTCATATGAAACTTAACCCCACAAAGGATAGGTCAAGTCTACTTAAAATTTAGGCCTAAAAGTCACCCCCAAGAGAGCCTCTTTTGTTGCTAAAAAAATAAATAAATAAATAATCAATAGATGCTATAAAGAGTGGTTGAAAGTTTGACAAAGAAGAAGAAATTTCAGAATCTCCCCACAAATTGCCTCTTAATTATTAAGGAAAATGTGGTAACTTCACCTTGGAGAAACCTGGCAGATGCCACTTGAACAAATGATCAAAGTTAGTAACACCAGTACAACATAAAACAACATCATGTGCCCCCTGGTATGGTATGTCAAGAATAACAAACATAATTTTGTGATATTTCTGCCAAAATTGAATAAATGACTCACCTGTTAGGGAAGAATTCTTGATACAGAGGAATACTCATCACTTCCATGGTCTAACTGTTTAGGAATTTCAATATCACATGTTAGAAAATACATGTCTGTCAAAACTTTTTGAGGTGAAGCAGGTAGAGAAGAATCTTCAGACACACTTGGCATTCCACAAGACTGTGTCTGAGGACACAACTATAAAATTTAGGGCCATGAAAATAATGTAATTGGACAAGAAGGCCTGAGAGGTGACAACAACAAAAAAAAAAGGAAAGCAGATTGGACTGATTGAAGACCATCGTTCTACTACTAATTTTTTTTCTTGTTTTATTAATATTCCAGATTTTCTGCTTAAACATTTATTTCATTCAGAATCGATGGAAAGCATATTAAACATTTTCTTTTTCCTATTTTTCTTCTCTTAAACTCTCTATTTGCCAGATATGTCCCAGTCCTCCATTTATTCTATCATATATTAAACCTATCTCTTTTTTTTTTTAACTTGCTCATGATTTCTCTATTATTAGTATTCAAACATTAATGTCTCACTCAATTCTAGATCCCAATGTTTGGTTACATTATTTCTTGCAACAGTATTGATAGTGGTTGTCAAGAGGTTATGCATTATTTATGTTACTTCTTTTTCCACATCAATTGTTTCAATATGTAGCATGTTAATCCCATGGTTTGGATATTTACTTTTTTAGTAAGTAGACAAATTTTGTAGCTACAAGTTCCAGAATACTATAACTTTACTACAAAATTGTGATATGATGGAAAGCTTGAATGGTTCCCCCCCAGTTCCTGGGAAAGTAACCTCTGAATGCTTGAAATTTCCTGTGATAGGAATGCATTTTGTTCTTCATGGGGGACCCGAGACCAGACCTGATATTTATAGAGTGGGGCCAGCCACAACTGCAGACTTTGGGTGGGGGGTTGATCACACCGGAAAGACTAATCATGAGATTAGGGGTTGGGATTTTGAACTAGGTCACCTCAGCCCATGTCAACTCACACCAGCCCATATCATCCCACTTCTTTGACTTGTGGGAGGAGAGTTGGGCTGGAGAGTTCAACCATGTGGGCATTGATTCCGTAAATCTCAGTCATGCCTAAGTAAGGAAAACACAAATAATATCAGGACACTCAAGCCATGAGAAGAAAAGATACATCTCTGTGCTGTGAGGGTGATGCATTCTGTCTCAATGTATTAGTTTGTTAAATGCTATTAGAATGCAATATACCAGAAATGGGTTGGCTTTTAGGAAAGGAATTTTTTCAGTTATAAATTTACAGTTCTAAGGCCATAAAAATGTCCAAACAAAGGCATTCAGAGAAAGATACCTTGACTCAAGAAAGGCCTATGGCCTCCCAACACCTCTGCCATCTGGGAAGGCATATGGCTGGCATCTGCTGGTCCTTTTTGTCTTCTGGTACAAACAGCTTCCCCAAGGACATTTTCTTTCTCCATCTCTAAATGTCTCTGCATATCTCAGCTCTGAAGCAACTCCAAAATGTTTCCCCTTTTAAAGGACCCCAGTAAATTAATTAAGACCCACTTTGAAGGGGTGGAGTCACATCTCCCTCTAATCAAAAGGCCACACCCTCAATTGGATGCACCACATCTCTATGGAAGTAATCTAATAAAAAAGCATGCCCATAATTATGTACATCACATCTCTAAGAAACATCTAATCAAGGTATCCATCCTACAGTATTGAATCAAAACTAAAGACTTCTCGGGGATACACAATACTTTCAAACCAGTACACTCAACAAGGAGAAGACATAGAAGTTTATGTTCAAGACCCTCCCAAACCTCATCCAAAGAGTTTCTTCTTTTTTTTTTTTTTATTTTAATTCTTAACATCATCACATAGATGCATGATCATCGTTTCTTAGTACATTTGCATCGGTTTAGAAGAACTAGCAACACAACAGAAAAAGATATAGAATGTTCAAAGAGTTTCTTCTTTTGGCTTCTTCATTTCTATATTCTTTTACTATAATGAAGCTATAACAATCAACAGCTCTTTCAGTGATTCTGTAAGTCCTTTTAGTGCATTATTGAATGCATGGGAGTGAGAGGAACCCTGAAATTTGTAGCCAGTTGGTCAGAGGTATGGGCTTTGGGTACCTGAACTTTGGACTGGTGCCTAAATGACAACTTGAAAAGTATTGACCTTAACTTGAGGAGTCTGGACAAACTCTATGTAGAGTCAGCATTGAATTGGACTGAATTACTGCAGTCTTTGCAGTTGTAGATTGAACTTTTAACAACTTTAATTTAAATCCATTAAGTAAAAGTTATAGACAGTAAGATTATTCAGATAATGTTTTATAAAAAAAAGAAACCAAATAAGACATCTTGCTTTATTTCCACCTTTTTATTTAGAATAAGAAGTGCAGCCATATATCTGAAGGTGTAGTTAGCAATACTTAAACATTTATAAAAAAATATGTTGGTATATATACTTTTCTGATTGTCACTTTGGCACTTCTGTTTAAAATTAGGTTATGGAAATGTTTCCTAAAGGTGATTTTTTTATTTAAAACAGAAATACTTGCACAATGTAAATATTTTATGTAAATGCAAACACAGCCTCATTTATTGAGAGTTACAATCAAGGAAGATTTCAAATCTGATAGTCTAGAAAACAGAATACAATATCAAGAAGAAAAAAAAATGGCAAAAGCCATGACCTTGCTAATTGTACTCTAGTATACAAAACATACAAAACTCCTTTATTTTTATTATTCATTCTTGGGGAAATGTGAGAGGCCCTGTAGAACTGAGAGACTCTTCCATGGTGGCCTTCACATGTCCTTGTCCCATCTTGCACACAATTTCAGCTCTTAACAGGTTATTTTAGTTTGTGTTTTAGTTTGAGACTGTTGCCAGAATACAATGCACCAGAAATGAACCATATTTTATAAAAGGGATTTATTTAGTTACAAATTTACAGTTTTTCAAAGGAAAACCTGGTAGTTTTTGAGTTCCTCTGTCACATGGGAAGGCACGTGGTGACATCTGCTGGCCTTCCCTCCGGCTTCTGGGTTCAAACAGCTTTCCTCAGGGGCGATCCTTTGTTTACCTCTAAACATTTGGGTCTGAGCCAGCTCTGAGGTCTGAGCTGTGTGCTGGGCTGCTGAGCTCTGCTGGGCTGTACTGAGCTGTTGCTCTCTTCTGACTTCTCCTTTCAAGCCTCCAGCTGTTCAGATTAAATTGTCACTCATTGTAGAAGGCACTCCCTTTCGCTGACTGCAGATATAATCAGCCATAGATGGATTTCACATGCTGATGATTTAAGACCACAGCAACAGAACAACTGGGCGCTATTAACTGGCCAAGTTGACACCTGGGCCTAACTATCACTGTTTCCTAGGCTGCTGAAAACAGATACATTGAAATGGAGTGGCTTGTAACAATGGAAATTTTTATTACCTTACAAACTTACAGTTTTGAGGCTGAGAAAAAATGTCTAAATCAAGCCATTATCAAGGCGATGCTTTCTTCCCGAAGACTGACTGCTGGCAATCCTCTGCAACATGGCAAGGTATGTGGCAGCATCTGCTGGTCTCTCCCTTCTCTTCTGGGTTTCATTGCTTTTAGCTTCTTGCTTCTGCAGCTTTCTCTTTCTTTGTCTGAATTTTATTCTCTTAAAGAGGACTCTAATAAAAGGATTAAGACCCATTTGAATGAGGTGGGTCACACCTTACCTGAAGTAGCCTCATCAAAAGATTCTACTTTTAGTGGGTCTACTCTCATCAATCCAGGAATGCATTGATGTTACATTTCTAGGGTACATACAGTTTCAAATCTCTACTCTGGTTCTCCCTCAAAACAACTTTTGCTCTTGTGAGATCCATCCATGACCAACTATTCTCTCAAAGTAGCAGAACTTCAGCTGATCCTCTCTTGCTAAGACTCTATAAAGCAGACAATACTCCATTCAAATTAGAATATTCCTTCAGAGCCTTCTCAGGTCCATCATTTTTGAAAGCTTTCTTATATTAATGATGCTCTGGCTGCTTTTCTTCCACAAAATATACTATGTGTGTGTACATATAATAAAAGAGGTTGATTTTCATAATGCTTTAAAGTGAATTGAATGTGTTCCAGATTGAATTATGTACCCCAACAAAGACATGTTCTTAATAAGTATTAATAATCTTAATAAGTATTCCTGTGTGTATGAACTCATTTGTAAATAGGATCCTTTGAAGATGTATTTGCTTAGGTTAAATTGAGTTAAGGTGGGCCTTAATTTTTATTGCTGGAGTCCCTTATAAGCAAAAGAAATTCAGATGCTATGTGCCAGAGTATCCAGAGCCAGAAGTCAAAAGAAATCAGAAAAGCAGACATAAGAGAGAGAGAGATTGCCTTTTATAGAAGGAAGAGTATAAGCCAAGGAACACCAAGAAATGTGAAAAGTCAGTACCACAACAATACAGACTTGTACCAAAAAGAACAGCCTTACTGATGCTTTGACTTTGGATTTCTGGTCCTTCAAATTGTGTGCCAATAAATTCTTTTTGTTAAGCTAGCCAGTTTTGTGGTATTTACCATAGCAGCCTGGCAGACTAAGACAAAGTGTTTAACCTTTATTTTCCATTTAACTGTTATAACACAAGAGACTTGTTTTTCTCCCCTTTTATGTTACAAAGAGGATGTAGGCCCAAACAGGATAAGACAAGAGATGTGGTGAGGGGAAGAAGGCAATTAAGAAGGTTCTCCAAGTAGTTGGATAGATGGCAGTCCCAATCCCTGAGATCAGAGATCTAGAAAGAATGGGTAAATTGAAATTTGAGTTCAAGAGTGATACCATGAGTTTGAAATCACTCCTCTGAGAGCAGATTTAAACAGAATTGATGTATGGTCTGAGGCTCAGTAGTTAGGTCACAGTTAGATATTGGAAGTCATTGAAAAGATGGAAATTAAAATTCTGGGCCTAGGGAAGAGTATGAAATCCTGCTATGTAGATCTTTTAAAAGACTTGTTATAAACATAGCCCTACATAGCCCAAGGAAATTTAGGCCATGTCACATTTCACAACTCATACTATTTCAAATGTTTTATCATTGTTCTAATAAATCTTCTTGAAAAGATTACAGTAAAAGGGCCATATAAGATGTTTGCTATCATTCTTTATGAGTAGGCCTACAGCATGCTTAATCACCATAATTAATTTATCTTTCCTACAACTTATAAAGAGACCTCTGAGTTGGTACAATTCCCCAATCAAATGATGATATTTCACTTAGTATTTGTGAAATGGTCACAGCTCTACCTTTTCTAGGTTATGGACCTGAAACTTCTAAAACCATGAAAGATTATGTAAATTATTTATTAGCTTGGATCTCTTACAAATAATCTAAACAACTGATTAATTGATTTTGTACTTCTACCAGTTACTAAAACAAGATTTGGATGGCCCATTTGAAAGAGAATGTCTCCTTAATATTGGAATCCTTCCTTCTACTGTTTAACTCACCATTTTTTCCCATTAAATCCCTTGATTCCCAATTTTTTTCTCATTGAGAACCTGGATCCCTTTATTTTCTTTTCTCCATTTTCCCTCAGATACAGTTTGTTTTAGTTTGCAAACTGCTGGAATGTGATATACCAGAACTGGAATGGCATTTTAAAAGGGGAATTTAGTAGGTTACAAGTTTACAGTTCTAAACCTATGAAAATGTCCAAACTAAGGCATCCAGGAAAAGATACCTTAATTCAAGGAAGGCCAATGTGTCAGGAACACCTCTATCAGCTGAGTAGTCACATGGTTGGCATTTGCTAGTCCCCTGCTCCTGGGTTCCTTTACCGTCAGCCTCTGCTCCTGTGGGGGTTCCTCACTTTTCTTCTCCACAGCTGGCTTTCATCTCTTTGGCTCCCCTGGGCTCTCTCCAGGTTCTGGCTTGTTTAACATCTCCTGGCCAGATCTGCTGGGCTCTTAGCGTCTCCAATTATCCTTGTCTCTGTTCTCCAAGTGTCAGCACCTGTGTCAGCCCTGCTCTGTAGTGCTGCTCTGTCAGCTCTGTTGTTTCTGAAGTTTCTTCAAAGTATTTCTCATTTTAAAAACTCCAGTAAAATAATCAAGCCCTACCTGGGATGGGTAGAGTCACATCTCCATCTAATCAAAAGGCCACACCCACAGTTGGGCATGCCACATCTCCATGGAGATAATCTAATCAAAAGTTTCTAGCCTACAGTTGTTGAACCAGGATGAAAAGAAATGGCTGCCCCCACAAGATCAGATCAGGGTTAAAACATGGCTTTTCTGGGGTACATGACATTTTCAAACCAGCACACAGTTTGAAGTAACTTTTCTAACCTAATACATTCTATAGTGATGTTGTTCCATTACAAGCAATGTCAATGAAAAAGACTATAAACCTTTCCCATAAAGAAATAGTCTCACCATTTGCAGAGAGCATCTAGAGCAGTGATTAGTGATCCCCATCTCTCTGAGATATGTAAGGCTACAGGCTATGTCTTTAAAGTGGAGAGTATCTATCAAAGTTACCTTCTAGAAAGTAGATTCAACCTACAGAAGGCAGCTAAATGGGTTTCCATAAGAACTTTTCTTTTAGGCTATAACATTATTTTGAAATGTCCTTAATTTTTTGAAGAATAATTCACCCATTTGCAATATCATAAACTTCTTTCTTCTCAGATTATAAAAGAAAAACCATTTTTATTTAATTGCCTATTTCCATTATTAAGTAAAATATTCAAGTGTTTATATAAACCTTTTGAATAGTGAGAACACCGTCTTAAGTTAAATTGCAAAACCGTGGATTTTGTGTGCTAATTTTTCCCATGGTTTCTATGTAGCTTTGACCAGACAAGGTAAGTTAGATAGTGGTCAAAGGATTTCCCTATCCCTTATTACAGCAGAATTTCAAGCTCTTCTTTAACATGTATACGTACCTTCAACAAAATTCTAATTGCTTAGCAGTTTCTATTCTGCATGGTCGATTTCAGGAAGTGGAAAAGCCAGAATTATATTTCAGACTTCTTCCAACTGTCAGTTTTGTACTCAAACAAACTAGTCATTGCTGTCCCTCATAAGGAAAGCTGCCTCTCACATATAAAGAACTTTCATCTTGGATGATTATGTATCTTAAAAGATTGTTTTGAAATGTTGATGTACCATATAAGTAAAAAAATTCTCCGGGCAGATTAAATGCATATATAAATTTATAATAGCCCACTGACTCCAGTTGGCAGAGTTATTGCTTTAGGATAAGTGGTAAAACACTTCCCAAAGAAGTTTGGAGACTCTTTTTTGTCTTTCTGCCAAGTTCTCCCTACTGAATCTTCCTGACAGACTAATGCATATGCTTGTTTGTGTAAGATTCTAGGGAATGGTCTTTATTGATGCTGGTAAATGAGGGGACTTTCATCTGAGCACTATCTGAATGCTTAATCTGGACATATTATGGCTTCTACAATACGTCTAACAGAATCTTGTCCTGTTATGAATGCATCAGCACTAGCAAAATGGGTGCCCTGCTACTGTTATTTCATATTCAGTAACCTGAAATAGGAAATGTTATGTAATTTTTAAGTAATTAAGAAACTATACATACATATTGTTTAAAGCTAGGAAATAAAAGTAGAAAATCCCCATGTAGTTTTAAAAAAATCATTTCTAGTAATTAGTCAACATTTTTATATCTTGATTCTTTTTATTGATTTATCAAAATCAGAAAATAATTATCTGTTCTGCACTGTGAAAATGAAGAAATTAGGATTCCTAAATTTCCTTCCAACTTTTCCTATTTCTTTTCCCTCCCACTTCTATCAATTTACTTTCTTCTACTTTATCAGTGTTCACTGTAAAGTAATTGCTTTTTTAAATTGCTGGTTGGCATTTCATCATATAAATAAACATACTATATTGTATTTGTTCAGTCTCTTGTTAATGGACAATTGGATTGCTTCTTGTTTGGGCCTGTTGTGGATAAAAAAATACCAGGGAATGTTGCTGTGCATGCTTTTTATAGGTTGTGTACATGTTTAGCTTTTAGTAGATACTGACAAACAACTTTCCAACAAAATAGTTATCAGTTGAAGTGTTAATTTTTAAAATGTGCGAGAGTTCTATTTACCTCACTAACACTTTATATTTTCAGTTTGTTTAGTCATTTGTAGCCATTCTGGTTGGGATGATGAAAATATAATGATATTTTATAGTGGTTTTCATTTGTATTTAGCTGATAACTAATGATGCTGACCACTTTTTCATATGTGTTATAGCCATTTAGATATCCATGTTAGTTAGGTGACTACTCAAGCATTTTTTTCATTTTCATTTATTTTTAGATTGTTTTTCTCATTTATTTCTTGGCATTCTTCATATATCCTGCAGACGAGTACTTTGCCAGATATATATTACAATTATCTTCTCCCATTTGGTAACTTCCCTGTTTACACAACTAATGCTATCTTAATTAATAAAAATTTCTAAATTTAATTAAAGCCAATGTATTAATCTTTTCTTAATAGTTAATGCATTTTTGTTTCATTTAAGAAATTCACCTATAACAACATCATGAAGGTATTCTACAGTTGTTGTTCTTTGGCCTTTCACATTTAGGTCTAAAATCCATTACAAATACAATTATGCGAATTGTGTGAGATAGGGTATAGGTTAATTTATTTTTCATATAGATATTCAGTTGACTCAGTTGTTTAATGAAATCACCCTATTTTCCCAACTGAATTGCTGTGGCATCTTTGTGGTAAATCAGGTGACAATATGTGTGGGTCAGCTTCTGAATGTCTTATTTTTTTCCATTGGCTTATTTGTCTATTTTTATTTCAATACTACACTATTTTAATTACTGTACCTTTATAACAAATCTTGATATCTGTTAGTATAAGCCAAAGATCTTTGTTAGTTGTTAAAATTCCTTGCCATCCTGATCCTCTGTATTTGCATACGCATTTTAGAATTAGCATACCAATGCCCTCACTGCCCACCCACAGCCCACCAAAAAAAAAAAAAAGAAAAGAAAAAGGAAAAAAACATTCTGTTATTTTAAGTGAGAGAACACTGAATTTGAGAAGAACAAACATTTTTAAAATATTGTTTTGTAATCTGAGAGCAGGTTCAGTCTCTCTGTTTGGATTAAAAAAAAAATTCTCCTTGCTCTATTTTGTTGTATGTCTTTCTTTAGAATTATTTCTAGGTATGCAGACCTTTTGCTTGCACTATTATAATCTTTTTTAAATGTTTGCTGCTTGAATTCTCACCTGCCATGCCAGAGACCTGGGTTCGATTCCTGATGCCTACGCATGCAAAAAAGTAAATATATATATATTTGCTGCTAATTTGCAGAAATGAAATTGATTCTTGTATATTAATTTCATGCCCAAAGAACTTACTGAATTAACTTAATAGTTCTAATAATTTTTGCAGATTCTTTTGGATTTCCTAAGTACATAATCATGCCATCGGCAGATAATGACCGTTTAAAATTTTCTTTCCAATCCTTATCTCCTTAATTTATTTTCTTGCCTTATTGGACTAATTAGGTCCTCTTGTTGAATGCTGGCTAAAATTAGAGCTGAAAGCCATTGTTCTCCACCTCTGGAGAAAAGATAAAACTGCTAAGTAATATGTTCACTCTAAGTTCTTTTCTGGGCATGTTTTATTAGATTGATGAGATTCCCTTCTCATTTGCTGAGGAATTTTCATCATGAACAGACATTGAATTGAATGCTTTTTCTAAATGCATTAAAATCATCACATAGTTTTTCTCCTTTATGTCATTAATGTGGTAAAATACACTGGTTGACTTTTGAATATTAAAAGCTGACCTTATTAAAAGGGGAAATGTTAGGTTGAATACATGGTAGTATAATAAAACAAACAAATAGCCTTGCAACCCTCTGATAAACCACACTTGTTATGATTTACTATATTTGTATATGTATGCAGATTTACTTTACTAATATTTTGCAAAGGTGTTCATGGGCAATTTTGGCTTGTAAAGTTCCTTCCCGGGAAAGTCCTAGCCAGGCTTGCTGTCGAGGTTATGCTGATACCATGTTATTTTTGAAAGCATTCTTTATAGAACCCTGGTGATGAATGGTACAGACTCCAAAGTCAGACTGCCTGAGTTCTGATTTTTAGCTTCCTTGTTTAGTGGCTGTGTAACCTTGGCCAAATTCTAGGCTTGGGTGTCAGACTACCTGACTCAAATCTTAGTTCATACTAGCTATATAAACCTGGTAAACTATTAACTACATTAAAATGTTCATTCACCTTATTAAAATTTACCTACTTGTGTTAAGTATAATAATAATAGTATTTATTCAGCAGGATAATTGTGAAAATTAAATGATATGCTCTATGTAATGTATTCAATACAGTGCCCTGGCATAGTAATCACGCAAATGTTAACTGTTTATATAAACATAGATTGGATAGATAGATACATATACATACATAGATGGATGATAGATAGATATAGACAAGTAGACTAATATAAATACATATCACACATACATATACATAGATTGACTGTATCAGTTGGACTGGACCATATACCCTGAATATATCACCATGATTACAAAATTTGGACATGGCTGTTACTCTTCTTTCCTATTCTCTCTGTATGCCAACTGAATACTTACAGCCTTTTCTTGATTTCAGTTTGAAGAACAACTCTCACTTTCAATACATCTTACAATGTACATGTCAATGGTCACTGTTTCTACTTCCATTATTTGTCCATTAACACAAAACTGTTCAATTTTGATTTCAGAAAATGTATGATTCTGAATTCTGGTTTCTCCTTTTCAGAGTCAATATGGATTTATACTTTTTGCATATTTATTTCTCAGTTTAGTGAAATATAAGGACATAATCTTTTTATAATCTTGATTAGGAAAGAATATTGTTTAAAAGCTTAAAATCTGCATTGTTACTATAGAGGTAAGTATGATTGAGAGACTCCAGTGGGCAAACTATACCAGTTATTTTTATTTAGGTAAAAGAAAGCAAGATTTTCACTGTGTGAAGTCAGTGGTACACGGCTGGTTCAGCACCAATCTCCATTTTGGAAATGCAAGCTCCCCTGTCTCTCAAAGTACCTAAACTGGATGATGTTGAGTGAGAAAGATGGATGAGGTGAGGATCATTTTGGATCCTGGAAAATCCAATATGCTCGAGAAGAGGGAAGAGTGTTCTTTTTTGCCTCTTGTCCAGAAATGGCTGTCATAAACTCTAACTCAAATGTGTCAGTGTTCAAGTGTTTCTTATTTTTTGGAATAAATGCTTCCATCATTTCATCCTTTTGTGAGCCAATGTGGATCAGTTCGAGCACATTCTTGAGCAAGTATATCAGATTGGCATGAATCAAATGTCAATTTCAACCATCTCTGGGATCAAAGCATCTCAGCTAACATAGGACGCCTGGACTGGCTGAAGTTCTGTCTCCTCAGCTTCCAATGACGCTAAGAGAATTAAGCACAGTTAGGAATACCTTATTAAGTATGCTCTCATTTTTGCAAAAATTGGAAGACAGATCACTAATATACATACATAATGTACATTATATATATATATAAGTAATTGGCCCTTTATATAAAGTATGGGGAATCTGCAGAGGGAAGAAGATTTTATTTTCATTAAATACCCATTTATACAGTTTGATTTATGTTTTTCCAGGTGCATGTTTATTTTTCTCAATTAAAAGTTCTAATGAACTTTCAACAATCAACTCCTTATCAAGCTAATATTTTTAAAAGATATTGAGGTAGTTTTTCCTCCTGTGAATATGTGGATCTGGTATAATGAAATTGTCCCCTTTCTCTTTCTACACATGAGGGCAAGAAATAACAAAAGGATGATGGGTTATGAGTCATTACAAGATATTGGCTGTAGTTACCAGTTTCCAGCCATGAACTTTTACCTAAGCATCAAATAGACATTTGCATAAGTTTCATGACTCTTGCATAAATTTGGAATTATAGACTTTTTAATTCCTAGAAATGGCTTTGGAATATATGGGCTTCTTTAATGTAATTGAGTTCCTGTGGTTTGAAAAGGAATAAATACCTACTAAAAGTTCTAATTCGCATTCCCACGTAGCTAATTTATTCAGATGGTGGGATCTGGCTCAAGTTAGGGAGAAATGATCAAAATTTAAGGCTTACAGCTTCCAAGAAAGCAGAGCTTTGCAACTGAATTCACTTCTAAACTTTAGCAAAATTGCTTTATTGGGAAAAAAAAGTTGTTTTAATATTATTTTATGTCTTCTTCTTCTCCCCTGTCTAACCCCCAGTATAAATGTTTCCCAGATAACCTATTAAATTTCAAAACAAGACCGTTTGTCTTCATGCTGTAGGAATTTATCGTGACAAAAAGTTGTCCTGAAAATTTCATTGAAATCCTTCCAGGACCAATAGAAACAGAGATTTCTCCTTTTGCTTATGCTTCCAGGATTCTGGTATGAATCCGCTGCCATTTGCACTGTACGCTAATGACAAGCTGGATGTTTGCATGAGAGCCAATATGTTCTTACACTGCTTTTTGAGACAAGTAATAATCAGGCTGTCATCATTGTCATCCTGCAATCAGGCTTTGACAAGGTTTGCAAATAACCTGAAAGGAATTGCTCATCCCTGAACACTGCAGATCAAAACCAGACCTGAACAAAAACGAAAAGTCTGCTGTGTGTCAGCTGCATACCCT
Organism: Tamandua tetradactyla; assembly: GCF_023851605.1. Lineage (NCBI taxonomy): Eukaryota > Metazoa > Chordata > Mammalia > Pilosa > Myrmecophagidae > Tamandua > Tamandua tetradactyla. The sequence goes on from NC_135336.1 coordinate 74,346,592, forward strand.
CTGGAAACGTGCTATGCATAAGCAGAAGCAGCAGCAGCAGCAGCAGAGGGAACAACTGAGCCCTCCCCCTTCTCCTTTTTATTTATTTTTTCACTGAGTAGAGCTTTACTCAGATGCCAATCCTGGGAACTCACAATGAAGAACTATGATGTACTCACCTGAAACTCCCCATCTGATTGGGAGTACTAGTTTTAGTATTCCTAACTATGATTCTAAAAGCAAATAGCATTTCTGTCCTTGGTGTGGTTTGTTTCTTAACTCATGGATGGAATAGGCAGAGTGTCTGCTGGAAACCAGTACTTCCATCAGTGAAGGAATTGAGCTACAAGTTCCTTTCTTTTCCTCCTCTCCTTGCCACTCCATAGAGGGGGCAAAGGGTACATTATTTCTTCACTGCTGTCCTAACACTTGTTAATCAACAGGCTTTCCAAGTTATAAGGAACAAATTAAATTTTTTTATAAAACTTCAGAAACAAGGTCCTTTTGGAGGAAAAGAAAGTTTGTTTTTTAAGTATTAGCTGATCACAGGTCTGCTGTAAACATGTTTGAATCTCATGTTTGTAATAAATAGATCCATGGCTCCTTGACATAATAGATTTAAGCATTCATGAATTATATTTAAAATGTAATTATAGATTTGAGATGTGAATTAATTATTGATTTGATTTTAGCATAAGAGAAGAATTTAATTCCGAGTTATCATGTTGTCCTTTACAAGGAATCCTGAGAATAACAGCTAATCCCAAGGAAGCACAAAACAAAGTTAAGTGTAGACACTAATGAAAGGAAAAGAGTATAATAAGTGAAGGGTCTACATTCCATAAAGAAAAGATATATAAAGCACATTTAAGACCCCAATCCATGTGATTAGTCTTTTGAAACTATAGGCCATACTGTCCTAAACAGAATTGTCCTACAACAAATGTATGCTGAACCAACATTTTGGTGAGAGATAAGCATAATGTATAAGAAGTAATCCTTCTTTTCAAGGAGTTGATAAGCTGACTAGGGAGAAGGCACTAATGCATTTATAACTTTGTGGAAGTATATAACAGTTATACACTGAAATATGAGATAGAGGGAAACAAGGACAAATTTCTGGGCTTCTAATAATCCAGTAAGATTAGCATAACTAGGTAGACACCAAGATCACCTGTGCTTTACACAGTAGTCATTTATATTCAAATGAGGTTGAGAAGGGGACAGCTGGGTGCTATCTTCTGGATTCTACCCACAAATACAATAATACATATCCACTTTTAGACTTTCGACACTCAAAATACTCACATCTACCTTGCATTACAATTGCTATGTATCTGTAGCAAACTCCTGTGGAAAGAAGGAGTTTCGAATCATAGTCTATTTTATTATTAGAGGCCATTGTTTTAATTAGCATGGTTATTTTTCTTTTTAATAATTGCATTCCTCAAAACTGTACGTTGTAATTCAATAACAAAGCTCAGTGTAGGAAATTTTGTCTACCATTTAACAGAAAAGTTTTTCTAGTCCCAATATGTAATATTGAGGCCTGTAACTAAAGATATTAATTCTTGCTCTATTTCCTAGTTTCATCTTTATTTCTCTTTCTATGACAGTACTAGAAAACTTAACTAAAAATTCTCATTGAAAACCCTCTTCCTCATGGAAAAATAAGCTATGGCAATAATTTAACTATCTTAAAAAAGATGTAAGGAATTCACATAAATATTAAATATGAATTCCCTTAAATATTGTGCTTCTCAATTCCATTTCAAATATTGTCAAAATATTTTAAAGGATATCCAATTGTTTTGAGAGGTTCAGAGGCAAATGGGTAGCATCAACATGATAGTAGAAGAGACAAATGATGACCAAGGACAGACATAAATAAATACACATTCCATTGAGTACAAGGAACAAAGTAAGCAGTGTTATGATAAAGTAAAAGGAAATGCTGTTGTCAAACATCTGAAAAAAGTCTCAAATCCAATCATAGAAAAGATATATCAATCAAAATGCAACAATAGGGGCGGGCCGCGGTGGCTCAGCGGGCAAAGTGCTTGCCTGCTATGCCGGAGGACCTCGGTTCGATTCCCGGCCCCAGCCCATGTAACAAAAACGGAGAAACAGAATACAATAAAACAAGAAAATGTTTAAAGATGTTTCCCTTTCTTCCTTCCTTCCTTCCTTCTATCCTTCCTTCCTTCTCTCTGTCTTTCCTTTAAAAAAAAAAAAAAAAAAAAAAAAATGCAACAATAATCCTAATTGATAATCCTAATTGATAAGGATTAAAAACTTTGATAGCGTATTCTGTAGGAGAGAATGAAGGAAAAAGCATTTGATTGTTGAATGATGACGAATGAATTGATGAATGCAAATCAATTCATCCTTAACAGAGGGCAATCTGGCAATATCTATCGAACTATAAAAACATAAATTTTGACCCTTATTTCAGAAATGAAAGATAGCATATAAATTTATTCTCATATGTCCAAAATGATGTCATATACAGGTTGTTCTTTGTAATATTGTTGTTAATAAAAAAAGACTGGAAAAATATACAAATACTAATTTATAGAAGACCAGTTAAATAAAGTATACAACATATAACACAAAGGAATGCAATGTAGCTGTAACACAGAATGAGAAAACAGCAGTTTGGGGCAGATATGGGCTAATCTACAAGATAGTGTTAAGTGAAAAAAATTTAAGATTTGGTACAGTTTGCATAATATGCAAAAAAGAATGTGTACATTTTTCTTCATATATGCCTAAAATATCTCTAGAAGTGGAATGGTAGGGAGAATTTTTAAATGTACATATTTCCTTTTAAGTTTTGAATTATGTAAATATATTACCAGTTTAAGAATATTTGAATATTTTTGTAAAGATAAAAATTTCCAGTAGTATCTTATTATCTGCTCGCCAAGCCATAGGATCTGAGGACAAAGTTCTTGAAAGTGTCATTGATTTTGTGTTAGATTCAGCTCAAGAAATACGCATCAGAACATACTGGGTTCAAGTTCCTGTGTTCTTGGGGCATAAAATATAGACTCTGTCCTCAAGAGAATAGTGTCTGATGGAGGAAACAGACATTTATATGAAAGAAAAATTGTGATAAATGCAGTTAGTTTAAATACAAAGACTTTTGAGTTCTACTATAACTTTCAATACTCTTGCAGAGTTGTCATGAAGTATTGGGCTTAAGTACTTAGTAAAAATATCTAGCTTATTAATTGGAAAATCCAATGTATGTGTTGCAAATCTTTGAAGTATTTCAGGGCATAGCCCTCCAATATGATTGGAATATGTGTGATGAAAACTATTTATTCAAAGAACATGAAAAAGATATTCTAAAGAACACTGCATTAAGATCATATGAAATATTCTCCAGTCTGAAATCTGTTTCCCTCAAAAATTACATAACATAGACTGCAAATAAAAATTTTAGCAGATAAGTTTGCTATTTTAAAATTTAACTTTTTATCTGTCCTATTTATTTTCTGTCATTTCACTTTTTCATATTCCTATTAAATGGCTTTAGGAGTATGACACATGTAAATAACAAATTTTTGGAGGATCTACAATATTTCCCAAATCAAGAGATAAAAAAAAAAGGTACGAATATTCAAAACTGAACAGCAATGTTGAAAATCTTAATTAGTCATAAAAAGTGATAAAATAATAATAATGTGTGATCAAAAGAATCAATTATATTTTCCTGTTTCTTTGGCAGAGATCTCAGAATCTGTGGAACTTATGCTTATATGATTGGAGGATATTGGTGGCTTTTTAAATACTAAAAATAATAAATTTACAATTATATATTTAGGTACTAGATTTTGGAAGGGTCTTTGCAACTGAGGGACCCTGAAGCTTAAGCTTTATTTGCTTCACAGAAACTTGCTCTGCTTCTCTTAGCAAAACAGAATTTTCCTTAACCTTCATTCTCTGGTTTAATCCTAATATATCTTTTTCTCTGTAGAGAAACATGAATAAGGTGTTAAATAAGTAGAAGTTTTCCATGTAGCTATCTAGATTACACTTCCATTTTTAGATCTTCTTCATTTGAGAAAGAAAGTAAAATTAAATCTGCCATATCAGATTCGGTAGAATGAGAATTTTCTTTCTCATAAACATAGCTTCTTGCAACGCAATTTACATACTGTTCTTTTAGCCCACGTGTGGAAATTTAACAATGATTTTTTTCACTCCTCACAAGTGGTTCGCAGTAGCAGTTCTGACAATTAATTCTCCCGCAATTGAGCATTTATTAGTATGATAGCTCACAGCTCTTTCCCCTCTACAAGGTCCCCTCCTATCAGTCTTGATTGGAGACTATGCTGAATTTCCCCTGATAGTAGGAAGAAGGCAGACATTTCTTAGTTTTCGCTCTTTCATTTTGCCAGAGGGGGGAACTGCCTTCTACTTATTCTGGTAACCATGTTACCTAACTCTCAAAACAGAGAAAATGACGGGGAGGAGGAGGAGGGAGATGTTCTGAGAAGCATCCCCTGGTTATTGTTGCTAGGGCAACTGCTACTTGGCATAGTCCAAACAGTCATCGTCTGTCACACTTGGGGTATAATTTACAGGCATGCAACACATCTGAGTGGATTTTTTTAAGTGGGGAAGAAATGGAGATTCATGTAAATAAATGAGAGAATTTTAAATAGGCACATAAGCGCAAACGCATGGCTAATATTTAAAGGAGAGACACTGGTGGGATACATTGTGGAACATAGGGGTATCACTCCTAAATATTAGTATTTTTTCAATTTCTCAAATTATGTAGTATCTACCTATTCCCAGTAATTGTCTACCCATCTGCTTCCTTTCACAGGAATCCCTTCTTCTACCAAATGCTAGGTTTTTTAGGAGAAAAATAATTTATTAACAAAGAATATTTAAAAATACTTCTTCACTGCTCACCAGAATATCTGACTCAGAAGGAGGCCTGGATTTGTGATAAAAGAAGTTGAGCTTTTTTTTTTTTTAACTCAGTCATTGACCAAAACATAGCCATGAACCCTAAACTACTCTTGACTAAATGGTGGCATATTTAATTTTATTGTATCTTCACTTCTTAGACCCAGAGTGTCTGCTTAATTTTTCTAAGCATTGTCTCTTTTTCTTAACATTATGAGAAAATTATATAGCAGAATAAAGAGCCTTAAAGATACCTGTCATCAAAGTCACATAAAATTCCCAGTTTCAACCTCCTCTTTGTATTTGCTAGAGTCAGCATAATAAAATGTGAAGGAAACCCCTATCAGTGTATCACCTTTACAGAATGTGTTTAATAACTGAGTGCATTTTCAGGAATGGAAGGAAAATGAATTTGAACCAAATCGCCCTGAATTAATTGAAAAAATGATGAAAGAGGAAAGAATAAAACTCTGACAAAACAACTTCTGACAAAAGCTTAGCCAAAAATTTTTACTTTTCCTTAGACAGAATTGGTAAAGTACTGTTGTGAAAGCCAAATATATCCTTTCAAATAACCAAAATAAGGAAACTAGGTACCAAAGTAAATAAAGAAAAAAAATTTTTTAAATATAAGCTTAACTTTGCATTTTGAGTCAACCAAATTAGTTGACCTTCAGTATCATTTTGTATATTTAATTTTAATGGAATCATCCAAATATTGTGAGCCAATGTATTCACTGCCTGGAAAGCCAGAGAAAGGAAAAAAACATGAGGGTAACAATAATAAAAATGATTGTTTGCTTTTGCTAAGCATTTATTATATACTGGATAATATCCTAAACACTTTATGAGGATTAACTCATTTAATGCTTACATTGCAATTGTGCAGTAGGCATGCAATTATCCTTATTGTACAAATTAAGGAATTAAAGGCCATGGAAAATATGAAATAGGCTCAAACGTACAAAACAGGGAAATGACAGCAAACAGATATAATCTGTTTCTTATATCAATATTGTGTACTGTGGAAATTTGGTTTGAAGTCCAATCTCCTTTCAGCAGGAAGTATTTCTGTGAGGTTGTGTTACAGCTTCCCTATCTAACCTTCACCTTTTATACGGTAGATACCCCTCATTGTCCATCTTTCTGGATCTCTGGTTCCCATCTTTGCACCTTTTTTTACACTCATTTCCGTTAAACCTCAATATTGTAGATTAAAACAACCAAAGGGTTCATCTATGTATCCCCATCCTTATTTTTTTCCCTTGAGATTTTCTGCTGGCAACATCTTTCATAAATACAGATACCTACTCTTTAGTTATATCTTTTACCACGCCCCACCTTGTTTCTTGGGTTTATTTGGATATTGCACCATTTGAATTTAAATTTCCTATGCTTTGGATCTGGGAAATTAGCTGCTAGAGAAACACCTTTCTCCTTTTGCACACTGCACCTCACACATGCACACACACATACACACACACATGAAAACTCATTCCCTTGATTCTTTTTTTTAAATTTATTTATTAATTAAAAAAATAAAGAAACAAAATAAAGCAACATACATAATCAGTAATTCACAATATCATCACTTAGTTGCATATTCATTATTTCTTAGAACATTTGCATTAATTCAGAAAAAGAAATAGAAAGACAATAGAAAAAGAAATAAAACGAACACAGGAAATAAAAAAAAAAGATTATGCCTACCATACCCCTTACCCCTTGCTTTCATTGATCACTAGCATTTAAACTAAATTTATTTTAGCATTTGTTCCCCCTATTATTTATTTTTATTCCATATGTTCTACTCCTTTCTTGACAAGGTAGATTAAAGGAGCATCAGACACAAGGTTTTCACAATCACACAGCCACATTGTGACAGCTGTATCATTATTCAATCATCCTCAAGAAACATGGCTATTGGAACACAGCTCTACATTTTCAGGCAGTTCCCTCCAGCCTCTCCATTACATCTTGAATAACAATATGATATCTACTTAATGCATAAGAATAATCTCCAGGATAACCTCTCGACTCTGTTTGGAATCTCTCAGCCATTGACATTTTGTCTAATTTCCCTCTTCCCCCTTTTGGTCGAGAAGGTTTTCTCAATCCCTTGATGCTAAGTCTCAGCTCATTCTAGGGTTTTTCTCAATCCCTTGATACTGAGTCTCCGCTCATTCCAAGATCTCTGTCCCACATTGCCAGGAAGGTCCACACCCCTGGGAATCATGTCCCACACAGAGAGGGGTAGGGTGGTGAGCCTGCTCATTGTGTTGGCTGGAGAGAGGGGCCACATCTGAGCAACAAAAGAGGCTCTCTTGGGGGTGACTCTTAGGCCTAAATTTTAAGTAGACTTGATCTATCCTTTGTGGGGTTAAGTTTCATATGAACGAACCCCAAGACTGAGGGCTCTGCCTATAGCTTTGGTGGTCCACACTGCTTGTGAGAATATCAAGAATTCAACTTGGGGAAGTTGAATTTCTCCCCATTCTCACCACTCCCCGAAGGGAGCTTTGCAGATACTTTTCCACTCACTGATCGAATCACTCTGGGATTCATCGGAGCATCACTCTGGACAAACGAGCAAAATCTCATGTCCTACCTGAGATTCCAAGTACTTATGGCGTCCAATCAAACTATCTACATAAGTTATATTAGGAAATGCACTAGTCAAAATATAAATTTTGTAACTAATAAACATTTTTTGCATTAGTCTCACACAGAAGGTGACATTTTAAAATATTAATTACCATCTATTTTCAGTACCCTCCAATAATGACAATCCTTTGTTCTTCCTCATGCAAAAACATTTTTAAAATTCTACCTTGTACATTTCACTATTATTATACACTCTAGGCATTCCTAGATTATACCATCTCAATCTTTAACATCTATCTTTCTTTCTGATTTCATTTATGTCCCAAGCACTCCTCCCTCTATCATTCTCACATGCAGTTTCATTCAGTGTTTTAACATAATTATATTATAATTAGGTAGTATTGTGCTGTCCATTTCTGAGTTTTTGTATCCAGTCCTGTTGCACAGTCTGTATCCCTTCAGCTCCAATTACCCAATATCTTACCCTATTTCTATCTCCTGATGGTCTCTGTTACGAACAAAATATTCCAAGTTTATTCACTAATGTCAGTTCATATCAGTGAGACCATACAGTATTTGTCCTTTTGTTTTTGGCTAGTCTCACTCAGCATAATGTTCTCAAGGTCCATCCATGTTTTTACATACTTCATAAGTTTATTCTGTCTTAAAGCTGCATAATATTCCATCGTATGTATAAACCACAGTTTGTTTAGCCACTTGTCTGTTGATGGACATTTTGGCTGTTTCCATCTCCTTGCAATTGTAAATAATGCTGCGATAAACATTGGTGTGCAAATGTCCGTTTGTGTCTTTGCCCTTATGTCCTCTGAGTAGATACCTAGCAATGATATTGCTGGGTCATATGGCAATTCTATATTCAGCTTTTTGAGGAACCGCCAAACTGCCTTCCACAGTGGTTGCACCATTTGACATTCCCACCAACAGTGAATAAGTGTGTCTCTTTCTCCACATCCTCTCCAGCACTTGTCATTTTCTGTTTTGTTGATAATGGCCATTCTGGTGGGTGTGAGAGTATATCTCATTGTGGTTTTGAGATATCATCTTATGATCATTCCCTCTTATGGCCAGGGATGTTGAACATCTCTTCATGTGCCTTTTGGCCATTTGTATTTCCTCTTCTGAGAGTTGTCTGTTCAAGTCTTTTTCCCATTTTGTAATTGGATTGGCTGTCTTTTTGTTGTTGAGTTGAACAATCTCTTTATAAGTTCTGGAGACTAGAGCTTTATCTGATATGTCATTTCCAAATATTGTTTCCCATTGTGTAGGCTGTCTTTTTACTTTCTTGATGAAGAGCTTTGATGCACAAAAGTTTAATTTTGAGGAGTTCCCATTTCTTTCTTTCTTTCTTCAGTGTTCTTGCTTTAGGTGTAAGGTCTACAAAACCGCCTCCAGGGGACTTCCGGAGAAGATGGTGGCTTAGTAAGATGCGCGGGTCTTAGTTCCTCCTCCAGAAAAGCAACTAAAGAAACAGAAACAATACAAAACAGCTCCCGGAGTCACGACAGAGACCAAAAAGACAGCGTACCCCATTCTGGAACGGCTGAACGGGCAGGGAGAATCCGCTGCGGTGAGATACCCGAGGGGCGTGCTGTTTCTGGCAGGGGCGGCTGGCGACTGGGGTCCCCTCCACGCACATGGCTCCCCGGTCTGACTGGGAATGTTGGATAGCGGGTCCCTCCCATCACGCTTGGCATCTTGGGCCAGCTGGGCAGTTTGGACCGGCACTCCCCCAAGCCGAGGCAGCCAGCGACCCCCGCCTCCATGCGCAGTTTCCCGGGCCGACTGCCCCGCAGACAGACGAGTGCCAGGAGCACCACCTACTGGGCAGGAAAAGAAAAACAGAGCCCAGAGATTTCACAGAAAAACCTTTCAACCAGCTGGGTCCCACACCCAGGGAAACCTGATCAAATGCCCAGACACCAGCAGAAAATAATGGATGACGCTCGGAAAATTGAAGATATGGCCCAGTCAAAGGAACAAACCAATAGTTCAAATGAGATACAGGAGCTGAGACAACTAATGCTGAATATACAAACAGAAATGGAAAAACTCTTCAAAAACCAAATCAATAAATTGAGGGAGGACATGAAGAAGACATGGGCTGAACAAAAAGAAGAAATAGAAAATCTGAAAAAACAAATCACAGAACTTGTGGGAGTGAAGGACAAAGAAGAAAAAATGGAAAAAACAATGGATACCTACAATGGTAGATCTAAAGAGACAGAAGCTACAATTAGTGAACTGGAGGATGGAACATCTGAATTCCAAAAAGAAACAGAAACTATAGGGAAAAGAATGGAAAAACTTGAGCAGGGGATCAGGGAACTGAATGACAATATGAAGCGCACAAATATACGTGTTGTGGGTGTCCCAGAAGGAGAAGAGAAGGGAAAAGGAGGAGAAAAACTAATGGAAGAAATTATCACTGAAAATTTCCCAACTCTTATGAAAGACCTAAATTTACAGATCCAAGAAGTGCAGCGCACCCCAAAGAGAATAGACCCAAATAGGCGTTCTCCAAGACACTTACTAGTTAGAATGTCAGAGGTCAAAGAGAAAGAGAGGATCTTGAAAGCAGCAAGAGAAAAACAATCTGTCACATACAAGGGAAACCCAATAAGACTATGTGTAGATTTCTCAGCAGAAACCATGGAAGCTAGAAGACAGTGGGATGATATATTTAAATTACTAAAAGAGAAAAACTGCCAACCAAGACTCCTATATCCAGCAAAATTGTCCTTCAAAAATGAAGGAGAAATTAAAACATTTATAGACAAAAAGTCACTGAGAGAATTTGTGACCAAGAGACCAGCTCTGCAAGAAATACTAAAGGGAGCACTAGAGTCAGATACGAAAAGACAGAAGAGAGAGGTATGGAGTAAAGTGTAGAAAGAAGGAAAATCAGATATGATATATATAATACAAAAGCCAAAATGGTAGAGGAAAATATTATCCAAACAGTAATAACACTAAAAGTTAATGGACTGAATTTCACAATCAAAAGACATAGAATGGCAGAATGGATTACGACCCAGCAATACCACTGCTGGGTATCTACTCAAAGGACTTAAGGGCAAAGACACGGACGGACATTTCACACCAGTGTTTATAGCAGCATTATCTACAATTGCAAAGAGATGGAAACAGCCAAAATGTCCATCGGCAGACGGGTGGCTAAACAAACTGTGGCGTATGCCTGCGATGGAATATTATGCAGCTTTAAGACGGACTAAGCTTGTGAAGCATGTAATAACATGGATGGACCTAGAGAACAATATGCTGAGAGAGTCTAGCCCAAAACTAAAGGACAAATACTGTATGGTCCCACTGATGTGAACCGACATTCGAGAATCAGCTTGGAATATATCATTGGTAACGGAGACCAGCAGGAGTAGAAACGGGGTAAGATAGTGGGTAATTGGAGCTGAAGGGATACAGACTGTGCAACAGGACTAGATACAAAAACTCAAGAATGGACAGCACAATAATACCTAAGTGTAATGTAACTAGGTTGGAACACTGAATGAAGCTGCACCTGAAATATGGTTTTTTGTTTGTTTATTTGTGTGTTTGTATCTTTTGTTTTTGTTTTTTTCTTTTTCCTTTATATATATATATATATTATTAGTATTATTATTTTAATTCTCTTCTCTATATTAACATTCTATATCTTTTTCTGCTGTTTTGCTAGTTCTTTTCCTAAATCAATGCAAATGTACTAAGAAATGATGATCATACATCTATGTGATGATACTAAGAATTACTGAGTGCATGTGTAGAATGGGATGATTTCTAAATGTTGTGTTAATTTCTTTTCCTTTTTTTGATTAATAAAAAAAATTAAAAAAAAAAACCGCCTCCAATTATAAGATTTATAAGATATTTCCCTACATTTTCCTCTAACTGTTTTATGGTCTTAGACCTGATGTTTAGATCTTTGATCCATTTTGAGTTAACTTTTGTATAGGGTGTGAGATACGGGTTCTCTTTCACTCTTTTGCATATGGATATCCAGTTCTCTAGGCACTATTTATTGAAGAGACTGTTCTGTCCCAGGTGAGTTGGCTTGACTGCTTTATCAAAGATCAAATGTCCATAAATGAGAAGGTCTATATCTGAACACTCTATTCGATTCCATTGGTCAATACATCTATCTTTATGCCAGTACCATGCTGTTTTGACCACTGTGGCTTCATAATATGCCTTAAAGTCCAGCAGCGTGAGCCCTCCAGCTTCGTTTTTTTTCCTCAAGATACTTTTAGCAATTCGGGGCACCCTGCCCTTCCAGATAAATTTGCTTATTGGTTTTTCTATTTCTGAAAAGTAAGTTGTTGGGATTTTGATTGGTATTGCATTGAATCTGTAAATCAGTTTAGGTAAGATTGACATCTTAACTATATTTAGTCTTCCAATCCATGAACACGGTATGCCCTTCCATCTATTTAGGTCTTCTGTGATTTCTTTTAACAGTTTTTTGTAGTTTTCTTTGTATAGGTCTTTTGTCTCTTTAGTTAAATTTATTCCTAAGTATTTTATTCTTTTGTTGCAATTGTAAATGGATTTTGTTTCTTGATTTCCCCCTGAGATTGTTCATTACTAGTGTATAGAAACACTACAGATTTTTGAATGTTGATCTTGTAACCTGCCACTTTGCTGTACTTGTTTATTAGCTCTAGTAGTTTTGCTGTGGATTTTTCAGGGTTTTTGACATATAGCATCATATCATCTGCAAACAGTGATAGTTTTACTTCTTCCTTTCCAATTTTGATGCCTTGTATTTCTTTTTCTTGTCTAATTGCTCTGGCTAGAACCTCCAACACAATGTTGAATAATAGTGGTGATAATGGACATCCTTGTCTTGTTCCTGATCTTAGGGGGAAAGTTTTCAGTTTTTCCCCATTGAGGACGATATTAGCTGTGGGCTTTTCATATATTCCTTTATCATTTTAAGGAAGTTCCCTTGTATTCCTATCCTTTGAAGTGTTTTCAACAGGATAGGATGTTGAATCTTGTCAAATGCCTTCTCTGCATCAATTGAGATGATCATGTGATTTTTCTGCTTTGATTTGTTGATATGGTGTATTACATTAATTGATTTTCTTATGTTGAACCATCTTTGCATACCTGCGATGAATCCTACTTGGTCATGATGTATAATTCCTTTAATGTGTTGCTGGATTCAATTTGCTAGAATTTTTTTGAGGATTTTTGCATCTATATTCATTAGAGAGATTGGTCTGTAGTTTTCTTTTTTTGTAATATCTTTGCCTGGTTTTGGTATGAAGGTGATATTGGCTTCATAGAATGAATTAGGTAGCTTTCCCTCCACTTCAATTTTTTTGAAGAGTTTGAGCAGGGTTGGTACTAATTCTTTCTGGAATGTTTGGTAGAATTCACATGTGAAGCCGTCTGGTCCTGGACTTTTCTTTTTGGGAAGCTTTTGAATGACTGATTCAATTTCTTTACTTGTGATTGGTTTGTTGAGGTCATCTATTTCATCTTGAGTCAAAGTTGGTTGTTCATGCCTTTCTAGGAAGTTGTCCATTTCATCTACATTGTTGTATTTATTGGCATAAAGTTGTTCATAGTATCCTGTTATTACCTCCTTTATTTCTGTGGGGTCAGTGGTTATGTCTGCTCTTCCATTTCTGATCTTATTTATTTGCATCTTCTCTCTTCTTCTTTTTGTCAATCTTGCTAAGGGCCCATCAATCTTATTGATTTTTTCATAGAACCAACTTCTGGTTTTATTGATTTTCTCAATTGTTTTCACATTCTCAATTTCATTTATTTCTGCTCTAATCTTTGTTATTTCTTTCCTTTTGCTTGCTTTGGGGTTAGTTTGCTGTTCTTTCTCCAGTTCTTCCATGTGGACAGTTAATTCCTATATTTTTGCCCTTTCTTCTTTTTTGATATAGGCATTTAGGGCAATAAATTTTCCTCTTAGTACTGCCTTTGCTGCATTCCATAAGTTTTGATATGTTGTATTTTCATTTTCATTTGCCTCGAGATATTTACTTATTTCTCTTGTAATTTCTTCCTTGACCCACTGGTTGCTTAAGAGTGTGTTGTTGAGCCTCCACATATTTGTGAATTTTCTGCTGCTTTGCCTATTATTGATTTCCAACTTCATTCCCTTATGATCTGAGAAAGTGTTTTGTATGATTTCAATCTTTTTAAATTTGTTGAGACTGGCTTTGTGACCCAACATATGGTCTATCTTTGAGAATGATCCATGAGCACTTGAGAAAAATGTGTATCCTGCTGTTATGAGGTGTAATGTCCTATAAATGTCTGGTAAGTCTGGCTCATTTATTGTATTATTCAAATTCTCTGTTTCTTTGTTGATCCTCTGTCTAGATGTTCTGTCCATTGATGACAGTGGGGAATTGAAATCTCCAACTATTATGGTAGATGTGTCTATTTCCCTTTTCAGTGTTTGCAGTGTTTGCCTCATGTATTTTGGGGCATTCTGGTTTGGAGCATAAATATTTATGATTGTTATTTCTTAATGTTGAATTGTTCCTTTTATTAGTATGTAGTATCCTTCTTTGTCTCTTTTAACTGTTTTACATTTGAAGTCTAATTTGTTGGATATTAGTATAGCTACTCCTGCTCTTTTCTGGTTGTTATTTGCATGGAATATCTTTTCCCAACTTTTCACTTTCAACTTATGTTTATCCTTGGGTCTAAGATGTGTTTCCTGTAGACAGCATATAGAAGGATCCTGTTTTTAATGCATTCTGCCAGTCTATGTCTTTTGATTGGGGAGTTCAATCCATTAACATTTAGTGTTATTACTGTTTGGGTAGTACTTTCCTCTACCATTTTGCCTTTTGTATTTCATATGTCATATCTAATTTTCCTTCTTTCTATACTCTTCTCCGCACCTTTCTCTTCTCTCTTTCCATATCTGTCTCTAGTGCTCCCTTTAGTATTTTTTGCAGAGCTGGTCTCTTGGTCACAAATTCTCTCAGTGATTTTTTGTCTGAAAATGTTTTAATTTCTTCCTCATTTTTGAAGGACAATTTTTCTGGGTATGGAATTCTTGGTTGGCAGTTTTTCTCTTTTGGTAATTTAAATATATCATCCCACTGTCTTCTTGCTTCCATGGTTTCTGCTGAGAAATATACACATAGTCTTATTGGGTTTCCCTAGTATGTGATGGATTGCTTTTCTCTTACTGCTTTCAAGATCCTCTCTTTCTCTTTGACCTCTGACATTCTGACTAGTAAGTGTCTTGGAGAACATCTATTTGGATCTATTCTCTTTGGGGTATGCTGCGCTTCTTGGATCTGTAATTTTAGGTCTTTCATAAGAGTTGGGAAATTTTCAGTGATAATTTCTTCCATTAGTTTTTCTCCTCCTTTTCCCTTCTCTTCTCCTTCTGGGACACCCCCAACACAAATATCTGTGTGATTCATATTATCATTCAGTTCCCTGATTCCCTGCTCATATTTTTCCATTTTTTTCCCTATAGTTTCTGTATCTTGTCAGATTTCAGAGGTTCCATCCTCCAGTTCACTAATCCTAACCTCTGTCTCTTGAAATCTACCATTGTAGGTTTCCATTGTTTTTTTCATCTCTTCTACTATACCTTTCATCCCCATAAGTTCTGTGATTTGTTTTTTCAGACATTCCATTTCTTATTTTTGTTCAGTCCTTGCCTTCTTCATATCCTCCCTCAATTCATTGATTTGGTTTTTGATGAGGTTTTCCATGTCTGTTCGTACATTCTGAATTAGTTGTTTCAGCTCTTGTATCTCCTTTGAATTGTTGGTTTGTTCCTTTGACTGGGCCATATCTTCAATTTTCCTGGTATGATTTGTTATTTTTTGCTGGTGTCTAGACATTTAATCACCTTAATTAGTTTATTCTGGAAATTGCCTTCACTTCTCTTACCTAGGGATTTCTTGCTAGATAAATTTGTTGTCTATCTGTTCTTTGACCTTCAGTTCAGCTTTTTCTGGACCTCTAGCTTAGGTTTTATTTAACAGAGGATAATTTTTCAGTTCTTGTTTTCTTATTTCTTGCCCTGTTTGTATGGTGCCTTTTCCCTCCCCACACTTAGGAGAGTCTATGTAGGTATTATAGACTCCAATCGGGTTTTTCCAGACTAAACTGGCCTCCTATCAGGGGGAAGGAGTCACTTGAGTCAGTTTTCCCTGAAGGTGAGACCCAGCAGGTTAAAAGACTTTCCTGTGAAGTCTCTGGGTTCTGTTTTTCTTATCCTGCCCAGCATGTGGCACATCTGCCTGTGGGTCACCCCAGCAAAAGATGTTGTGGCACTTTTAACTTTGGAAGACTCTTCCTGCTGGGGGCATGGTGGAGACGGAGGAGAGGTTGTAGGCTGGTTTTAATGGCTTCAAATCGCCAAGTCCTGGGGTCTGAATTCCTTGAGAGGGGGATTCCACCTGAGTTGGGCTTTACCCTTCCCCTGGGGAAGGCACTGGTGCAAGACAGCCCTGAAAGCAGCTCGTTTCTGCATATGCCTGGGGCAGTTGCAGCCTGAGATGTCCCACCGCTGAATCCAGAGGCTGCCAAGTCTCCGTAGAAACACAGCCACTAAAACCTCCGTTTCCTCCCCTTTCCTCTTTTTCCATGAGCCCAATGAGTGAACTCCACCTTGACCAGGTTTAGAGTCTCTTTCCTTTCCCTCTGGGAAGCCGCCTGCAGGGAAGAGGCACCGGGTGCTAGGCGCCGTAGCTTGGGGAACTCACGGTTTTGGGGAGGCTTGCAGCCAGTCCAGTTGGTCCAAACTGGGGTACGCTGTGTGTCCGGTCACTGACGTGGCTCCAGGAGCTGTTCTGTACTGTTTCTGGTTATTTAGTAGTTGTTCTGGAGGATGAACTAAAATGCACACATTGCTAAGCTGCCATCTTGGCCCCAGAGCTTAGAGTTTGTATTCCCTTGATTCTTAATTCCCTCTCATATCAAATGTTATATCCCAATATAACATGACATTTAGCTGCTATTAAGAAAAAAACTCTAATGGGAATCAATTCTGAGCATCTTGAGACTGAATCTTGTTCGTTTCTAAATCTGTACCCCAAATCATACAAGCAGTATTATTCCTTACTCACAGAAGATGGTCAATAAGTGATTGTATTAGTTAGGGTTCTCTAGAGAAACAGAATCAACAGGGAACACTAGCAAATATAAAATTTATAAAAGTGTCTCACGTGACCGTTGGAATGCAGAGTCCAAAATCTGCAGGGTAGGCTGTGAAGCTGACAATTCCGATGGAGGGTCTGGAGGAATCCCACAGGAGAGGCTTACCAGCCAAAACAGGAAAAGCTTGTCTCTTCTGAATCCTCCTTAAAAGGCTTCCAGTGATCAGATTAAGCACTACTCGTTGCAGAAGACACTCCCCTTTGGCTGATTACAAATGGAATCAGCTGTGCATGCAGCTGACATGATCATGATTTAATTCTATGAAATGTCCTCATTGCAACAGACAGGCCAGCACTTGTCCAACCAGAAAAACAGGTATCACCACTTGGCCAAGTTGACACATGAACCTGACCATGACAGTGCTCATTAAATTACGTGGTTTCACATGCTGGGAAACTAGCTTTTTAATTTACATTAATTAGTATAATCATCAGAATAGGCTAGGTTGTACTGCATTAACAAATACACCCAAACTGCAGTGGCTTTTTACAATACAAGTTTATTTCTCATTCATCTTGTCCATGCTTTGCACAGAAGCAAGAACACTCTGCTCTTTGTAGTCATTCATTTCCTCAAATAGATGGTGCCTTAAGCGCGACACATTTCCATATAGCTGAGAAGGAAAAATAAGAATCTAGCAAACATAGAGCTTCTCTAAAATGTTTTCCAGTAGTGGCACACATCAATTTTACTAACATATTACTGGCCAAAGTTAAAAAATATATATGTGGCTACTCCTAACTTCCAAGAGGGCAAGGAAGTGCAATACTTCTGTTTGCTAGGAAAGAAACAAACCAGAATATCTATGAACAGCCCTAAAAGTTATGGCAGGGTGCATGCTCTTTATGCTTCTGTTTTCCTCTGGAGTAACCCCTTCAATGACAAACTCCCTAAATACTGAGAATATTTCCTGGGACTCTTACATTGGTGCAAATGTGGTTACTTTATCTTAGTTCCCAAATTATGAGGCAAGAAGTGGGGAGAGAAAAGACATTAATAGAGGTGCAGATATCAATAATCTATCAAGTTCAAGCAGGATGGCACAGCCTGGGGTTGGGAAAAAAAAGGAGCAATGACAAGCAGTTGTACTTAGTGTTCCTTATTCAAGAGCAAGATCTAGTCTCTGTGGAAAGAGTTTTAGACAAACTTGGATATTGGTCAGATTTCATAGCAGAAAATGTGGAAAGAGATTATCAATTCATTCAGAAGGCAATGCGCCCATCCCAATGTGACCCTGAAGGAAAGAAGAATATGACATTCTTTAAATCCATTTCTTCTCTGGCACTTACATCTTTGAACTTTATGAAGTCAAGTACCCTGTTTACACTAGTCTAGAACCTCTTATTATATTTGCATGCAAAAAACCCAGCATTGTATATGGGTACATAATAATCATATCTCTGATTAATAGACATAATTACTGATGTCTACTAATAGTTACATATTATATATATCCACTGATCTATATGCCTGCTAATATTTATGCATATATATTATATTCATAGTATTTATTATGTATACATAGTTGGAATGGATCCAAATTATGATTCCAGTAATAAATCTCCTATGAATATATACAAGCTTTTCTTATATTAAGAAAGTTGTTATGCTGTAGTATGCTCAAATTTTATAGTAGGAAAATCACTTAATCAATGATCAGATTCCTACCTAGTGCCATGAATCACATATGGTATAGGGAGACCCTGGTTCCAAGATTTTCTTCCCAAAGAGGGGGCATATTAAAGAAATTATAAAGGGTGGGGGACAGTTCCTTTTTTACCCAATCAGTGTTAGCTTTAGAAAATAATGGGAAAACTGCAGGTATTCTAGAAAGGGCAAAAATGTAAGATCATTCTGTAGTTACATTCATAAATTCAATCATAGTAATTTGATATTTTTTACAGCATATCCTTTGACTTCAAATATATTCAACAGATGATTCAGTTTCTGACAAAAGAGACACTGCACCCTGTATTCTACCTTTCAGTGTGTCCACTTCAGGGCCTTCAGACATAATTGAACATTTTGGAGATTATTAATGGGACAGGCTGCAAAGCATTTATACTCATGGAGAGTCAGGAGATTCTTAAAAAAGACATTCCTGAGGTAAAATAGTTTTTAGAGTCATGATCCTGACCCAGTTATAAGATATTACTTGTTAGTAATATAAAAACCTGATGCTGGCCCAGGCATATCTATAGTCTAGAAAGAGAATCCTAACAGTATGCTAAAAGAGTGGCTTTATTGAACTCTGATCTTGGTGTTTCAGAGGGTGAACACTTCCTAAATCAATTCTTGGGCACTAACACAAATGCCCAAGAAATGTAGCATATAGAGTTTAGAAACACTACTGATTTCTCCATGTTAATCTTGTACCCTACCATTTCTCTGAATTCCTTTATTACTCTAATAGTTTTGTTGAAGACTTTTTTAAGGACTTTCTATAGGATCATATCATCCACAAATAGAGAAAGTTTTATTTCTTCCTTTCCAATTTTGATGTCTTTTATTTCCTTTTCTGGCTTAATTTTAGAACTTTCAGCACATTGTTGAATAACAGTGGGAAATGTAGGCATCCTTGTCTTGTTCCTGATCTTAGGTGGAAAGCATTCAGTCTTTCACCATTGAGTATGAGGTTTGCTATGGGTTTTTATATTTGCCCTTTATCATGTTGAGGAAGTTTCCTTCTATTCCTAGATTTCTAGATATATTTATCAAGAAGGAGTGCTGGATTTTGTCAAAAGCCTCGTCTTAATCATTGAGATGGGCATGGTTTTTTTTTTTTGTTTTATTTACCCTTCATTCTGTTAATGTGGTAGAATGCATTGATTGATTTTCTTATATTGAACCACCATTGTATACCTGGGATAAATCCCACTTGCTTATGGTGTACAATTATCTCATTGTGCTATTAGGTTCTAGTATATTGTTGGGGATTTTGTAGCTATATTCATAAGGGATATTGGTTTGTAAACTATTTTTATTGTGGTATTTTAATCTCCTTTGGTGCGAGGATGATGTTGGCCATATAAAATGATTTAGGAAGTGTTCACCCTCTGAAACACCAAGATCGGTGTTAATTCTTCAAATGTTTGCTAAAATTCACTGGTGAAGCCATCTTCTCCTGGGTTTTTCTTTGTTGGGAGTGTTTTTTATTATGATTAAATCTCTTAACTTGTAGTTGGTCTGTTGAAATTCTTCCATTTCTTATTGAGTTAGGGTATTTACTTAGTATTTTTCTAGAAATTTGTCCATTTCATCTAGGTTTTCTAATTTGTTGGTGAATAGTTGTTTATGGTAACCTTTTATAATCCTTTTTTATTTCTGTGCAGTCAGTTGTAATATCCTCCCTTTCATTTCTTATTTATTTGTAGCCTCTCTCTTTTTATTTTTCTCAGTCTGCCTAAAAGTTTGTCTATTTTATTGATTTTTCCCCCCAAAAATCAACTTTTATTTTCACAATTTTTTCTATTGCTTTTTTATTCTCTATTTCATTTATCTCTGCTTCAGTCTTTGTTATTTCTCTCTGCTCACTTTGGGTTTGTTTGCTCTTCTTTCTCTAGATCTTCTTCCAGTTGTGAGATTAGGTATCTCATTGAGATCATTCTTTCTTTTTTTTTTTTTTTTTTTTTTTTACATGGGCAGAGGCACCAGGAATCGAACCCGGGTCCTTGAGCATGGCAGGCAAGCATTCTTACCTGCTGAGCCACTGTTGCCCGCCCAATCATTCTTTCTTAATGTAAACATTTAAAATAAATTTCCCTCTCAGCACTACCTTTGCTGTGTCCCTTAAATTTTGTTTTGTTGTGCTTCCATTTTCATTCTCCTCAAGATATTTCCTAATATCGTTTGTGATTTCTTCTTTCATACATTAAGAATGCATTGTTTAATTTCCACATATTGGTTAATTTTTCAGTTCTCCCTCCATTTCTAATTTATACCTTCCTGCCACTGTGAGCAGAGAAGATACATTGTATTATTTTGCATTTTAAGTTTATTGAGACTTATTTTGTGGCCAATATATGGTCTCTCTTGGAGAATGTCCCATGTGCCTAGAGAAGAATGTGTATTATACTGCTACTGGGTTAAGTGTTCTATATATATTTTGTTAGGTCTAGGTGTTTTATGGTATCACTTAAGTCTTGTACTGTCTTATTGATCTTCTGTCTAGATGTTCTATCCATTATTGAAAGTGGTTTGTTGAAGTCTTCTGCTATTAATGTAGAATCATCTGTTTCCCCCTTCAAATTTGTCAATATTTGATCCATATAATTTAGGTCTCTGCCCTTAGGTGCATATATATTTATAATTATTGTCTTCTTGTTGAATTGAACCCTTTTTAATTCATAGTGTATTGTAACATATTTGTGACAAGTCCATTTTATCTGTTATGAGTATAGCTAACCTAGCTACATTTTATTTTTATATTTTCTTTCTCAGCCTACTTGTGTCTTTCAATTTAATGTGATTCTCTGGCAAACAGCAAGTAGTTGGATCATGCTTTTTGATCCTTTCTGCAAATATCTGCCTCTTGTCTGGAGAATTCTGCCCATTTACATTTAAAGTAACTCCTGATAATACAGGACTTTCTTCTGGCATTTTGCTATTTGGTCTTTGTAAGGTATGTAACTGTTTTTGTCCTAAATTCTTCCATCAGTGTTTATTTTCATAGTTATTTAATTTTTTGTAGTGTACCATTTTGAGTTGCTTCTCGTTTCTTTCTGTTTATATTTTTCATACATTTTCTTTGTAATTACCATGAGATTTAAATCTAATATCCTAAATTGCTGGCCATCATATTTGATTTGCTAGCAACACAACTAGCAAACACAGCTCCCCATATCCCTTCATTCCCCACTTTTTGTTATCCTTCTTACACATTATGTCTTTAAACATTTTATTTCCCAAACCATGGATTTATCATTATACATTACAATTTGTTTATGCATGCAAATTGTAGAATCTGTAAGAAGGAAGAAGTACACTTATATACCAAAAAATACAATAGTAATGACATTTAAAATTATTTATATGGTTACCTTTATTGGAAGTCTTTATTTCCTTATGCCACTTCAGTCCATTGCTGGTGTCCTTCCCCTTTCAGTTTGAAGAATTCCATTTAGTCTTGCTTGGGAGTCTGGTCCCTATGTCTGGTCCAGTGGTGATGAATTCCCTTAGCTTTTGTTTATCTGGAAAAGCATTAATCTCACCCTTATTTTTTTCTTTTTACATGGGTAGGCACTGGGAATCGAACCCAGGTCTCTGGCATGACAGGTGAGAACTCTACCCCTGTGCCACCATCACCCACCCTCACCCTCATTTTTGAATTGACGCCTTTGACAGATATAAAAGTTTTGCTGGCAATTGTTTTCTTCCAGGACTTTAAATATTCTGTCCCACTGCCTTCTTGCATCCATGGTTTCTGATGAGAAATTGTCACTGATCTTATTTGGGCTCCCTAGTGTGTAACAAACTGCTTTTCTCTTGAAGCATTCAAAATTCTCTCTTTGTCCTTGGCATTCAACAGTTTGAGTATTTTGTGTCTGGGTAAGTTTATCTTTAAGTTTGTCCTGTTTGGGGTTTGTTGGGATTCTTTAATATGTATGTCTGTCTTTCATTAAACTTGGGAAGCTTTTGTTATTGTTTCTTTATCTGCTTTCTGCCCCTTTCTCTTTCTAGGACTCCTATAAAGTGCATATTGGTACACTTTGTGATGGCCCACAGATTCCTGAGGAGCACTTCAATTTTTTTTATTCTTCTTTCTTTCTGCTCACCGCCGGAATCATTGCAATTGTCTTGCGTTAGAGTTTATGGATTTTTCTGCCAATTTTAGTCTACTGTTGAAACACTCTAGGGAATTTTTCATTAATTATTATCTTCAACTCCAGTGTTCTGTGTGCTTCCTTTTCAAAATTCCTTTTTCTTTATTTAGATTCTCATATTGCCCCTCGTCACTTTTCTTATATATTTTAGTTCTTTTTTAAATTTTTATTCCATATTTGAGCATACTGAAGATCATATTTTCTTTTAAACCTTTGTCCTATCTTTCATTGATGCTTTCTGAATTTTTATATTCTTCCTTTGGATGTGCCGTAATTCCTCTTTCTTTGTTTGTCTTGTAATCTTTTGTTTCACACTGTATATTTTAATGGTTTAATATGTTAATTCTGGGATTTAGTCCTGAGCTGCCTGCTCTTTAATTTATATCCATCTAGTGATATGAAAGAGATTAATATTCAGTGCCAAAAGATATTAAACCAAACAAACAAATGTAAAAAAAATAACTTTGCAAGCTGGCTTTTGTGGTAGTTAGGTCCAGGTGTCAACTTGGTCAGGTGAAAGCGCCTAGTTCTATTGCTGTGGACATGAGTCAATGACATGTGAATCTCATCTGTTGCTGATTACATCTGCAGTCAGCTAGGAGGCTTCCCTGCTGCAATGACTGATGTTTGATTTAATTGGCTGGAAGCTTAAATGAGAGAATTCAATGTAGCACAGCCCAAGCAGCTCAACATACCTCATCTCAGCACTTACAGCTCAGCCCAGGCCTTTGGAAATGCAGAAAGGAATCACCCCTGGGAAAGTTGTTGGAACCCAGAGGCCTGGAAAGAAGGCCAGCAGAGATCACCCTGTGCCTTCCCATGTAAGAAAGAACCTCAGTTGAAAGTTAGCTGCCTTTCCTCTGAAGAACTATGCATTTTTAACTAAGTAAATCCCCTTTTATTAAAAGCAAATCCATCTTTGGTGTGTTGTATTCTGGCAGCTATCAAATTAGAACAGCTTTGCATTTGCTGGTGTTATTTTTCTGAATTCTGCCCTCCTATCAAGATCAGCCCTAAGTGAAAGGAAAGTGCATCTTTCTGAGCCTCTGCCTTGTCCTGAATTTGTTCTTGCCTTAGAAATTCTCCTGTTTACCTGAATTTGAATATCCCCTCTACTCCTTCTGACATAGATCCCTCCCCTACCCTTCCTGGGTGTTCTATTGTATGTCTTAAAGCCTGTAGTCCTTTGCTCCAGGATGTTTTGATTTAATTTTTCTTATACTGCTTTAGCCAGTCTTCAAGCTGTTTCTGCCTGAAGGACAAGTCCTGGGAGGGTAAGCCAGGGACATGCCTCTAGTTCAGTCCTTTAGACCGCTACTTAATAGATTAGTTGACATACATACATGTGTGTACATAAATAGGGGTTATTCTTCTCTCTCTATAGCAGTGCCAGGAATCTACATGGGAATGAAGGCTGGCTCCCCACTGCCTCAGTGAGAGGATGGCCACCTTGAGCTTTACCTATCATTTTTAAGGCTGTTTTATTCATGAGTCACTCAACCAGTTACTGAAACTTTAAACTGTTTTTTGGAGTCATGAGGAAGATAGCTTTGCCAGTTTTTTCTGGTTCTCAAAAAATCTGTGGGGAAATAGTACTCAGAAGCATCTTATGCCACCATCTTGGTTAACTGGAGTTGAAATTTGGTTTTAATCTGGAATACTAGAGTCCTTTAATAAGCAGAAGAACTTAGACATAACAAAGAAATTTATGGGGAGGGCCAAGAAGGAGGAAGTCAATAGGAACCTGGAAGAGAAAGAAGAGTGTAGCTCCATGAGACATGAGATACAGATGAAACCCAAGGAACCCCAAGGACTGTTGCAAGCAAACACCAGATGCTACAAATCCTTGGAGGAAGCAACCCTTCTAACCTCCAAAACAGCGAGATAATAAATTCCTGTTGTTTATACCTGCTCATTTCATGGCATTTGTCATAGCAGCCTGGCAATATAGGAAAGGGAAGTACAAATACTTCCATCAAATGATTTTAAAACAGGTAGATATCCACATAGAAAATGTTAATATTGACCCATACCTCACCATATTTAAAAAAAATGTAATTTAAATAGATTATAGACCTAAAAGTACACCCAAAATCATAAAGCTTCTAGAAGAAATTATGGAAGAATGTCTCTATGCCCTTTATGATGATAAAATTTGAGAAGATAAATTGGATTCCACTAAAAATAAGACAGTTGATTGTTAAAAACAAAAGCAAAAACAAAAACCCTAAGTGAAAATGCAAGACACAGCCTGAAAATAATATTCAGATCACTTATATTTGAAAAAGTGCTCAGTACCATTAGTCATCAAGAAAATGCAAATTCAAACCATGATATATATCACAAATTGGAATGGCTGTAACTAAAAGGTGTGACAACCTGCAATATCAGTCAATATGTGAGGCAATCAAAGCTCTCATACAATGGTACTGGAAAACGGCTTCTTTGAAAGTTAAACACTGATCCACCCTTTGTGTTAACAACTCCTTGGTATTCATCCAAGTGAAATGAAACATAAATTAACCAAATGCTTTGTAGAAAGGTTCATAGATTCTTACTCACAGCTCCAAACTGTAAATAACACAAATTTTCATCAACAAATAAATGAATAGGCAAATAGTTATGTTTTCATACAATGGAATACTACTCACTAATAAGAAGGCACATATTACTGATAGTCACAAGGACTTGGATGTTTCTAGAAACCATTAACTTAGGTGACTCCCCAAAAATATTCCATTCATATGAATTTCTAAAATAGATTAAAAAAATTAGTTATTATAGACATTAAAGCAATAATTGCTTCAGGGGGTATTGATTAATCGAAAAGGGAATGGAAGAATCTTTCTGAGGTCATGGAAATGTTCTATACATTAATATGGGTGTGGTTGACATAGGTGTATGCATTCGTCACATACTCCATGCTTAAGATCAGTGTATTTTACTGTGTTTAAATTAATACCCCAATAAAAATATTGAATATAAAGTAGAGGCAAATTTATATGTCAGAAAACTAATATGAGATACATTGCAACATTTCTGGAAGGTCAATGAGTTGGCTCTTTGTAGAGATCACTTGTGATCACACAAGTGAAAACAAAACTCAATTTTGTCTTCTCTTTCTCCTTATAAAAATATTCCTCTTTCTCTTGTCAATCATCAGATAATTGGTCAGTGCCCACGATATACTGCTGTAATCTCATATTTCCTGTGACTGATATGTCACGACATATGGCTCACTAGTTAGTTATCACAAGTTATTTGAATATAATGTTTCCTTTTCTTTATCATTTGAGAGGACATTTGGAAAATTTATATAAGTGAAAAAATAAACAGTCAGAAAATTTTTCATCAGTAATAAACCATTTGGGTAGATGTATTTTTGCTTGGGAAATTCCTATCCCTCGTGAAATATAATGGAAGTTTTCCATTCTTCAAGTTGGATTGCTTCCAACTTTCAAAGACTTTGATGGAAACAAAAACAAATCAGGAATAATTGAAAGTAGAATTTTACTTCACACTAACATATAGAGCTTATATGCCTATCTGGCTGTTTGTCACCTGAAAAGCTTGATAAATATGTGTATTCTAGACCTTAATCTTGAAGAATATTTCTTAGAATGATGTGGCCAAGTTTTTAAAATAATATTTAAGAGTACAAGAATTTAAAATTATATACCCAACTCTCTATGAGAAAAAAAGTCTATATGCAGATCATAGGCAAAATAGGATGGCTATACGATCACTATACATGAATCCAGTTTACTCTTCCTTTTTTCCATACTAACTAATGAGAATTGATATTGAGAATGTTATCTTGGTTATGATACTTTAGGTCTAACTGTATGAAATTGAACATATGAAATTTACTGACAGAAACAGCAGTTTCAACTTTGCTCAGCAAAAAGAAATGAGTGCTTGTTGGAATAAAAAAGTGTTCTAATAAAAAAAAAGATAGGATGCTAGCTGAATGATCCCCACTTCTCAGTATTTACACCTCTTTCTTTGTTCTCTTAATTTTGTCTTTATTATAGCTCCCAGGGGGGCAGAGTTGTCCCATTACTGAAAGACCCAGAAATGGATAAAAATAAAAGCCTTTCCCATATTGCACTTTGTTTACCAAACAAAAAGCTAAAAATGGAAATTAACTTTACTAAGATTTAAGGAAAAAGTAAAGGTTACGGGTTGAATTGTGTCTTCCCAAAAGGTATGTGCCGTCCTCATCCCCAGTCCTAAAAATGTGAACTTATTTGGAAATAGGTTCATTATAGATGAAATTAGATGTCTTCCAATATGACTGGTGTTCTTATAAGAAGGGGAGAGGAGATGCAAACTGATACATCAGAGCTTACATGTGTCTTAGTCTGCTAAGCTGCCAGAATGTGATCTACCAGAAATGGATTGGCTTTTAAAAAGGGGAATTTAATAAGCTACAAGTTTACAGTTTAAGTATATAAAAATGTCCAAACTAAGGCATCCAAGGAAAAATACCTTAAGCCAAGAAAGACTAATGAGTCTGGAATGCCTCTGTCAGTTGGGAAGTCACGTGGCTGGCGTCTGCTGGTGCTTTGCTCCTGAGTTCCATTGCCTTCAGTCTTTGTTTCTGTGGGGGTTCCTCTTTTCGCTTCTCTGGGGCTGGCTTTCACCTCTTGGCTTTGATTGGCTCTCTCCAGGCTCTGGCTTGTTTAACGTCTTATGGCATTATCTGCTTTGCTCCAAGCATCTCCAAATATCTGTGTCTCTGTTCTCCAAGTGTCAGCATCTGTTTCAGCTCTGCTCGGAAGTGTCTGTCGACTCTGTCATTTCTGAGGTTTCTACAAAATGTTTCCGATTTCAAAAGACTCTAGTAAATCAAGACCCATCTGGAATGGGTGGAGCCACAGCTCCATCTACTCAAAGGTCATACCCAGAATTGGGTGTGTTATGGCTCCATGGAGATAATCTAATCAAAAGAAATGGTTGTCCCCACAAGATTGGATCAGGATTAAAACATGGCTTTTCTGGGATACATTATATTTTTAAACCAGCAAAACATTTAATGACTGGGGCAGAGAACAAAGCCCAAGGATAATGTTGACAAACCACCAGAAGTTATGAAGAATCAAGGAAGGATTCTCCTCTCTGATTTCATACTCCTATGAAAACTTTGAAACGATAAATTTCTGTTGTTTCAACCATTTAGTTTGTGGTGCTTTGTTATGGTAGTCATAGGAAACAAAGGGAAATAAAGAAAATGGAAAGTTAGGAAAAGCTTAGCCTAGTAAAATACAGAATTCTGACCCAAAAATAATGAAATGAAGCCACAAATTAATGGGTCCAAATTACTGACATTCTGGTGAGTTTTTCTCAACATCCTCCAACACATTCTACTGTTAAGAGATTCATTTGGGTTAAAAACAAAGCTCCTTTTAAACATACAATTAAAGTCTATCAAACTCTGATCAGATAATACTGTTTTTTTTTTTTTTTTTGCTTTTCTACAAATGCAAAGCTGAGATGGTGATGGTGGTGGAGAAGGAGAGTTTGGTAGACAATTTTGGAGCAAGAATACTAATGAAGGAAATAGATCAGTGTCTGTTCTAGAAGCACTTTGCATGACCAAAGTGCCCTTTACATATCAACTGGCCCTTCTTTTTTTCACTCAGGGTCTCTGTTCATATCTTTCCTTTAAAGATTCTCCCTCTCTTCTTCTTGAATTTTTAATTCTTTTTATGGCTGCCTCTAAACAGTGACTCAAATGGCCAGTCCTGGCAGTAAGTTATTCCACTTCAAGTTTTCTTACTTCTTTCTTGTGTGTGGTGTAGACTCCAAAGATATCGCACTACAGCCTTGTCTAGGCTGCGTGGCTCCTGCTTGCCTGGAAGATGACATTGGTGCTTGGGGACCTGAAATGTAGAATTCCAAAAGAAAAGAGGCACTATGTGGGCACTAACTTTGTGAGTAAGGTCATATGTAGGGATTCCAAGATGTAGAAAATGAACAAACAAAGGAAGCCAGGAGTTTATGTTAGATTTTTGTCTCTTCCTGAGAATACAGCTACCCACAGCATATTTCAAACCATTTTGTCATCGTGATGTCTTAGATTCCAGAGATTACTGACCTCAAGTGCATTTAAACCATCGTGGTTTACTGAACACCTGTGAGCTTTTCTTCTGTCATCCTGAGTTGATCTACTTTTCCCCTTTCCTAACATCTAGTCCTTGGACTTCTTTTCTTCCCTCTCTATACTGTATTAAATCATGTATTTATTAGATACCTGATTTAATAATTGACTTTCAATTTGTAGTTTTTGTTCAACAAATGCATTTCTTCCACTCTTTGTGCAAAAATATGTAATTATCTATTTTCCTTGAAAATAAACATCACTTGACCCTGTGATTGCTGTTAAGATTATTTGTTGACAAAATTATTTGGAAGGCTTTACATCCAAAGCATGTATTTTCTTTTTTTCCAGTTTCTCACAATGTAGTTTCTGTTCCTGCATTACCTCCATCTACATTCATTCTTGGACCTCTTTGCTGCATTTAAAACAATGAAGCTTGTTGCATTAAAAACTATAAAACCCTTTTATTGAATTTCCTTCTCTCCTGGTTTGCTTAACGGGAACAGTGACAGGTTATGAGGTATGTCATACCAGAACGGCTAGTACAAATTGGAAAGCCATACCCATTTCCCAGTTCAAGTTAATATACATTTGTTTAGATCCTACTATGTTCTGGGTAATTTATTTAGCTAGAGACACATAGGTAGAAAAAGAAAAAGACATTTTTTTCCCTCAAAATCTCAAAAAATTCTAAAGAGAGTCTTATCTGGGAAAACTTAAGTCATAAAATTCCTTTGAGAAGACCATATAGAAATATCAACAATTTCTGCATCTTAATATCAACAAACACCAAACTCATTATCTTCCCTTCAATTGGCCCTGAAAATGACATTTTATGCTTTAGTCATCCAGCTTTTTAAAATCATATTCTTTATCTGTTTCTTATATTCCTTCATGTACAGTCACCAAAATTTGAGTTCTTTGAGGTCTGTGTCATATACTGCTATTACCCCTCATAGAATTGATTTCTTTATTATATATTATATAGCATTACTGAGTTCAGAAAACTAAAATCTAAGGCAAAAATCATTAGGAAATACAAAGTGGGATATTAAATGTTGAAAAAAGAAATGACTTACCAAGAAGATGTAACAATTGTGAAAAATTTTGAACTTAATAAAAGAAGAAATTAAATTTTTTACATTTATAGTGAGAGATTTTAGCATGTTTTTTCCAGATACTAGCCTAAGATAAACCAAAGCTCAGCAAGACAATGGAAGATTTTGATAACATAAATAATAAGCAATACCACATTCAAAAGTGAATACAAATTGAGTTGAAACATGCAAGCAATGTGAGTGTACAAAAGGTGACCATGTACAAGATCACAAATGGAGACGCTCAAAATAAAAATTAACAAAATTACTTCATTTATATAGACCATATTTACTATTAAAGCAAAAAACAATAATGTTCAATAGCCTTTCATGTGAAAAAAAGAAACAAACAAAAAACTCCTAGGAAACTAGGACTACAAGAGAACACTCTTAATTTGAAAGTTGGTATTCACTGGAAGCCCATGCTGAGCACCATACACTATTCCTCCAGCAATTAATGAAAAATATTAGACACTTTCCTATTAAAGTCATATAGAATTATAATTCCTACTATATTGACTATTCATCACTATAGTATGTCTTAGCCAATCAATAAGATAGGAAATGAAATGTAAAGGAAGAGGGATTTTTTAAAAATATGATGAATATCTGTGAGAAGAAAAAGCTGCAATATTTATTATTACCAGAATCAATAAGTAAATACAATATGAGAGGATTGAGGAACAATGTATAAATGTCAACAACTTACTTAAAACCTGCCCAAAACTAGAAAATAAAAGACAGAATTAATTGATTTACAGTAGCAAGAATAAATAATTAAATATTTAGGAATGTACCTTCTAAGTAAGATTTAAAAATGATGAGTGATATATTCAACTTATTATAGCATAAAAATCTCAGAATAAATTATCAGAAAATAAAATAAAGGTATGCTAAAATTCATGAAATTTAAAAAAATCAAAGAAACTACAGAAATAACCAACAAGGGCAAAATTTGATTTGGTGGGAAGAGCAAAATCACAAACATTATATAAGAATAATACAGGAAAAATATGAGTTCTGAAATAAAATATTAAGATAAAAAAGGTATAATTAGAGATCTATTAAAATTTAAAAATCATAAGGTAGTATTTTGACTTCTAAAAAGAAAATCATAAACATTTACTGAATGATAGAATTACTACCTGAACAAATGAAAAAAGGTAATGTTTACATGGATAAGACGTCTCAATATAATTTTTTCCTATTTAGTATGAACTAATGCTAATGAACTAATTAGAATTAGATTAGTACAAACTAATCGCCTATTCAATGTGCATCAATCTCCAAAAGGATTTTATAGTGCTTTGTAGGCTAACTCTGAGTTAAATGTAAAATATAAAGTTGCAGGGATAGCTGATACCTATCTGAAGAAGAACCAAAAGGAGAACCTGCCCTACCACATGCCTAAATATATAAAAGCATACTTATCAAAGATTAGGGTTATTGAGACAGGAAGAGACAACAAAAATCCATAAACTGAATAGAACATTCAGAAATAGAACCATAAAAGTTAATTGATTGTTTGAAAAATTGTGTTATTTCTAAACAGATCAGAAAGGAGACATTATTTAATAAATGCTGTTGGCATAACTGACTAAATACTTGAACAAATAAGTTAGCTGTTACCTCATATTCATCATAAAAATACTTTTTAGACGGTTAAGAAAAATAAAAAGCATAAAATGTTATATTATTAAAAACATAGCCCAAAAACAACAACCACAACAAAAAATGTAGCAAAATGCTTTTTCAAATGTGAATTAGGGTAGGATAGCAAAGCTTTCTTAAGCAAGAAAAAGAAAAATATTGATATATTGACTAAACCAAAATTAATAGCATGAATTCCACGAATAGCTCATTATTAAACTAAAGCATAAGCAAAGACTGAGATAAGATATTTGCAATGTTTATGATGATAAAATATCCAAAGTAGCACTTCTTAAATTCTCTGTGTTTAAAGGACCAGTTTTGTTTTTTCCCTCCAGTTTTAATTCTTTATAGGCCAACATTTTAAAGAATAGAGTGAAAATGAATTACAGGAAAATAAAATATAAAGGACACATAAAATATAAATCCATTTTTAAAACATGAAATTGAATAGTCATAAAATTACTCAGTGCACTCACTTTCGATTTCTCTACCTCTCTGACTGTGGACCTCTCTTTAATAAACTATCAGTGGAGTAGCACAGGTCCACAGACCACACTCTGATCTGAACAGGTCTTAAGATGTTCTACAGATTGCTATGAAAATTGCAAAAGACAAAATGAATTAAATATGTCAGCTCAACAGGGAAGTGAAGGAAGAGCCCAAGTACTCAACACATGAAAATATGCTGAATAGGCCCATAGACTATTATAATATGCTTAATAGTCCTGGTAATCAGGACTTTCAGAATTAAATTGACAAGAGCATTTAAAAATTTGACAACATCAGGGCGGGCCGCGGTGGCTCAGCGGGCAAGAGTGCTTGCCTGCCATGCCGGAGGACCCCGGTTCGATTCCCGGCCCAGCCCATGTAAAAAACAAACAAACAAACAAAATATAATAAAATATAATAAAACAAGAAAATGTTTAAAAAAAGATGTTTCCCTTTCTTCCTCCCTTCCTTCCTTCCATCCTTCCTTCCTTCTCTCTGTCTTTCCTTCCCTTCCTCCCTCTCTCTTTAAAAAAAAAAAAAAAAAAAAAAAAAAATTTGACAACATCAAATCTTAGGGAAGTTGTAGTGAAGATAGTCCTCTATCCATTGCTGATAAGAGTATAAATAGGCAGATCCACTTTGAGAACTGTTTGACACTCTTTTCTTAAAACCAGGTACTACCAAACCAAAACTGCACTATAAATTATTTTTACTTCATCTTATATCCTGGGGGAAAAAAAACTATATTTGAACTAGGAAACAGGTACAGGAATGATCTTTTCTCTACTGTTTATAAAAACAAAAAGTTGGAGACAAAAATGAACTCAGTATAGACTCTGAAAGTTCTCAATAGGGGACAATGAAAAATTAGAGCTATGGAATACTATGCAGCAGGTTAGAACATGTTATAGATCTGTTATGATGATACTTCTTTTAGAATGAAAACACAGTCCTCAGAGTATTTCATATTTTCTATGGGTAAAAACATGCATGAAAAGCCTAAAGAAAATATTGGGGGCACACATTCCAAACTCATGAGGGTAGTTATGTAAAGTGGAGATACAAGGTAAGAAAAGAAAATCAAACTCAGAGGTAATTTCCAGGGGAAATTTATTTTAGAAATATTTTAACTCCTTTTTTTAAAGGAATATGTTTTCATACAGTTCTTGTAAAGCCAGGCAATTGCATCTTTTGAGTATGGAGAGCTATTGGTTCAAAACATAAATGTTTTCAGTTTTTTTTTAGTCCAGCTCTCTGTTCTTATGACAGGAGCTGCCTGTTCCTCAGGCAAGAAAGGTTCTCCAGAGAGATAGTGAACCAGGATTTCAGATGATGATATTGTGCTGATGCCTACTATTGGCTTGTCTGTCTTTAATAGAGTGAACATTAGTACCTGGTGATAGAGCATATCATGGAAACAATCTTCTAATTAAATGATAAGTTGATAAGCAAATAATTCCACTAAATATTTTGAATCAGCGTATTGGAAGGTATATGGCATTCATGTTATATTTTTTGATAGTCTGGGTGTCCATTGATAAAACATCCTAGTCCTGTGATTTCACAACCAGAAGAAGTGGATTTTCTTAAGCAACTGTTTATTTTTGTTTAGAAGCAAGAGCATGCTCCAACTCTAGAATGATAGCAATTGTAGAGTTAACAAAGTTTTAGGACAACAAAACTAGAAATTCTAAGATATTTTAACCACATGAGTTGGGAGTTCGGATTTCTTTATATGACATTCCATGGCTGTTTTTAGGTAGCACAACTGATCATCATGGAACATGTTCTTTTAACATTTAAACTGCACTGACAAAGTGCTGTGGGAGAAAAAATAAAATGGTAGGTTTAGAGAAATGGCAAAATAAATTTGATGAAGTAAATTGATTGGGTGAATGTTTGTGTTTCATAGAATAAAGAAATAAATCAATGCGTATGCAGGCAGCAGGGATATTTGATTTTGTTTTAAATGGGAAAAATCAAAATACACCAACAAGAAAAAGGTAATTCTGATAATGCTAGAAATAGAAAAAAAAAAGGGCCAGATAAATTATTGGAAAATATAATATTAAATTGGCAACCAGTTCACAAGCAATCTGAGTAAAAGTGGAATGTAGTAAATAATAAAAGTAAAATGTATAATAAATAATAAATAGAAATAAGAAATTCCTGAAGAAATAACTGTGGAATGAGACCAACTCAGTTACTCACAGAGATTAATTCAGGTGTAGCCACTATCTTGGGAACTCTGACATAGAGTTAGAAGAATCCACTATAGACAAACTGCAAAGTTAGCAGATTGCTTTGCAGGTGCCATCCTACCTTCAGCTAATAAACGAAGAGACATTTTGCATATTTATTAGTGCTGTTATAGTCTTTCACTATTGTACTATTAATTACTTCCATTCCATTCAACAAATGAGATATTAATAATGTTAATTAAACACACCATTTATTTTAGTATCAAAATGTGCCTGGCTCTGTGATGAATCCTTCAAATGAAATGCATTATTTCATTGAATTCTCATGAAAAACATATAGTAATGATAGTAAGGAAAGAAGTTTCCCCCGATTACATAGCTGGTAAGCAAGAGAGGCAGTATTGAATTCAGATTTATTTCTTTTCTCCAAAGCTTATGTTTTAATTGCATTTGACATCTCCCACTATTATTGATACCTAAGGCTTATACAACACCACATAGCTATTATCTCATTGTAAAATAATTTCTGTAAAGCAGTATGTACCCACCTGGTCTGGCAGGTAAGGGCTCTGGGAATTAATATTCCTACCTTCAACTATATACAAACATTGATATTTAATGTCTATAATTAAGAGAATTGGAACACAAAACTCCATTTTTGTAACTTTCCAGTTGCTAGTTATCACAAAGACTGGGACACAATACTTTTTCAACAATTTAAAAGAGTGCCAAACAGAGCAGGAAAAGTCTAGGGCCTCAAGGGGTCCAGAAAGGGGAAAATGAGCATAAACTGAAATGTTTAGATAATCCTTCATGAGAAATGGAAACAGAGAAACTGTCCACTAACCAAAAGTCAGTTATACTTTTAAAATCCTTCTTGAGAAGCCCCGCAGCAGCCGAGCCGCCCGACCTCCTTCTCCCCTCTCTTTCTCTGCCGGCCCGCCGCGTGGCGCCCAAGCCCCGCAGCAGCCGAGCCGCCCGACCTCCTTCTCCCCTCTCTTTCTCCGCCGGCCCGCCGCGCGGCGCCCAAGCCCCGCAGCAGCCGAGCCGCCCGACCTCCTTCTCCCCTTTCTTCCCCCTCCTGCTCCGGCTGCTCTCCAACCAACACGGTGCCCTCTTCCCCCGCCTTCACCGTGCTCCTCCGCCACCAGCCTCGACAGCCTTGCCGCCCTCACCTTTCCTCCTCCAGAACAACTACTGGGGGAGTGGAGATAATACAGAGCAGCTCCCGAAGCCACGACGGAGATCAAAGGGACAGCGGGCCCCATCCTGGAATGGCTGACTATCTGGGAGAACCAGCTCCGGTGAGATCACCAAGGGGCACGGGCTTTCCTGGGTGGGACGACAAGCGACCGGAGTCCCTCCCTTCCACCTTCCTGGGCCAGCTGGTAGAATTGGACAGGCGGTCCCCTTAGGCCGCGGCGGCTGGTGCCCCCACCACACGAGGCCCCCCAGAACAACTGAGATAGTTGGGTCGGAAACCCCCAGACTGTGGAGAACAGTGACCGGGGGATCCCTTCCAAACACGTGACTCCCCCGTCGGCTGGGAACAGTGTACTCTCCCGGGCTGCGACAGCTGGCGCCCTCCCGCCACGCTTGGTGCCCCGCACCGACTGACTAATTTGGCCGGACGCTCTCCTGTGCTGCGACGGCCGGCGACCCTCCCCACGTTTGGAGCCCCGGGCCGGCTGGCATTCTTCCAAGACGCTTAGGTTGCCGAACCTCCCCTACGGCGAGAGTTTTCCAGAGTTGAGGGACCCACAGCAACTTTCGCTGGTGGAACCCACAGACAGGCGTGTGCCACGAGCGCCACCTACTGGGCAGGATAGGAAGAACAGAACCCAGAGATTGCGCAGAAAAATCTTTCAAGCTGTGGGGTCGAACACCCGGGGAAATCTGACTAAATGCCCAGACGCCAGCAGAAGATAACGGATCACGCTCAGAAAATTGAACATATGGCCCAGTCAAACGAAGAAACCAATAGTTCAAATGAGATACAGGAGCTGAAACAACTAATGCTGAATATACGAACAGAAATGGAAAACCTCTTCAAAAATGAAATCGATAAATTGAGGGAGGACATGAAGAAGACATGGGCTGAACATAAAGAAGAAATAGAAAAACTGAAAAAACAAATCACAGAACTTATGGAAGTGAAAGATAAAGTAGAAAAGATGGAAAAAACAATGGATACCTACAATGACAGATTTAAAGAAACAGAAGATAGAATTAGTGATTTGGAGGATGAAACATCTGAATTCCAAAAAGAAACAGAAACTATCCGGAAAAGAATGGAAAAATTTGAACAAGGTATCAGGGAACTCAAGGACAATGTGAACCGTACAAATATACGTGTAGTGGGTATCCCAGAAGGAGAAGAGAAGGGAAAAGGAGGAGAAAAACTAATGGAAGAAATTATCACTGAAAATTTCCCAACTCTTATGAAAGACCTAAAATTACAGATCCAAGAAGTGCAGTGCACCCCAAAGAGATTAGACACAAATAGGCGTTCCCCAAGACACTTACTAGTTAGAATGTCAGAGGTCAAAGAGAAAGAGAGGATCTTGAAGGCAGCGAGAGAAAAACAATCCGTCACATACAAGGGAAACCCAATAAGACTATGTGTAGATTTCTCAGCAGAAACCATGGAAGCTAGAAGACAGTGGGATGATATATTTAAGTTACTAAAAGAGAAAAACTGCCAGCCAAGACTCCTATATCCAGCAAAATTGTCCTTCAAAAATGAGGGAGAAATTAAAACATTCTCAGACAAAAAGTCACTAAGAGAATTTGTGACCAAGAGACCAGCTCTGCAAGAAATACTAAAGGAAGCACTAGAGTCAGATACAAAAAGACAGAAGAGAGAGACATGGAGAAAAGTGTAGAAAGAAGGAAAGTCAGATATGATATATATAATACAAAAGGCAAAATGGTAGAGGAAAATATTATCCAAACAGTAATAACTCTAAATGTCAATGGACTGAATTCCCCAATTAAAAGACATAGACTGGCAGAATGGATTAAAAAACAGGATCCTTCTATATGCTGTCTACAGGAAACACATCTTAGACCCAAAGATAAATATAGGTTGAAAGTGAAAGGTTGGGAAAAGATATTTCATGCAAACAACAACCAGAAAAGAGCAGGAGTGGCTATACTAATATCCAACAAATTAGACTTGAAATGTAAAACAGTTAAAAGAGACAAAGAAGGACACTATATACTATTAAAAGGAACAATTAAGCAAGAAGACATAACAATCATAAATATTTACGCACCGAACCAGAATGCCCCAAAATACGTGAGGAATACACTGCAAACACTGAAGAGGGAAATAGACACATATACCATAATAGTTGGAGACTTCAATTCACCGCTCTCACCAATGGACAGAACATCTACACAGAGGATCAATAAAGAAATAGAGAACCTGAATATTACTATAAATGAACTTGACTTAACAGACATTTATAGGACATTACATCCCACAACAGCAGGATACACCTTTTTTTCAAGTGCTCATGGATCATTCTCAAAGATAGACCATATGCTGGGTCACAAAGCAAGTCTTAACAAATTTAAAAATATTGAAATCATACACAACACTTTCTCGGATCATAAAGGAATGAAGTTGGAAATCAATAATAGGCGGAGGGCCAGAAAATTCATAAATACATGGAGGCTCAACAACACACTCTTAAACAACAAGTGGGTCAAAGAAGAAATTGCAAGAGAAATTAGTAAATACCTAGAGGCAAATGAAAATGAAGATACAACATATCAAAACTTATGGGACGCAGCAAAGGCAGTGCTAAGAGGGAAATTTATTGCCCTAAATGCCTTTATCAGAAAAGAAGAAAAGGCAAAAATGCAGGAATTAACTGTCCACTTGGAAGAACTGGAGAAAGAACAGCAAACTAATCCCAAAGCAAGCAAAAGGAAAGAAATAACAAAGGTTAGAGCAGAAATAAATGAAATTGAAAACATGAAAACAATAGAGAAAATCAATAAGACCAGAAGTTGGTTCTATGAGAAAATCAACAAGATTGATGGGCCCTTAGCAAGATTGACAAAAAGAAGAAGAGAGAGGATGCAAATAAATAAGATTAGAAATGAAAGAGGAGACATAACTACTGACCTCACAGAAATAAAGGAGGTAATAATAGGATACTATGAACAACTTTACGCTAATAAATACAACAATTTAGAAGAAATGGACAGGTTCCTGGAAAGACATGAACAACCAACTTTGACTCAAGAAGAAATAGACGACCTCAACAAACCAATCACAAGTAAAGAGATTGAAATAGTTATTCAAAAGCTCCCTAAAAAGAAAAGTCCAGGACCAGACGGCTTCACATGTGAATTCTATCAAACATTCCAGAAAGAATTAGTACCTACTCTCCTCAAACTCTTCAACATAATCGAAGTGGAGGGAAAACTACCTAATTCATTCTATGAAGCCAACATCACCCTCATACCAAAACCAGGCAAAGATATTACAAAAAAAGAAAACTACAGACCAATTTCTCTAATGAATACAGATGCAAAAATCCTCAATAAAATTCTAGCAAATCGTATCCAACAACACATTAAAAGAATTATACATCATGACCAAGTAGGATTCATCCCAGGTATGCAAGGATGGTTCAACATAAGAAAATCAATTAATGTAATACACCATATCAACAAATCAAAGCAGAAAAATCACATGATCATCTCAATTGATGCAGAGAAGGCATTTGACAAGATTCAACATCCTTTCCTGCTGAAAACACTTCAAAAGATAGGAATACAAGGGAACTTCCTTAAAATGATAGAGGGAATATATGAAAAACCCACAGCTAATATCATCCTCAATGGGGAAAAATTGAAAACTTTCCCCCTAAGATCAGGAACAAGACAAGGATGTCCACTATCACCACTATTATTCAACATTGTGTTGGAAGTTCTAGCCAGAGCAATTAGGCAAGAAAAAGAAATACAAGGCATCAAAATAGGAAAGGAAGAAGTAAAACTATCACTGTTTGCAGACGATATGATACTATATGTAGAAAACCCAGAAAAATCCACAACAAAATTACTAGAGCTAATAAATGAGTACAGCAAAGTAGCAGGCTACAAGATCAACATTCAAAAATCTGTAGCTTTTCTATACACTAGTAATGAGCAAGCTGAGGCGGAAATCAAGAAACGAATCCCATTTACAATCGCAACTAAAAGAATAAAATACCTAGGAATAAATTTAACCAAAGAGACAAAAAACCTATATAAAGAAAACTACAAAAAACTGTTAAAAGAAATCACAGAAGACCTAAATAGATGGAAGGGCATACCGTGTTCATGGATTGGAAGACTAAATATAGTTAAGATGTCAATCCTACCTAAATTGATTTACAGATTCAATGCAATACCAATCAAAATCCCAACAACTTATTTTTCAGAAATAGAAAAACCAATAAGCAAATTTATCTGGAAGGGCAGGGTGCCCCGAATTGCTAAAAACATCTTGAGGAAAAAAAACGAAGCTGGAGGTCTCGCGCTGCCTGACTTTAAGGCATACTATGAAGCCACAGTGGTCAAAACAGCATGGTATTGGCATAAAGATAGATATATC